>NW_026694610.1:5417500-6617500 GCF_021218885.2 Marmota monax
ATCTTCCTAATAATCAAACAATTTTTACTAGCAAAAATAAAGGCCTCATTTAATATTATAAAATCAATATACTCAAATGTGTTCTTAAAATTATTAAAATTCAGTGTAAGCATTAAAAAGTTTTCTATGGCCAAAAATCCATTTCAATAAAAAAGGTATCATGGCAATGAAATTAAATATTACATATCTCTTAGACTGTCTACACTAGATCTGTAGAAAACCTTTGAAAGTAAGTAAGGCCTTTGGGTTCTCCTACAGGCGAATTTTCAAAAGGTGCAGTATTTAATGGACTTAGGATGCCTAGGAACCTTTACAAATGAGGATTTGAAAATTGAAGGAAGCTGGGGTAGGAAGATTACAAGGTTGAGGCCAATTTGGGCAACTTAACAAGACCCTATCTTTAAAAAATAAATAAATAAATAATTTTTTTTTTTTTTTAAACCGGGGATTGAACTCAGGGGCACTCAACCACTGAGGTACATCCCCAGCCCTTTTTTGTATTTTTTTAAATTTAGAAACAGTTGCTTAATGCCTCCCTAAGCTGCTGAGGCTGGCTCTGAACTCAATATCCCCCTGCCTCAGCCTCCCATGCTGCTGAGATTACAGGCCTGTGCCACCATGCCCAGCTCAAAAAAAAATTTTTAAGGGCTGGGAAATTAACAGAGCTCCCCTGGGTTCAATCCCCAGTACCACACAAAAGAACTGAACTGTTTTTTAGGGGGAGAAAAACCACCCCCTAAAAATAGATCTGTTTTTCACAAAAGTACTCTAACAAAATAGAATCTCTAAAATGTGGGTCCTGGCTTCTTTATAAAATTAGAGATGGTGTGGGCAAGACTAAAACCCCCTCAAATGTCAAAGATGCTTCATTATTATACAAGCAAAAGTAGGCATAATGTGAGTGAGAGAAAAGCCCAAGAAACTTGCCTAGCAAATATTTTAAAATATTAAAATATTCCAAAGCAGTCCTTCCTTTTCCACAGAAGTGAATTATTCAGCCTTCTCAGGAATTCAATCTCCAACCTATACTTTTAGCCAGACTTTCAGGCTCAAATCACAAAGGTTTTGTAATTCCTGCAAAATCTAAGATCTTTCCCACTTTAAGTTATTCACGTAATTCCCCTCACTTGGAAAATGCTTCCTGCTTCCAATTTGCAAGGTTAGCTCCTCCTCCATTTCTTAAGGATTACATATCACTTCCTTAGAATAAAATATCCAGAACACCTACTCTCTCATAATAGAATCTGCTCCTTTAGTTCTCTGCCCTTATCAAAATTTTAACTACACATGTGTTTATCTGTATAATTTCTGTTCCCATAAATTCTAGGAAGGTACAGACCACATCTACTTTGTTCACCACTGCAATCCAGAACCTGGCAAGGCCTGAATAAAACAGAAAACACAGTAACCATTCAATTTATTTTCTATTCAAAGCAATGAGGGCTCTCACATAATTCTTCCTCACATTTACTCACATTCTCTTATCAAAATAACCTACTCTGCCCTTTGTTCCTCTATGTTACACATTCACCAAAGGATTCAAATCTATAACTAAACAATTCATCTGCATTTTGTCTCTTTTCTTTCTCCACATTATTACAAAGTATTTCAAAGCAAAAATGAAAAAAAAATATTTAACTTCTATATTTCACTATACGTTTATCCTAGCACTACATCTTTCAAAGCCATCAGCAGGTCAAAAGTACAGACCAATCTAATTTTCTAATCAAATAAATATGTAGAGTCATATTCTGTCCAACTTTTGACTTCAATTAATACCTATGCCTCCTTGAAACACTTATCCTTTTTTTGTTCTTAATTTTCTTTCACCATCTCCTCTTGACCTACATTCTCTTTCTTCTTCCATCTTCTACTTGAATATCAACAAAGACATAATCTTATCAACTTCTCTTTTCTCTGATTTAAGCTTTCTTTTCTTTCAGTGGATGGCTTTAGTCAACCATGCTGATGGCCCGCCCAAGACTTCCAGGAGGTTCTACTTATTTTGTTATATTTACAATCAGGTCCAACTCCTTGATGATGGTTCTCTAGTCCCCTGTTCCTCATCAGTATCTTTGTCATCATCACTATTTCTCCCTTAGGAGAAAAACCACCTTACCCTTACTACATACAGATTAAAGTCTACAACTATCTCAGCAATCTTACCAGTAACCATTTATCACTAATGCCTCTTCCCTCATAAATTATATACTAAGGCCAATTTCAAGTCTCCTTAAAAACATAAGAAACCCAAGAAAAGAAGCTATGCTAGTCCTCTGCAGGTGATTTCATCAAATCCTTAATAATCTTCCCTGACTTTACCTATTCAAGCCACTCTCCTTTACTGTTAGACATGTCATATTGCTGTTTCTCCTAAAATAGTATCTTAATCCATACTTCACAGTCCAGTACTTAACCTACCTCTTCCAAGTTTCTTCCTTAAATGTAAAGTTCTCAGTCTCTTTGGGGGGATTTCTATACCATTTGAATTTGCATTGTTTTAAATACAGCAAAACTACAGACTATTCTAGACTTTAACAACAACCCAGCATCATATAAATTTCTTTCATTTCTCACTTGTTCTCTCATCTTAATAGTCTTATTCAAGAGGATTATCACACACAAAAAGACTTTCTGCAACATAGATCAAGATAGTTTTAACATTCTTCTAATCAAGTGAGACAATAATCCTCTAAGGAAATGACCAACTTTACCTGAAACATATTATCATCTCTGCTGCTGCTGCTCTGTTTGGAAGATGACAGAGCTCTCGAAGTTTCACCAGTCTTTTGCTTCTTTACAGGTTTTTCTGGAGCAACTTGCTTTTTCCTCTTTAACTTGAAAGAAAAAGAACATGATAAAATTTGCTGTATTCTTATTTAAAAAAAAAAAAAACCTCAAGTTAAAAAAATTATGTTACTTTTAGAGATTCAGAAGACCACATTCGTTGTGTAAGAAAAAACCAAAGTTTCACTCAACAATAGAACTATGAATTTAACCTACATGTTTATCTAATAATGTTTTCAAACCCTCTTTTCACAATCACAGAAGATACTTCAGGCATTGGGTTTTAGCCAGAGGACAGGTATTTTGTAGAGTGGGATCATACGAAAAGAATTCATTGGAAGATGACAGGGGGAAAAAAAATGGAAACCCACTGCTTTTGCATAAAACTTCTGAAAACCAAAGATCTACCAAAGCTCAACAATTACTTTTTTTTTTTTTTTAAACAAAGGAGGTATACTTATTAAGAATACTGCCAATTTACTCCATTTCTGGGAAACATTTACTTATGCCCTGCCTATTCCAAAGGAGATTTAAACTGGTTTAAGGAACATACAGTTAGGCAAAGCAAAGCATTATTTGGCTGGGTGCAATGGCACATGCCTGTAATACTAGCAGCTCAGGAGGCTGAAGGAGGAGGATCACAAGTTCAAAGCCAGCCTGAGCAATTAAGCAAAGCCCTAAGCAACTTAGTGAGACCCCCATCTCAAAAAAGAATCAATAAAAAGGGTTGGGGAGTGTTAAGTGCCTCTGGGTTCAATTCCTGGAAAAAAATATATTATTTTGTACCAGGTACTGAACATGAACGAATCAAGAACTTTCTCTTTACAACTTAAAAAAAAAAAAAAAAGCCCCTGAAGATAGTAACGTGTTAAGACTAGAATTCAAAATCTGCTTAAATTATTATAAAAGCTTTTTACATAGCCTTATTCTCAAAATAAGTTAACAAGCTGGATGTAGTGGTGCACGCCTGTAGTTCCAGCTTCTTGGGAAGCTGAGACAAAAGGATCACTTAAGCCCAAGAGTTTGGAACCAACCTGGGCAACAGGGTAAGACCCCATTCCCACCCTACCCCCCCCAAAAAAGCTAATCACTAATAAACCACTAGTTTCCCAGCTCAAACAGTAGAGGGCAGTCATGTTCCTTCTTAGTGGTGAAGTGTAAACTAATATTTTAAGTTGCTAAATTAATGTACTAAATTAGTTGAAGCTAGGTAATACTATTCACATATAGGTGTTTATGAAATTAAAAAAAAAAACATGATGTATTTAATATAAATGTCCACAAGGTTAATACTACTATTTGGATTTGAGACAAATGGCAAAAATAAAATAAATTATTCTTTAAATCAAGATCTAATTATTCTGTTGAATAATGTATGCCTGGTACAGCAAAGTTCAATACAAATTTGTTATATGAACATACTCAAATGCTATACTGATATAAATTTTTTTAATTAAGAAATTCACTCAATTCACAATTATCTCTTTGAATCCTTACACTAAAATTGAGGTGATGTTATATTCTGTACTTACACTTCAAGGATCCAACTTCTCTAAGATTCTCCCATAAGCTCTCCCTTTTCTCTTAGCTAGTACTGCTTGGGGAACGGGGCATGAGGGGCCCGCTGCTAAATAAAGCATAAAATCTTGGAAACCACAGATCTACAAAAGCTAATTACTTATTTTCACAAAGGAAATATAGTAATTAGGAAGAAAGCCATCAACTAATTCCATTTCTAGGATATGAATGATTATTCATATATGTAAACTTCTATAAGAATAGGTCTGTGTGGAAGGAAGTCTTGACCGCAGCAAGTGAGATGCTCCGTTATGCTCCATTGAGACGCTCAGTTAAGTGGAATGCAGAGTTTACAGAGCAGTTGTCATCTAATGCAGAAAAAGCCCATTCTGTGAAAATGGGTTAGTTCACCACATCAGCTTTGCTGGAAGATAATTAAACTAAAAGGAAGGAATCAGAGCAAATAATATTCAAACTTAAAATGTAGCAAGCCCAAAATTCAGGAATACTTGTGGGCAAATAAACACAGATGACTGAGAATGCTGGCATTTAAAAATTCAGCTAATTTGGCTCAACTACTACAAATAATATCTACAGATTAGTCACATTTCTGAATAACAGCAAGTAGTATCTTTGGCCTAATTAGAATTCTATTCCCCTAGAGTCAGTCTACAGAAATTATTCTTCGATGCTAAGGTTTCTAAAGGTTCTCAATAAAGATTTTGTTAAATAGAATGTAGGTCTAAATCTGTACCTTCGAGTCAGCAGGTATGGATGTACAAAAAAGCATACTAAGTACTTTTAGTCAAGTGATCCAAAGGTCATTCTGCATTTTCAGAAACTCACAGATTTTCATGTTAGTACTGGGTTATGCCTTTTACTATCTCTTGGAAATAGATGTGGGCAATATTGCTAAATCAAGCATCACAAAAATGACCTGATGCAGTAATAGTCACCTTTTTCTCAACTTCACTGTCAGAATCACTTCCCGATGAGCTTGAAGACACAAGTTCCTTTGATTTAGGCATTCTGGAAAAAAAATGCATTATGTAAATAAGTTACAAATAGCTCTACCACCTTCAAAAAAGAACAAGTTTCTTGGTTCATTCTATCATCTTATGGCACTAAAGTTGCTATATTGAACACAAAGGTTCATTAACAAGGGTTAACCTACATTCATGACAAGCAAAGTGAAATGTTCTGAACCTAGTTATGAGAAAGAACTAAATTCACCTTTTATCTTGCTCAAAGTCAATGGGTCTTTTCAATGCTTCATTATAGAAGGATCATAAGTTTATGGAAGGGTAGAGTCAAGAAAGCAGCTTACAATTACTGTTAAAACCAGAAGAAATGTAGATAATTCTATTTAGTACTACTGTACACTTCTCACTAGATATCAGACTAGAGATCACTGAAAATGGACCTCAACATTAACACAACACAGGAATCAGCTGTACTGTGCAAAGGTGATATCTAATTAATTTTACCATTAGAATCATATCTTTTACCTATTCTGTATGTTAATTTTAAATTTTTGGCAACACTATCAGAATAACAGGTACTAATTCAGAGTTCACAAAGTTATCCATAATTCGACTTTACCCTCATTTTTCTACTTGGAAATAAATTTGAACAATATGTTTCTGTGAAAGGCAAAACCCCCTACACAGATAATCTAATGCTTTGCTTATAAATGGATGTTTACTTAGTGCCTAAGCATAAAGCAGAGAGCAGAGGCTTTTGCCTAAATCTGAAATCTCCTGGAATTCCAAGGCATGTGGGTACCTCTTTTAAGGAACTTTTACTACCAAGTGTTAAAATGCTAATCATCAAATTGCCTTTAGCTCCCTCCAGGTCTGAAGAGTCTAGGTCCTTATTAAATTTTTGTATGCCCTAAAGGGCCTAATAAACACAACACACTCTGTAAATATTGAATATAGGGGGAAAAGACTTGAAAATTCATAATCTAGCTCTGTATATTAAACTTGCATTGGCACTGGCATTGACTGTTTCGCAATAGGAGGTCAAGGTTGAAAAAAAAAAGTGGGCCATCTCAATCCTGACCATGAAATTCAAAAAAGCTCAAATCGTGCCCGACCCGACCATGCAGATTTTAATAAGTAATTTCTTAAAAATGAGAAAAGCAAATTCAGAGGGAAACAGCATCTTTCATAACCAAGTTTCATATGGTTTTCCTGTTGCTGCTCCATTTTACAACCTAATCTCCAAAATCAATTTAGCTCAGTTTTCTATGCTTGCTAATACAGCTGCCCCCACAAAAAAAAAAAAAAAAAAACCTTTCTAAGATGCAATTGAATATAATCTATTTTTCACTTGCAATCAATCAACCATAACTATCGTCTATTAGCCAAAGCTGCCTGGGACCTAACACCATTTCAAAGAACTACCTCTTATTTAACTCAAATTAAGTCCATTCAAGAAGAAAGCAAGGGAGGGTGGCTAAAGCCAGCCTCTAAACTTTTGACAAAATATATCGTTACTTAAGCTTAATGAGGTTTTACTGTTCCAAAGGATGGGGCGAGCGCATAATTCTGGCAAGTGGTAAGTGAAGAAACTATTGTAGAATTATGTACAAGACGCAAACAAAAAAATCTTCAGCCTTTGCTGACCGCGTGGAGGAGGATTAGAGAAAACGTGGTTAAGACAAACTAGGACTGACGGGCACAGGATTGCGTACAAAGGTGCCAAGAACAGAGACGGGGGTCGCGCGCTGCCAGGAAGCTACTAGAACCAAGGGGCTGGAAACTGCTGGGGCGAGGGGAGGCAGGTCGGTCGGAGGGGGCGTGGGAGGCGGCGAAGTGCGGAGGAGACGATGTGGGAAGGGGAGGGACTTGCACCAAGCGCCATTTTCTCCTCTCGCTGCGTTCCGCCGCCCCGCAAGCCAGCCATCTTCCCCCACAGCCCCCTCCCCACCGCGTCCGCTCTCACGCTTCCCCACAGCGCCCCGCTCCCTTAGCGGCCAGGGTGAATGAAGGCCAAGGGAGGCCGTGGTGGGGGCAGGCCTCGCACGCGCCCCGGCCGTCGCCCCATTGTCCCGGGGTCGCCCGGTCCCCTAGCCGCGGCTCCTCGCCCCCGCCCAACCGCGTCCCGCCGCCCGGGAGCGCCCTGTCCGCAGCCTGGCCTCGGTTCCCCAAGACGGGCGCTGGCACAGAAGGCCCAAGTGCGCGAGGCGCCCTGTCGGGCACAGAGGAGGGGATTCGGGAACACCAAGGAAGGAACAGGCAGGTCAAGCATAACCGAAATTTCCTGCGGCCATCGCCCAGAAGGCCACGGGGGTACCGGCGACTGGGTGGAGGCGGGGCCCGCATACTCACGCTCCGTTTCTGCAGTCGACAGCCTTCTGCTCGCTGGCTCGCGACTGACAGAGAGCCGGAAGTGACGGCAGACTAGAGAGGCAGGCCCCGCCCCGTTGGAACTTGCACATGTGATGGGGCGTGGCCTCCCCGCCGAAACCGACACCTAGACCCTTTCCAGGGCCTTAAAGGGGCCTCCCCTCGTTCTGGGGGGTTGCCGCTGAAGTGAAGTGCCTTAAAGATTGAACCTAACCTGAGAAGGAATGAGGGTGCGAATTAAACATGAAATGACAAGCATTGAACTTTGCACTGGTTCAATAAATGTTTATTCTATTGAAACGAAGAGACCGAGACCGTACTAAAAAAGAAAGCATGCTGGCCCATTTTCCCAGAAATTTGCCTCTTCATATCCCATTCACCCTCAGTATCTAACTATGGCTGCTAAAATCCAAAGGAAGGAAGCCACAGCCCCAGCATTTAATTCCGCAAAGTGTAAGAAATCTTAGCAGAACTTATTAGACACACAGCCCTTAGGCCTAAATTGAAGTCATGAAGGTGTAAGGTACTTCACAGTAGGAAAAAAAAAAAAAATCCATTCTATAAGCAGAATAAGCTATTATTTGAACATTTTTGGTGAAGGTTTAGTAGTAAACCAAGGATCAATATATTAATTCAACACACTGTATGAGGTGCTGTATATATATTACTCATCCTAATGAGCTTTTTCCAAAATAGGGATGATTATTCTCTCCATCTTATAGATGAGGAAACCAAGGGTCAACATGGTTAAATTAACTAGTTAATTAAGGATTCAAACTTTGCACTAACTCTTATTGCTACTTACTAAAGGAGAATGGAAAACCTCTATCCCATTTCCTATTACTTTCAAAAAAAAATGAAACACTGATTGTATAATTCCTTATGTATGAAGTTCCAAATATAGGCCAAAATAATCTATGTACTGACCTCTGGGTCAAGTTGCCCTGGAGAATGTCATTAAAGACAAGTATAAAGAAAACTGCTGTGATGCTGAAATATCTGGGTACTGCTTACACATGTGTTTATAGTTGTAAACTTTATAGTACATAAGATATACTTCAATAAGATAGTTAAAAAATAAAGTGAAAAATTAAAATTATAAAAAGATGAACTGCACCCAAAAACCACAGTTTCAGCTTGGTAGCTTGGGAGCCTGGAATTTGCACACCCAAAGGCAGTTAGGGAAACTTCTGCATGGACACTATGGTCAGATGACCAAAGTTTCCTAGGGATCAATAGTGCCTCAGGGCTTTGTGTTGAGGCCCATTCCTCAGGATATCTGGTCAGAGAAGGCTCACATACTGGGTTAACTAGAGGATTATCAGGCTGCCTGGGCCCTGGAAGCCACGAATATGGTTCTCCCTGGAAAGCTGGGTGCTGGCTGAAGAAGGGACAGGGTTCAGAGCCAGTCATAACTTCCCTTCCCTCTCCTCCAAGTTAGAGCTATAACTCCCTTTAATCCAGTACAGGGAACTGCTCAAAGTCCATTCCCAGCTCATTCACTCATTCAGTATGAATGAATATAATCTCAGTTGAAGTCTCTGTATATGTTTGGAGTATGCATTAGGAGTAAAAAAAAAAATAAAATAAAATCTGTTTTTCTAAATTCAACCCCAGTGGGTTCCAAGGAACTCTACTTTGAGATCCACTTGCATTCATTGCATGCATAGGAGAGAGTGCCAACCTTCCTTTTTGGCACAGCCTTGGAATTGTGCACACTCAAAGCTGTCACCAAAAATAAATTTCTAGGCCTCAAAGAGCAGCAGAAGAGGAGGCATGCTCAGGAGGCAAAGGAAGCCTAAGTCCCCAGTAGAGCAGCACATATTAAGGACTGTGCCCAATCGTGACTACCAAGCCCTAGGTTAGTCACATTACCTGCAGTAGGAGATCTAAGAGGTGTATTCGGATGGCTGCCACACCAAACATAGTGATGCAGAATCCCAAAATATGAAGAAGGTCAGCAGAGAATTTGTAAGGGATTTGGCAAAGTAAAAGATTCTATAGAGGGGGCTGGGGATGTGGCTCAAGCGATAGCGTGCTCACCTGGCATGCGCGGGGCGCTGGGTTCGATCCTCAGCACCACATAAAAAATAAAATAAAGATGTTGTGTCCACCGAAAACTAAAAAATAAATATTGAAAAAAAATTCTCTCTCTCTCTCTCTCTCTCTCAAAAAAAAAAAAATATTCTATAGAAGGCTGGGTTGTAGCTCAGTGTTAAAAGTACTTGCCTAGCACATGTGAGGCACATTGGGCTCAATCCTCAGCACCACATAAAATAAATAAATAAATAATATAGGTGTTTAAAAAAAATCCTACAGAAGCCAAGAACTGCAGACCAGAAGTCAGAGGAGAGTCAGTGAGGAGAGTCAGTGGGTTTTTTTAAAAAAAGGAGTGTTTGAGTCTACAGATGGAGGAATTACCCCAGTTCCTGGGTCCCCACCTACCCCCACCTTTCACCCCAGAAAAGGGCTATATATTCTCTGGAAAAAATGGAGAGGCACAAATGAAATGTGTGGAGGGGATGTGAAGTAGAGGACACAGGAGATTGAGTTGAAGTCTGATCATTAAATGTGAAAGCACACCTCCCCAAACTCTTCTAACACTGCTTGACTTTTTTTTTTAATATATTTTTCAGTTGTTGATAGACCTTTATTTTATTTATCTTTATGTGGTATCAAACCTAGTGCCTCACACATGCTAGGCAAGTGCTCTACCACTGTGCTACAGCCCCAGCCCACTGCTAGATTTTTTACAAGATCATATGCAGACAAAAATACAAACTGAGTATATTTAAGTATATTTTGCAAAACTTAATCTAAGGAAATAAAAGAAAGCACAAACATAAACACTAGTACTGCTCACAGTCTGAGGACCCCACAAACCTCCACGCCTATCTTAAAAATAAATAAATAAAAATCATGTTTTATATTCATGGTAAACTTAGTGCACTTAATATGGCATCTCCGGCATCTCCATCCTTTCTCCTCCTGTGCTGGTGATCCAACCCAGGGCCTTCTCCCTTTAACAAGCATTTTTATTCAGGTTCTCTGTCTCTGAGGGAACTGGGCAGTATGCCTGCTTTAAGTTTGGGTTTCAGTTCTCCGAGTCGGAGGTGAGGAGTTGTTAAGGAAGTATGCATTTTTAGAAGCAGGGAGGCCTGATGCTTTGCATGCAAATTTAGTTACCTCAGTTTTCTTGGGTGTGATACTTTGTGAAACTACTAGCAAACCCTTGATCCTAAATGACGTCTATTAAACAAAAATACAGGAAATTCAAAAAAATAAAAATAAAAATAATTTCTTAGACTTAGGTAAAAAGAAGAAGAAATTTAAAAAAAATAGAGCTGTGGTAACTGGAAAAATACTGGAAGTGAGGCCTAATTCACGTGCATTTGTACAGGTTGGGATTGGGTGAGTAATAGCTCCTTTTATAGGAAAGTTCCTAGAAGGCATCTCTGGATGTGAAAGGATCTCCAACACATACCTCTTACTCCGGAGCTTGGTCTGGAAGAAATGGATGATGCAAAAAGTAAGCTAAATAAATGTGCTGCATTTGGAAAATCAGGAGGTATCTCAGAAAGGGCAGTTTGGGGGATCAGAAATGAGAATGAATAAAGGAAAAAGCTCACTAACTGTGAAGTACCAGAGTTTGAGGAGACAACCAGAGAGAAATTCCTGGAGGCTGGGGAGCTGCTAAGTAGTTCCCAGGGTGCATTGTGCTAACACCCCTTTACACACTCTTTCCAGAACTTCAGAAAAAGGCTCATTCAAGTAGTGAGTCATTATTCTGAAGTATTACCCCACATGCCTCATGTGCCTAGAGCTTCCTGCCTTTCCGACCCATATACACATTCCCCATTTTGTTAGCACAGGGTACCATAAGGAAAAGAACATTAAAGCAGAGAATAGCAGCCAGATGCTTGGCTTCTGACTTTTCAGCTATTATGGTTCTAGACATAAATTAAAGATTTAAGATAATATATGATTAATCAGACCAGTTCTTTCTGCCTCCAACGACTCCCATCAGATATTCTTGAGATTATGGAAGGGAATAGTCAGAAGAGAAGAAAGGTGAGACCCCTAGTCTTGAGAAATAACTCTGTTCCCTATTCTGAGGACAACCCTGGGGAAGAAAGGAGCCATCAAATCCTGGAGGGTTTTGGGATATTAGGAAGTGAGAGATCCACTCTGACCCTGCCCCAACCCCTCCCTCCTCCACACTTAGTTCTTATATGAGCTCTTTGGCTGGATCCAGGAACCCATTTTAATAACAAGAGAAAAGTATGAAGGTCTTATTAAATTTACATATACATGGGGATCCTCCCAAGAGAGTGAAGTAGGAGAAAATGACAAGCATGATGCTTTTATACTTTTTAGACAACAAAGAACGATAAATTTGTGAAGAAATGACAGGACAAATGGGCTAGTATGGTAAACTCTAGGGATGTTACTAAGAAATACATGGGGTCAGAGGACATAGAAACAAATGGAAGAGGAGGAGGAGCTTCAAAGGGTTTGTTCATTCAGGCTCATTGAAGCCTAGTCTCTGATGATCAAGGCTAGTTTCAGACCTTGGTGTAATGAAAGACAACCCTCCCAAAAGATTTTTTTTAATATAATTTTTTTAGTTGTACATGGACACAATACCTTTGTTTTATTTTTATATGGCACTAAGGATCCAACCCAGGGCCTTACATATGTTAGGAGAGCACTCTACTACTGAGCCACAACCCCAGACACCCCAAAAAATCTTGATGGCTTGCTGCCTGTAGGGAAAGACAGGCCAGATGGATCTTTTGGAAGAGATAGTTCCTCAAGCAATTTCAGCTTAAATAGTCAAACATCATTCTGGTATGTTTTGAGAGGGTTCTGTCCTTAATTCTCTCAGGAATCTGAAAGCAAAGCAAAACCAAGACCTTGCTTTCCAGGTGTTCAAGTTCTAGGAGTCCTCTGTACCCTGCAGGGTGTCCGTAGAGATATTTGTGCAGTACATCAAGGATGGCAGGACTAAGGCAGTCTTCACTGAGAACAATCCAGGGTGCCCAGAACTGTAGAATGTCTTCCTTTCTGGCTGAGAATGGCACAAACATCACTGACAGCAAGAGGATCTTGGGAGTCCTTGCGGTCTGGACAAAATCTCACCAACCATGACCTGCAAAAAGTGGGCAGAATAAGGGCACCACAAAAAAATATCAGGAAGAAGAAGTGATAGCTGGGGGCGGGGCGGTGGCTCGTGAGGCTGAGGCAAGAGGATCATGAGTTCAAAGCCAGCCCCAGCAAAAGCAAGGCACTAAGCAACTCAGTGAGACTCTTTCTCTAAATAAAATACAAAATAGGGCTGGGGATGTGGCTTAGTGGTCAGGTGCTCCTGAGTTTAATCCCCAGTACCTCCCACCCCTGACCAGAAAAAAAAAAAAAAAACAGAAGTGAGAGAGTTAAGAATCAGGCAAAATGAACCATTAAGCATGGACAGATGGAGAAAACAAAAAGTGGCATTCCACCACTTTTTGTGATGTTCTGACACCAGAGAAGCCCACCCCACCCCTGCCCAGGATTTAGATGGGGAGAAAGAGGAAAGGGGAGAAATCATGAATTTGACCTGAAATTGGCTAAGATGAATTTTCTGTCAGTAGATGGAATGGTGATCTTTAAGCACAAAAAACAAAGAAAGTCACATTTCTTGAGAGCACAAGAATCACACCAGTAACAAAAGGAGAAAACAACAAATAAAGGGAGAAGAACAGTGACACGGGAGTACAGAGGAAGGTCGGAAGCCTCTGGCTTAAAGAAGCCCAGGCTAAAAGCAGGAAAGCAGATCACAACACAAAATAACCAGGAGAACATAAATTGCTCCAGAAAATATTGGGGAAGCTTAGCAAGAATGCTGGAAGTCCCACAGCACACGGGATGGTAGTGCTAGCCATTCCATTTGCATACAAAAAGATGTAGCAGCTTTGAATGTCTTGGGGACACTCAGAATAGGGTCATGTGGATCATATAGGCTAAAGGGAAAATAAGTGAAAGGGAACCCTGGGCATCTGAAAAGCTGCAAAGGGACAGGGTACAATATAAGGGTTGCAGTGGACTAAATATTTGTGCCCCCACCCTTCAAATTCTAACTTCCAACCAGATGTATTAGGAGGTGAGGTCTTTGGGAGGGAGGTGATGAGGTCAGAAGGGCAGAAACTTTATAAGTGGAATTAGAACTTTCATAAGAAGACAGAGAGCCCTCTTTCTCTCCACCCCCCATACTCAGTATTAGGGATTAAACTTAGGGGTGCTCTACCACTGAGCTATATCCCAAGCCCTGTTTATTTTTTTGAGACAGGATCTTGCTAAGTTGTCCAGGCTGTCCTTGAACTTGTCTCAGCCTTAAGAGTAACTGGGATTACAAGCATGCACTATAGCACCCAGCTCCTCTCTCTGCTCCCTGTCAAGAGAAGCAAAAAGAAGATGGCCATCTACAAATCAGAAGGCAGACCATAACCAGATCTGCAGACACCTTGATCTTACACTTTAAGCCTCCAGAACTGTGCAAAATAAATACTTTTTAAGCCACCCAGTCTATGGCATTTCTGTTATTATCACGTAAGATGACTAACAGGGGTGGTAAACCATTGACACCAAGAAGAGACACAGGAAGCATCTACCTTTGCAGGTCTGAATTATATCCCTCAGAGGCACTGAAGTGAGAATAAGGGGGCAGGGGAAGCCTTGCTTCACTGGCTTGGAAGAAGATGAAAAACGAGTAATTTTCTTTCTCTCTGCCTTACCTCACTAAAGCTACACCTAGAAAGTTATGCCTAAAGACAGAAGGAAGGGGGCTGGGGATGTGGCTCAAGTGGTAGCGCGCTCGCCTGGCATGCGTGCGGCCCAGGTTCGATCCTCAGCACCACATACAAAACAAAGATGTTGTATCCGCCGATAACTAAAAAATAAATATTAAAATTCTCTCTCTCTCTCTCCTCTCTCTTAAAAAAAAAAAAAAAAAAGTAAAGACCGAAGGAAGGAGCCATCAAGTGCTATAGGTGCACCTGGTGTTATGAAGGCCTGATTCAATACCACATATCACCAAACCAAGAGAGCAGACTTGCTCTGTGAGCTGCAGTAGGCAATGCTGGTCACCTGGAGACCCAAATGGATAGTTTGATACAGGTGCAAGGGGGAGAAGAAAGGACTCCATTTGCTCCCCAGTGGGAAGAACTGTGACCCACTCACTAAAACTTTCTTCCACCCAACAAGCTACTAGAGGCCCTTGTATTATATCTACTCTCAATGATTAATTTTTATAGTACAATATAAAATGTTAATTTGTAAATCAAAAAGTTTAATATTCCTTCTCACTCAAGTGATTATAAATAAACATGAACTATATGTAAGGTCATATGCAATGAGTAACAGGAATATATTTAAGGAAGGTATTTAAATACAAACTGCTGAGCAGTTTTCCTCCAGGGTGACTTTTCTGAACTTGGTAATAGAGTTATTCTTAGATCTAACTTCCATTTGAAATGCTGTGTCACCTTTTATAGAAGAATTCACTTTATAACAGCAAGTATATGTGCACAGGATTTTCACAAAGTGAATAGCATAACTCCTCTTACTGCCTTACTTAATATACTATAAAATAGTATAATTAGTTTCTAGTAAACATTCCTTAAGCTACTTCTGAAAGAGTAAATTCTTCAAGAATCATCTTCTTGTAGGTTGTTATGGCTTAAATAATAGATGTTCCCCAAAAGCTCATGTGTGAAACAATGCAAGAACATTCAGAGGTGAAATGATTGGGTTATGAGAGCCTTAACCCAATCAGTGAATTAATCCCCTGATAGGGATTAACTCAATGGTAACTGATGGCAGGTAGGGTGTGGCTGGATGAGGTGGGTCACTAACTGTGTGCCTTTGGGGTATCTATTTTGTATCTGGCGAGTAGGGTCTCTCTCTGCTTCCTGGTGTGATGTCTTGGGCTGCTTCCCTCCACCATGCTTTTCTGCCATGATGGTCAGCCTCACCTCAAGAGCCAAGGAACGGAGCCCGCTGTCTATGGACTAAGACCTCTGAAACCATGAGCCCTCCAATAAACTTTTCCTCTTAAAATCATTCTTGTCAGCTCTTTTTAGTCACAGCAGCAAAGAAGCTGACTAAAACAGAGGCTATATAACCATCAATGATGTTGTAGGGACACACGAGGCAAGGCACCAAAGACAGCAGGAAACAGTTTTATTTAGCTGCAGCCAGGATCAGAGGGCACAGCTTTTGCTGTAATCAATCAATCCCCTGAACCCTGAGTTCAGGTAGTTTCAGAATTTTATACCCAGCATGGAAGGGGAGGGGCTCACAAGTTCACAGTCTGCAGAAGTTCACATAAAAGCAACTTTTTCTTTCACTGTTCTGGGCAAGTTAACCCTTCAAGGACAACACCTGAGAAGGGGAGAGCTTCTTCTCCCCTTTCTTTCCTTCCCCTGCCAGCTGTTACCATGGAGTCCAATTGGTAACTTCTCTTATCTTAGAAATATAGACATCTCTGTGAAGCCCCAGCTCAAGGCCAGAGGCCTTATTTGCACATTTTACAGACTACTATACTGGATATGTTTGTGAAAAACTAGTAAGGGGGTGTCCAGCACCTGGAGTGCCAATTTCTTCCAGGCTAGTAGCCAAGTAAAATAGGGCAACACGAAAACAGGAAGTTTATGTACATTGAACTTTTTTGTAGAAACTCTTTCTGCCAGTCCTAAAATCAGCCATGGTGAAGATTTCTGGAGAAGCCCAGTTAAGATTTTTTGTGGAGAAGGGGTTCTACTACAATGACTCAAATGTTGGTTGGAGTTAACTTTTACATCTCTTATTCACAATGCACTCAGGAATAGAGGCATCATCTTTTCTGTGTCTCTTGTGACAAGGAATCTTTATCTCTTGAAGTCAATTTCTATTTGTAAAGAGCAAAGGAAAAAAAAAGTCTATGATCCATGCTCAGTAATGAGTAAATGACATTCATAAAATAATACCCTTATATGTACCATTAACTGTCTCCAGTAATGATAGAGAGAGAGAGAGAGAGAGAGAGAGAGAGAGAGAGAGAGAGAAAATTGAGTGCAAATGCAAGATCACTTGTCAAACAAATATGTAACCTCTCAAGGAGAGTGCTATGGAGAATAGTCCATTTGGGGGTCATATTACTTAGGTAAATTTTTTTGTTGCAGTGTTCAATATTTAACATGCAGATTATGTTATGATAGTAAGTGAAACCAATGTGGAAACACAACCCTCTTTAGCTGGGACCCAATTAGGTGGGTGTTTGACTATTACACCCCTAGCAAAAGCATAGAATGAGTTGCATCAACAAATGGGTTTGGTACAGTGACTGATCCTTGCTCTCTGCTACAGCAAGAACTCCATCTGCCATTCCTGCATAACTACTTGGCCATGGACCATGGGTTAAGTGATATCTAAATTAACAAATCCAAACAGAATCTAGTTTGGCAACACCTCCAGAATACAAGAATAATTATGTAGGATACTCATCTCCAAACCACAGAAGAAAGCAAAAGCCCAGGGTCAAGATTACAAAGACATTGTATCACATTCTGAGCTGTCTTTTCACACCATTGTATTTCCAGTAAACACATTTATTGTTTGAAAGGTCACTTTTGAAAGGCAAGTGACTCACCCAAGACGGAGATTCAACCAAGAGATTTTATTGGGGGGCTGCCGGAAGGGAAAGAAATGGAGAGGCAGAGAGAGGAGAGGAGGAAGGCAGAGAGAAAGAGAAAGAGGAGAGAAAGAAGAGGAAGAGGGCAGAGAGAAGAAGAGGAGGGCAGAGAGACAGCCTGTGCTTACAAGCTTCGGCTTAAGAAGGATTGCATTGGGGATGTGGCGCGTGGCGGGTGCTAATTGGCAGCGTGACTCAGGAACAGTGAGGGACACTGCATCCTTCGGGGATTGGTGGAGAAAACCTTTGAATTTGGTGCTCTTCTTCTGCTTGGCGCCCTTCGGAGAGGAGGGGGAGGGGTAAGGGATTCCATGATGTTCTCTGAGAAGGGGGAATCTCCCACTCACCCAACAACTTTCAGCTTTAGAAATGCAACTATGAATAATAACCAAGTCATGTGTACAGATTCCAATATCTGGTTTTGAGTCTGCTTTTTAGTAACACTTTAAATAAACATTCTTATCTCTCATAAACTCTGTTAGGTCCCCAGGTCTAGACTTTAAGAATTAAATAACTGTATTCTTTAGTGGTAGTGCCAAGGATAGAGTTGACTCTATATCATTGAACATTACAAAATTAAATTTGTAGTATATCCAAGTTAGACTGTGACATACCATCAAACTAGGAAAGCATTGCCTTGTACACATAGAGTGACATGGCAAGGTGAAGTAATCAAGAACATCATTATTGTTTTAGTTATTTTAAAGAAAAATATAAATGGTTTTCTTTGCCCTATTTAAAGAACAATTTGGAAATTTTGTTTCATTTTTTTATTTATTCGCTAAAAGATCTCCAACTATTATAATTGCTAAGCAAATTCCTCAATAATTCTCCTTTCTTACATCTACTAGTTTTATTTTCCACTCTTCTTTGTTTTGAACCCTTGCTTTAAAAAATTGCCTTTAAAGAAACTTCTAGCCTGGCACAGTGGCACATACCAGGCAACCTAGCTACTAGGAGGCTGAGGCAAGAGGATCACAAGTTTGAGGACAGCCTGTGTAACTTAGTGAGAGCCTGTTTCAAAATGAAAAGCACCCCTGAGTTCAATCCCCAGTACCCCAACAACAACAAAAAGAGGTTTGCATACTTCTAGACTTCCCGCATTAGATTCTGCTAAAATGTATTCTTAGGTTACTAATTTATGTGCTCTGAAGATAATAAATCTTTTATTAAAAATAAGATTTTTCTTCTATGCATTGGAGCAGTCCTTCTCCAGGATGATTTTTCTAATGAAACTCACTCATTTAAAAAAATATGTGTGCATTCACATTCTTCGGGTCATTTATACAATCTTGATAAATTATTCAATATTCTGGCCAGATTCTTCCCTCTAAAGCTAAATTAGAAATTGTTATGGTTTTAGTCTGGAATATTCCCCAGAGTCTCATGGGTACAGAGGTGAAGCTCTTAGGCAATGATTGGCTCATGAGTGTTCTGACATCATCAGTGAATTAATCCATTTGATAGCTGAATGAATTACTGGGAGTTGGGACCTAGTTTGAAGAAGAAGGTCACTGGGAGTATGTTCTGAAAAGGTTTATCTTTTTCCAAGTCTCTCTCCCTGACCCCAACCCCTCTGCTTTCTGGCTGCCATGAGCTGTTTCTCTGCTACAATCTTCTGCCATAATATTTTGCCTCACTTCAGGCTCAGAACAATGGAGTTGGCCAACCGTGGACTGAAACCTCAAAAGAACTCTCTGCTTCTCTAAATTGTTCTCATTAGATATTTTGGTCACAGCCATGCAAAACTAACACAGGAGCCATAATTCACTAGTGAAAATGTTATTGTGTCAACTCTACAAAGAAAGAAGAGATTTCTTCAGTACAACATTATATCCAAAGAGTTGCCGCTAAATCCACACAGAACCCTGGATGTGCAGAAAGGATCACTGTGTTATGAGGAGAAAGCAGGTTGAACTCATGTGGCTCAACAACGATTCTCCAAGAGGGCCTGGTAGAATCTTGCTTTGTGAAGAGACACATAAAGAACACAGAGCCAAGCTTTCTTCAAACCTTCTGGTGCTAAATCCGCTGGTCACTGACACTTCTCATCTGAAAAAAAAAAAAAAAAATCTATCAACTGACAAATGTATTGACTATCTACCATGTATAAGTCACTGAACTTGAGTCCAGGAACAAGGTAGTCTGAATGGGGGGTTGGCATCTTCTATAGAGCACCCACTGTGTGCCAGACACCTTACACAGATAATCTTATTGAGTGGCCACATAAACCTAAGGAGATTTTACCCAAACACACAAAGGAAGTATAGCCATATTGAAAGGAACTGTAAGTTAGTGGGTCAAATATGTCCACAAAAAGACATATTCAAGTCCTAATACCCCGTGGCTGTGATTGTGACCACATTTGGAAATAGGGTCTTTATAAATGTAATCACATTAAGATGAGGTGGTAATAAATTAGAGTGGGCTCTCAACCCAATGGCATGTGTCTTTGCAAGAAAAAGCAAATGAAGATTTGAATAGAGATGCACAGAGAAGGCCATGTGAGGACAGCAGCAGAGATTAGAGTGATGCACCCACAAACCAATAAGTATTAAGGATTGGTGGTATAAGTAAGCGTGTAGCGACCAAATGATAGAGGCAGGAGATGGGAAGCAAACCTTGGATTAGCAAGTTTTCCTTTATTCTGCAGCAGAGTCAATAGATCAGGCACTGGGAGGCTCATTTTATGGGTCTGGAGATGGCCCCCAGGTTACTGAAGGAGTTTGGGTTTTTATAGTTTACAGTGAGGGTGACTTGATCATTGGAGACTTTGGACGTGCAGTTTAGATAGTCAGGGACCTAGTTGTGCAAGTTAAAATTTTAACTCAGGAAGTTTCAAAAAAGTTTGAAACTCTTTGTCACTGGGAAAAGCTCACAACTTGTTCACTGCTTTTCTTCCTTCTTCTGGGGCCCATTGTTACCTAGAGCTTCCCTGTTTTCTTTCCTCCTTTCAGGACTCATCTGTAATGGGAAAGGGTAAAAGTCCAGGGCCCAGCATTTCAGTATTTGCCTCCTTCCTTTAGGACCCATTGTTGTTGGAAGGGGTGAAGGTTTGCTTTTGGTGGAGATGCTGGGAATAAACCCAGGAAGGGATGAAAGTTTGCTTTTTCCCTCAGGGCCCATGATTACAGGGAAAGGATGTTTTGGGAGAGGTTTTAATGTTTGGCTCATTTTCCCTCCCTCCTCCCTAGTCACACAGTCCCTCAGTTTTCCCGGAGAGCTGTCTTAGGAATATTATTTTCCATAACCCTTCAGGTGGCAGTTTTCAGAAGCTAGGAAGAGGCAAGGAGGGATCTTCCCTAAAGCCTCCATAGGGAGCATGGCTTTGCTGACACCCTGATTTTGGACTTCTAGCCTCCAGAACTGTGAGAAAATACATTTCTGTTATTTTTAGGCCTTCCAGTTTGATCCATCAGTCTTAGGACACAAAAAAACAGCTTCACAGAGCAGGTGAACAGTGCTGGAGTTTGAGCCTAGTGATTTGCTTCCCAAATGCCAGACATTATCCAGAGACCATGCTATCAAGGAGGGTTTTGTTGCCCCCTGGTTCCTCCATCTGTTCAAGGCTGCTCCAGACTTCATGAGCCAAGCACTGGCTCAATCTTAAGCTAAGATTTAGAGATGTTCAAACTCTGTATTCCTTCTCTAAGAGAATTGATTTCTGGGAGGCAGTATGGAAGGATGAAAAGAACGCTAAAAAGCTACATCTAGATCCCAACTGGGATAGTGACCATAATAGTGTTACAGCAAGTTATCTTACCTCTCCAGGTCTCAAGTTCCTGTCCCTATCACAGGTCAAACTAAATATCCCATGAGACCCTAGACAATTGTGTGACCAGCTGGCTGGACACCCCCTCTCCAACGTAGACTTTTTATTTTCACACTTATCTGTTTGATGAGCAAATTTTATTTCAATTTCTTGTTTTTAAAAATATTGCACCACTGGATTGGTTCCATCCACATTTAAATATTTCTTTCTTATACCTCTTCATTGTCAGGCTTCAGTAATTAAAATAATAGGACTATTTCCATGCAGTGTACAGTATTTCTTGCTTCTTCTAAACTGATAGCAGCTCATGCTTTTAATGAAGGATCCAACCCAGATCTGTGCCCCTGTAGTCACAGCAGGTGCAAAAAGACACTCGGGCTATTTCAAAGGTAAGAGCAACGAACCATCACCAAAATAAGTATAGTATAGTGATTAGACTTTTGAAACCATAAACCATGCAGAGTAACATCAGTACTAAGTTGGTTTGTTTTCCAGGATGACCTTTCTTTAAGAATGTAAAACAGGCAAAAATGCATCTGGCTTCTACAGCTGTGACCGAATAGTAGAGCATAGTTCCCCAATGACACATCCTGTCCAATCTGGCAGGTGTGGAGGGTAGGCATTTTTAGCTAAGAAGAACTAGGCTATTTTCACTTTGACTTGCCCATCTTTATGTTTACCCCCCCAAAAGCGTTATTTATAAAAAGATAAATCAAAAGATAAATATATTTAAAGAGCTTTCGAGGTACCCTACTAAGCACTGGCTTAGTTGCTTCTTCCTCAGCTGCATGAGCCACTGAACTGCTAACAGGGAGAGGAAGGGGGAGATTGCGTGTGAAAATGTGGAAACTGGAGCTTCTCTTTCCAATCTCCCTCATGAATTCTCTCCCAGAGGTGGACCACAGCCTCACAACGGCCCAGTAGCTTCCTTATGTCATTATAAGTACACAACCAAGACTGTTATCTGCAATATCTGTCATCATTATTTTTGTCTTTGTTTTATTCTGGTGTGGGAGAATCTGATTCCCTGAGATTAACTGCAGATGTCTATGGAGTGTGCACATACACACGCATACATCAATTGTGGATGAATAAACAAGAAATGTTTTTTTTAATCCTGTAGGATATGCCAATAAAATTAATAAATACTGAGTGAATGCTTTGAGCAAGGTGCTGTGCCAGACATTTTGAAACAAAGATTATTCATTCAAAATTTAAAGTGATGGTAGAGTATGAGGTTTCCTTTTGTGGTGAGGAAAATATTCCAGAATCAAAGGTGATGGCTATACAATTTTGTGAATATACCAACACCTACCAAATTAGACACCTTAAGAGGGTGAATTTCATCATGTGTGAATTATATTTCAATTTTTTAAAAAATTATAATTAGAGTGCTTGTAGATATCAGAGATCCTGTGCTAGGCACAGGCACAAAAATAGCCCTTTACTTACTCTGTGTCAGATCCTACACTAAGTCCATCCTCTTACTTGATTGCTACAGTCCCTTTCCAGACAGGAAGTCTTAAGATCCATTTTACAGCTAAGGAAATGGATTCAGAAGAGTACCTTTCTCAAAGTCACACATGGAAAAATCGGGTTGAATCATACGAAACTGACGTTTGGTAGGCAGTTCTTTATTCAAATGTTACCGTTTTCTTATAGCTCAATCTCATAAGTATCTCTCTCTGTCCATGTACTTAATTCCACACATCAGAAGACCATTGTAGCAAGATTATGCAGCAAAGAACCATGAGCAGTAAGAGTCTAGGTCCAGAAGAGCATACACCAGAAAGGACTTCAGATGAGCAACAAAGAAACTTCCATTGTGTGACACCTCAAAAAAAAATTTTAATTTTATCTGTTATAACAGGTAGTACCATTTATCCTAATGAGTAGACAGGGTATATTAGACTCCAAGGCCTTCACTCCTACCCACAGGCAATATGGTGATAGATACATGTATAGTATACTAGGATACAAGAATTAAAAACAGAAATGGGTGAGCTCCCCAAGAGGAGAACAGATAATGAACTGAGGGGTTAGTCTAACAGAGAACACACACACACACACACACACACACACACACCCCAAAACAAAAAACAAACAAAAACAGTAGTTTAACCAATTAAGGGCTTATTCTTCTCACAGAGCAGGAAGCCTAGAGGCAGGTAGTCCTAGATCAGCAGACAATCTCCATGATCCCATTAGGACCCAAGATACCATCTCCTTTTCCATTCCACTATTCTTAGCAAGTGCCATTCAGAGGAGAAAGAGAAGTCTAAGGCACATATCTTTGAACCCCCTTTTAAATGAATCTCCTTTTAAAGAGCTTTCTCTGAAGTTCTTCCCAGAAAATGATCATTTGGCAAGAGTTGTCAGTGGCTGCTTGTAGCTTTCAGAGAGGCTATTATTTTAAGCTGGACACATTTATCACTGGGTATAAAATTAGAGTGCTGTTCAAAATGGAAAATGAACATTAGGAAGGCAACTCTGTGTGTCATATAAGAAGAAAGTTCGAAAGCCTGGGCAGGCAAAGATGTCTACTACAGGAATCAGCCAGGATTTAAACCCAGGCCTCTTTGTTCCAGAGCCAATGCACATCACCACAGACTATGTTGACTCCCTCATGGAGTATATATTCTAGAAAAGTCTGTGCACAGCTTAATATAATACAAGGATAGTGTTTTCATCTCTTCTTGCTGTTAGGTCGGTGGTGGCAACTTGGTGGCAACTTAGTGGCTACTTAGAACAAAGAAGCCCACGCCGGAAAAGAACATCAATCAGATGCCGGAGGAAATGCCTGTCAATCAGCCTGATCTCCTGACTAACGCCTGTCAATCAGCAGGACCCCCTGGCCAATCCTGGAGTTCAGCCAACTCCCCTGACCAACTCCAAGGAGGCAAGGGACCCTAGAAACACCTTTTCCTGTTCCAAGCCCTTCCCTTCCTGCTGTAAGCCCCATAAAAGTCCAGTCTGGGCGAGCTTCCATGCGGTTTCTCCTCAGACCCTTCTCCTGTCCCCTCTGTGGGTCTGATCGAGTTCCACCGGGGAGTGATATCTCAATAAAGCCTCGTTCAACGGCCCTTTTAAATCTGCCTCCTTGGGTCACTGCCTGCCCCGCCTGATCTGACACTTGCTGCTATAACATACTACCACACACTTAATGGCTTAAAACAACGTGAATTTATTGTGTTACAGTACTGGAGGCCAGAAGTCTCAAATCACTTTCACTGGGCTACACCAAAGTCAAGATGCTGGCAGATCTGGTGCCTGCTGGAGGCTCTAGGAGACAATGTTTCCATACCTTTCCCAGCCTATCTTTGCCTCATGACCTGTTCCTTAAATTATTCCAAGCTCTTGCTTCTGTCACTTCTACTAGTTTTGTAGTCAAATCCCCCTCTTCCTTCCTCTGGTAAGGACACTTATGATTACATTTAGGGCCCATCCAGATGATTCAAGAAAACGTCTCCATCTCAGATCTTTCAATTCAGCACAATTGTGAAATCCCTTTTGTGATATATGGTTAAATCTGCAGTTTTCAGGGCTTAGGACATGAATACTTTGACAGTCATTATTCATCCTACTAAAAATAGTAAGCTACAAATTAATAAGTACAAGAAAAAAAAAAGAGCATGACAACATTGGCACGCGTCATGAATAAGGAGCAAGCTGCGAACCATAGGGATTCCAAAGGTCAAAAGAGAGATACTGCTTGGATAGTGAGAAAGAGGAAAATAAACAATTTGGCAGTGGAAAGATAATATAGACATCATAGGAAAGATGTAATGTAACCCTGGACTATGAATAGGCTGAGTCAGGCCTGGAGGGAAGAATTTGAGACCCAAAGACTATTACGGTTTATCTCCAAATCAGGACTAGAGGAGATTCAAGAGCACTCATGACCTTGGGGGTGTCTTCTAAGGATTTTGTGTCCTTCTTTCCAATGACATAAGGCAGCTCTGACCCCTCAAGAAGATTGGGGAGCCTCGGAGTCAGGCCATGGGTGAAGAAAGGCCCTTGACATAATCTTGGATCAGTGCCCACACTGACCTCAAATTTGCTGCACCTGAGAAAAAGTGCCTTCTACTTCTTGAACTTTACACCCAAGGTTCCTCACTTTCTCTTCCCTCAGCCCCAGCTCTAGGGAGCTTATTAATAAGTAAGGTTTGCTTAGTCCTTAGGAGTATAATAATCCTTGAGCAGTATGCAGAAAGCCATTCTGAACTGCATAATTTATCAGTCTTCCTCTTATTATAATCCCTTGCAGGTACCTTAATTTTTGAGTCTAGACAATTTTGATGAGGCAAGGCAGTCCTTCACCCAGGGAGCCCTCAAACAAAATCTCAATGTCTCCTGCTGTTTTAATCAGCTTTTTCGCTGCTGTGACTAAAAGGATCTGACCAGAACAACTGTAAGGAGTTTAAAGTTTATTTGAGAGCTCACAGTTTCAGAGGTCTTAGTCCACAGAAGACCAGCTCCATTCCTCAGGGCTAGAGGCGAGGCTGAACATCTTGGCAGAAGAGGGTGGCAGAGGGAAGCAGCTCACATCACAGTGATCCAGAAGCAGATAGAGAGAGACTTCACTTTCCAGATACAAATATATACACCAAAGCCATGCCCTAATTCCTACCTCCTCCAGTGACACCCTACCACTTCAGTTACCACTCTGTTAACCCCTACTAGGAGATTAAATCACTGATTGGGTTAAGACTCTTACAACCCAAACATTTCTCCTCTGAATCTTCTTGCATTGCCTCACACATGAGCTTTTGGGGGACATCTCACATCCAAACCATAACACCTACCATTTGCTTTCGGTTAACATTCAAGTCATTGAAGTTCAAATGCCTCAAAAAGATGTGAAAGGTCCCAACCAGTGGGACCTGTAGCAGGCCTGCAGGGTCCTCTAGCAGGCTTCAGTGAGGACCAAAGGAGGAAAGTAGGAGGCCTGTCTATCACACTCCAGTGTGACCTTAATCCTGAGGATATCCGTGTGTCACTTGTTTGCTGGTTTGGGGATAAACAAAGCAAAAGGTGAGAAAGAAATAAAGATTAAAGTTATCAATGTCTAAACACAGTGTTGGTTCTTATTACATTTAAAAAATATTAGCTTCTGCTAACAAGGCTGTCCCAGACAAAAGGGAAAAGAGTCTGAAAATGCAAAAAAAAAAAAAAAAAAGCCAGAGATATTTGATAATTATACTTTAAGCTCATGTTCCACATAAGGATTGGGCAGAGGAGCCAGTTTGAAGGATGGCTGACTTGCTGTTAGGATAGGCCAAAAAATGGCTGTAGTGAGACTTCCAGTGGGCATGTTATGTTTTTATTGTGTAGCCAGGGCTGGGAACTGGCTATGTTATGGATGGTCAAGGGCAGAAACACCGTGATTTAGCATATAGACTCAAGGTCATACACATTAATTTGTAAGCATGCAACACCTCCCCAACCCTTATGTAACTTTTGGCAGTGTGCCGGCTTTGTTGGACATGCATATAAAAAGGGCCTAAGGAACTGCAAATTGGTGCAACCACTCTGAAAAGCACTGTGGGGATTCCTCAGAAAACTTGGAATGGAACCATCATTTGACCCAGTTATCTCACTCTTCAGCATATATCCAAAGGACCTTAAATCAGCATACTCTAGTAATGCAGCCACATCAATGTATATAAGCAGCTCAATTCATAATAGCCAAACTATGGAACCAACATAGATGCCCTTTAGCAAATGAGTGGATAAAGAAAATGTGGTATATATACACAATGGAATATTACTCACCATAAAGTAAGATGAAATTATGGCATTTGCCAGTAAATGGATGGAACTCAAGACTATCATGCTAAGTGAAATAAGCCAATCCCCCAAAACCAAAGGTCAAATGTTCTCTCTAATTTGCAGATGCTAACATACAATGGGGGGTGTGGAGAATAGAAGTACTTTGGATTAGACAAATGGGAATGAAGGGAAGAGAGTGGGGATGGGAATAGGAAGGACAGTAGAATGAACTGGACATAACTTTCCTATGTTCATACATAAATACATGACCAGTGTAACTTCCACATCATGTACAATCACAAAAATGGGAAATTATACTCCATGTATGTGGGATATGTCAAAACACTTTTTACTCTCATGTATAACTAAAAAGAATAAATAAAAAATGTTTTAAAAGGGCCTGTGGAAATGGGTTAAGGGAGGGCTAAAATTGGACTGACTGGGGGCTGAAGCTGAAGCTGGGGTCTGGCTAATGGCTGTGGTCAACACTGAATAAAGTACGTATATTGTCCTACTGCATCTTCCATCTTCTTTCACTTACAGAACCCCACACCTGTTTCCTGGGTCAGAACCCCGGTAACAACACTTGCTCTTGGGTAGGATTCCTCAACATCAGCACTATTAAGGTTGGGTCAGATAATGGGGGCTTCTGCTGTGCATTGTAAAGTGTTTAGTAGCATTGCTGGTCTCTGTTCACTGGATGCCAGTGACACCTCTCCACCAATGATGACAATCAAAAACTGTCTTCAAATACTTTCAAGTGACTTTGGGGGTGAAAGGGAGTCTCTGACTGAGATCCACAGCTTCTGGGCATTGCCAGTGATTCTGTTGACTTAACCCCAAAACCTTCCCAACACAAAACTCCTGTGAACTCTGAATGAGGAGAAAGGCAGTAGTGGGCTGGGGTTGTGGCTCAATGGTAAAGCGCTTGCCTAGCACACACACGTGAGGCACTGGGTTTGATCTTTAAGATGACATACCGCAGAACCACAACTCCTCACTCCAGATATCCTAGGATAACATCCAAAACCACATTGCAAGTGTATTTTCGTATTTTATATGGAAGCTCTGACCTAATGGGGACAGTAGAGTGAGCGGGACTTACTGTGCCTCTCACAGAGACTTCTAAAACACCAAACATCTCTCCATCCCCAAAATCTCACCTGCAGATCTTGTCTGAAAATGATGTCAATAGCTACAACTGATCATCTCTTTAAATTTATAATTCAGGGAATTTCAACAGAGATTATTAGGTGAGTTTTTTAAACTGTTGAAACTTACATAAATACATAAAGTGAAAAAAGTTCACATATATCTATATGAACTTATAAAATGTGTGTGTGTGTGTATGTGTGTGTGTGTGGACACTTTCATCTCATAACAGCAATTCAACTATAGGGGAGTTAACTTATCTAGGTACCAAAGATAATAGATGTGTTAGTCCACTTTCCATCACTGTGAAAAATGCCTGAAATAAACAACTTAAAAGGAGGAAGGATTTATTTTGGCTCATGATTTCTATTCATGGTCACTCGGCCCCATTACTCGGGCCTGGAGTGAGAGAGAACATATCCGTGGGGAGCACACAGGGCAAAGCAGAGCCTCTCACTTCATGGCAGCCAAGAAGCAGAGAGAGACACAGTCTGGGAATAAAGTCCTCAAAGGAAAGATCTCAGTGCCTACTTCCTCCAACTAGCCCCACCTCCTAGAGTTTCCATCACCTCTCTGCAGTGCCATCAGCTGGGGATAAAGTCTTCAATATGTGCCTTTGGGGGGACATTCCAGATCAAAATGATAATAGTAGGGGGCTGGGGACATAGCTTAGTTGGTAGAGTGCTTGCCTCACATGCACAAAGCCCGGGGTTCAATCCCCAGCACTGCGGGGGGGAAAAATGATAATAGTAAGAAAATAGGAAAATGGATGTTGATGTAGCTTCAAGTGTTTCAACACAAGGATGCTCACAACAAGGTGGGGAAGTGATCAGTGCTACTTCTTATGATTTTTGCAACCATAACAGTCACAGAAATAATAACTACCCTATCACTAGAGATTGAGTATATAGTGACAGGCTCGGGCCTGCTATCTCCACCTTCTCCCCATCTTCCAGCCCCTTCCCCTTCCCTGCTCAGCCTGCAGCTACTGCTCAGCAGCTCTCTCCTTCACTAACATCAATTTTTTATCGCTTCAAGCTGAGCTTCTGAGCATCCATCAACCCCACCCCCGCTGCTTCCTATACAGCTGGCTCAGTGATTAGCTCTGAGATAGAACAGAGATGGACCATTAATGCCCAAAGCATGTCATTGTTTCCTTGACCGGAGTCTTCCCATGAACAAGTCTGAGGCTGTGGGGAGAGGCTACTGTTTTGCAGTTTCAAACAAGAGTGAGAAAAGCAAATAGCAGTAGAAGGATGAATTGACAGAAAGCTACAATGAGCAAAGAGAACACCATTTAACAAGGGGAGGGGGGCTCTTTAAGGGCAGCCTGCTGTGCAGATTCCTGGTACTATTTAAATAGGACTGTCAATGTATACTGTACTTTCTCCCATGTCTCTTCTTGGTTTTTCCTGCATCCTTGTCCCCATGAGACTGGACCCAAGAGCTAAGCCAATCCCCACCACCAGTTGAAAATATCAGCCCTAACACTAAATTATAAAAAGTCCAATGACCACATATATTTGGACTTTAAGGTAGTTGTATTAACCAGGGGTCTCCACAGAAACAGAACTGTTAAGGTATAAGGGTATGTTTGTGTGTGTGTGTGTGTGTTGTGTGTGTGTGTGTGTGTGTGTGTGTGTGTGAGAGAGAGAGAGAGAGAGAGAGAGAAATCTTAATTTTAATGAGTTGGCTCATGTTTTTATGAGTGCTGTCAATTTTGAAATTTGCAGGCTAAAGACCCAGAAAAGAATGGATGTTGCATCCCAAATCCAAGGCAATATGCAGGCAGACTCCCCTGTTCCATGAGGGACTTCTGTCTTTTCTCTTAAGGCCTTCGACTGACTGGATGAACCTCACCCACATTATGCAGAGTGATCTGCTGTACTCAAAATCTACTTATTTATTTGTCAATCACATGTTGAAAATATCTTCATAGCAACATCCTGACTGGTGTTTGACCAAGTTGACTAACTAACTATAACAGTGGTCCTAATAACCTACCTAGTATAATAGGACTGAATCTGAATCAGAGCTGAGATACAGGCAGCTGCTCCCAGGAAACCTCTCTGCAGTGGTCTGGACTTGGAGAACCCACAAAAAATTGGGAGGGTCTGCCTTTCACCGGCCTCTCCATTCCCATCTTATCCAAGCCTGCTTTAAAACTACAACTCCTGTTGGAGCCCCGGTTTCTTTCTGCATACTCACAATGACTGAACAAGCCCCTCCTATATGGGAGCTTGATAGTCTTTGCCACTACTTCCTATTCAGGAGGGTTGATCCCCCAAGTGGACCTATGCCACAAATTACTTACTGCAGCATCAATGTGGAGAGCCTTGAGCTATTCTGGGGTGAAGGGTCCCTGAGGGACCAACAGCCAATCCAATATAATGGAAATATCATGGGATCAAGAGCAGGAAAACCTAGCACTATATTTGTCCCTAACAAAAACTGATTAAGCACTTCATCTCTATTTCCTTATTTGTAAAATGAGTGGGTTAGACCCAGTGATCCAGAGCTATATGATCTATTCCAGCATTAAGAGATTTTTTTTCCTGGTAGCCCACTGAAATATGGGTTCTGACTGTGGGATGCTTCACCCAATCCACCCAATCGAGCTGACCATGTACCAGACCCTAGGTTCCACCCCAGTGCCACAGAAAATAAAATGAATATGTTTGTTTTGTTTTAAGTCTGAAAGTTGGCAGTTCCAGGACTGGATCAGAAGCCAGTGATTTCACCAAAGGCACAGCTTCTTTCCAACAGTCATTTGGCTTCTTATCCTTAGGCTTGTCACAAGATGGCCACTAAAACTCCAAGCTCAACATCTTCACACTGGCACCTTAGGAGGGAGAGTTGAAGGCATAACAGAAGAAAGCCTTTGGCCTGACCGGCCCTGACTTTTTTCTTCAGGAAAAGAGTTTCCGCCAGATGTACAACAGACTTTCCCTTTTATCTCATCCTCTAGAATTGGGTCACACTCCCAACCCCAGGCTAATCCTGCTGAAGGGAAATAGGATTCTCATTACCATTTATCTGTGAGTGCCTTTGTGAAAACTGACCAAAGAAGGAAGAAAATGACTCACGGGAAGGGAAAAAAATACACATATGTATACCCACACATACCTAATATTCATATATTCACAAGGAATATATTTATTTTTTCCTATATATAGCCAAAGGAAAACTTAGATATTCATATATTCACACAGAGAATGTGTGTGTGTGTGTGATTTTTTTCCAAAAGAAAATTGTTAAAGAAAAAGGAATTTTTTTCTTTAACCCCTCCTAGTTCTTAGCTGGAACGTATATAATGAAAGTCAAATTTACAAGAGAAAAATAAACAAGTTTGTTAACATGCTCAGCATACATCAAGCAGGAGAAACCTCTACGAAAAGCATTCAAAGCGGTGGCTTAGAACTCTGGTGTATGAGCATCTTTAACAAAGAACAATGAATTTGTGGGGAAATGATGGGACAAAGGAAAGTGGTTCGAGGCTTACAATGGTGGGAAAGTAGGGGAAGGCAAATTCCCGGGAAGAAGCTAATGGAGTAAGATTTGTTTGCAGAATCCTCTGGTTCCATCTCTGGGTTGATAAGCATCTACAGCTGTCTCAAAACATATATATCCTGTCTTTAGGTCAAAAGGGAGGCTACAGAGAGAACTTCCTCCCTTTACTGTTTCTTAATCACAGTGAGCTCAAAGATATTTTCTATGTCAAGGAGCCCTATTTTGGAGTGGCATATTCTGGTTTCCTTTAACTTGATATCAACATCTTACTGAGTGAGAAACAAGCTGTTCACAGAGAGACTTCAAGAACCAAAAGTGGTAAGAAGGCTCATCTAGGGAAGATTACAGTAAGATTTACAAAGCGTAAAAGAGAAAGTTCATCAAGTTTAATTGTCACTGGCCACATTACCATATCTTTTCCTTTTAAGGTGCATCTCAAAGTCCATAGTGTCGGGACTTTGGATTAGAGGACCCCCCAGCCAGCATCTGCTGCTACAGCTGCTTGCTTGCTGCTGGGGAGAAGTCCCCACACCTGCTGAGGCCACAGAAGTCTTCTGTGCCAATTGTGGACTGATAGCAGAGGAAAGACAGTTTGTTTTTCCAATACTCATATACTGGTTTTTATTTTTATACATGCATTCCTGTGATAAAGTTTAATTACAAACGAAGCACAGGAAGAGTTTAACAATAATAATAAGTAGAATAATTATTATACTTATATACACTTAAGAATAAACAAATGCCATCTCACAACAACATACTGTAATAAGTTACTGAAAGATTATAAAGTTTATTTCTGGAATTTTCCATTTAATATTTTCAACTGCAGTTGACCACAAGTAACTGAAACCTTATAAAGCAAAACCTCAGATAAGGGGAGACTCCTGTTTGCATGCTAAATAGCAATCCAACCCTAGAACAAACAAGAACAGTGCTTGTCCATAGGCCAGCATCCTGCTCCAGGTCTTGCACCTCTCCTTCTATGTCTGTGACATAGGTTAAGATACAAGCTAGAGACCTGGGGGCCTTTTATTCTTCTTCCCTCAAAAAGTAATGGAGAGAATGGAGAGGGTCTAGGTTAATTTCCAGCCCCTTTCAGTTACAAAGTTTGTTCAAGCTCTAAGCAATGGGGGTAAAAATGGTATAGAGGATTACCATTTCAAATGTGGGCCCCAACAGCTCTGGTGTCTATCTGAAGGCCAGCTCCTCCAGTCTTGCAAGTTCAGGCAAACAAGATCATTGGGCTAATCTCATCCTATGATTAGTAGGAAAAACACAGGCTTCAGAGTAAGAGACAGCTAGGCTTTCAATTCTAGCCTGGAGACTTGAAGTGTCCCACTTTCCTTCCCTGGAAGATGGGACAACAATGATATGTACCTCACAGGGCTATGGAGAGAACCGAATGAGAGAAAACATGTTAGCACGATGCCTGGACACATGGTAATTGCTTAATAAACGCTGGAGTTCAAATTATGATATTACTTCCCTGAACAGACTCTAAGATGGAAGCAAAGATTATGTCTAATAACTTATTTGCATCTTTCTTTACTGACAGTCCCCCTCCCTGCCCACCTAGCACAATGTGTCTGATGTCAGTTAAGAATAAACAAATGCCATTTCACAGTCATCAGAATGGCTACTCTCCAAAAAAAAAAAAAAAAAAAAAAAAGAGAGAGAGAGAGAGAAAATAACAAGTGTTCAAGACAGCTGTGAGAAATTGGAACCCTGGTACACTATTGGAGAGAACGTAAAATAGTGTAGCTGCCTTAGAAAATAATGCGGTTGTTCCTCCAGAAAATAAAAATAGAACTACTGTATGATCCAACAATCCCACCTCTGGGTACATATTCAAAAGAATTGAAAGAAGGATTTGAACAGATAATTGTACACCCTTGTTCATGGAAGCATTGTTCATAATAGCCAAAATGAGGAAGCCAACTAAATGTCTATTGCTGGGTGAATGGATAAACAAAATGTGAGCTGCCCATACGAAATATTTTTCAGCTTTAAAAAGGAAGGAAATCCTGGCACATGCTACAATATGGATAAACCTGGCGGCCATGATGTAAATGAAATAAACCAGTCATAAAAAGACAAATACTGTATGATTCTACTCTTAGGAGGTGCCTAAAAAAGTCAGATTTACAGAGCCAGAAAACAGACTCATGGTTGCCAGGAGATAGGGAGACAGCCGAATAGGGTGTTGTTTACTGTGTATAGAGTTTCAATAGTGCAAGATGAAGAGTTGTGGAGGTTGGTTGAACAGCAATGTGAATGTACTCAACTGTACTGAACTGTACAATTAAAAATGATTAAGATGGTAAATTTTATGTGTATTCATGACAATAAAAAGGTTTAAAAAAATGAAAGATTATGTTTATATGTGCTATACCATAAGTGAACTTTAAAAAAGCATTACACTAAGTGAAAGAAGCCAGACATAAAAGATCACTCTTACATGATTCTGTTTATATGAAATGTCCAGAATAGGCAAATCCCTAGAGACAGAAAGTAGATTGGTGGTTGCCAGGGACTGAGGAGAGTAGGGAATGGATGTAACCACTAATGGATATAAGGTATGCTTTGAGGATGATGAAAATGTTCTAAAATTAGATAATAGTAATGCAAACTCTATGAATACTAAAGATCACCAGATTGTATAAAGTGTTACTTTTACTGAATGTGAATTATATTTCAATATGGCTGTTGTAAAAAAAATAATAATAAACAAATGAGGTTCTATTTCTAGATCATTGGGATTGATTCTTTCAGCATCAATTCCCACAAAATGGGTGTTTATCAAAAGAGTAGGGGGGAAAGGGCTGCAGTTATAGCTCAGCGGTAGAGAGCTTGCCTCACACTGAGTTCAATCCTCAGCACCACATAAAAATAAAATAAAGGTATTTGGTTCATCTGTAACTTAAAAATTTTTTTTAAATGAATGACCACAATGTAAAAAAAAAAAAAAAAACAAGTACGGGGAGAGGAAATTACCGTTAGGTAAAAGAAATAAGTTCTGATGTGCAGAAGGATGTCAATAGATAGCAATAATTACTGTATATTTCAAAAAAACTAGAAGAAAGGATTTTTTAATGGTCTCACCACAAAAAAAGATAAATGTTTGAAAAGATAGATATGCTTGCCCTATTTTTAATGTTAAGAAATGCATGCAGTGAAATATCACAAGGCACCCCATAAATATGAATAATTTTTGTCAATTAAGAATAAAATAATTATAGAACGGGAAAAAGCCTGATTTGGTTCAGAAACATGGTTAGCAAGAGGTTCTCATAGGTAATCTTAGCAAACCTCAGTCTCGGTCCCAGAAACCTTGGAAATTTTCTAGCTAATCCTGTCAAGAGCTGCTAGAAGCCCTAGGCTTTGGCAATTGACCAGAGGACGCACATCTCCTTGGAGCCACTGGGTTGTCTAACCAGGAAGTCCCTTCAGGGAACTAGAAAAGAGGCAGTACATCTATTCCTCTGGAAATGCCCTAAGGGGAATTCAGTTTACTATTTGCCATTGTAATGATGTAATTGCACGCTACTCATTGATAATGTGCAAAAACAATCATGAGACAGTATAAACAAACAGCTGGTGAGCAAGCTTTTTGCAAAATGCTAAAGGCAAACTTCAAAAAATAAAAATCCGTTTTAAAAACCTGACACGGTAATCCCAAATGTGCAGCAGAGCATATGTAGCACCTCGGAAGTGACAATGACACATTCTGTAAATGGCATATTGTTAGGACCATTACAGAAGAAAAACCTGAAGGCAAGGATGAGCCAGAAAGTGGAACTGTGATTTGCTGGCAGGCATTCATTCCCATCCATGATCCAAACTTTTCATGCTTAAAAACACCTTCTGTCCCCCTAGCACATTTCCACACAGCATGTAAATTTCAAGTTGCTTCTCCTGAAAATGCTTTTCTTACCCATCCAACAGGAACCTCTGCGCTTCTTGTCTGGGGGCTAATGTGCAGGGAGTGTCTAATGCCCAAGATCCCCAACCTGCACTGCTCAAAGACCTGGTGCTATATTTCTAACAACCGGAATGGGGCTTCTAGTATCAAGTCTTTGAAAAATAACAAAAGGAATTAAGTATTTGAAAACTACCAAATCATCACTATGGTAAACAATTAATGTGGACCCAGAAATAATGATAAAAAGCTTAGTTTTGTTTATCTCCTACCCCTCTTTTCTGAAAAACTGTTTAATTCTTGAAGCCTCAGCAAGGAAGGCAGAGTCTGGGGCCTGCCCAGGTTTGTCACCTGAACGTCACTGCCTTATCTCTTTCTGCAGTCTCCTGTGGATTCCAGCACAGCCACTCTCTTAGATCTTATCCCCAAAAGGTGGGTTGGCTTCATTTTCTGTGGTTGCCTCTTGTTACTTTTTTTTTTTTTAAAGAAAAAAAGAATTTCTACTACATAGAAACAAATCCATGTCCTGTAAAATTCACTTTTTTGAAAGTGTACAAATCAGTGGCTTTTAAAATATTTCCAAGGTTGTGCCTCTTTCACTGCTAACTTTAGATCATTTTCATCCCCTCAAAAAGAAATCCCATGCTCTTTAGCAATCATTCCCATCCCCTCCTTTCCCCATCCCATGGATATCACTAACCTAATTTGTTTCCATTTATTTTCTCATTCTAGATGTTTCATATAAATAAAGTCATATGACGTGGTCTTTTGTCTTTAGCTTCTTTCACTTTGCATCAGGTTTTCAAGGTACATCCGTGCTATTACTTGTGTCAGGACTTTATTCTTTTTTTGTGGATGAATAATATTCTATTATGCAGTTGGACCATATTTTATTTATTCATTCATCAGTTGGTGAAAGCTCAGATTGTTTCTACTTTGGGACTATTATGAATAATACTTGCTGTGTACTTAGGTGTGCAGGTTTTTGGGTAGACATATTTTTCAGATCCCTTGGGGTACATAAAGTAGGAGGGTCATATGGTGACTATGTTTAACTTTTTGAGGAACCCCCAGACCAAATGTAACATCTTAACAGCTGTGGTTACTTACTACTATCATAGTAATAAGGTTTTTTTTTTTTTTTTTGCTTTCTTTATCTTGGGTTCCTCATTACCCTACCTAAACCTCAGAACTCTCTCGCAAGACCCTTCCTGATAAGTTTTTGTTTTCCAACTCATCACCCCACTCCAACCCACCCTCCATTAGAAGAAAGGTGACTTGCTCCTAAGCAAAGAAAAATGAAAGAAAACGAAACTGTAGCAAGGACCAACTGCACACGGAGCAGCATATTTCACAACGTATGTGTTCAGTTTCTTTGTGACTCACAATAAGATATGAGATAGATGTCACTGTCCCCAACTCACCAACACAGAAACTGAAAAGTCTTTGCTAGTTGTCTTGCTAGTTGTCTGGGGGGGGGGAGGGGGGGGCTCTTATACCACCGCAGCCAGGGTAGCAGGGACTCCCCCTCCAGGCAAAAGACCCCTCCCACCTGGTATGTGTGGAAGGCTAGTATACCGCCCCAACCAGGGTAGAGGGGACTGGCCCCTACAGGCGAGAGACCCCTCCCACCTGGGTGTGGGAGGAGAGCTCCTAACAGCTGCATCCAGGCTAGATGGGACTCGCCTCTCCAGGCCGAATACCCCTCCCACCTGGGTGTCCTTGGGGGGTTGTATACCACCGGAGCCAGGGTAGAAGGGACTCACCCCGCCCCCAGACGGGAGACCCCTCCTACCTGGGAGTTAGGGGGAGCTCAATTACCGCTGCAGCCAGGGTAGAGGGGACTTGCACCTCCAGCCAGAAGACCCCTCTATGCTGCTTTCTGAGCCACCAAGAAAATGGTTCTCAAACTGTGTGCCACAGAACCTGATAGAAAAAGTTGCCAAAAGGGTATTTTTAAAAATAGACTTCACTGGGCCCTGTTAAATCAGACTCTCTAAGGAATTAGAGTTGGAATCATTATTACATTTCCTCCGGCAATGCAGGCAAACTTTCTACAGACCCTTGTTTGAGTGCCATGGCTCTTAGAGGTGCTGCCATAGAGCCAGTGACATCTGTGGTTGCCTCCCCAGGACGAGGAGATCTCACTTTGGGTCAGAACCACACCTCAGCAACTGTACAGTCAAGGTTGTTTTTCTAGATCCATTGTTATTATAGTCTGCTGACCACTGCTAGTTTCACTACCACCATTAGACTGTAAAAGTTATTCATACCAAGATGTAGTCATTTTTGTCAAGCTTAAACAAAAACAGAGTGAGGAGGCTTACATGGAAGGGACTCATGCACACATGGCTATGATTAGAACTATTACAAAGACTCTCTGAAGGGTTCTTAGGCACATATGTCTGTAACAAGGACTTATGCCAAGGACTTTCCAACCAGCAAGTTGCCCCTGAGAGACAGTACAGCTAGCTAGATGCATAAAAAACACTTGCCTGATACAGTCTCTATTAAGGAACACACATCAACTCCCACAATAAGTCCCTGTCATCAATGTACTCTGATCTCAAACACAACTTACCTGTACTCCCCATTTTACCTTTAAAAACCTCCAACTTCCTTGGCCGCCCTGAATGTGCCCATGGTTGCCATGGTGACTGTAGTTCGCATTTCAATGTCCTGCTATTCCACATTAAACTCATTCTTCTGGAGAGCCTCTATCTGTTATTTAGGTTGACAAGAACTTTCAATGTGACTGACAATTTCCTGTCTTTGAAGAGGTCAGTCTTTTCCTGGTCCCCTACTTTAGATCTACTTTCTTCTTATTAACTAAAGGGGATTAAACCCGTGCTAGTTTGAACATCAGAAATTCTCTGTGCAGAAGAAAAAAAAAAATCTTACCACTTTGTGAGGCACAGTGGAACACACCTATAACTCCAGAAACTTGGGAGGCTGAGGTAGGAGAATTGCAAATTCAATGCCAGCCCAGTCAACTTAGCAAACCCTGTCTCAAAATAAAATTTAAGAAGTTGGGGATGTAGCTCAGTGATAGAGTGCCCACAGGTTTGATACCACTACTTCTCATATGCTATAACTGTCTCCTCTATTCCTCAAGGACTTGAAGGATAAACCCATACCTTGCAAGCAAGGTTAGGTTTCCCTTTTCCTTCTACCTATAGAAATGGTCAGGAGTTCTTACACCCTCAGTATTTCTTTCAAAGTCAGAGATAGTATAGGAGATTGTAATGTCTTTCCTCATTGATGTTGGACTAAGAGAAAAAGATCTCCTGACCAACTTTTATTTGTTTGCTCACATTTTGCTTTACCTTTCAGGAAGAAGGAAGACTTTATCACATTAGCAAACTGAAATATAGAGATATCCAACTATTTAGAGCAGACTCACAGGGTGAGAAAAATGAGGTTGTGTCACTAGAGCCAAACCTTAGTCAGGGTAGGGGTGCAGAATGAAGATGAGAGTGGAGGGATCAGCTGAGGGGGGAGGTAAGGACAAAATAGGCAGGATGACCACCTAGTAGAGCCCAGTCAACAAAGCTCTGGATCCAGGAGAGTGTAATCCCTCAAGCAAACTGGCACCAGGACAGCTTCACAGGTATGTCAAGAATGTCAATATGGACTCTAGCACTTTACCACCCAAGGTGTGGTCTTGCAACCAGAAGCAACGGTACCACTTGAGCATTTGTTAGACATACAGAGCCTCCAGTCCCACCGCCCAATTTAACAAGGTCTGCATCATGGGAATGCACAATCATGTGCCCTGAACCAGTTTGAGAACAGCACAACTAATATTAAAACCTGGTAGATGATTCAGCTGAGCCTGGGGCTCGTCAACTCTGCAGCTTTAGTGAGCCCAAGAATTGCCTGGGAAGATTCTGTTCCAATAGACTTAGGGTAGGCACAGAAATTTATAGTTTAAGCAAGCACACAGGTGATTCTGATTCCAGAAGTTCCAGCTGGTTTAGTTTTGAACAGATGACACAAGGTTCCCATGTATGTGTGTTCAGAATACAGTTTTAAATTCTTGACTAATTTTTGCATGTATTTTCTCTTTTTCCCATTGCTCGTTTTCAGCAGATAGGCCATTCTGTGCCCACTGCCATTTGCCAGGGACAGGAACAGATGACTCAAGAAGACTCAAGAAGAATAAGAGTGCTATAGACAGACAGACAGACAGACTAATGGACCTCTTTCTACAATAGCCTGCAAAAACCTAGAGCTCTTAGTGGTACTAAAGGAGTTGCACATAGCCCCCAAATGGCTTCACGCTGGGGGAAAGGAGAGACAGGCAAAAGGAAGACAGCACCGAGGCCTGGAGACGGGCTTTGTGCTATGATGGCTACAGAGAGGGGTGAGATTTCTATGCTCTCAGGACTAGCATATTAAGTCACACAGAAAGGCAGACAGGGATGAGGGGCATCCGAGGAGCAGCCTCGATGCATTGGTACATTGAGAAAAGTCTTTTCAGGCACTTCCAGGAACAGAGGACTTGAAGACCAATATGAGCCTTTACCATCACCATCGTGCCTTGGTATTCACAAATCCTCTGGATACAGACGGACACTCAAATATAATAACAGTAGAAGGGGCATGGTATTGAGTGGAAAGCCCCAGGGATTAGGGACTCAGAATTCAGTTGCTATAGACAATAAAGACAGCTAGATTGTCGATCAGAAATCGTACTTACTACATGGGAAAACTGGCAGGACTTAGTAACTTAAGAATTGTGTTCCACGTTGTCCTCCTCTAGGGGCCTTTCCCGTGGTGCTACTCAGGCAGCAGCAGTCCTTCTTGCCACTTCTCCAAACATTTCCTCTCTGAGGCTGGGTGATCATCTCCTTGAGTAGAGGAATCTGTTACTCAAACTTGAACTTTTGCAAGTAGTATCCAAGTAAATATTCTTACCAGTGTAGTTCTTCATTTGGAGTCAAGGTAAGATGTGTTAGTTTGGGGAAGAAATGACAACTAAGATAGTGCTATAATCTGGCTGTTACTTCCCTCTAAAACTCATATTAAATCTTACTCCCTAGAGTCCTGTGTTAATGGTACTGGAAGGTGCTTCCTTTGGCAGATAATCAGGATTAGACAAGGTCGTGTGGGTGAGGCCCTGATGATTGCATTAGTGGCTTTATAGGAAGAGGGACCCAAGTTAGTAAATTTGCTCCATCCCATGTTGTGAAGCCCTGAACCACTTTGGGACTTTACAGAGTCCCCACCAGCCAGAAGGCTCTCACAAGATGTGGCTGCTTCACGTTGGACTTTGCAGCCTCCATAATTATAAGAAATAATTTATTTTCTTTATAAATTACTCAGTATTTGGTATTCAGTTACAACAACAGAAAATGGACTAAGTGTCCTCACTTATACCCTTTAAACCTTTTCTGTGATGAAGTTTCACTTTTCTAAAGATTTAGGGTATTTGCAACCTGAAATGTTGATCCCAGAAAGACTAATTCTTATGAAAAGCATTTCCTCTGTAATTTGTTACCCAGTAAGCAATTTCAGTGAGTTTAAGTGAGTTTCTGGGGATCACAATGGCTGACTAGAGACAGTGGTAGCCTGATTTCCTTCCTGAAGTGAGCACTGGACTGAGGTGAAGACATGCTCAGGGAAAGAAAAACTCCCCCCACACATCCTCCAGTTTCTGTTATTTCTGTGCAGGAACTTTTCCCACTCAATCAAAAGAACAGCAGATTCTGGCCTTGTGCCAGCCCCACAGCTCCACACCTGCCATGAGCCTCGATGGCAGGCTGCCCCTGTACTCCCTGAGGAGAGCTACAGGGGGCTCATCTGGCCTCCAAACCCAGCAAGGAAGTGGAACAAGCTGTCTGAAAGTGAGTAAGGACTGTTAGCATAAGTGACTCAAATTACAACCACGTCCTCTGCCTGCCTCCCACTTCCTCTCCCTCCCCGACCTTTCGTGGCTTCCAGGAGGTACCTGTGTGTGCATCCTGCCTTTCCTCCTCCTTTGGCTGCAGCGTCCATAAGATAGTAGGACCTCACACACTTCAGAAGAACAGCCAACTGTAAGGAAGTCATCGATTCTAGGGTGGCCAACTTGTGTTGTGTGGGCAAAGAAGGACAAAGAGACAAAAGGCGCAGGGTTGGAAGAAACTGTGAAATGGGAAAATGAGAGATAATCAGCCAGGCTCCCATCCTGGTTCCTTCTTTCCTACCTCCTAAAGCTTGAGGGCCCCTGGGTTCCATGGAGTGTCATTGTGCATCATCATAGCTACACTATTCTTCACTTATTTTGTCTCTCTCTCTCTCTCAATGAGCTGGAGTCTCCTTTTATTCATATGTGTTACTCCAGCCTTTTGCAGAGTGGTCTGGTACAAAGAAGATAATTGAAATACCAGTTGACTGAGAGATGAGGCTATAGCTCAGTGGTAGAGTGCTTGCATGTACAAGGGCTTGGGTTTGATCCCCAGCACAGGAAAAAAGAAAGAAAGATAAAAGGGAGAAAAAAAAAAAACCTCACTAAATGTCAGTTAAATGAATAAATGGACAACTTGATTATCACATTATCCTTAAAGAGTATGTATTTTGTAATAAAAAATATAGTGGCACATCATGTTTGGTGCTTTACAAGCACACAAATATTTGACAACTTTTCTGCCGTCCATGAGTTGACAGTTAAGTCAAATATTCTTTGGTAAATAAACATATGGCAGCAGAATAAAAACATTATATGTGCATGAAAGGCTTTTAAAATCACACTAATGGTGTAGGGAATTGGTTTGATAATTGTCGGAGTTTCTTGTTCAGACAGAAGAGGGTGGAGCACATTTTCTCTGTGGAATCCAGGAGGTTTTGTGACAAAAACAAAAAAAAAAACAGAGGTGCCATCTACAGAGTTTCTTATATTTTAGAAGGAGAACAAGAGGGTAAAAGGCAGGGGTGGCCTAAGTCAGGGAGGGCCAAGTACCTCCTAGATAGGAGTACATGATGGTTACAAATCTTGAGGGTGTAAAGAGATGATAAAGTTTATTTCATAGTTCTGGAGGGTTGAAGTACAAAATCAAGGTGTTGGGTATGTTGTTTCTGAGTGTTGTGAGAGGAAGAGGACCTTGGTTAGTTGATGTGCATCTTCACATTCACAGGGTGTTCTCTCTGCCTATGTGGCTGGCTCCAGATTTCCCCATTTAATAATGACACCTGTCACATTGGACTAAAGTCTACTCTATTGACTTCCTTTTAAAATTTTTTTATTTGTCCTTTTTAGATATACATGACAGTAGAGTGTATTTTTACATATACATGCATGGAGTATAACTTACTCTAAGTAGGATGCCATTCTTGTGGTTGTACATGATGTGAAGTTTCATTAGTCATATATTCATATATGAACATAGAAAAGTTATGTCTGATTCATTCTGCTGTCTTTCTCATTCCCATTCCCCACTCCCTTTCCTTCATTATGCTTTGTCTAATCCAAAGAACGTCTATTCTTCCCTCCCCCACCTTATTGTGTGTTAGCATAATAAGAGAGAACAGTTGACCTTTGGTTTTTTGGGACTGGTTTATTTCCCTTAGCATGATATTTTCCAGTTTCATCCATTTGCTAGCAAATGCCATAATTTCATTCTTCTTTATGGCTAAGTAATATTCCATTGTTTATATATACCACCTTTTCTTTATCCATTCACCTGTTGAAGGGCACCTAAGTTGGTTCCATAGCTTAGCTATTGTGAATTGAGCTGCTATAAACATTGATGTGGCAGTGTCACTGTAGCATGCTTTTTTAAAGTCCTTTGGGTATATACCAAGGGGGATAACTGGATCAAATGGTGGTTCCATTTCAAGTTTTCTGAAGAATCTCCATATTGTTTTTCAGGGTGGTTGCACCAATTTGCAGTCCCACCAGCAAAGTATGAGTGGACACTTTTCCTACATCCTCGGAAACGTTGATTGGTTTGTTGTTGTTGTTGTTTAGATGGACACATCTTTTTATTGTATCTATTTATTTGTTTTTATGTGGTTCTAGGCATCGAATCCAGTGCCTCATGCATGCTAGGCAAGTGACCTACCACTGAGCCACAACCCCAGCCCCCCCAACATTTATTATTGCTTGTATTCTTGATAATTGCTATTCTGACTGGAGTGAGATGGGATCTCAGTGTATCTACTGACTTCTTTTTAACCTGATTACCTCTACAAAGATTGAATCTTCAAGAGAGGTCACATTCTGAGACACTGGGGATTAAGAATTCAACATGTGAATTTCTTAAAAAATATCAATAAACATTTTTATTTTATTTTATTTCTTTATGTGGTGCTGAGGATCAAACCCAGTGCCCCACACGAGCTAGGCAAGCACTCTGCTACTGAGCCACAACCCTAGCCCTCAACATGTGAATTTTGACGGGGACACAATTCTACCTATGATACAGGGTGCCCTGGAAGTGCCATGAGGTGAGGGTACGTTCATGTCCTTGTTCAAATTCCAGACCTCCAACGGAAAGTTTTTTTCTTTTTTCACTCTCTCTGTTACCATGCTGTCACTACCCTTACTCCAGTTCTTCTCTTCATGTGTGCTTTTATTAAGGCTGCTAAAAATGAGCACCCTTGGGTGGTACTTAAAGCTGTAGAATCTCCTGCCACAACAGGAGTTGCTATCTTCCTCACAACCATTCAACTTCTTGGCAGCACCACCCACATCCTGCCATACAGGTTAAAAATGCCAAATGTGAAAACTCCCAGTCTTGCTCACAACCAGAGCCCAGACAGGTGAGCCAGTCTTTACCAACAGGACCTGATGTGGCCTCTGCTGGGGACCTTTGGCAAAGTATGTCCTCCTTAATAACTGAAAGAAACAAGATGGGAACACCCTTACCTTCCTGCCCAGGACATGCCTAGTGAGGAGGGTTATGCTCAGAGTTTCAAAGTGATGTCACTAAAGCACTGCGAATGGCAGAGCAGGAAAATTAAAACTGCTGAACAACTTGGGTGGGCGGATAGCCACATCCTAATCCCTGAAAACTGTAAATCTTAACCTTATGTGACAAAAGGGACTTTGCAAATGTAATAAAGCTAAGAATCCTAAGATGAAGAAGTTATCCTGATTTATCTGTATGAGCCTTAACTGAAACCATGAGTGTCTTTGTAAGAGGGAGACAGAGCCAAATTTGACCATACAAGTAGGAGAAGGGGATGTTGGAATGACTCAAAGTTGGGGTCATAAACCAAGGAATGTAGGTAGCCTCCAGGAGCTAAAACAGGCAAAAGAAGAGGCTCTCTCCAAGAGCTTCCAGAAGAAAACAGCCCTGCCAACTGACTAGTCCAGTGACACTGACTTAGGACTTCTAGCTCCCAGAACTATAAAAGATAAAGTTGTGTTATTTTAAGCTAAGTTTGTGGTAATTTATCATAGCAATAGGAGACCCATACAACATAGGACACCCTACCTACCTCTGGGATTTCTTGTGAAATGATGTCATTTTTCAAATTCTTTGTGTTTTTAAGCTACTTTCAGTGAAACTTGTTACTTTCAGCCTGAAGCAACCTAAATAATATTTTTAGCATGATCTATGACCATTCGGTAAGGTTGTTAGGATACTGGCTCAGCTCTAACATAAAAGGATTTTTTTTATTAGTTACACATGACAGTACAATGATCTTGACAATTCATACATTTAAATCAAATGGGGTATTATTTCTCATTTTTCTGATTGTACAGGTTGCAGAATCACATTGGTCATACAGTCAAAAAGGATTTGCTTAATAGAGGGCTAGTTAGGCAGCTTGCAGAGCTTTGCTTGGAGGCTGGGGTTATAGCTCGATGGTGGAGCATATAACCTGGTATGCAAGAGACCCTGGATTTGATCCCCAACACTGCAAAATAAAAAAAAAAATTTTGCTCAGATCTAGGCTTCTTTTATTTAGCATATTGAATACTTCCCACTTTCTTATTTTTAGTAGTGAAAAGAAATAGCAGTTTATTTAAATTATCATAGAAGTATGTCTGAGTCCTCTGCCATTCCTATGATGTTGTCTCATCCTTGTGGCCCAAGATAACTTGCCTTCACTCAACTGCAAGTCAGTCCATGGAAGAGGACAGGGCACACTCCAGAAGGCTGCCCTCCACTCACAGTGCAATGGTCAGAACCAGGTCACAAGGCCATGCCTACTTCTCAGGGAAGCTGGACGTCTTCATTCCAAAGTGTCCAATTAAGGCTGGAAATGTGGCTTTGTGGCAGAGTGCTTGCCTGACATGCATGAGGCTTTGGGTTCAATTCCCAGCAACACACACACTCTACAGGTTATGGGGGGTTGGGGATGTAACTCAATTGTTAGAGTGCTTGTCTAGCATGCACAAAGCCCTAGCGCCACAAAAAAGAAAAGCAAACAAATCAAAGTGCCCAATTAGAAATTCAAAAAGCAAAACAAAACAGGAGGCAGTGTACTTTGGGGAATAACAAATGGTCTCTGTTTCAGTTCTGTTTTAGGAAAGAAGCTATAAGCATTAGAGTTAAAATCAAGGAGGCTGCAGCCCAACAGTTAATCCTGCTGGTGAAGCTTAACTCATTCTAGACCACTTCCTTCACCATGGGTTAAATTGTTTATGTTGGTTTTGTTGGTTAGTTGTAGCAGAACTGAAAATATAAGAAAGATATTAATAGTCCCCTTCCCTTGCCTTCCCATCACACCTAAAAGCACCTTGTTGGATCACCAATGCTCAGAAAGACACTTTGAAACATGTCCCTCTAAGAGGAAATGAAACCGTACTGCTTTACAGATAGACACTCTAATTTGGGGGATTCCTGAGGCTGCTGAATTTATTTCTCCTTGAGTTATGCTGAACCACCCACCTCAACCCTTGGTAATGAAAAACTGGACCCATCCTGCTGCATTCAGTGCTTGGTTTATTTTAGAGTCACTGAACAGGGAAACCACTCAGCAGATGAGAGGACATTTTCAACGACACCCTCCCCCCATAGTTAGTGGCACTATTCACCAGAGTGAATGCTGGTTGCCATGGCACTGCTTTAAATTGTGCCTGTGCTGAAATATCTTGTAGCAGTGTTGCATGCTGCTCCCATACAGTGAGACCACATCTATCTCGTCTTCCTGCTTGCTGAATGATGTCTGATGCCTACATCAGGAATAGACCCATGTCAGCCAGAGAGCAAATGCATGTGGGTGCCACACTCCCTGCCTCGTCCATCTGTAAAGTATAGGGATTGGAAACATCTAAACGAGGAAACAAGCGATCTGAGCTCTACTCGCAGCTCTCCACTGTGTTCCTTTGGGCAAACGCATTAAACTCTCTGTGCCTTGGACTTCTCACCTGCACAATGAGAAAGATGGAATAGATGGTCCCCAAGGTCTCTTCCTGATGTAACTGGCTCTGATTCCTGCATGCTGTTTTGCAGCAGCAGAGGCTCTGCAGAGAACCGGCATCCAAGTGAGTGAGGCAATCCCTGTAAGCGGTTGCGCAGCCCTCCCATGCTGACTGCTCTGAAACTCCCCTCCAGCACCTCAGGGCTGTTTCAGATTTGTTTTGAGTTAATTCCCTGGCAAGATGCCATTTGCTGAGAAAGGGCCCTTCTGATGTATTAAGGGGATTGTGAGTCATTATTTACCTTGGAAACACTTTCTTCTCAGGATAGTCCCAGTTCAAGGCTCACATAGCACTCCTCCCCAGAAAAAGGTAAGTTCTAAAACTAAAGAAAGGCACGCACTTGAGGCTGGTCTTTGAACCTATTTTGCAGAATGGTGTCTCTTGGAACTGGGAGAGGTGGAGGAAAGCAGCCCTGATACCTGTCTAACCAGCGTGCAGCACGTCCCTCTAGCTAGGTTATGGATGAAGTCATCTTTCTGTTTCTGCTTGCCTTGCCCTGGTCCCTGGCCGTCGCATGCTGACTTAGAAACTGGGCTTTTGCCTTCAAATTCTCCTTTCGATTACTTCTGGGAATTCACAGTAAGGATTTCACACACACACACACACACACACACACACTCACGAAAGCCCAGAAGTAACAGAGACAAGAGTAATAGCAGGTCGTGGCATAAACCAGGGTACAGTCATGGGAAAAAAATCTAATAACAATCACCATCTTGCAAATGAGGATTGTGCACCTCTGTCTGCATGATATTGAGAGAAAACTCTCTACAGATGTCATAGACATGAAACATTGACTGACTCTTTTTTTTTTTAAATATTTATTTATTTATTTTAGTTTTCGGCGGACACAACATCTTTGTTTGTATGTGGTGCTGAGGATCGAACCTGGGCCGCAGGCATGCCAGGCGAGCGCGCTACCCCTTGAGCCACATCCCCAGCCCCCATTGACTGACTCTTGAAGAACAGGTGCAGGATCCATAATAATGATTTTTAGGGAGATGTGATGAAGCAAATGTCCAATGTCTTGCTCCCCACGTGGCTGAGAATCATTCATTTCTTTTTCTTTCTTTTTTTTTTTTTTAACTAGATCTCATTTTGTTCCCTGGGCTGGCCTTGAACTTGTGCTTCTCTTGCCTCAACCTCCCTAGCAGATGGAATTACAGGAGTGTGCCACCTTACCCAGAAATATTCTTTTGTGGCTTTTTTTGTTTTTTGTTTGCTTTTTTTTTCCCTTGGTAATGTCCTAGACTGGAATTAAGGCAAAAAGATCATTGCATGTCTTTCAATGTCATGCTGGAGCATTGTCTAACAGACCCAACCAAGCATTATTCCTTTGGAGAATGGGTTTTTGTTTGGCTTGTTAATTATTATTATTATTATTGCATTCCATCATTTGTCCTGTGTCCTTAGTCTCCCCCAGTCTGTGGCAGTTTCTCAGTCTTTCCTTATTTTTCTTGACCTTGACACTCTTGAAGAATGCCAGGTATTTTGTAAAATGTCCTTTAATTTGTATTTAATGTTTTCTCGTGATTAGACTGAGGTTATGGGGGAGGAAAACAATGGAGGTAATCTCTCTCATTCTATCTCTCTCCCCACTCCCCAGTTGTCTTTTAACACACATACAATTTAAGGCCTTCACTGAGAATAATCTTGTGATACTCAGGGGAGGAGGATTTGTGATATTCAGAAGAATGTTCATGATACTGAGATGAGGGAGAGAATTTCATGTTGTTCTGCAGAGGAAGGGAAACATGATTATAAGTGAGCAAATTCTAAAGTGTAGCTTCAGTAAAAGATGCTGATAGCACACATATCAAATGGGACACAGTGTCCAGCAAAATCTTAATGAGCTGGGATTTTGCTAAGATTTTGACTTTTTCTCTAACCGGCAATTTAAGCAGTATGAAGTTCTATTATGGAGTTATTTTTCTTCATCAGCAGACAAGACTATACCTTGAATTTAAATTTATTCCAAGACTAAGGGGAAGTTTACAAAATATTTTAAGCTGGAGACTAGTATTCCAAGCTGAAGAAACAGCATGTTCAGAGAGATGGAGCCCACATGGTAGCCCCTGCCTACAGTTCCAGCTACTTGGGAGGCTACAACAGGAGGATTTCTTGAACACAGGAGTTCAAGACTAGCCTGGGCAACAGAGTGAGTCCCTGTCTCTAAAAGCATAAAAGAAATAAAGACATGAAGGTGCGAGGAAACTTTAGGCACATTCAAGGAATCAGAACGTTTGGAGGGTAGGGTGGGGAAAGACAACTGTGAGATATGAGGTTAGAAAGGAATCAGGGAACAAAGGGGAGTATACAACAGGTTAAGGCATTTTGGATCTCCTAAGTGACTCAGAAGCCAACGGTTGACCTCATTCTGAACCTTGATCCCATTCAACTGACTTGCAAGATCAAGTCACCAATTTCATGGAATCACCAGGAAAATGCATAGATGGAACACTGCAAGTTCATCCCTAGCTCAAATGATATAAAGCTAATGTGTTATGAAGAACTGCAGTTTGTGACTATTGGTCCAGCCATCACCAACATTTAATTTGTCAGTGCTATTGAAAGGAGTGATTGGGTGGGCAGACATCCTCACTCACCTTATACTACAGGCATAGCTACCACATCTTCTTTAGATTTTTCTACCACCTCTTTTTTAGTTGCTCTAGTACTCACCACTAACCATTAATTGTTGGTTCTATCCCAAGCCATTTTCTCACCCTATGCTCTTTCTACCTACATGATTTTATCTAGCCTTGTGCTTCCTTCATTATACAATGCCCTGAAAATTCCAAAATCTATACCATCTGAGTTGCCACCTGATCTCCAAACTGTATTTCCAACCATCTCCTAGTCTCTGATATTTTGATGACACATGTACCTTAAATTCGGCATGTCTAAAACAAAACAAGTTATTTTCCTCTCCTCCACCAAAATCTCCTCCTTTTGTGTTCCTTGTTTCAACTATTAGGACGATCATGCACCTAATTCCCCCTCACCAGAAAAGTTAGAGTCATCTTTAGAAGAGAAAGATTTATTTTTACTTCTCACATCTAATCTGCTGCCAAAAATTATCTATTTTTAAACCCATTTCACCTCTTTGCCCAAATACTTTATACCATCATCTCTCCTTTGAACTGTTATTATTCCTTCATGGTTCTTGTCACTCTCTGACATTTATTAGAGTAACTTCTATGTTGAAGAGGAATCAGATGCTCCAGAGGGCTGGTTTTTGCCCAATAGTTTATCACTCACTCCAGGAAAAGAAAAAAATATTCTCTGATTGCTCTAGTTGCAAGAAAAATCTAATTTTAGAAACTAGTATGTTCAGTCCAATATAATAATCGGAGCTTCTAACTTTTTGTAAACTTAAGGAATCTTTCTTCCCCCAGCTTGGTTCACTCAAGGTATAGGCCCCAAAGTTGAAGAGAGGGTGTCCTGAGTGCTGTTTTCTCCTCTTCCTCTACCAGTCTCTCCCCCACTTTCTGTGACTTCTGACCACCCCGGACTTGGAGTTTCTATGAAATATTAAATGATTCAAGATGATGCTTTTTTTTTCTGGTTACTTGGTGGCACTGATCAAGAAGTTCTCTGACTGTTCTTCATCCCTTGAAGGAGATGCGGGCATGGCCTCTGCTTTGGTTAAGAAATGCATCAGTAGGTGATTTCATCACTGTTTGAACATCACTGAATGTAAAAACAAACCTGGACAGCTACCATGGAACTAGACCATATAATCTTATGGGGCAATTAGATGTGACTAAAATGTCATGCACTAGGGAGATGGTGAAAAGTCACCATTGACTAAAATGCCATGCAGTGCTAGGCTGTATAAAGCACATACATATCATAAAATTAATATTTTTAAAGTGTACAATTCAATGTGTTTTTAGTATAGCCACACAACTTATGCAACCATCCCACTCTGTAATTTCATCACCACCCCCCAAAGAAATCCCCAACACATTAAAAATTCTTCCCCATTACTGTTGGGTGCAGAGCAGGCTGAACTGTGTTGTCTGCAGGGCAGGCTGAACAGATGTTGGCTGCAAGATAGCCCACGCACTCAAACCCCCCTCTATCTGGTCCTTTATCACCTGTTTGCCTCAAGTCTGAACATTCAACCCCGCTCAAGGCTGAACACTTAACCCCCACTTGGGCCAACAAGGCAGCTTGCAGACCCAGAGGCCCCATTAGATTTGGGCTATAAAAACTCCCTCCTGCCAGGCCCCCCTCTCTCTTGCTCTCTCTCTCTTGCTCTCTTTGTCTTTCTTGCGCGCGCTCTCTGTCTCTCTCTTGCTCTTGCTCTCTCCCTCTTCATCTCTCCTCTTCTCTTCCCCCCCCCCTCCTTCTTTCCTACTTTCTTTTCCCCTTGTTGCACTGCTGCAATAAAGATCTTTTGGTTGCTCCGAGTGTTGTGGTCACTTTTCTTTCAATTACCTCCTTCTCCCAGCCCTGGAAACCACTAATATGCTCTTCATTTCTATGATTTTTTTTTACTCTAGAAAATTAATATAAAGAAAATCATAAAATATGATCTTTCATTCCTGGCTTCTTCCACTTAACATAATGTTTTTGAGGTTTCCCTCATACTGTAGCATGAATCAATGCTTCCTTCCATTTTAGGTTTGAAAATATTCTATTATTTAGATATTCCACACTTGACATTTATCCATCATTTGTTGGACAAAGCTGGTTATTTCTATTTGTTGGCTTGTGAATAATGCTTCTATAAACACTCCTGAGAAAGTTTTTGTATGGATGTACGTTTTCAATTCTCTTGGCTGTACACTGCTGGGTCATATGGTGACTCTATGTTTAACTTTTTGTGGAACTCCCAAACTGTGTTCTAAAGTGGCTGCACCTATATACAATTCCATCAGCAGTATATGAGCATTTTAATTTCTTCACATCCTGGTCAGCTCTTGCTATTGACAGTCATTATTATTTTAGCCACCCTACTAACATGAAGAGGTATCCCACTGAGGTTTTATTATTTCCCTGATGACTAATGATGTTTAGTCATTAATAACTGGTTGGGGTATTTATTGAGGTATTAATGAGTCATGAGTCATTAGTAATTGGTTGGGGTATTTATTGGCCACTTATAAAGCTTCTTTAGAAAAAAATCTATTCAAATATTTTGCCCATTTTAAAATTGGTATTTGTGTTGTGATCATTGAGTTGTTAGAGTTCTTTATGCATTCTGGATCTGTGACCCTTTCTAAGCCAGCTGAAAGGTACCATCAACAGTAGTCTCTCCCCTACAGATTTTTTCAAACTGTAGTTGGCTAGGACAGGGACCTCTTGTCCATTCACGTACCTTAACCAGTGTCTCTCAGCTGTGCTCCTTCCCTCTCTCCTTGCACACAGGAACTTTCAGCTCTCCTTCTCCACTACCTGGGAGCCCCAAGAAACTTCAGGTTAATTCTAGTTTCTAGCTAGTCTTATGATCCCACCTTATTTTCCATTCTCCTCATGTGGTGGCTCATATCTGCCATTCCACACCCTTCTTAAAATTCTAGATTAAACCAGAGCAAATATCCATATTGCTCTCTAATTTCCAGATTCTAAAAGGAGTTCCTATCCCCCAGGCCTATTGAGAGATTCTCACCAACAACCTGCACTGATGAGATGAGCTGGGTTCAAAAGAACTGGCTGCAACATTAAGCTAAGAAAACGGTGAAGAAATCATGCAACACAGAAGTAGTTTTCATTTTGAGGGTAGGACGGCTCTGCGACCTTAAGGTTCAGCTGCCACGCTGGAAGGTGCTAGAAAGAGAACATGCACCCAGAATCTCTTTATTTTTATAGGGGACACACAAAGGAGGTTCCATGGAATGTTCTTCACCAAATAAGGCAGGGGATAAGGTTTCAAAGGTGGAGTCTTGCTTTTTGGTGTCTTGTGGTCAGCAGATTGATTGACATCTTGGCAAGTTACACCCATCTCAAGTGCTGGGTGGGATCACAAGCAGAGCTAGAGGAGAGGTGCACTAGCACAGCCTAATCAGCATGTAATGCCAGACCTGTCCCCTCATATAGCTCCAATGTGCACAGCTCACACACACAACCCATGGATGGCTCGCGACAAGAGATGGTGAGGGGGCAGAGTGTATGGCCCCTCCATTCTTTCTAACTTCCGCTCAACTCCTTTACTCTTCTCAGCTTGAAGAGTGCTGTTCTAGTTAGGGATGGAAAGGCATAAGGAAAAAGGATTCTTGCTGATCACAGACTTTCAAGTTTTCTACCTTAGATTTTAAACTCTTAGCTCTAGAATTGGAAGGTGAGAATTTGGCTATTGCATTTGTCATTTTTCAGCTCTCTCCTGAGACGCGTGTGAGCCCATCTCCATTATAGACTGAACAAGGCGATCAAGAAGAGAAAAACAAACACTATTTTATTATTCTGGAATATGTATATTTATATGTACATTTGTGTGTATGATATTTATATTTATGCATCAACTTATTGAAGGAGGTAAACACCTGGAAGGAAACACTGTAATTGATCACTAGACCACAGCTGATATTTAGCATTCTCTTCTCCATTATCCAATCCCTTTTTGCCCTGACCTCTGACCAGCACTTCAAGTGGACAGCAATTTTTCCACCCAAACCTTCATTTCAAAGTGATCTCAGCCTTTGGTGGTCATGCCAGTTGGAAGGCTGGAATAATCACCCACTGACTGTTACTTTGGACACAGATACATACACCAAAACAAGGAAGTCCCCGAGGTATTCCTAGGCTTCTCATGTGGATCCCCACTTGGCAGCGGGGATCATTTTCCTTTGAGCAGTGTCAACCACACTTGCCAACACCATAACTCTTTCTTGCCATCCATAACTAGGTGCCTAAGAGAGAAAATATGTTCCCTAAGGCAGGTATTCTTCCCTTAGAGAATAAAATACCAACACAGCAAAGTCCAGAGTTGAGTAAATGGGAAGCAAGCATTTTATGATCGAGTAAATTAGATAAAACTTTGAAAGGCACCATTCCCAAATCTTCTACCAGTATTTCCTTCCAGGTATTAGATGCTTCAAGTTACCAAGTACATGATAAAAACCAGTTAACTAGTTAGTGCCGTGTCCTGTTGCCTTTCTGTGTTCATTATGTGGCAAGTTCCTTAACTGAAGACTCATCTCCCTCTGATATTATGTGGCAGCTAGGTCCTAAAGGCATCTCCTCTGCAGTCTGGATGAGGTAGAAGATGTGCCTTTTTCTCAAGTGTGGGCTGGCAGTTCTGGGTTCCCCAGTTAATGAAGCAGGGCAACCAAATGTGTTTTCCATTACCTCCAAATTCAGGAATCCCTATAAATTGTAGAGAATATGGATCCCTATTTTAGCCCACTGGGTCCTCCCCTAGAAGATTCCATGAAACAGCAAATTCTTATATTTTCATAATATTTCCTTCCCACCCTCTGGCATGTATGTGTCTAAAATATTGATGTCAATACCAGTGATAGGGCTGGGGTTGTGGCTTAGTGGTAAAGCACTTGCCTGGCCTGTGTGAGGCACTGGGTTTCAATTCTCAGCACTGCATATAAATAAATAAATACAATAAAGATACATCAACATCTAAAAACAAATTTTTTAAACCAGTGAGAACAGCTACTTCCACTCCATAGACCACATATGTTTGGTGTATTCAATGAAGATCTGCTGCCGCGTCCGGCCAAGGGAGCCGAGTCCGGCGAGGGACGGCGAGGTTAAAAGACACACAGGACACCAAGGTTCTTCATCCAGGAGTCAATAATCTTTATTGCTAACACACCTTGTTTTATACCCCAAGCAGCAGAAGTGGAAAACTACCCAAAAGCAGGAGGGAGGGGGGAGAAATTTAGTTTCAACATCTATTATTGTCAGGTACCGAAACCTCCCTTAACAATAAGTCCATCAGACCAGAAAAGGTCAAGGCATTCCCGTGGGATACATATGTCTCAGACGGACAAGCAGGAACAGAAAAACCGCAAGTTCGCCATGGCCTTGTGAGCTGGCCACACTGGCATGCAGAACAAACTAGTGGAGGTAGGGCTCCAGGGGCCAGGGTGGACCTGTTGCCAACAAGTCCCCCTCTTTTGTTTTTTGCATGCCAGTGGGAATCAAGTAGCCCCTGTCTTAGGTCGTTCACAGCCCTTGCGATGCTTACCCGTCTCTGGGAAGGCCCCGATTCCCTGTCTTAGGTCGCACAGCAAGCGTGAAAGTTGCCCGTCACTGGGTACTACAAGATCAGCTCAAGGTGTTATGACCTATCAAGACATTATTGCGGTAAACGCTTAACCGTCTCCACCTACGGGACCCATGACCGTCACCACCGAATGGCAGATGTGATTGGACCGAGAGATTAGACAGCAAAGATCCTAATACAGGAAGGCAAGAGGGAGAGGTATGCATAGAGAAAAGATATGGCAGGAGTTTTTCTTTTAAGGAGGACACTCATCTTCGGATAGGTCTGAAGTATATCTCAGAGGGGCGATCATCCATCTTCAAGCGTTGATAGTGAACCTGTATTGGCTTAGAGGCTAAGATATTAATTTGATCCTTAATGAATTGTACTATCTTATTTACAATGCAGGGTCCTATTGCCACTACTAGAAGGAGGCCTAACAATGGTCCCAATAAGGGAAGAAGATAAGGCAAAAATCCATTAAGTCCAGTCCAGAGAGGGTTCTCAAATAATTCCCTCCTCCTTTTTTCTAGGTCTTCTTGGAGTTGTTTAATTTTTGTGCGAACTATGCCAGATTTGTTAGCATAAAAACAGCACCTCTCCCCAAGGGCTAAACAAATTCCCCCTTGATTGGCAGTAAGCAAGTCTAAACCCCGCCTGTTCTGAAGAACTACTTCTGCTAGGGAGTCTATCTGGTCTTGTAAGTCTTTAATGGTTCCCGACAGGGTTTGCACATCATCTATAAGCTGTTGAGATAGGCGGCGGTAAGAATGTATAGCCGTACCCAATCCTGCCGTGCCTGTACCCACAGCAGCGGTTATTCCAAGGCCAACAAGGAGTGGTAAGGCCTGCACAGCTCTCTTGTGTCTTCTAACTAAGATGTCTAGGCTAGGAATGGGTAGGGGTTCATCTCCTGAGATAATCGTGATATCAGGAAGCAGTAATGCCAGAACGCAACCACCAGTCCAATTTGCTGGGAGCCTGGGAAAAGCTAAATTTCCACCACACATAAAAACTGTACCATTAGGGGGACAAATGGGCGGAGTAGGTGAGGAGTAATTCTTTACTAATGAGCAGTTTCCAAAGGAAGAGATTCCAACATCAACATCATAGGTATTATTTTGCATCATGCCAGAAGGCATGACATAAAACCACCTAGAGGCTGCACCTTAAAGGGTAGCCCAGATTGACATGTGTTGTCATCATCAATGGTATAATTGATGGGAACCGCCAATGGCATGACTGCACCTGCCGTCATGCAGAGCCAGCAATCACCAGCAAGGGTAGGGTTGGAACTGTTAAGTAAAGAAAAGGTAGTTTCTAGGATATCTAATGTATTGGCATCTAAATCAGGAAACTGGGATTTGGGCAATATCAAGGGGTGGTATGTAGGCTTAGGGATCTCTGGCTTTAAAAGCTTAATCACCTGAAGGTGTTTGATAGCATCAGTGGGTCCCCCTCCATCAGAGACTCCGATAGGGGCCTGCATGGGCCAGCAGGAAGGTTTACCCACGACGCCCTCACATCCCGCCTCCGTTAACCGAGTCGTGATGCCTTCCCCTCCCCGGTCACCAAGAAAAGGAATATAATTATAAGTGGTCCCCCATTCTCCACGGGTGTTAGTTAGGATGGCCTCAAAATACTGTTTTCCTTGATTATTAACACAAATTGAGGCCGATGTATAACAGGAGATGTGCATTGCCGGGGTGTAATGACAAGTGGCGGGACAGCTTCCAAGAGTCTCGGTCGGATTAGGGACAACAAGTCCGGGCTTATTAACACATACCCATTTTGGTTGCTTAAATCCTCCGATGTTTTCATTGAGTTCAGCCGCCATGTAGGCTACTTTAGTCCCACAATCAATGCTCTGGATATAACCAGAGGGGGCCGAGTGCCGGGGCCCTCCCTTACACTCACAAGGGGCTCCAAAAAGATATTCATGAATATTCCCAGGTGGGGGGTCAAGCCCTCCTTCAGCAAACCTGTCCAGAAGGAATGCCACAAGCGGGGTCCAGCTCATGAGATGTGTCTCGGCACTCACTTGAAGGGGTGAGAACAACAGCGGCAGGATCAGCCATCTTGGGAACTTCATTTTGTCTTGAATTTTCATTCACCGGTCTGGTGCAGCGCTCCGGGATCCAAATGGGCTTCTCAGTTCCTGGGGGAAAAACACATACAGCTCCCCTCACTCTAGCTAAGAGTGGAGCTGGGGGTTGCCACTTTCCAGTGGATAAATCTTTCCACCTTATTTGAGCATCTTGTACAGTGGGAGGGGAAAAGTGGCGTTGTGCAGCCGTGCGCCCTCCAGTGTCAGTGAGTAAAAAATTTAAAGTAAATAAGGTTATGCTTAGAAGTGCTTGTGGTCCCTGACAATTCCGGTATATCTCCCCCTCTTTTGTTTTTTGTAAATAAGTTTTTAAATGTTGATGGGCTCGTTCCACGATAGCTTGTCCCTGTGGATTATAAGGGATTCCAGTCTTATGATTAATTTCCCATTGGGTGCAAAACCGTTGAACCGCCTGGCTTACATATGCGGGACCATTATCGGTTTTGAGGCATCGTGGGGTGCCCATGGAGGAAAAGGCTTTTAGAAGATGACTGATTACGTCCTTAGCCTTCTCTCCAGTATGTAAGGTGGCAAAAATGAAGCCAGAATATGTGTCAGTGGAAACATGTATAAAGGAGAGCTTACCAAAGCTAGGGAAGTGTGTAACATCAGTTTGCCAGACATCATTAGGTTGTAGTCCTCTTGGATTAACTCCAAGGGAAGGAGAATGAATAAATGGTGCACAGGTTGGACATAATGAGACAATCTGTAAAGCTTGGTCTCGTGAACATCCTGTGTGGAAGCGTAAAGACTGTGCATTTAAATGAAATTTGTTATGGAATTGTAAGGCCTTATCATATTCGGTCGTCACACAGGAAAGGCCAACAGCATGAGTAGCAGCGTCTGCTTTTGCGTTGCCCTCTGACAAAGGTCCAGGGAGCCCTGAATGGCTTCGGATGTGGCCAATGTATAGAGGATCTCCTCTAGCCCAAATGAGAAGCTGAACTACCTGTAGTTGTTCTGTGATGGTGGATTGCTTTCCAATATATGATGCTGTTTCTATGACTAGAGCCAGATTGGCTACATACAAGCTGTCAGTATATACATTAAGAGGAATAGAACTATAGACTTTGAGAGCTATGATTAAAGCTTCAACTTCCGCCTTTTGGGCCGACTGACCTGACACAGGTTGTCGGAGAATTTGAGATCCATCAAAAACGACGGCAAATCCATTTTTGGCCCCATCTGTATATACAGTTTGGGCCTTTGGAATAGGTTCCCTTTTCATAATCTTTGGGAAGATAATGGGACACCTTTTAAAGCCCTCCAAAAGTCTATGTTTAGGGAAGTGATTATCAATCTGACCCTTGAAGCTACACAGGAAAAGACACCAAAGGTCATGTTCTTGTTGTAACTTGTGTATCATATCTTGAGTGTAAGGTTGAATAAGTATGTCAAAGGTTTTTGCAAACAATGCATCACCCAAATATTTAGCCTTCCAAATTAAGTTAATAACTAGCTCATAAAAGGGAGTCAATACCCGGGGGTTAGAAGCCGGCAAGTGGACCCAATAAATGGGACCCGTTTGCCAGAACACTCCTGTGGGAGTAATTTTAGAAGGTAGAACTATAAATGACAAGGGCAGAGAATAATCTATCTGCGTAATCTGCATGTCCTGCGCTTCCTGGTGTTCCCCTGGGGAGTTCCCAGATAGAAAGGGGTTGGTCAGTGGGAGGCGGCGGAGACGCCCACTCCCTGGGGCACTGTTCTGTCCCTGCACTGCCCCGTACACTTTGGCTTCCGGGGCCCGGGGCGGGCCCCTGCTCCCGTTTCCCGACGGTATTGGGTTACCCTGGATGTCAAACTTTGACCTGCACTCACTGCTCCAATGATTTCCTTTATGACATCTAGGACAAATTTCAGGCATCCCTCTGCCAGCACCCTCGCTCCTTTCCGGGCAGTTTCTCCTTATATGTCCCTCTTTCCCACACTTAAAACACCCCTTAGAGCGGGTTCCCCTGTTATCAGCTTTTTGCATTCCAGTCTTAAGGGCAGCAGCCAAAACCTGACCAGTAATATGAGGCCCATCTATATCTTTGCATGTTCGAATCATGTCATCTATACTTTTGGCCCGGGAGGACTTAATAGCATTTTGGCAGTAAGTGTTAGCGTTTTCATATGCCAGTTGTCTAATAAGTGGCATAGCCTGTTCTAGATTAGGGAATATTTTTCCTGCAGCCTGCATTAGGCGGGCTATAAAGTCCGAATAAGGTTCAGAGGGTCCTTGAGAGATCTTGGAAATTTTTGCTTCAGTCTTAGAAACGGGCAGGGCTTTCCAGGCATGAACTGCAGCTGAGGCTATTTGAGCATAAACACCTGGGTCGTAATTAATTTGTTGGCCTATGGTGGCATACTGCCCAGTTCCTGTCAACATTTCAGCATTTCGCCGTTGATGGCCCGCATTCAGGTTAATCTGAGCCAGCTCGCGGCACCTTTCATGATATTCACTTTTCCACAATAAGAAATCCCCTCCAGATAACACAGCCCTGCAAAGTTGCTGCCAATCATTGGGTATCAGTTGACTGGCTGAGAAAGACTCGAAGAGGGTCAATGTGAAAGGGGCATGAGGTCCATAATTAATGACCGCCTCCTTAAGCTGTTTTATGTCCTTGAAGGCTAGGGGGACATGGGCTCTGGCCGGCTGTCCATCAGCATCGGCGTTTTCAATCATTGGAAAAACCTGAGCCGCTCTAGAACCCCAGTGGACCCCCGCCCGTCTAGTAGGGGCGTCCTCATTCCAATCAGGATTATAGGGAGGAGGTGCGGCAATTGAGGGGGCCCTAGGCACCCTCACATTTGCCCTTTTAAGGCGATGTTCTAGTTCCTCTATCTCCCTTTCTAATCCCTCCTCTTCCTCAGAGAGAGAACTGAGGTCCTCAGGATCATTTTTGGGCTTAGAAATCTGGAGGCGTTTCCTACCCCCTGAGCCCGAGTCCTCAAGAGGACCCTCATCCTTTAAGGATTCTGCCATTTGCTCTTCCTGCACCTGATTAAGGGCCTGTTCACATTCAGCAAGCTGATCCTTGATCTTTACTTTATCTGTTAATAAAGCATCCTTTACCAACCTCCATAAGGAAAAGGTGGCAACTGGGACACTGTCCGAGCCCCGGTCCCTCAATAATTTCTGAAGGTCATGCCTCACCAGGTCCCAGTCACTATTATTAAGAAATCCTCCTGTCAGAAACCAAGGACAAGCCTGGGCAATAATTTCAACGAATTCGGTTGCAGTCTTAGTTTTTATTCCTGTTCCTTGTGTATTTAACAGCTCTTTCAGTTCGTTGGCCAGACGAACCTTCGCTGTTGAGTTACCCATGGTACGTACCCTGTCTCTTTAAATTATCTTTAAACCAATCCTCCCCCTTCTTTCTTAGAAGGTGAGCCCCGTCCGCTTACCCCTGCTTTCCGGATCTCGGTGGGAACCTCCAATTGCCGCGTCCGGCCAAGGGAGCTGAGTCCGGCGAGGGACGGCGAGGTTAAAAGACACACAGGACACCAAGGTTCTTCATCCAGGAGTCAATAATCTTTATTGCTAACACACCTTGTTTTATACCCCAAGCAGCAGAAGTGGAAAACTACCCAAAAGCAGGAGGGAGGGGGGAGAAATTTAGTTTCAACATCTATTATTGTCAGGTACCGAAACCTCCCTTAACAATAAGTCCATCAGACCAGAAAAGGTCAAGGCATTCCCGTGGGATACATATGTCTCAGACGGACAAGCAGGAACAGAAAAACCGCAAGTTCGCCATGGCCTTGTGAGCTGGCCACACTGGCATGCAGAACAAACTAGTGGAGGTAGGGCTCCAGGGGCCAGGGTGGACCTGTTGCCAACAATCTGCTTCATGGCTTATAGGATGGTGAGATGGTCAAGATCCCTACTGGACTCCACATATCCCTACGGCAGTGTGGCCAGGAATATATTTCTATTAAGTGAAAGCAAACTCTATCTGGAACAGCCTTTATCAGAATGGGGGAAAAATACCATTGCTTTATCTGTTTTGGGTGCAAGGACTGTGTTAATATGCTCCAGAAGATAAACTGTATCTTAATCAGTCACTGAAATAGGAGTTACCAACTAATCAGGTTTACTTAATGCACTACTATTTCCAGGAGCCATCCATCCTGGAAATGGGCATACAAGGAATCAAGCTTAGTTTCAAAGTGTTTAACTGTGGCTTGTGATTCCCCTAGAGGTACGGTATTAGATTTGTTTATTATTCTGGTGAGGAGAACAAACTTCAATGGTTTCTGTTTGGCCTTTGCAAACACAGTGCTCCTTTCTATATTGCTCAGAGAGTCATCTGAGGATGGGGATCTGACACTTGCTAAGGCTATCGTTCCAACTCTATGCTTTACTCAGGAACTGGAGAAATAATCACTGGACCTATTATAATATGAACTCAGGTTAAAACCCCACTTTTCACTGATTACCATTAAATCCACTCTAATCAGGGACTGCAGTGGATTTGTGGGCCTCTAGAAATCTCCTATTAGTTCAGAACCAGTATTCTTTATTCTTTTCACATACCCCAGGACACAATTACCAGATATAGTTCAAGGTCCCTTTCAGAATGGCAGGTAAGAGGTTTCAGAGTCTGTCAGTATGAGTGAGATAGGTCCTTCCTGCAGATATCTGGTGTCATTTCCATTCTGGGCATCCAGGTCTGTTACCAGTCTGGGTCTATGAACTGGAATATGAGCTGTGATTTCTGTGGAAGTTCAAATCAGGCCTTTGTTCTCCAAACCTGAAGCTCGTTTTAGTTCAGTTACTCACATCACAGAAAACCTGCATGATTCACCTGTTGATTTCACTCCCAGGGATACCTTAAGCAGAGTCTGACAATCAGACCCTTTTCCATTACTTTTTACCAAGCCCACTGGAACCAATTGAGTAACCATGACCACTTTGCTTCCAGCAGATAATTAGTTTTCTTTGTACTCTGCCACTGTGCACTCCTGGATACCTGCTTATAATAGGAAAAAAGCTTCAACATCAACAATTCCTACCACCAGTCCTAGCCCACAGATTACTGAGAAATTCCTGGTGCTTCAATCTCCAAGTCTGGTGAAATTAGATTTTTTTTTTTTTTTTTACATACCCTCTGTCCTGTTGAGGCCCAGCCCCTGGAAAACAGATTCGGGATCCCAGAAGCTGGAAAAGATGCAAAGTGCATTTGGGATAGTAGCCATGATTTATTCAGAGGTGGCAGCAGTCCTCCAACCCCAGTCGTTCTACAGGCCAAACAAAGAAGGCATAGTGTCAACAGGTTACATAATTGAGCACATATTCACAAGCACATGTTTGTGACTTTGAATACAAATGCTGAATCAGGGTGTTTATGACAGTTGAAGCTCAGACCCTGGGAACAGATTTGAGATCCCAGCAGATGGAAAAAGATGTAAGACACAGTTGGGATAGTAGATGCTCTTTATTCAGAGGTGGCAGCAGCCCCCAACCCCCCAGCCTCCAGCTCTCGCCCCAATTTGCCCCAGTCAGTTCCATTTCAACCCCCTCCCCCAGCCATTACTATAGACTTCTTTTATATGTAGGCCAGACAAAGAAAGCACATTGCTAACAGGTGAAGTAAGTAGACACATGCTTACAAGCAAATGTTTATGACCTTGAGTACGTATATTGAATGAGAGTATCAAGACCTTGGCATGAATTCATGACCTTGTCTAAAAACATAACCTGTGGGAAGCGGCAGCAAAGGAGTCTAACTATAGCCATCTTGGGCCTGCCCTACACCCTCTCAAGGAGATATAGTTAGGGGGTAGGTGGACAAGATGTTTATGTCAGATTTTGTCAGTTGAAAATCAGGCCAAATTTCACCCTTTCTACATCCTTCTATGTGTTTGTTAGGAATTCTTGGAATATTTCCCAAACTCATTCATCAACTCAGTACTGGATAGAGGTCCTGCCTTTGAAGCGGAGTGGAAGATAGGAAGTAGGAGGGCTCAGTCTCTCCTGGCTCTGGCAGAAGTACTAATTGTAGACAATAAATAGGTTGCAATGGCACTGCAATTTCAATCATGGAAATGCCAACTCAGATCACTTGTCATCTGGAGCATATCAGCAGTGAGCACGAGTTCACAGGCTTCAGCATCAAGTGGTAGCAGCTCTCTGATCTCTAGATAAATCCACATCTCTGTTTTGCTCTTCCAGTTCTTCCAACACCTTTGTAACCAACCCCCTGCATTCAATTCCTTTCTGCTTCAAATATCTAGAGTGGTAAGAGCAAATCTAGCATTCCTGTCTCCTAAAATTTTTGAATTCCTCTCCCTCTATCAGTTGTTCACAACACATAATAAATATTAGAATCATCTATCAGTTTAAAAATATTGATTCCCCTCCTCCCTCGAGATTCTGATTGAGTTGCCCAGGCACCAGTGATTTTTAAAGTTCCCCAGGTGATTCTAATGTGCAGTCATTTGAGATCCTCTGCTCTCTCATGCCAAAGAATTTCTGGCCTTCCCATATAATCACAAATGAGCCAGCAGTATTTCAGGTCAGGGCTAGCTGACCACTCCGCCCCCCATCAAAACAAAACAAAAAACTCTTAAAACCATTATTAAACTATTCTCAATGCAGTGAGATTTCAGGCAGTTTTAATTTTTCCTTATGTTTTACTGAATTGTTTTAATGAACATTGTTTTAAATTATTTTAAAAGTTATTTTTCAGGGCTGGGGCTGGAGCTCAGCAGTAGAGCGCTTGCCTTGCACGAGTGAGGCACTGGGTTCCATCCTCAGCACCACATATAAATAAATAAAGGTATTGTTGTCCATCTACAACTAAAAAAAAAAGGTTATTTTCACTGTGTAAAGACAAATGATCCTCCTGTATGCACTAGCATGTAACTGCACCCATATCACTACATCCAACCCAGACTAAAATTGTGTTCTGACATTCTTGTTTAAGCATCCTCAAAATGCATTCTTAGAAACATCATCAGGACTTAAAAAATATAAGTAAACAATGGGTCACAGACCATAAAGACTGTCCCCTCACTATTGTTGTAGTTAGGTGCTAAGTGAATGGAGCCCTTGGAGTAGCCACACTAGGTATAAGTAATTATCATGCTATTCAAGTCACTTTGTATTGCCATTTCCTTGCTCTTTTCACACTCTTATCTGTCCCACCCTGCTCTGCAGCAGGCCGTGTAGTATTTAGATTTTGGTTATTGACATAGCAAAATGAGAAGTAGGGCGTAGGACAGTTCCTACACAAGGGAAAGACTGCCTTCTTAGGCAAAGGATATAACCCTTCTTGAGACAGAGAAGCTTAAAAGATTAAATTTCAGAAGTTTTTGAAGGTTGAAATATTTAAATTTTTTTTTGGTTGGCCTAACTAATTTTTTTTTATTCTGCTTTCCAATTTAATCTAATCCAATGCTTGCCAACTTTTTTCATGCTGAGACAGTTGAACCCATATTGCCTCTGAGTTATCATAACGGTGTACTTATACCCAGAGCCATCAAACTGCCATGTCTTTTGACTGGGGTCCATGCCATTTCCTCTGGAGGATGTATTCTTCCAGTCAATTAAACCCTAAAAACATATGGGTACAAGCTACACATCAGGCACTATGATAGGCTCTACTACTATAAGCACTCCCCCTCCCCTGCCATCAGCTCCAGTGGTGTGGCCCAAATGTCACATCTTCCATAAATTTTTCCTTGACTTCCCCACAGGGATAATTAATGGTTTTCTCATTCTCTATTCCAACAGTTATTTATCCATGAAATAAACCCTTGGCATTCATAACATTTAAACTTCCAGGAACTACTCCATCAATTTTCCCTTTCATTTCCCAGTCCAGAACTTAACATTTCTAGTTTAGCCAATTTAAAAGTTACTCTAAAAGATAGTTTACAAAGTGTCATCATTTGTCATTTTACCAAAGCACAAATGGGAGCCATTCTCCCTGAAAAGCTGGGGACAAGAATGAATCACTTCCTTTTGGAAGTCTTTCCTGATCCTCTATGCCTCCCAGGCTCAAATTGGTAGCCCTCTGAATCATTTGGTATACTTCCAGCTCTAATAGAAGATGGGAATAACAATATTTATTTCACATAACAGACTCTGAGGGTGTGGTACTTTCAGAGTCCGATGGTCTCCTCAACAATGTCAGGGAATGGGGTCAGGAATTTTGCAGCTCTCTTGGCCAAGTCCACATGGTCACATGACAACAGCTGCTCTAAACAGCATCCTTCACATAAACTCACTTCCAGTGGGGTGAAAACGCAGGCTTCCCTTCCATCTCACTTTTTGCCAAGAAGGAAAATGTCTTCCAGGAACTACTCCATCAATTTTACCTTTCATTTCTCAGTCCAGAACTTGGCTATGTTCTGTCACTAACCCCCATACAGTTATCCTGTATTGGGTGGGGTCAGGGGCATTGATTCCAGAAACCCCCTGAGGGTACCAAAATCCATGGATGCTCAAATCCCTTATACAAAATGACATAGTATCTAGATATAACCTACGTATATCCTCCTGCATACTTTAAATCAACTCTAGATTACCTATAATAGCTAATAAAATGTAAATGCTATATAAATAGTTGTTATACTGTATTGTTTAGAGAATCCTGACAAGAAAAAAGTCTGTACACGTTCAGTGCAGACAACCATCATAAGGTTCTAACCACATTTTCAAGCCATGGTTGATTGAATCCACGGATGCTGAACCCACAAAAAAAGAGAGTGGGTTATATTCAAGGTGACCCACATGACCACACTTGTTGAGATAAATGGTCCTTGGGCCAGCAGCATCAATATCCACAAGGAACTTGTTAGAAATGCAAAACCTCGGGCCTCACCTAGAACTACTAAATCAGAAACTCTGGGGGTTTTAACAAGAACTCTGGTAACAAGCCCTCCAGGTGATTCTGATGCAAATAAAAATTTGGCATCCCTATGTTAGATTTACCATACCTCATTCTGGTTCTGGGGGAGGGATTCCTCCCCCACCTGAACATCTTGACTCCTGGAATAAAATCAGGATTTCATAATTAAGAAAGAAGAAGGGAATACTTTGAGGTAGACAGCACTCTCCTATTATTGTATTTCCTTTTATTGCGTTATTGGCCCATTGATTTTCTTGCTCACTCCCTGACTCAACTGTATTCTTAAATTTTTCTTTTATATTAGTGTTTCTATCCATAGCACAATAGAAGGCACTCGATTAATCCATGTTGGACAAATGGGTGAACATTAAGGTGGCCTCCACTTTTTAATTATCCATCACTTTCACAGCTGCTTCCTGTTGCTTTCCACTCAAGGAACATTTTCACATCAGCTCATGTGAGTGAGCCAAGAACTGTAGCTCTTCTGGGGGAGTTGAGAACAATTACTCCTTTGCATATGGGATAAGTGTAGACCCTGGCTTCCTGAGTGCACGTTGAACCTTTGTGCACATTCATTTGTGGTCAGCGGTGTCCTTGGAGAGCAACGCTATACAATCGCAAAGAACTGAACATGTTAACTGTCGAGCTGAGTTCTGGCTGCTGATTCCTGCCTGGCAGTCTTTCTCAGAGGCAGCTGCATACGCAGAGTCAAACACAACCTGAAAAGAAGCCTTCAGGCTTAGTCCACATTGTGAACAGCATTGAGGCCATGGCAGCTAGCAGTAGCACTTGTTCCATTCTGCCCAGTACAATAACCTGGACAAGCCTCTTGGACTTTCTGAAGCTGTTTGTAGGGTTAAAAGTGACAGAAATGCAAAGTGGTGAAAATACAGGGATAGGGAAGACTAATAAACACAGAACTAAAAAGTCCTCAAGTAGTATCAGTTTCAGCTGCAGCTGAACAGAGGCTCACAGACAATGTCCTCAGGAACCTTCTCTCTTCATTGCTCAACTGAGTCTCCTTGGCTTCATTCTCTGGCAAGCTTTTACAAAGCAATGGAGGAGCAACTCCAGACTTATATCCCATCAACTTGGCACTCCCAGCGAAAAACAAGCCCCTCTTTCATGGAAGTGTCAGCAAAAGTCCTGAGGAAGACTCTCATGTTCTGACTAAAATTACATGGACATTCCAGTATAAATGCCTGCTTAGGTTGATAGACGTGCCCAGCGTGGATAGGGGTGTTGAGTCTGGTGGCAGTCAGTCTCACCTGAGCTGCAGGGATAAAGAGTAAGGAAAATTCCCACTTACACACACCCCCACAATTCACAGTGCTGTTATTAGAGGCAGGGGGTGACTGCTGAGGATGTAAAACCCATAGACGCCCTGTCTACCATGTTCCTTATTCTGGATCCCACATATGTGCAGAGCTGGGTATCATTTTCCAAAACGAGGAAGAAAATAGTAACTCCTAAAGACAGAAAGTACAGGCCCTTTTTCTTTCTCACTGGCTGGAAATAGCTCCAAGCCCTCCAGAGCAGGGCTGGGGGATGGCACCAACCACCTTACTCTCTGTGCAATTTAATCCTCCTGAACAGTCAGTTCCACTACACCCCCTCCACTGTAGTACCCCCCCCACCCGCCACCCTCCCTCCCATGGTTTCTTGGCCTGCTTTACCGTCTTTCGTAATCATCAGTTAACATCTGTGATATTTTATTAGAGGCAGGAAGGATTTTTTTTTTTCCTGCTTTACCCTTCTTCCTGCTGAGGTTGAATGCAAAATGGATTCAAATAGCACAACAAGGCAGGCAGGCTGCTTAGCATAATAACCTAAAGATGTGTTAAACTGGGAAGAGTCAGAGATTTCGATTCCTCCCTCTGCCACCCCCAGGGCAAGCCTTCTCTTTCCAGCACTATTATAGCTTAAAGCTCTGGGTCCACCTAGGAAATAAATGGATGAAGCTGCAAAACGGACAATTCAGACTGAGGAAGGGGACAAAATGTTAAGTAAGGGAAGAAAAAGCCCTGACACAGAGAGAGGAAAAAATAAACTCTAGTGGGGTAAAAAAGCAAAGGCAAGATGTCTCTCTTGTCTTTCATGGAAAAAATAAAAGTCTGCAAATGAATGACAAAGCAAACTATACAAGGAGATATAGCCTTTCTTTTATTCCCCCAATACTGGGGATTGAACCCAGGGATGGGATGCTTTACCACTGAGCTATATCCCCTGCCCTTTTAATTTTTTTTTAATGAAGGTGAAAATTATTCCTTTATTGCAAACACTTCCAGTAACAATGCATTAAAGACCCATTGATATACAATGCCCTTTTAATTTTTTATTTTGAGACAGGATCTAGCTAAGTTTCTGAGACTGGCCTAGAACTTGTGATCCTGCTACGTCAGGCTTCTGAGTTTCTGGGATTACAGGTTTGCACCACCGTACCCACAGACATAGTCTTTAAATTGCCAACAAAATCAAGGATTTAGTCCCTTCCCCACACAACTTTTACTAGAAGTTTAAGAATTAATAAAATGACTAGATGGTTAATACCAAAGTAAGAGGCATTCTGGCTTAAACAGTTCTAAACTGAGGTTTTGTACACTAAGGAGGAAATCCAGGAGGAAAGTTAGTAAAATAGGGCACAGAGACCACCCCCAAATTTCCAGCTCCCCTGCAGACCCTCTAACGGACAGTCTTCCCGATTCAGTGTCTGTGTTTCATCAGCAAGTCCATTTGTGGCATGGATCACATGGCCATGCCTTTCCAACACAGGAGTAAACTGATGGGCTTGCGTAGTTATTTATTTTTAAAAGCATTCAACTTCTGAATTGTAAGGTATCACAAAGGCAATATTTTGCTGACTTTGAAATCCCTTCTGAATTTATTTTTCAAATAAATACATTTCTTCCTCTGTGCTGAACTTGTGACACTCTCTTACATGTGAATATTAGGAGTCCTTTTCAAGAAACTCGCTGTCTCTCCAGCAGTTTCATGGAAACAGACTTCTCTATATCTAGGTTTCTTCCTATGGGACCCTTCTTTTTTCTTTTTTTTTTTTTTTACAAATGCTGCAGTCTGGCTGGGCACAAAATCACGAGCCACTCACAGCTTTGTAGATTCAAACAGCAATTCTTTATTCCCGAACTCACACCGGCACTCTACACACGTTCTGGGGAAATCCACGTTCTCTGCCAAATTCACGTTCTGGGCGAAATCCCAAATACTCTCTGAATCCCACGAGAACTCAACGGGAACTCAAGGAGCAGGCGCGCCTGAGGCAGCAGGATACGCCCTATTCCCAGCAGGGTACACCTTAAACCTGGAACCGCCCTAAACCCGGATTGTCCTAAACCGGGAACGCCCTAAACCCCAATCCGCCCTGGTCCTTGAGCAAGGTCACCTTACATGCAATGACACTGCAAATGACCTGGGTCATGCCATGCGTCATTCTTACTTAGCAATGGCCCTCAGCATCTCCCCCCTTCTGATTAATTAAACAACAAGCAATGTGGCTTAAGGACCCTGCCTGGTAGGTTGTCCAATTCAACATATGGTTCTTACCCGTCATGGGAAAAACTGACCTTTAGGCGTCAGCCTCCTGTCTTAGGTTGATACCACTGCAATTGGATCATACCCGTCACTGACTACCGGTCCAGCATACAGCCATACTTGTGGATAGGCCTATGCACCAGTGGGGGGGTGAGGTTCTTGTCTCACCTCTGTTGGCCCCCAATTTTGGCCTTGGTGCCAGTGGGGGGGTGAGGTTCTTTGCCTCACCTCTGTTGGCCCCCAAATTTTAGACCATCACTAGCAGAAGGGAGGAGGATACAGAAATGCCACGACACCAAGCCAATTGACGGCTCCTTTGGAAAAATTGCATCACTGGTGACACCATCAGCAAAGATATGCCAGCACTATCACAATTCGCTGCACCAAACGATAGTTCACAATGTATACAAGTGATACATAGTCCAGGCAAGTTCTGCAAGCAGTTCAAAGCAGAGGGGTCTATCAATATGTCCATTTCCTCCCAAAGTAAATCGAGTCCTTGATTGAGCATTACTTGTTGAGTTATATTCATTGATGCATCAGTTTATACAGTTTACTGTGATAGCTATCATAGAAGCTATAGTCTGGTTTTATCTTTGTCTTCACCGGCACTGGGATGGAGATAAGAATTCTGGCAACGATGCTAAAGAGACATTATCCTGAACAGAATTATTAAATATGATGAAAAGGAAAGGTGAAAGTAAACAAACAGATCTGTTAACCTCCTTTAAAAACAATCCTTAACAGTTGTTTACCTAATTTAAATTAGTAAACAAACAGATCTGTTAACCACCTTTAAAAACAATCCTTAACAGCTGTTTACCTAATTTAAACAATTTAAATCACGTGAATAAAATAATAATAATAATAATAATTCGGATCCATTTTTTCATGAGCACTCCTCATATAAGATCTATGGACATACGCACACACAGACATACAACACAAAACACAAATGTGCACACAAACGTACAACACATAAGACAATAGTAAAGGCCTTGTAGCTTTACCTAGGTGAAATCTCCATTGCAATGTTTAAAAACTCCACAGTCAAAAAATAAAACTGATCAGAAAAACATTAACCTAGGTTTGTGTGAGCTCAAAAAATAAAATAGAACTTTATGATGTGGGAAAAAGCAATAATAAAATAGATATTGAAAAAAAGCACCCTGGTTAATCACTGTCGCAGATGTAAGAATAGCCAAGCTGGAGCCCTGGATATCAGCTGTTATGGATTTGAGTCAAAGCATCTTCTTTTTGGTCTGTAGAAATTGCTTTAGTTAATCTCTCTGGAATCCAAATCGGCTGCTGTTCTCCCTGTGGAAAAACACAAACAGAACCCTGACTCCAGACAATCACTGGGTCAGGACCTTTCCATTGTCCTGTTAGAATATCTTTCCAAAGTACCTTAGGCTTATGTACATTTTTTGGATACATATGCCTTTCCGCAGCACTAAGTCCTGATGAATCCAAATTTAAAAAGTTTAGAGTAAAAAGCATTATTTTAAGTTTATCTTTGGGGGATATATACCCCTTAAAGATCCTTTTAAATTTAAGTCTTTCAAAAGCATTCTGCCTTAGTTTTTAGAATTACTTTAGTCCTTTTAATTTTTGATGTGGTTTTAAAACCAATTTCCTTCTAGTTTAATGGTTTCTAAATTGGCTCTTGTCTATAAATTTTAACACCCTCATCTGAGTCTTCTAATTTCTGTACCACCAGAAATTAAAGTTGATGGGCTTTTTGAAAAAATTACTAATAATCTCCTTGTTCTTCTATTTTATCCAATATTTGACTTTAAACTTCTCTCTTCTACCTTTTTCTATCTTGAATGTCTGTATCTAATAGTTGTCTTAGCTTTTTGTATTTTCTATCTGAAATACCTTTACTTGACATTTTCAACCATTTTCTATCTTATTTCTATCTTCTAGTTTTTTTTCTAAGGTTTGTATATTTACCCTTAGTTGCTTTTTTTTTTTCCTCCCATTTTTTTTGTTTGTTTCCTATTTTGTGGGTTTAAAATTTTTGTCTTCCTACATCTTTTTTATCTTCCTACATCTTCTTTATCTTTTTTCTTTTTAACTTTCTATACTTCAGTCTTTAAAGTTTTTCACTTTAAATTTTTAATCTTCTTTATCTAAATATCTTTTATCCTATTATCTTCCCATTTTTTTTTAAGTAATGCCTTTATGATTAACTAGGCTTTGAATGATGCAATCTTTCCTCCGTCATGAAGGCATTTTAACCACCTTCAATTTAACCTTTTAAAGCCTTTTGCAACTTACTTAGACATTTTACAACTTTTTACTTTACCACACAAAGATTATCTCATCTAGAAACATTTCTTTTTCTTTTAACCTTCCATATTAAAATATATTTCCACATCTTGAATCTTTTTATATCTTTTTTCTTTTTTCCGCCATGAAGGTATCTCGACCACCTTCAATTTAACCTTTTAAAGCCTTTTAATTATCATCTATACTGTACTTTTAAATGTACTTTTTCACCACCTACAACTTCACTCTTTTAAACGAGGCTTAGATTCTGTTTAAATCGATTTAATGTTAGTTTACATGGCTGCCCCTCAACCAAAGGCTTTTTTTTTTCTCCATTAAGAAGCTTTGTCTCAATCTGCCATGTACAAATATCTTTTTCTTCTTTCTTCCTTTCTCAAGCTTTTAAAGTAAGTCTAGTTTCCTCAAAATCTTTTTAAATGGCATTTTACAACTTTTTACTTTACCACACAGAGATTATCTCATCTAGAAACATTTCTTTTTCCTTTAACCTTTTATATTAAAATATATTTCCACATCTTGAATCTTTTTCTATCTCTTTTTTAACTGTTAACCCTTTTTATAAATTCACATTTTGAAACAACTCTTATAAAATTTCTGATTTAGACAAATTACTCCACTTTAATAAGATGAAAGACTTTCATGTTTTTTATGATACTATAATACTATAATTGAAACCCAACTGAAAATTTTTCTACTCTTTGTATATAAATTACACATGATAGAATCTTAACACTTAGTAACCTTGTTTTGGCAAAGACACAGACACACAGCAATATTAAACATTTTTCCATTTACCAATTTATGAAAACACACATAATGTTTAAATATATTACCTTATGGAACTTAATAAGTAAAGAGTACTTGATTTTATATTTAGTGATTGATATTTTAACACTTTAGCTTTGTAAATTAATCAGATGTCTGTAAAAACCAAGATCTTAGATAAATGTAGTAAATAGAACTAGCCATCTCTTTCTTGTTGAAGAAAAATCCTTCTACAGGATACCATGATGGTCCCATTAATATACTTAATAACTTGTCTTTAAAAAGCCATGTGCTACATTTTTGTATTGTATCAACATATGTCCTAACTGTTCTTGGTCTTACTGGGGTGCCTCTTTCCTCTAACAATTTCTCTTCCTCCGGGGTGAACAACTTCAAACTTTGAGCCAACCATTTTCCCCAGTTTGCCTGAGAATGTTCTAGGGACAGGCAACTTGAAATAAAAACAAAATAAATCACAACAAGAACACATTGTTTTTTTGAAATGGTCACCCATTCTCTCGCCTTCCCTCAGGGGCAAGCAATTTCACTTACCTCCAAGCTTTAGACGTTCCACGTACAGGCCACCAAATGCCACAGGCCACCAAATGCCGCAGTCCAGCTGCAGCAAAATAACCGGGGAGTGACGAACAACTTGTGTAGATTGATACAGCAGGAGTAGGAGCCGTTTATTGTAGGACAGGAGGAGTATTTATACATTCCACACAGCTTATCTAATTAACATAAACTCAATACAGCAGTCAACCAATAAGGAATCTCTACACTTAATGGCTCACTTTTGTTACTTCACAAACCACTCCCTCTGGCATTTTGCCAGGCGCCATTCTGACTTGTTTACAGACTCTAACATACAAATCTCAAAGAGCCATTTGATTTTCTTCCTGTCCTTCTCACTGCTGGTACCTTCTCTGCCTTTTGTATCTGTATAGTCACGATTATTAGTAGCAGACAAGAACCCCCTCTCCCTTTGTTAACTTTCCATTACTTCAACATTACCTGTGATAAATCAACTTCTAAATAGAAAAGGGTTATCTGGGCTCACTGTTTTGGAGGTTTTGGTCCAAGATCCAATTAACCCCGTTTCTTTGGGGCCTGTGACAAAGCAGCCACATCATGGCAGAGCAAAGCCTATTTGCCTCATGGCTGGGACACGCACACACACAAAGGAGGAGACCACGGTCCCGCAATCTGCTTTGCGAACACACCCCCAGTGAGGACCTGCCTCTAGTCCCCACCTCTTAAAATTTCCCACCAATTTCTAACATGCTGTTATGATTTAGATAAAGTGTAAGTATCCTCAAAATATTTACATAGGAGATAATGTAAGAATGTTCAGAGGTGAGACGATTAGATTATAAGAGCTGTACCTGATCGGTGGATTAACTGGTATGGATTACCTGGGTAATAACTGTAGGTAGGTAGGGTGTGGCTAAAGGAAGTAGGTCACTGGAGATTTGCCTTTGGGGTTGTCTTTGGCGAGCAGAGCTCTCTTTCTGGTTGCCCTGAGCTGCGTTCCTCTCCGTGCCCTTCCACAACGATGTTCTGCCTCATTTCAGGCCCAGAGCTCTAGAGGTGGCTGACGGTGGGCTGAACTCGGAACCCAGGAGCCAAAATAAACTCTCCCTCTTCTACATTGTTTTTGTCAGGTATTTGCCACAGTGACACAAAAGCTAATACAAGTATCATGCTGGTAACCAAGACTAATATGTGGGCTTTTGGGGGTCATTCCAGATCCAGTCTAAACTATAGCACTCACTTTGAGCAAACTAAGGAACCAAGCTTGGACTGATTCCCAAGAGAATCTTTTTTTTTTTTTTAATATTTTCTTAGTTGTCAATGAACCTTTATTTTATTAATTTATATGTGGTGCTGAGGATCAAACCCAGTGCCTCACACATGCTAGGCAAGTGCTCTACCACTGAGCCACAATCCTAGCCCCACAAGAGAATCTTTTAACAATGACCTCAGTATTGTCACTACATGCCACTTAGCATCCATGGCCATGATTTTCTTTATTCCAGAACATGTTAGCCACACTATGGACATCTTAGATTTGTTTCTTACAATTTCCAGCAGATAGTGTCTTATTCTCATATATCAGTATGTTAATAAACAACTTTTTTTTATAGATGTGATTTAAGTGTTTGGTGTAGAAATAGGTATTTTAGTTAGCTTTTTTCATTGCCATGACCAAAAGACCAGACAAGAACAATTTTAGAGGCAGTAAAGTTTATTTGGGGGCTTACAGTTTCAGAGATCTCAGTCCATAGATGGCCGACTCCATTTCCCTGAGATGAGGCAGAACATCATGACAAATTTTGTGGTAGAGGAAAGCATCTGGGATCATGGCACCAGGAAGCAGAGAGAGCTCTGCTCAAGGAGGAAAAAATAAAAACCCCAAAGGCACCCCCCAGGGACCTACCTCCTTCAGCCAGTCTCTCTACCTACATTTACCATCAAGTAAATCCCTATCAGGGATTTAATGCACTGATTAGATTAAATCTCTTAGAACTCAAACATTTCAACTCTAAACTTGCTTGCATTGTCTCACACATGAGCTCTTGAGCGGGCACCTAATATCGAAACCATAACAATGGTTATAATTTTCTAATTAATACAAAGATATGCTGTACAGGTTAGCAGTAATCATGCCATCAGCTGTTCCAGAACAACCACAAAACCTCTGCCGTGGTGCTTTCCGAAAAATGTAGTCTCCTTACCCTCAGTTGGGGTCTCACTTCTGCCTTAAAGTACAAGATTTCACCCATGCATATGGTCTGGTGAAATGGCGGTTGCTGTGGTTTGGCTGTCTCACCAGAATTCATGTTGAAATTTAATCCATCCTGAGAAGTATCAAGAAACGGGATTAGGTGGGACTGTGCAGAGCTGATTGAGTCATTGGGGATCTTTCATGAATGAACTCATTCATGGATTAATGGTCTAGTGGATTAATGAGTTATCTTGAGAGTGACTTTGTTATAAAAGCAAGCTCTCTCTGGCTTGCTCATTCTGTCTTGCCATATGATGCCCTGTGCTGCCTTGGACTCTGTAGAGAGTTCCCACCAGCAAGAAGGACATTGTCCAATACACAGCCTGCTTTTGAACTTCACGGACTTCAGACTATGAGGGAAATAAACCTTTATTCTTTATCAATTACTGTGGTATTCAGTTATGGCAACAGAAAATGGACTAAGACCACTGTCTCATGAGGAATCCTGACTGCAGAGGCGTCCATCCAGCTCCTGCGTGCAGGAATTCATGGAATGATGTTCTGCAAACCAATCCACAGAACAATCCTGAGATTTACAGTGGAGCACATCATGTCTCCCTGCTTCCCCTTTCTTGCTGCCTCTGGAAAAGCTGCTTAGTGTCTAATCTTTAAAGGGTTCTGCAGATTCCTGTGGTGAAAACGCAGGAGACAGAGATTCTAGAAGCAGCAAAAAATATCCCTTTTAAGATGCATTAAGCTTTGCAGCTTACTAGTTGAAAATTATGTTGCATATACAAAGCTGAAAATCTCACAAAGTTCTTTCTGTTATTTCTTCAGTCTATACTGAATTGCAAATGGAGTTTCTACTAGGTAATCAGAGCATGCATATCAATAATTACCACCTCCAACACCTAATACTTCATCAAGACTACAGTAAAGAAGAGAATGGAACAGAGGTATCAAATGCTAGGGATTTCAAGGCCTGTGAAGGAAGCCACCGCCTTTAAAGTACAGGGAGTGCCTGACCCAGAGGAAGCTCTGCAGAGGGTCCTGTCTGTGTTAAGTGGTCAAGCGGTTCGGTTCATTAATGTCAGCTATTCCTGCAGCTGTGAGGTCTGCCGACTTGCAACACTTTCATAGATTTAGCCAGACCAAATAAGAGTAGATAGTTTATTACTGACAGACAGCAGAAGCATAAGTTCCATGTTCTCATTGGCTCTTTTTGCCCTTCAGGCCTCAAGGGTGTTGTACAGAGCTGGCCAGGTGAATCCTGAGGCTGTGGAACACTGAGCTCCAATCTTATAAAGGAACTGCTAGCGAGCCTGCACCTGCTTTGCTCCAGAGGAAGACATTATCTTTACTATAGTGGTCAGGAAACAAAACTGTCCTTTGACCCCAGGGTAAACAGTATTTCTAGCTTCCAAAGATGTTTGCTAAGGAATCTTGGAAAGACAGTCTGGACGAAAGTTGCCACAACATGTATAGAAACACCAAAGGGAATGGCCTCCCGACATTCTACAGGTATGACAGAGCAGACTGAGAAGTGAAGTGTTAAAGGGTCAGCTAAAGGTCTAACCACTGTTCCAACCCTGGATGGGTAGGTAGATGGGGAGCCATAGCTGGTACCTTTCCAGGACTAATGGGGGATTTTGCCCAGTGAGTTTTAAGATTACAGTCTCCTTTTCTTGGGCTTACTGATGTCATAAAGTGTAAGCTAGTCTTATAGGATAAGTCAGACAGGGACTGAGCAAAGGTTTAGGGATAGATTGGAGTCACTAGATTGCATTAACATTGGGAGAAGGACTGGCTACTGAGGAAGAATTATTCTCAAGGGGTGTTAATAGGAAACACAGCCAGCTGAGACCCTGAGCCCTGGGAAAAGACTAGTGGAGACAGCTCATCTTCAGATAATGACTCAGTTTTTGGGTCCTTCAACAAAAGACCTTTCATGTAAAGTCCCCTATTCCTATCCAGGTGGACCTTTCAGATCAGGCCTCAAGGAGATACCCACAAACCTCTGTCCTCATTGTCTTCTCCCACCTGGAGAATTTCACCTTTAAGAATCAAACCAGATAGATAAATCATGGAGGAATGACAGAGAACAGAACGTAAGCCCCACCAGCCTTGACAAGATGAAAGCAAAATTACAGACATCAGAAACTGAGAAACTCAGAAAGGACCCTTTAAGGGAAATGCAAGCTTTTTTTTTTTTTTTTTTTAAGGGAGAAGCCAAGAAAGCACCACTTAAAATCACTGGAACATGAAAGACAGATTTCAGCCTACTTGTGTCATGTTAAGCCGGTAACCAGTAGAGGATCTAAAAAAATGATATATCTTTACTGGAAGAGAAATGTGGTGAGCTAAATCCTTATCATTCACAACAGGAAGTCAAGAGATAATGTCTATGGGTGATAAACCAGGAAATGCACACATAGTATTTAGATGCACAGAAGTAACTACCTAATAACCAGAACCCAGAGGCTGTTTCCTGGTAGTAGTCTGGGCACAGGGATAGGTATATCCCTGCAGTGTTTGATTTTTTTAAAAATATTGTATATTATTCAACTATTTTAAAAACTTTAAGAAATATAGGGATCGGTGGTAGAGCATTTGTTTAGCATGCATGCAACAAGGGCCCAGGTTCAATTACCAGCACCATAACAAAGAAAAGAAATATAAATAAGCCTCCTATAAGGTTCCATGAAAAAAAAATTTTTTTATTAAGCTTTTTTCCTTCCTTTATTGCTAGTGAAACCCATCAATCTAGCCCCTCTTCTTTGTTCCACAGACACTGATTTCAAGGATATTCACCCAAACTAAGGATGTTCAGTGTATCAAACGTTTGGCTGACCCAAATGCCTGAGACCCAAATGAGGAATTTCCATCTTGTTTATTCATTCATTCCTACATACACACATCATTCATTCAATATATACCTCTTGAAAGCTTAATATGCTCTAGGCAATGAGGCTATGATGGAGAGTTTGACAGGTTAGGACAATGCCTTCCAGGAGATTACAGTCCATTAGGAGAGAAGGTTGATTAATTCACTTACATTTACTTTGATAAGTGCCAGGAAATGAAAATGAAAATAAAGCAAACCATGAGAGCTAGAAGCAAGGAGAGCCATCAAATGAACGGAATTTTAAATGTTTCAACTGTTTTTATATTTCGGGACACTCACATCCAAACAAAAGTGTGTGTGTTCAATCTGCATGCACGCTGAGGATTCAACTCAGGGCCTCTTTCATGGTCAACACATACCCCACTCCAGCCCCAAACATAATCTTAACTTGTACAACTCAGATACAACTGTATTTGCCTAGCTACACCTCGTAACATTTTCTTCTCTGTGGGCTTTGGCACATCCCTGGATCTGTATCTGCGGGAAAAGGCTGAGTGTCCTCTGCTCCCAGGGGTTTTATCTTTCTTGATGAGCCCAGGGTGCCCTTATAAGGTCCTTGCTTAGCATTTGGATGGCCATCCTAAGTGACAGCTGCCATTTTAAGAAAAAAGTTTCACTTTCCCACCCAAGGGCGTTTCTGAGGAAGGCTCACCAATCCCTCATACCAACCCAGCCCTTAACTGCCTGCCTAGGACCCACCCAGCTCTAATCCCTGAGCCTATCCCAAACCCCAAGCCTGTTTTGCCTCTCTCCATCTATGGACAGATGCCCTTTATTTGTCAGCTCTGATAAACAAACTCTCCTGTGTGTCTCTGCCTGGTCTCCGTCTTTCAATTCTCACTTGCCGTCTCCTGGTTCCTTGCTTTCCTTTCAGCCCTTACTTGGGAATCCACGTCCCTGCACACAAAGCTTCTACTCTGTTACCCCAGTCACAGGAATCTGTGCGGCATGCTGAGGACTACAGCATTGCTTTTACATCAGATTGTTTCTTAGTCCTTCCCATTCCCTTCAGGACTACTCTGGCAAAACTCAAAGGCTGCACTGAATGCAAAAGAGGGTGACAAAGAGTTCCCAGGAAATACAGGACAAATAGGTTAATATTGCCCTGTCCTATATTTTAAGGGCGACAATTCACAACTTATAATATTAGTTATTTTTTATTGCTCTTAGTGAAGCCAGATTTAAAGTTGGGTAGTCAGTGTAGTTACGTAAATCGGGTCTAATATCGAGTGAAATCTAAAATGGAGGCCATGCGGAGAATGAATTCCGGAAACGCAGGACAACTCATGTTAATGAAGTCCCCAGAAAAGCCCTAGGCCCAAAGTCCATCCCAAAGAAATGTTAATGAACAGCCCCAGCAGATTTGAAGATAGCCCATCCCAAAGAAGTGTTAATGAAGTCCTTCCTGCCCAGATTACTTCTTTGGCCCACCTGTGACCCACCCCTTGGGCCTTCCAACCTACATTTCATCACTGAAAGAACTATAAAAAGGGGAAACAACCGCACTTCCATGGATTCCACCTCTTGGGTCCCCTTCTTCCTCCCGGAGAAGTCTTTTCTGCAGTCCTTTAATAAACTTCTAATTTCTACTCTGCCCTTGCCTCGGCGTGCTTCTCTGGTGTTATTCTTCAACATTGGGGAAGCAAGGACTCATCACCGGTCAACAGCGGTAACATTAGCATCTAATTTTTTATATCAGGTACATATGTATTCTATACAGTATGTATGGGTGTGTGTGTGTGTGTTGTGTGTATGTGATCAACATAGAAAAAGAAAATGACTAATATTTTGGTAAATGATAAAGACTCCAAAATAAAGCCCATAGTCACTCTACCCCCCCCCCCCTACCATTTTAGGCCTGGGGGAAGGAAGAAGCTCAGACCCAAAACAGAAGTTGGCAAAGTATGCTCTTGGTGACTTCCCATCCCTTCTGATATCATTTCCTTTTGTCTTTTGAGGATTCCCACAGGGATGCCAGATGCTAAGCCCATTAGACCCAGATAAAATTTTTTAAAATTTTGAGAATTTTCTTTAGAGTAAAAAATGTATATTATTTGTACATTTTTATGTTCTGAATATGTTAAACAGAACATCACATTTTCTTAGCACTTAAATATACCAGGACATCAGAAATCAACTTTGTTTTGCTCTATAGCAGTGTTTCCAAACCAGGAGCACTTTTTGTCCCCCAGAGAGCATTTGGCAATGTCTGGAAATGTTTTCTTTCATCACAACTGGAGGAGGGTGCATTGCCAGCATCTAGTGGATTGAGAAGATACTAAATATCCTACAATGTACAGTGCAGCCCCCACCCAACAGAGAAACATCTCACCCAAAATATCAAAATCTCTGAGATCAGGAGTCCCTGATTTAGAATTTTAAAAAAATATATATTAAGATACAGTTTATATGCTATAAAATGTATCCTTTAATTGCTGTTCAATAGCTTTATCATTCAAATGTTAAATAGTTCAGGAATGCAGCTATGTTTAAGGTTCTGCTTTTGCCTTGTTTTGTTCTGTTTGCAAGTTCCCCTTTTAAATCAAGGCGAGCCCTGCTTCAGGAAAATAAATGACTTAATAGACTTTCTTTTCAAAACATAATGAATGGGGAAGAGTTAAGTACCTAGAAGGGCCTAACAGAGCCTAATACGCGCGGGAGAAATTCATTAAATGTTGATCTTGTCCATTAACGGAAATACTCCTCAATACCCCTGCTTCTCTTATTTGATCATTCGATCACTCAATCCTATTGAACTGACAATTTTACTCCCTGTCAAATCAGCCCTTTCCTATCTCCAAAGGTCCCTCTGGCCCCAGTTACCATTATTTCTCACTTGGACTCCACGGGGCTGATGGCCAGAATTGCATGGACCAGAGGTAAAGTTTCCCAGTATCAGACACGTGGGGGAACAAGACCCAGGAGAAAAGAAAAGAAAAGAAAAGAAAAAGCCAGGGACCTACAATGCAACCTCTGAGCTTATTACTGATCCTGATCTTGGAGGGTTCTTGTTCCTCAGTGTTCAAGATTAAACACCCCAGAGAGGCCAGAGCAAGCACAGAGAGCAAGTTTTGTTTAAGAAGGTGATAAAGACAGACTTCTCCAAAGAGAAAGGGGCCTCAGAGCTGACAGCCTGTGGGAGAGGGATCCTGGGATTTTTTCTATAGACCCCAGAACCCCTCTATATAATTATTGTCTTCTCTTTCTTCCCTGTCTACGTGACCAAGAGCAGGGGCACATTGGTTAATTGTTAGCAACCCAGAGTGCAGAGTACAATCATGGAGGTCAACCCATCGCAACCCATTGTTTTCTCTCTGATAACCAGTCTTCATTTTTGACCCCCATCCTTCATCACCTACACTGACTGCCTGATCTTTGCCCTTCCTCGGTTTGTGGATGAACGTGACATAGATCCTGTCCAGTTAGACCAGGCGGGGCTGCAGGCAAATTGCTTTGTGGCAAAGAAAGCAATGTCAGTACAGTGGGACCATTTTATTGAATTATTTTCTTAACCTTGTGTTCCCACCATTCTCATCCGTCTGTCCTCTAACATTATAACCGAGAGTAAAACAACAACAACAACAAAAAACAAACCCTGTCGTCCACACCAGGCACGTAGCATGACTTCATCTCGCTCACAGTTAATCCACGAGTGGGGCTGTTTCATGTCACAAACAGGAAGATGGGCTGAGACGTTTCTGAAGGAGCTCTACGTTTCCTGTATTTGTGTTGTGAGGAATGAGAGGGAGGACAAAATCCATAAACGAAAGTCAAGTAGAAGACAGTAAAATCTGAGTTGGGAACTTTGAGTTTAGACTAATAAGAGATCTTTCAAGAGCCCTTGGAGTTACAAGATATTATAAATACTCCAGAGCAGAAACCTGGCAGCTTTTCGAATGTGTGCACAGTGCACAGGCACCCGTTCATAGAAGGGTCCTCTCTCCTGTTAATAGGTTGAAAATCTTAATTACTTTTGAAGGAGGGCCCAAGCATTTTCATTGTGCACTGGGTCCTGAAAATTACGTAGCTGGTCCTGGCTGAAGCATCTATTATACAGAACCTGGAAAACAGAAGTTCTAAGAACTTCATGTTCTCACTTTAAATAAGGCTAATGTATTTCTTAAAGGAGAGACTCTTCCCCTCCCCTGCTCCTCAAACTATCCTGATTTCAACACGGGGACAGGATTAGAGAGAAGACTGAGTACCCACTTTGACTCTCACCACTGACAGTCCTGACTAGCCACAGGAGACTCCTTGTCCTGCAGGTTGGGCAATCCCAATGTACCAGAGAGTGAAGGCCTCCAGAAGCTACCTTTAACCCACAGGGAGTTAGCAGATATGAACTTCAACTGCCTCAATCCTCAGGAATAGGGATTTTTAATTTGTTCTTTTTAGATATACATGACAGTAGAATGTACTTTGACATATTATACATACATGAAGTATAACTTATTCTAATGAGGATCCCAGTCTTGTGGATGTTGAGATTCCCTGTGGTGTATTCATATACATACATAGTAAAGTTATGTCAGATTCATTCTACTGTCTTTCTTATTCCCATACCCCTCCTTTCCTTCATTCCCCTTTGTTTAACCCAATGAATTTCTATTCTTCACCCCGCCACACCTTGTTGTGTGTTAGCATCCACGTATCAGAGAGAACATTTGGCCTTTGGTGTTTTCTGGGATTGGCTTATTTCACTTAGCATGATAGTCTCCCAATCCATCCATTTACTGGCAAAAGTCATAAAGTCATTTCTTTTTTATGGCTGAGTAATATTCCATTGTGTATATATGCCACATTTTCTTTATCCATTCATCTGTTGAAGGGCACCTAGGTTGGTTCCATTGCTTGCTATTGTGAATTGAGCTGCTATAAATACTGATGTGGCTATGTCACTGTAGTATGCTGATTTGAAGTTCTTAAGGTATATACTGAGGAATGAGATAGCTTGGTCAAATGGTGGTTCCATTCCAAGTTTTCTGAGGAATCTCCATACTGCTTTCCAGAGTGGTTGCACTAATTTGCAGTCCCAACAGAAATATATGAGTGTAACTTTTCCCCACACATCCTAACCAACATTTATTGTTAATGTATTCTTGATTGTTGCCATTCTGACTGGAGTGAAATGGAATCACAGTGTAATTTTAATTTGCATCTCTTTAATTACTAGAGATGCTGAACATTTTTTATATATCTGTCAATCATTCATCTTTCTTCTTCTGTAAAGTGCCTGTTCACTTCCTTTGCCCATTTATTTATTGAGCTATTTATAAATATTTATGTTAAATTTTTTGAGTTCTTTATATATCCTGGATATTAATGCTAGGTGTAGGTGGCAAAGATTTTTCTCCTATTCTGTAGGCTCTCTCTACATGCTCTTGATTGTTTCCTTTGCTGTGAAAAAGCTTTTTAGCAGGAGGCATCACAACACCAGAACTTAAATTATACTGCAGAGCTATAATAACAAAAATGGCATGGTATTGGCACCAAAATAGACATGAAGACCAATGGAAGAGAATAAATGACCCAGGAAAAGCAGAATAATTCCCATTTTTCCCAGAGACACAGATGTGACTGTAAAATCTTCTGGCTGTCACAAAGCATAGCAAACTGGAATGAGGAAGGCTGGTCACAGCAGACCATACGGATGTCTTAGGAGATGCCACCCTAAAAAGATGATGAATGAGGTATAGGTGTCCCCTGATGTCGTAGCATATGTAAACCCACTTCCACTTTACTAGGTAAAGCCCAGAGAAAGAGGGGACTCCATATTGACTTAGAGTGGGTTTCTACTGCCTTAGGAAAGTGAGGATTAGCTGTTCACAATATTCCCGTAGTCTTCTCCTGGGTAGATGGTAGGATTTACAATTTTCTGTCCCCTTGAAGTTACCTGTGACCATGTGGTACATTTTGGTCAATGACATATGAGTAGAAGTGAGATGTGTCCTGTCTATGCTACACATGAAGAGCCTGAGAAGGTGAATTTTATGTGTCAACTTACCAGGCAAATATTGGTACCTTGTTTGTTCCAGGATTTGGTCAAACACTAGTCTGAATGTTGCTATTAAGCTACTTGAGAGGTGATTATCATTTAAATCTGTTGATTTGAAGTAAAACAGATTTCCCATCCTATGTGGGCAGACTTCATCTAACCAGTTGAAGATCTTAAGAGAAAAACCAATGGGGTGCTTCGAAGGAAGAATTCTCTCTCCAGACTTCCTTGAGATGACTCAAGCTGTAACATCAGCTCTTTGCTGGGTCTCTAGCCTCCCTGTATTTCAGACTCGCCAGCCCCCAAAACTGTGTGAGCAGGTGCTGGGGTTGTGGCTCAGTGGTTGAGCATTTGCCTAGCACCTGTGGGCCCTGGGTTCGATCCTCAGCACCACATAAAAAATAAATGAATAAATAAATAAAATAAAGTTTAAAATTCTGGAAAAAAAAAAACTGTGTGAGCCAATAGAATCTCTTTCTCTCTTTCTGAACACATCTGGGTTTAGAGGTGTGTTTCTAAACACACACAGTGACCTGGAAGCAAGTCCTTACAGCCTAGATCTCTCAGGAACTATGGCAAATAGAGTCCTTCTGCTGACCCACAGTGACAGGTACCATAAGTAATACTCCTCTGTTGTTGTTTTTTTGTTTGTTTGTTTACATTTATTTTGTTTATTTATTTTATTTTTTATGTGGTGCTGAGGATCAAACCCAGGGCCTCACACATATTAGGCGAGGGCTCTACTGCTAAGCCACAATCCCAGCCCCTCCTCTGTTGTTAAACCACAGATCTTTTGAAGACTTTGTTGTTGCAGCATAACCTATTCTACAGGGGAATTGAGAAATACAAAAGAGAAATTAGGATGACATAGAAACAAAGAAGGTGCTATGTCTTCCATTCTGGAGTTCGCAGACTGAAATTCATTCCCGCCACAAGTACTATTTCTTATTTCTGCACACCAGGATTATCCCAGGACTTAAAACCCTCCAAAACCAGAAGTAGCTCTTAAATGGTGCCTTGCTTAGAATGTTCCTGGAATCAATATTCTATTCCCATTCTTCCACCTTTTCAGCTTCTCATTTTGCATTTTAAAATTACCTCTTGCATTTTAAAATTACCTCTTCCTCTCAATTCAATAAAAATGTTTCATTTCCTTCTAGTGTGAGAGATCACAACTCTGTAATAAGAGGTAATAAGTAAATTCCCTCCAACCTCCAAACAGATTTTTCATTTTCCCATGGGGATTTGCATTTGGAAAGAAAATTGAAAAACAAAACAAAAATCCCCAGTTAAACTATTCTTGGTAAAAGTCCAGGATGTGTAATTAAGAGAGGAATTTGCCTGCCATATGGGAGAGATTCTGGGGCAAGGGCAATTTTTCACAGGTGTTCTGCAGATAGAACCAACATTGCTGGATATCATGCTTCTGGTTTCTAGATGCTTCTTAATAGCAGAGAGCAAAAAATCCTCAGCTCCCTTCCAGAGTTCCCATTTGTCCTTCCAGATGGCTGCCTGTGACGCCCAGAGCCCAGCTCCTGTGACCTCATGATCTTTCTGGTCTATTCCCAGGCCGAGCTACTGGTCACTTTATTTCCTACAGGGAAGCTTCCTGGGACATGTAACCTTTGTCTCAGAGCAAGGTCCTTGACTCCTGATGCGTCAAAAATATGAGGCTTGGGTATCACATCCCTCCTTCTACCTTACCCCAAGAGGCTTACCTCTAATCTTACAGGTAATGCCTTTCCAAGAGAAATCAGGAAGGGAACTCATATAAAATGCAGATTCAGAGGTCTAGATGCTAATGCATTAGGCTGGGATGCAGCCCAGAAAGCTGTATTTTCACAGGCTCTCTTCCCCAGGGTGGCCTAATGCAGGTGGGGGGTCAGACTACACTTGGAGAAATTGGGCCCCAGGGACATGAGGAGGCCATTAGCACAGCCCACCCTCTTGAATCTCCAGCTCTTTCCCAGTCAGCTCTGTTATTGATGTAGCTGGGCCATCTGCTCACAACCTCAAAACAAAACAAACAAAAGAGACAAACAAAAGACTGAACATTGCTTCTAGGAATCTCTGTGCCATTTGTCTCTTTTCTTTCTGTTTATAAAGGAATGGGTCTTTTTGTGATAGTCTTTGATGACAAAATTGAAGACACATGGTAGTTTACTCTCCCACTCTGCTTTTGCCGATTTGCAGAGGATTGATAACATGTCCTCAACATAAACACAGAAGGAATCAGCACTAGCAACCAGCTCAAATCATTCTTAAATGAAATCTAGGATAATCAAGAGCCAAGTGCAACATGTTAATCCAGTCTTTATAAGCCTGGCTTGGGACCAGTGGCCACAGGTAGCACCAAAAGTCACAAAGACATAATCCACTTGGCCAACTGAAGGGTTAATTCTGATGGCCTCTGGGAAGAGGCATCAGAGGACCCCATACCTGGAATTATCCCAGCTCAGCCCTTATTCGTCCCAAGCCAAGTCTCCTACCGAAATCCGTGCGCCCCCTGGTGGTTTGGAGGTAAACTACAATTTACCATAAGGGGAAAAGAAAATCAAAGTTGTTATCACTCTTGCATTTAACACCCACACAAAGCTTTTTCAGGGACCAATCCGCAGGTGCAGAGTCCTTTTCAAGTGGAATCAGGACAATTTGACAGGTAAGAAATCCATATAGTTTGGGTGGCATCCCCACACTTTTTCCTTACACCTCAAACATTAGTTGGGTACCTTGATCTTCCTAAATACAGACATTTGGTAACCCTTAAAAGTATAGTTCTTGAGCTGGGGCCATAGCTCAGTGGTAGAGCACTTGCTTTGCAAGTGTTAGGCCCTGAGTTCAATCCCCTGCACCACATAAAAATAAATAAATAAAAATATATTGTGTCCATCTACAACTAAAAAAAAAAATGGTTTTAAAAAGAAAGTACAGTTTTTGTCTGATCCACCTCTATACATTAACCCAGGCTAACCCACCAACCAGTTCATGATATAGAAAGCAGTCAATAAAAATAACCAAGAGTTAAATTTAATTTGTTAATTCATTGTCTTTATAAACCTCAAGCACTTCAACCCCAAATTCGGCTTCAGTTCTCTGGCTCCACCAGCACTCACACTTTAATCCCAGTCCTGCCTGCCTAGTTTTCCCCCCTCCTTTAGGACTGCTTTTCCAACCCAACACTTATCTCTCCTGACCCCAGAATCTGCACCTTGGGGGAGAGTATATTTACACTATGGCACCTGACCTTCACCTGTCTAGCATAGCCACCCCTTCCTTATCAACTCCCATTAGGGAATATCTCACAATTCTCAGCCTGGAACCAATATGAAAGGGTCTCCAAACCCTCAGCCATGAGGCTGGACACAGGAACTTCGACCTGGTGATTATAGAAATGAAATCAAATCGGGCAAGAGAACATACAGGCAAAGCTTTTGTTAGGGCTTCTCCTAAGAGAAGGGAGACACAGCACACACAGAGGAATGTCAGTCTGTTCCCCCCCACACCCCGCCCCCAACAAAGGGAAAGAGTGAAAGGGGAATAAAGTTTAGGAATGTTAATTGGACTGTTTCAGAGGTGTTTTCTTTTCCTATGAGGGTACTTTAACTCTGAGGAAGGCATGGTTACTGGTCATCCTGGAGCCAAATGTTGGCTTTTCCTATCAATGCAGCATTCTGTGCAAACATCTCATCTTGTGATAAGGATGAGTGGCTGTAGCTGAGAAACTCATGGGTGGGAAATGGAAGAGAACACAACTCATAGCAACTAACAAGTTAAGGACCCTAGGAATTTGCCATTTCTATGACTCCTCAACAGTTTTTATTCTTTATGCTGTTAGTCCTGAGAGTCATGGAAAGAACATCCTGGTCCCAATGATATACTGGTCCCTTAAGATGACAAGGTTGTTTAAGAGAGATGGGAAAGGCACATATCAAGCTTTAACACTTAACAAGCTATGAATCAAGATGGGTGAGCAAAGAAGAAAAAAGAAACTACACTATCTTCTAATGGTCATCAGGCCATGAGTTAAAGCCCTGGAGTGCATTTGCCTTTTGTCTCTATGGCGATCTCGGTCTTCACCAGACACTACTCACACGCAAGATTTTAACATTTTCAACTATAAATTACATAAATTACATAGAAATATTCTATTGTTTAAAAAAATCAATACCACATACAGAAGCCATCATTATTACTTTGCAGCATGTGTTTCCACAACTTTCTATGTGTATTCACATACATAAATGCACAAAGATATAGAACTTTGTGAGTCTGTGAAGATTTGTTTTTTTAGTATAAATTGGGTCATACTCTTAGATAGAAGTTCAGGGACACCAAGACGGCAGAGACAGAGTATAAGAAAGAAACTGCTAGAGGACAAGATAAGGAGACAAGTTATGTCCCTGTTTACAATAAATGCATTACCATGGCAACTTCTGCTACTGAAGGCTTATCACCATGACAACTCCCACCACCAGTTCGAAATTTAAAATGACCTATGGGGTAAAGTGGGCAGAGGGATATTCATGTCTTTTCTGCCATTTAAAATGACCTATGGGGTAAAGTGGGCAGCATTTAGGTTTTCTGAAGTAACTAATGGGAGGTGTTATGGTTTGTGGGTTGAGGTGTCTCCCAAAAGCTCATGTGTGAGACAATGCAAGAAGGTTTAGAGAAGAAATGATTGGGTTGTGAGAGCCTTAACCCAATCAGTGAATTAATCCCCTGATAGGGATTAACTGAGTGGTAACTGAAGGCAGATGGAGTGTGGCTGGAGGAGGTGGGACATGGGGCAGGGCAGGGCTTTGGGGTATATATATTTTGTATCTGGCCAGTGGAGTCTCTCTCGTGGCCATCTAATCATCATGTGAGCTGCTTCCCTTTGCCACATTCTTCTGCCATGATGTCCTGCCTGGCCTTGAGCCCCGAGGAATGGAGCTAGCCACTTATGGACTGAGATCTCTGAAACTGTAAGCCCCTAAATAAACCTTTCCTCCTCTACAATTGTTCTGATCAGGTCTTTTGGTCGCAGCAGGAAAAAAAAAACTGAATAAAACTGGAAAATATTCTAATTAGGTATCATAAGGTTACCAATGGAAGCAAATAGGGTAAGGTCTTCAATCAGGTCCATACAGGAGAAAGAACGCCTAATTTCCAGACATTGAGGTCTTGAGCCTCTCTCTCTCTGCTCAGCCTACTGTGCTCTACCTAACAGTGCTATTTTCACCTTCAGTAAATCTGTGTCTTGCTCAGTTCTTTGTTTTAGACACCAAGGACCTGGACTTGTTGAGATGTCTCCCAACAGTAATAATACTCCTCCTAGAAGGGGAATACCCCCAAAGCTGGATCTTCTGTGTGATGTCATGAAGCCAAAAACTGGGACTGAATGCTGAACATTGACAGCATAAGTTTATTCAATGGCCAAGAATGAAAAAGTAGGAGCCCAACTCCCAAGTCAGCTTCTCAAGCCTTTAGGGGTGGAAAAGTCACAAATATAGACTAAAATAAATGAGGGGGAGAGGTAGACTTATAAGGTGAGGGATATTCATGTCTTTTCTGGGATGGGCAGAAATTTTCTGGGAATATGGGTACCACCTATTCTCCTTTTATGGTTCTTTCTTTTGTTGTGATGGCAATTGTAAAGTGTCCTGCACTGGAGGGGTGTCACTTAGCATGCAGATGAATTTAAAAATGGAGCCTGGGGTCTGGTACAGGTCATTTAAATGGCTGTCTTCAGTTACACTGGACTCTTTGGCCATAAACACCCTTTCCTTAGAAATAAACAATGTTGTCACAAGAGGAAGTCTGAGGAGTTCCTGGAAAGGGGGACCTCAACTCAGGACAAATGAGGTTTTTTAAAACATTGCAGAAATGAATTTAAGGATTCATAAGTTAGAGTCACAGATTTATTTAGGAAAGCAGAGATACATTCAAGGGAGGATGTGGGCTGTCTCAAGAGTGAGATGCCTTTGGGGGCTCTCAAGCTCTTTTTTGTGGGTGGTGCTGGAGATTAAACCCACGGCCTTGTACATGCAAGGCAAGCACCCTCCAACTGAGCTATATCCCCAACCCCTCAAGCTCTTCTTTTAAAGGAAACTTGGTGAGAGGTGAGCTTGGGAAGATAAAAGGAGATGATAGCAGTCTGGTGATCACAAGATGATTTATGCTGGTGTTGTGGTTTGGATGTGAGGTGTCACCCAAAAGCTCACATGTGAGACAATGCAAGAAGGTTCAGAGGAGAAGTGATTGGGTTGTAAGAGTTCTAAGCCAATCAGTAAATTAATCCCTTGATTAGGGATTAACTGAGTGTAGGTGGTAGGGTATGGCTGGAAGGGGGTGGGAATTGGGGTGTGGCTTTGGGGGATATATTTTGTATCTGGCAAGTGGAGACTTTTTGCTTCCTGATCACCATATAAGCTGCTTCCCTCTGCCACACTCTTCTGCCATCTTGTTCCTGTCTCACCTGGAGCCTTGATGAATGGAGCCAGCTGCTATGGATTGAGACCTCTGAAACTATGAGCCCTCAAATTAACTTTTCCCTCTTTAGGTTAGCTCTTTTAAGTCACAGCAGCAAAAAAAGCTGACTAATACAGGTGGTATGGAAATTCTTAGGATCCTTTGGTTGATGTCTTCTCCATTTTCTGACCAATAGATGATGTTAGAAAAGTACCCCATACTGTAAGTTTTACATCTCCCTTTGCTCAACTATTCTAAAAATACATGTTAGTGGGCTAATTAATAATGCATTGGACAATTTTCATAAGTGGGTGAATTTCCAGTAATTTAAATATGAATGAAGATTTGTTGATTTCCCAGAAATTTGGGAGTGACAGGTCTGGGAAAGGGAACTAAGTAGGTAGATATAGGGACTTTAGTGTAGGCTTTCTGATTAAAGTTATAGTCACCTTGTCCTTTCTTTTGTACCCTTTCTTCCTATCTTTTGTTTCTTTTCTATCTTACCTCAGAGTTAGGGTTTGGACAAGAGTTCAATTAGGCTATCTAATTTCTATATCATGTAACAATATTGTACCTATCTTCTCTTTTCTCTTTTGTACCTTGATTTTTTAAATTAATAATAAGACTTTTGTTATCAACAAATCTTATGTGTGTACATACATATGGAGCCACTTCTTTTTTTGTTTTTGTTTTGTTTTGCATGGAAGCAATGCTAGAGATCAATCCAGAGTTTTGCACATGCTACATGAGCACTCTACCTCTGAGCGATATCCACAACCCTACTTAGTTCTTTTTAACTGCTGTGTACTATACCACAGGGTTTAGAAAGCCAAAATGATATTCTTTTACTCTATTGTGGCTCAGAAAATGATACCTTGAATATATGTCTTTCAGGCATACTGAGAGATTTTTTAAATAATTTTTAAAATATCTTTATTTTGTTTATTTATTTTTATGTGGTGCTGAGGATCAAACTCAGTGCCTCACATGTGAGAGGCAAGCACTCTGCCAGTGAGCCACAACTCCAGCCCCATCCTAAGCAATTTGATCTAAAGGAAACTAAAAGGTTTTAAAAGCAAGCTTGGAATCAAAGTCCCCCTAAATGTGTCTTGCTTCTCCCTTCTCAAGCACAGGGAGAAGCTTTCTACAAAGTTCCCTGTATGCCAAAATAGACGCTTGCCAAAGAAGAAACAGTTACCTCTAGTCCCGCCCCTGAGCTTTCATTAACTAAATTCATATTGCAGGAAGAAAAACTGAAATATGCCAACACAAATGGACAGACTTTTGTCACACATGTTTATCCTCTATTTTGGTCCCTAGAAAATCATTTACAATCCATTATCTATTCTGTGGGCAAAACAGACTTGGTTCTAGGCCATGGCACATTCTCCAAGTTCTCTGAGTTCCCCTAAAAATCACCTACAATTCCCCTGACATTCTCCCTTCCTTTTCTTTCCTATGGCAAAGAGGGATATAAGTTTCTGAATCATGTTGGGTTAATGAATAATCACACTCCTATGATTTCCCTTCATGCTGTGATTTTTTTTCCCTTTTAATAAACTCACTGTATGCCTTTTCTTCTATTTAATCTGTCTACTTGTTAATTCAGCCTGGTGAACATTCAGAGAGCAAAGGTGAAATTTCCCTTAAATTCTACATTTTCCTTTCCTAAGTTTAGAATCAATCAATAAATAAAACAATAGAGGCGGAAAGATACAAGTTGAAAGCTGACAGAAATAAATATGTCTGTGTTGTTAACAAACTAATTAGGAAAAATGGCCTAATGGTTAATCTAGAAAAAATTGCTAATATTTTGCCCCCGAATGAATACAGACTTAACTATTGGGCCCCAGGCATTCCTGGACATCCACTCCCTGTGTGAAACAGGCTTTGGAGGCTGCTACAGAGCAGGGCACAGGCTAAAATGCACCAAGCAGACACCTTGAAAGATGGCAGATAAAGAGCTGAACCAGGGAGCCCAGCCCCTTGTACCTAACTCAACAATCACGCAGACCTGTCTTCTCATAGGGATCAATGAATGGGTAAAGAGTGAAAAGAGGATAGAAATGTTCTTCTGGACTCTGACCAAGGCCAGGAAAATGAAAATTCCCTTAAACATTTTCCTAATCTTTTTTCTTATAGCCCTTTTTTTAGAAGAAAATCTGCAGGAGCATAGATGATTTCCCCTCTTCCCATGTGAGAAAGAGATCAGGCATTTATCAGAATATTCTTGACTCTGCTGGATATGGTGGCCTATATGCCTTTAATCACAGTGATGTAAGAGGCTGAGACAGGAAGACTGCAAGCTCAATGCCAGCCTGGGCAACTTAGCAAGACCCTGCTTCAAAATATTAAAAAGGGGAGGGAGAGGGCTGGGGATGTAGCTGCATGGTAGTACACCCTGGGTTCAAGTCCTAGTACCCCCCCCACACACACACACACCAAAAAAAAAAAAAAAAGGAAAAAAGAATATCTACTGTTCTTTTGCAAATCTGCCTCTTGGGTCGTTTATATTTTGACCTCAGAATACTCTAATTATGAATCATGACAATCCATTAACTTCTAGACCATGACATTGCCCGTTAAGGTTTGGTCTGCAATGTCCCCTAAAAGCTCATGTGTTGAAGCCTTGGTTCCCAAGGCAGCAATGTTTAGAGGCAGTGCTTTGGGAAGTGATTGGTCATGAGGCTCTGACTTCATCAGCAGATTAATCCATTCATGGGTTCATAACTGAATGGACTTTGGAGGTGATAGAACTATAAGAGATCTAGCTGGAAAAAGTAGATCACCTGGGATGCTCCCTAGAAGGGTATATCTTTCTCTCCACCCTCTACTTCCTGGCCACCATGAGGTTAGCAGCTTTGCTCTCCCACACCCTCCCTGCCATGATGTTCTGGCTCCTTCTGCCTCACCACACACCACAGCAATGGGGCTGAGCAGTTATGGACTGAAACTTCTGAAACTATGAACAACAACAAAAAAATTCCTTCTGTAAGTTGCTTTTCTTGGGTATTTTGTCATGGCAACATAAAGAAGGACTAATACATTGCCTAAGCCAAATAATGTTCCCCATATTCTGTTTTCCATTGAAAGCATGTTCCATCACATCATCCAATGTAATACACCAATGGTTATACAATAAAATGACAGCAAAAAGTAAGTTTCTTTGTAATAATTAAAATGTGCATATGGAAATCCCACAGCTAAAATCATCCTCAGTGATAAAAGCTTAAAAGCTTTTCCTCTAAGATCCAGAAAAAGACAGAGACATGTTCTTTTGCCTATTTGCATAGTATTAGAAAGCCCTTGCCAGAATATCTAGGCAGGAAAAAGAATTAATGGCATTCAAACTGGAAAGAACCAAGGTATCTGTCCATAGACGACCTGATCTTATATGTACAAAGCTCCCACCAAAAAAAAAAAAAAACAGACTGTTAGAATAAATAAATTCAAAGATACAGCTACAAAATCGAGACACAACATCAACTGTATGTCTATACATTAACAATAAACAATACAAACCGGAAATTGATAGAATAATTCATTTCACAATTGTTGAGAGCCATAGTTTAGTCAGAATGAAGCCTGGCATTTTTGCCAGAGGGAATGGTTGAAAGGTGACCCTGCTCCAGGATTAGGGCAGCTCTGGGATTAGGGCGGATCCTGCTGCCTCTAGCGCCCGCTACTTTGGAGTTCTCCTTGAGTTCTCTCGGGGGTTCTGAGAGAATTGGCGTGGAGCCCGGTGGAGGCAGTGTGTTCCCGGGAAGTGTGTGTAGAGTGCCGGTGAGAGTTCGAGAATAAAGAGTTGCTGTTTTGAACCTACAAGGCTTTGTGGCGGCTTGGTTATTTTGTGCCCAGCCAGACTGCGGCACACAATAGCATTAAAAAATTAGGAATAAATCTAACCAATGAGGGCCAACACTTAATATGTTCAAAACTATATAAAATTGCTGAAAGATTTAAAGACAAACATAAGTGGGAGAAGATTTCGTGCTCATGGATTGGAAGATTTACTATTGTTAAAACATCAGTGCTGCCCAAAGTAATCTACAGATTCAGTGCAAATCTTTTAGCAAAATCCCAACGATGTTTTTACAGAAATAGAAAAACACATTCTTAATTTTCTATTGAATCTCAAACCCAAATATCCAAAACAACCTCCAAAAAGAACAACAACAAAAAAATGGAGGTCTCACACTTCCTGATTTCAAAACTTAGTACAGAATTACAGTAATCAAAACAGTATCCAACTGGCATAAACATAGATATACAGACCAATGGAATAGAATAGAGAGCTCAGAAATAAACTTCGAACCCTAGCGTATGTGATCAAATGATCTTCCACAAAAATGCCATGACCACTCAATTGGAAAGGGACAGTCATCTTAACAAATTGTGCTGGAAAACTGGGCATCCGCAGACAAAGGAATGAATTGAACCCTTACCTAACACCATATAAAAAATTAACTCAAAATGGATCAAAACCCTAAATATAAGAACTGAAACTATAAAACTCTTAATAGAAAGAAAGCCTAGGGGGAGAGCTTAATGACAAGGGATTTGTCCAAAATTTCTTGGTTATGACAACAAAAGCAAAAATAAACAAATGAAACTATGTCAAAATTTAAAACTTCTGGTCTGGGGCCCTTGCTTAGTGGTAGAGCACCTGCCTCACCCATGTGAGGCACTGGGTTCGATCTTCAGCAGCATATAAAAATAAATAAATAAAGATATTGTGTCCATTACAACTAAAAAAAATATTTTAAAAAAATGTTGAGAATAGAAAAAAATATAAATAAATAAATAAATGTTGAAACTTCTCTCCATCAAAGGAAATAATCAATAGAGTAAAAAAGCAGCCCATGGAATGCAAGGAAATATTTTCCAGTCATATATCTGATTAAGGTTATTATCCAAGTTATATGAAGAAATCCCACAGCCCAACAACAAAAACAAACAATCAACCCAATTAAAAATGAGTAGAGGATTTTAATGGATATTATTTCTAAAAAGATACACAAATATCAGTAAACTCTTAAAAAGATGATCAACTTCACTAATTCTTAGGGAAATGCAAATCAAAACCTCTATAAAATACCCATTAGAATGACTTTTGTTAAAAAAAAAAAAAAGAGAGAGAGAGAGAGAAAGAGAAAATAAATTGTGTCAGGATGTGGGAGAAATTAGAACTCTTGTGTATTGATGGTAGGAACATAAGATGGTACTGCATTTATGGAAATGGGGTTCTCAAAAATATTAAATTGAACTGTCATATAATACAGTAATTTCACTTCTGGGCATGTACTCCAAAGAATTGAAAGCAAGGTCTTGAATAGATTTTTGTACATCCACGTTCATAGCAGCATTGTTCACAACGGCCAAAATGTAGAAACAAGCCTCATGTTCACCAGCAGATAGATAAACAAAATGAGGTTTATACACACGATGGACTATTATTCAGCCAAAAAATGAAGGAAATTGTGACACATGCTATACATGGATGAGTCTGAAGACATCATGCTAAGTGAAAGAAACCAGGCACTAATTGGCAAATGCAGTATGAGTTCACTTACCCGAGGACCTTGGAATAGTCATGAAGACTAGAAAGCATCATGGTGACTGACAGAGGCTACAAGGAGGGAAAGGGAAATGAGGAGTTACTGTTTAACAGGTACCAAATTTCAGTTTGGAATGATGGTTCCACAGATGGATAAAAGTAATAGTTACACAACAACACGAATGGACTTAATGTCACCAACCTTTAAAACACTGAAGATGTTTATCCATTCATCTATCTCTAAGCAGTAGGATTTGTTTCCACATTTTGACTATTATAAATAATTTTAGTGATTAAAATAATAAATTTATTTTGTGCATATTTTGACACGATTTTTTTAAGAATTAGGAAAATAGCCAGGCACAGTGATGCACGCCTGTAATCTCAATGACTTGGGAGTCTGAGGCAGGACAATTGCAAGTTCAATGCCAGCCTCAGCAACTTAGCAAGACCCTCAGCAACACAGTGAGACCCTATCTCAAAATAAAAAATAAAAAGAGCTAGAGATGTGGCTCAGTGGTAAAGTGTCTCTAGGTTCATTCCCCAGTACCAAGAGAAAAAAAAAAAAAACCAGGAAAGTAAACCTTCACATAACCAAAACATTATTAACTGAATGTTATTTGCTGTAGGTATAAATGGGTATTACCTGGCCCTAAAGGAACATGCCCAATGTATGTATAAAATTTGGTCTGTCTTAGTCTTTTTTGTGCTGCCATAAGAGAATGCCACAAACCGGGTAATTTATAATGAACAGAAACTTATTGGCTCATGGTTTTGTAGGCTAGGAAGTTCAAGATTCAGTGTTGGCATCTAGTGAAGGCCTTCATGGCAGAATGCAGGAAGGCAAGAGAGAGCAAGGTGTGGGGGAGCCTTATAAAGGTTCCCTTTAATAGGAACTCACTCCCCTGACAATGGTATTTCTCATTATGAAGGCAGAACCCTGTGACCTAAAGGTCCCATTTCCCAACACCTCCATGTTGGGGATCAAGTTTCCAACATATTCAAACTACAGTGGACTCCTAGGAGAGACCTAGGGACAAAGAAAATTAAAGGCAAACCATATAGAGTAATAATAAGCCAGGTCTAGACTTTGTTAAATGTTTTGAATACAGAATAACTGCTCTGGTTTGAATATGGTTTGAGTGTTTTACCCAAAACCTTATATACTGAAGGCCTGGTCTCCGTGTGGTGATATTGAGAGGATGGAACTTGTAACAGGTGGGGCCTAGTGGTAGTTAATTAGGTCACTGGAGGAATCACCCTCAGATGAGATTAATGTAGTTCTTATGGGATCCTGGCTAGTTCCCACAAGAGTGAGTTATAATTAGAGCAAGTGTGACACCTGAATCTCTCTCTGGCTTTCTATTTGATCTTTTCTGCTTGTACTCCCAGAATTGTGATGCCATCTATCGTAAGGTCCTCACCAAAGCCAAGCCCATGCAGTGTCATGCTCTTGACTCTCCAGACTTGTGAGCTAAATAAACCTCTTTTATTTTTAAAATATCCAGCTTCAGGTATTTTGATATAGTAAGAGAAAATGGACTAATACCTGTCCCCAGGATGGAATTATTTGTTACAGGAAGAGACATTAAAATTTGTTTGTTGCCATTGTTGTTTGTTTGGAAATAACTTTCAGAGAACCCATCACTTACTGCTTTTATTTCTGTCTCTGGGACCTCATGAAATAAATTGTAGAGGATTATGGTAGAAAAACAAACACCTGGGCCCGGGGATGTACCTCAGTGGTAATTTACTTACCTAGCACAGGTTAGGTCATGTTCAATTCCCAGCTCAGCAGGAAAAAGAAAGAATGTGAGCCAGAAAGCAAAACATATACAGAACTAAAAGCACTCAGATGCAGTGAACCGTCAGAGAAGAGTAAACCACCATAAATAGATGGCTAAACGGCTCAGACCCCTTCTGAAGGACTATGGAACTGCAGGGGATGATTCCAATACTGCAGAAAAAGGCGCAGCAGAAGAAAGTCATGCAAGTCCTGAAATCAAAGACAGGATGTGAAAAATATGAAGAACTGAAAAAAATCCTGGGACTTGCGGCTGAACAGATGGCATTGGATACAGCTTTCAAGAGACGCTTCAGTTCAGTCGGCTGAGGACGATTCCAGCTGAAACAAATGGGAGACGTGGGGAAAACAGGCGCATCACCAAGGCCCGGGAGCGGTTTCCAGTGGGTACTGGTGGCAAACCATTGGAACGGTTTTCCTGGGGCATCTCTGCGGACTCTCTGCCTAGGCCTGAGCTATTCTGTAACAGGAGGAGTAGGAGACCAAGAGTGCCTGTTCAGGAGAGTTGGAGGCTATGTCACCAGACAGAGTCCTGAGTTCCTCTGGAACACAGGGGGAGGTGAGATTAAGACATTTGAGACAGTTGGATGGCTAAGAAAAGGGTCTCAATTAAACACGGTGACTGCAAGAAGGCAGGAATGCCTAAGACTCCAGCTTCCAGAGGAGGAGACATTTTTCTTTTGGGATATATGAAATGTACGGTTCTCTAATTCACCTCTGGGCGAGATTAATGGTCTCCAAAAAGCTGACCTGGAATGACTAGCTTTCTGGTAGGGTTGGAAACAAAAGGATTTCTTTGCCTATTCCCCCTCTCTCATTCCATCGTCTTTTGGTAATCATCAATGTCTAGATGAAGCTTTGAATATTTAGAAATATCATAGGGTGCGGTTGGATGGGGCAGGATTTGGAATTAAATTTAAGAAGTTTCCAAATATGGTAGGTATGGGACTGGTGCTGTGACTGTCCTGTGGATCCTATTTATGCTTTGGTGTCTTAGAGAGGCACATCAGAATCTTATTGTTGAACAAATTCAATGTCTTCAGTTTTAAAAGAACAATACTCACTTCAGTAGACTTCAGCAAGAGGGCATCTTGCTGAAGTAGACTTGACTCTACCAGGCACCCGTCTGAGAGCCCTCAGGAGGAAACAGAACATAAGGAAAAAAGGAAAAATATTGGATTTTATCTAAAAGTTAATCTCAAAAGAGAAAAGGGGGATTCAACATTCGGACTTTGATTTTTCTACAAATGGTCATGATAGGATGGAAATGATGCTCAAATTCTGTTATAGATATATTACTTTTAAAATTGTGATGGCATTATATATGACATAAAATTTGCCTTTTTAAGAGTACAGTTTAGAGACATTAAGTACATTCACATCAATGTGCGTGTGACTCTTCTCCAAAGAATTAAAAACCAATAGGATATTTATTTATTGTGTTTGTTATAAAAATTTACTATAGGAATTGGCTCATATGGCAATGGGGGCCAAGAGGTCCCATAATCCGTCACCTGCAAGATGGAGAACCAGGAAAGCCGGCGGTATAATGCAGTCTAAGGCCAAAGGCCTCAAAATGAGAGAAGTGGAGTTGGCCATGGTAGAAGTTTGGAAGCCCAAATGTCTGAGAAGTACTTATATCCAAGGGCAGGCGAAGATGGATTCTCAGCCCAGAGAGAGTCGATTCACCTTTCTTCCACCTTTTCATTCTCTTCATGTCCTCCCAAGACTGGATGGTGCCCAACCATACTGGGGAGGACAGTCTGCTTTTCTCAGTTTGCCAATTCAAATGCTGGTCTTTTCCAGAAACATCCTTACAGACATGCCTAGAAACTACCAACTATCAACTATCTGGGATCTTTTACATGAGTCAAGTTTTCACATGAAATTGACCATCACACTGTGCGATCATCTGTACCACCTCCAAAACAGTTTTCCTCTCATTTCCCAAATGAAAATATCATAACCATTAAACAATAACTCCAACTCCCCCTTCCCCCAGCCCCTAGTGATGACCATACTACTTCTCTGTCAATCTTGAATTTGCCTACTCTGGATATCTCGTACAAGTGGAATCATACAATATGTGTCTTTTAGTGTTTGGCTTTTCTTCACCTAACTTAATTTCTTCAAAGTTCATCTACATTGCATGTGCCAGAATTTTATTCTTCTCTAAGGCTTAATGAATCTCCATCCTGATCTTCATATATAATTCCCCAGTTGTTTCCTCAACCTAGTTTCTCCTTTGAGAGTTTATCTTTTCAAATCTTATTAGAGTGTCCTGGATCCCAAATAATCTTCCTGATCTAGTAATAATAAAAAACAATTCCCTTTTTCAGTCTCTTCTTTAAAGATTATTTTTAAAGAACTGTTAACAAGGAACACTGATATATAACGCAAGAGAAAAATGCGGTGCTGTGCATTAACAGACATAGACCTTAAGAAAACATTGAATTTCTTTAGGACACTGTGATTTATAAAACTGGTAGTATGTTATACACTTTAGAATAATTTCGGTTTTAAAAAATGGTTCGAATAAACACTTTTACACTTGAGGGGACCATTTTCCATTACATGAATATATAAGTTATGTTGAACCCTCACTCCTCCACAATGCTGGATAAACTAAACATTATTAAAATTCTTAGACACGAAAAGTAGTCATCACAGAACCAAGCATATAAACGTAGAGCAAAGAAAAGTCTATCCACCTGTTTTCTGTTACTGTAACAAAATACCTGAAGCTGGGTGATGTATAAAGAAAAGAGATTTACTTAGCTCAGAGGTTTGGAGGTCAAAAATCCAAACAGCATGGTTCTGGCTCTGGCAAAGATCCTCCTGGCTGCATCACATAGTGGTGATGGCATTATGATGGGTGTATATGTGACAGAGATAGATCCCCTGAAGAGATAGGAAACCACAGAGATGGGGAGGAGCCAAGCTTTCTCTTTTATAACAGACTTCTCTTGAGAACTAAGAAGGATCCCACAAAAACTATATGAGTTCCTTCTGAGGATAGTGACCCCAAGGACCCATCACTAGGCCTCATCTCGTAAAGATCCCACTACCTTTCAACATTACCATACTGGAACCAAGTCTCCAACACATGGACCCTGGTGGGGCACAACTAAGCCATATTCAAATCATAGCAAAGAACTAACTTTATCTATAATGTTACACAAAACTGAAATAGAAAAATACTTTTTTTTTCTCATGGGAAGCCTGGTTGCTGCATTTTGCTGCACCAGTGTCGTCCTGTGGGGTTGAAGTTTTAAGTTACAAGCTCTGTGCGTTCCAGTTCTTGGCCTTGCTACTTCCTGCCAGAGATAGATGTTCATGGTCCTATAATTTGAGTTTCCCTAAACTCAAATGTAAGCCTGGAGGTAAAAATCAAGGAGGTTCAAATTTTAGCCTGGAGGATGAAAATCAAGGAATTCGCATCAAAGTGACAGTAACAAAGGCTTCAGAACCGGACTGTTCAGTTTCTTTCTTCTCATTGAAGATGTCTCCATGGTAACTCACTTGTACCTCCAAACAGCCATCATAGGCCCTGTGGGAGATTGGATTACTGCTCTCAATTCTGCACTCCCTTCCTGAAATGGAATTAAATATCCACAGCCTGCTCTATGTGACTTTTCGGGCTCTCCCACTAGAACAGGCAGAGTATTTTCATGACCCACTGATAACTGGGCTTGACTATGTGATGTGTTTGTCAGTGGAATATTAGTGGAGGTCATCTGAGCAGAGGTTTGGAATGTGCTTGCATGGTTTGGCTTGCCTTCTTGAACCTCTGCCATCTACCTAAAGAAGCTATTGGTTCTTGGGTGAGAAACTTGTGCAATAGATTTGAACCAAACAAACCCCCAGCCTGAAGCCAAACCACCACTGCTAACCTGAACAGGTAGAAGTGAGTTACACAAATGTGGTGTTTATGTTCTTGTAAGCCACTGTGTTTCTTGTGTTTTATCTTTGTTTTTGTTTTTATATAGACTCATTGCAGCAAAACCTGATTGATCCAGTTCCCTTCTCTGGCTCATTCCCAGGGTTTACTATGTCATTCCATCAAGTGAATTGATCCACTGATGAGGCTAGAGCCCTTATGAGCCAATTATTTTCAAAATATCGACATCTGGGTACTGCTGCACTGGGTACCTAACCTTTAACACCTGAGCTTTGGGAGGACATGCCCGGTTTACAGTGAGAATCAAGAGTAAAAACTGGAGTTAAAAAGCTTTCAGTGTGGCTAGAGAAGGAACTCGTATTAAGTGTTGAGGCCAAGAAAGGTGTGGTTGCTGAAGAGATTAACACCATTAAAGACACAATTGCTAGACTGTGGAACCAACCCAGATGCCTTTCAATAGATGAATGGATAAAAAAAAATGTGGCATTTATACACCATGGAGTATTACGCAGCACTAAAAAATGACAAAATCATGGAATTTGCTGGGAAATGGATGGCACTAGAGCAGATTATGCTTAGTGAAGCTAGCCAATCCCTAAAAAACAAATACCAAATGTCTTCTTTGATATAATGAGAGCAACTAAGAACAGAGCAGGGAGGAAGAGCAGGAAGAAAAGATTAACATTAAACAGAGACATGAGGTGGGAGGGAAAGGGAGAGAAAAGGGAAATTGCATGGTAATGGAGGGAGACCCTCATTGTTATACAAAATTACATATAAGAGGTTGTGAGGGGAATGGGAAAATAAACAAGGAGAGAAATGAATTACAGTAGATGGGGTAGAGAGAGAAGATGGGAGGGGAGGGGAGGGGGGATAGTAGAGGATAGGAAAGGTAGCAGAATACAACAGTTACTAATAGGGCATTATGTAAAAATGTGGATGTGTAACCGATGTGATTCTGCAATCTGGGGTAAAATTGGGAGTTCATAACCCACTTGAATCTAATGTATGAAATATGATATGTCAAGAGCTTTGTAATGTTTTGAACAACCAATTAAAAAAAACGAAAAAAAAAAAAACACCATTAAAGAAACCAAGTACTTAGCACAGAGACAATAGTAAACGTGCCTTGAGGACATCTCAGGAAACAGCAAGACACCACCATAAAAGACTCAAGAGTGTAAAAGTGAAAACTCTTTCTGAAAGATTTTGCTTTGAGAGTGCCAGGGGCACCCTGCTCTCACAGGGCCACCCAAGAAGATTTTTCCCTAGGACTTGTTTCATGCTCAGTCACCCAGGCATTCAGAGGCCTCTGCAGCCATGGTTCAAGGGAAGCAGGCTATTTCTGAGTTGGCAGCAGACCTTGGCCTCATCCAAAATGGTTCTGGTTTTGCAGGCATGAAGAATGTAAGAGTCATGGGATCATGGAGGCTTCCACCAAGATTTCAAAAGAAGGCCTATGAGGCCAGGCAATGTGTCCCAGGGCCAGAACCCCTGTGAGCATTCCTTGAGGGGTGATGCATGAAGTTATAAGAATAAACCCAAAGCTTCAATGGAAACCCCAAGAAGTTAAAGATGCCAGGAATGTGCTATGTCCACCAAGAAAAGCTGCAGGCAATGAGCAGAGCCAGCACAAGAGACAGACATGTGATCTGCAACCAGCAAGGGTGTTGGAGCAGCGCTGCCTAAGCCTCTGGGGCCCAAATCCCCACCACCATGTGTCCCAGATGCTGGATGTAGAGTTAAGGGCCAATGTTTACTCTGCTGGGCTTCTGTTGTGCTGTGGTCCCATCATTCCTTTCTATGTCCCCATTCCTGCCTTTTGGAAAGGGAATGTTTATTCTATGCCATTGGATAGCAGAAGCATATAACTTGCTTCTTTGGTTTTTATAGAGGCTCACAGCTAAGTTTGCCTTGAATCACAGAGGAGATTTGGGACCTGAACTTTTTTTTTTTAATATACTTTTTAGACGTTGATGGACCTTTATTTTATTCATTTATTTATATGCATTGCCTCACACATGCTAAGCAAGTGCTCTACCACTGAGCAGCAATGGACTTGAACTTTTGAGCAATGCTGGAACTATTAGGGTTATGGAAACTCTTGGAAGGGACTGAATTTTGAATTGTGTGAGGGGCATGAACTTTTGGAGTTCAGGGGTACAATGTTATTCTTTGGATCTAGAATGTCTCCCAAGGAGCTGTGTTGAAGAATAGGTCCCCATTGCAAAAATTTCCAGAGGTGGGAGTTTGGGAATGGGTTTGGCTCTTACATCATCAGTGATTAATTAATGGATTAATAATTTGAATGGACTGCTGGTAGATAGACACTGAAGGCAGGTGGGGCCAAACTGGAAGAAGTAGGTCACTGGTTGTGCGTGTTTGAGGATTATGTCTCGTCTCCAGCCCCCCTCTTCTTTCTTTTTTTAAAAATACCTTTATTTATTTATTCTTATGAGGTTCTGAGGATCAAACCCACGGCCTTGCATGTGCTAGACAAGTGCTCTACCGCTGAGCCACAACCCCAGCCCATCTTCTTTCTTTCTCTCTTTTTCCTGGCTGCTGTGTGCTGAGCATCTTTCTTCTGCCATGATTTTCTGCCTCATCTCAGGCTCAGAACAATGGAGCTGGCTGACCATGGACTAAAACCCCTGAAACCACAAGCCAAAATAAATCTTTCTTCCTCTAAGACATTTATGTCAAATATTTTGGTCACAGCGTGAAAAAGCTAACATAGTTAATACCTCATTCTTTAAAAAAATTGTAATCAGTACACAAAATTGTACATATTTAAGGGATACCGTGTAATATTTTGATACCTGTGTATGATATGCAATGATCAAATCATGATAATTAAGATTTGCTTCTCCTTAAACCTTGTGTGTGTGTATGTGTGTTTGTGTGTGTGTGTGTTAGAAAGCTTTGAACTCCTATCTTCTAGTTCTTCAGAAAATACCTAATAAATTATTGTGAACTATTGATCCGTGTGCATGAGGGCAGAGGCCTCAAGTATCTTGGTGACCCTTCTAGATTTTGCATAAGCTCTGGTGCCAGCCCATGTCTCTATGGCAGAGAAAGTCTCAACTGAAACTACAGCTCAGAACCAGAAGGTACCAGCCAAATCACGGCTCAGTTGCAGCCAGAGACCCAAAGTGAGCTAACAATTAACTTTGTGTTATGCATGATTTCACACCAGTTCTGCAGCCAGGATGTCAATTATGTTGTGTGGTAGGAGGAAAAGAGGGATGACTGTTTCTTAGCATTTGAAACTATCTTCTCTGTGAAACTTTAAGTTTTTAAAATAAGTCTTTCACGGTTGTTAGGATAGAAATTATCACCTGCAATCAAATTGTACTGAATATATCGTGATTTTTAATTCTTTTATTTATGGAGAATTTCTATCTGACACAAAATAGACCAAACGGTAAAACGAGTGCCCCTGATATATCCATAACCTAACCCCCCAAAACCATCAATCCATGAAACATCCATACCCTCATCTATCTACTCTTCTCCAAAACTATTTTGAAGCAAATCTTAGATATGATATCACATCATCCATAAATATTTTAGCATGCTTCTCTAAAAGATAAGGGTTGTTTTGCTTTGTTTTTTTGTACCAGGAATTGAACACAGGGGTGCTTTACCACTGAGCTATATCTCTAGTCCTTTTAGATTTTTTATTTTAAGACAAGATCTTACCAAGTTTCTTAGGGCCTTACTAAGTTGCTGAGGCTGGCTTCGAACTTGCTGTCCTCCTACCTCAGTCTCCTGAGTCTCTGGGATTCAGACATGTGCAAACACAGCTGGCTAAAAGATAGGTTTTTAAAACATAGACATTGTGTTAGCCAGCTTTTTGTTGCTGTGATCAAAATATCTGTCAAGAACAATTTAGAGGAGGAAAAGTTTCTTTGGGCTCATGGTTTCAAAGATTTAGTCCAGAACTTAAATTATCACTGTTTGCGGATGACATGATAATATATTTAACAGACCCAAAAGGGTCTACAAAGAAACTGCTAGAGTTAATAAATGAATTCAGCAAAGTGGCAGGATATAAAATCAACACTCATAAATCAAAGGCATTCCTGTATATCAGCAACAAAACTTATGAAATGGAAATGAGGAAAACCACTCCATTCACAATATCCTCAAAGAAAATAAGATACTTGGGAATCAACCTAACAAAAGAGGTGAAAGATTTATATAATGAAAACTATAGAACCCTAAAGAGAGAGATAGAAGAAGATCTTAGAAGATGGAAAAATGTACCCTGTTCATGGATAGGCAGAACTAACATCATCAAAATGGAGATATTACCCAAAGTTCTCTACAGGTTTAATGCGATGCCAATCAAAATCCCAACGGCATTTCTTGTAGAAATAGATAAAGCAATCATGAAATTCATACGGAAAAACAAAAGACCCAGAATAGCAAAAGCAATTCTAAGCAGGAAGTGTGAATCTGGAGGTATAGCGATACCAGAGTTCAAACTGTACTACAGAGCAATAGTAACAAAAACAGCATGGTACTGGTACCAAAACAGGCAGGTGGACCAATGGTACAGAATAGAGGACACGGAAACCAATCCACAAAATTACAACTTTCTTATATTTGATAAAGGGGCTAAAAACATGCAATGGAGGAAGGATAGCATCTTCAACAAATGGTGCTGGGAAAATTGGAAATCCATATGCAACAAAATGAAACTGAATCCCTTTCTCTCGCCATGCACAAAAGTTAACTCAAAATGGATCAAGGAGCTAGATATCAAATCAGAGACACTGCGTCTGATAGAAGAAAAAGTTGGCTACGATCTACATACTGTGGGGTCGGGCTCCAAATTCCTTAATAGGACGCCCATAGCCCAAGAGTTAATAACAAGAATAAACAAATGGGACTTACTTAAACTAAACAGTTTTTTCTCAGCAAGAGAAACAATAAGAGAGGTAAATAGGGAGCCTACATCCTGGGAACAAATTTTTACCCCTCACACTTCAGATAGAGCCCTAATATCCAGAATATACAAAGAACTCAAAAAATTAAACAATAAGATAACAAATAAACCAATCAACAAATGGGCCAAGGACCTGAACAGACACTTCACAGAGGAGGACATACAATCAATCAACAAGTACATGAAAAAATGCTCACCATCTCTAGCAGTCAGAGAAATGCAAATCAAAACCACCCTAAGATACCATCTCACTCCAGTAAGATTGGCAGCCATTAGGAAGTCAAACAACAACAAGTGCTGGCGAGGATGTGGGGAAAAGGGTACACTTGTACATTGCTGGTGGGACTGCAAATTGGTGAGGCCAATTTGGAAAGCAGTATGGAGATTCCTGGGAAAGCTGGGAATGGATCCACCATTTGACCCAGCTATCGCCCTTCTAGGACTATTCCCTGAGGATCTTAAAAGAGCGTACTATAGGGATACTGCCACATCAGTGATCATAGCGGCACAATTCACAATAGCTAGACTGTGGAACCAACCTAGATGCCCTTCAATAGATGAATGGATAAAAAAAATGTGGCATCTATACATAATGGAGTATTACACAGAACTAAAAAATGACAAAATCATAGAATTTGCAGGGAAATGGATGGCATTAGAGCAGATTATGCTAAGTGAAGCTAGCCAATCCTTAAAAAACAAATGCCAAATGTCTTCTTTGATATAAAGAGAGCAACTAAGAACAGAACAGGGAGGAAGAGCATGAGGAAAAGATTAACATTTAACAAAGACGAGTGGGGGAGAGAAAGGGAGAGAGAAGGGAAAGCATATGGAAATGGTAGGAGACCCTCAATGTTACACAAAATTACATAGAAGAGGTTGTGAGGGGAAAGGGGGAGGGGGAACAAGGGAGAGAATTGAACAACAGCAGATGGGGTAGAGAGGGAAGATGGGAGGGGAGGGGAGGGGGGATAGTAGGGGATAGGAAAGGAGAAATACAGAAAGCAGAATACAACAGTCACTAATATGCCATTATGTAAAAATGTGAGTTTGTAACTGATGCGATTCTGCAATTTGTATTTGGGGTAAAAATGGGAGTTCATAACCCAATTGAGTCAAATGTATGAAAGATGATATATCGTGAGCTTTGTAATGTTTTGAACAACCAATAAAAAAAAAAAAAAGACTTAGTCCATAGTTGGCCAAATCCGTCGCTCTGAGCCCAAGGTAAAGCAGGACATCATGGCAGAAGAAAGATGCTCACCTCATGGTAGCCAGGAAGCAGAGCAGGGAGGGCCACAAGGAAGATAAACCCTTCCAGGGAAGTAACCCACCTCCTCCAGTCGTACCCCACCTACCTATAGGTACCACCCAGTCGGTACATTCAAACTAGGATGAGCTAATTAGGTTACAGCTCTCACAATCCTGCATTAACAAGGACACTCGTACCCAAACCGTAACAGTGCCTCATTTGATTTGTTACCACTCTCATAATCTCATCATTTCTTCTCTGAATATTTCTGCTAATGCAGATAATTTGGGGGGATACTTTATATCCAATCATGACATCCACGCACATGTTACAGACTTTTCTAACTTTGCTTTATAGAGGTTTTTTGGTTTTTTGGGGGGTGTGGGGAGAGGAAAATGGGGTCCAAATAACGTCCAAAAATTGCAAATGGTTACCATGTTGCTTAAATCTCTTTTAATCATTGGTCCTTCTTCCATTTCTTTTTATAACACTTGCAATTTATCTGTTGAAAAGACCAGATTATTTATCATATATATATATATATATATAGTGTTTTTTCTGCTGGGAAAACAAAAAGAAAATAAAACAGTATGTTTTTCCTATGTGCTCACACCCCACAACAATCAGAACAGAAGACTTTTGTGACCTTGAAATGTATGGGGACTTCTCCCACCAGCAAATAAGCAGTGCTTCAGCTGCAGACACTGGCTGGGGGTCTAATTCAACACAGTTCTGACAATATCTACTGGAGATAGCATTAGATCCCCCAGGTTGAAGGTTCAGTCTCAAGATTGTACCACACCCCATTTCAGATGCCAGTCACGAGCTGGATTGTTTTTACCTGTGCTTCTGACCAAACAAATATATATCAAGTTTCCACAACCCCCCTCAAAGTCATTTGCTTGAGCAGCTCACAGAACTCAGGGAAACACTTCCATTTACAGGTTTATTATAAAGGATATTTCAAAGGACACAGATAAAAAAGGAATCTCCAGGTGTTCACATATCCAGAAGCTCTCTGACCCCTGTTTTTTGGATCTTTATGGAGTTATGGAGACTTCATTGCATAGGTAGTGTTAATAGATTGGGAGGGGAAATCCAGCAAGGCCTGCCTGCTTTAGTATTCCTGTTGACCTTTCTGTGAAGAACTCTTCTGGTATGAGGAGGGTTTTATGACCTACTAGCAGTATAGGGCAAGTCAGAGAATTTCTTTATGGCCAGCTCCAAGATGGAAAATAGGGGATGATTAGAATTTCTAATTCTTATTTCTTGGAGAAGAGAAATTGCAGTTTCCATGACCTACCTTGGGGAGGGAGTTATAAACCAGGGACAGGGATGAAATCCAAATGTATCTTTCAACAATATCACAGTTTCTAACAGTTGTGGATTTTGCCTATTACATCATGTGATTTATTTAATCATGTTCCTCTCTCATCTTAATTTTCTATAAAGTAACAGTTGGAATTAGACTGGTATTTTTCAGTATAAAAATTTGGAAAATTGAGAAACACACAGAAAAAGAAAGCACAATTCATTCAAAGTTCCAGCCTTTTAATCCTCTTTTTGAACAATACAGAGTAAAACAAGAAACACTGTATTCCCCTCCAAAATCCCACCCTTCAAGAATAACCACAACTATCTGACATGTTAGTGTATGCAAGTAATCCCAGCAATTTGAGAGGCTGAGGCAGGAGGATTGCAGATTCAAGAACAGTTTTGGCAACTTAGTGAGACCCCCATCTCAAAACAAAAAATAAAAAAGATGGGGGGATATAGTTCAGTGGTAGTTCACCCCTGAGTTTAATCCCCAATACCACACACACACACACACACACACACAGTAATCACAGGTAACAATAATTTGGGGCTTAGAAGAAATAGTTCTAATTTTTTTAACGTGATGTTATGATGGTATGGGTCAATTTGACTGGGCCATGGGGAACCCAAACATTTGGTCAAACATTATTCTGGGCACGTGTATAACAGTGTGTTTGGATGAGATTCACATTTGAATGGGTATACTTAGAAAAGTAGATTGCCCTTTCTGATGTAGGTGAGCTTTGTTCAATAGGCTGAGCAACTGAATAAAGCAAAAAGGCTGACCTTCCGGCTGGAAAAAAAGAAATGCCTCCTACCTACATACCTACATTTATTATTTTCCAGTCTTTGGACTCTAACCAAAACATTGTCTCTTCTTGGGTCTCAAGACTGCTGGCTTTCAGGATGGCACTTACACCATAAGTTCTTCTGATTCTCAGGCCTTCAGATTTGGACTGAACTACTTATCTTTTCTAAGTCTCCAACTTGGCCTGTAGCCTGTAGATCTTGGGACTCCTCAGCATCCATAATCACATGAGTCAATCTCTCTCTCTCTCTCTCTCTCTCTCTCTCTCTCTCTCACACACACACACACACACACACACACACAGAGAGAGAGAGAGAGAGAGAGAGAGAGAGAGAGAGAGAGACAGAATTATTTCTCAGTACCCATGCAGAACTGGTTCCAGGACTTCCCTGGATACCAAAGTTCATGGATGCTCAAGTCTCTTTATAAAATGATGGTGTATTTGCATATAAACTATGCACATACTTATAAATTATCTTTAAATTACCCATAATACCTAATACAATGTAAATGCTATGTATAAAATAGTAGTTTTGCTGTGTTGTTTAAGGAATAATGAAATGACAAAGAAAAAGTCTGTACATGTTCATTATGGACAAAACTGGGTGTGTGTGTGTATGATATTTTCAATCTGCAATTGGTTGAATCCATTGCTGTATGGCCTACAGATATGAGGGCTGATAGTCCCCCACCCTCTCTATATACACAGCTACATACATATATATGTCTATGAGATAGATAGACATGTAAATATGTATTATGTGTGTGTATCTATATCTAAATAGATGGATGGATGGATGGATGGATGGATGGATAGATAGATAGATAGATAGATAGATAGATAGAATTGGACATGTACTCTGGAAACCCCTGACTAATACGGAAGGCTAAGTGGAGGGGATAGGATTTGAGCTGTGCCTTGAAGAACAGGTAACCCAGGTTAGAGACAAGGGTGTTCCAGGGAAACAAAGTGGAAGAGCCTGGAGTAAATCTACTATGTGGGACTCAGAGGGGAGGTTGGGAAGACTACAGCTGAAACTTGGGGATTTTGAGTTATTCAAGGTTTTGGAGGCCATGGGAAGAAATATGTACATATTCCTAAGAGCAAAAAGAATCATTGATGAAATGAATTCAGCAAAGTAGCAGGATATAAAATCAATACCCATAAGTCAAATGCATTTCTATACATGACTGATGAATCCACTGCAAGAGAAATTAGGAAAACCACCCCATTCACAACAGCCTCAAAAGAAAAAAATACTTGGGGATCAATCTAACAAAAGAGGTGAAAGGCCTCTTCAGTGAAAACTACAGAACACTAAAGAAAGAAAATGAAGAAGACCTTAGAGGATGGAAAGATCTCCCATGCTCTTGGATAGATAGAATTAATATAGTCAAAATGGTCATACTTCCAAAAACGTTATTCAGATTTAATGCAATACCTGTTAAAATCTCAATGACATGCTTCATAGAACTAGAGAAAACAATCATGAAACTCATTTGGAAACATCAGACACTCGGTATTCTGAGCCAAAGCAATCTAAGCAAAAAGAGTGAAGCAGGAGGCCTCACAATACCAGACCTTAAACTATACTACAGAACTATAGTAAAAAAGAAATGGCATGGTATTGGCTCTAAAATAGACTTATAGACCAATGGCACAGAAAGAAGACACAGAGACAAACCCACATAAATACAGTTATCTCATTCTACACAAATGTGCCAAAAACATTCACTGGAGAAAAGATAGCCTCTTCAACAAATTGTTCTGGGAAAACTGGAAATCCATATGTAGCAAAATGAAATTAAACCTCTATCTCTCACCCTGCACAAAAATCAACTCAAAGTGGATCAGAGACTTAGGTACAGAACAGAGACCCTGTGCCTAATAGAAGAAAAAGTAGGCCCAAATCTTCACCACATCTGTCTAGGATCTGAATTCCTTAACAAGACTCCTAAGGCACAAGAAGTAAAATCAAGAATCAATAAATGGGATGGATTCAAATTAAAACACTTCTTCTCAGCAAAAAAAATAATCAATAACGTGATGAGAGAGACTACAGAATGGGAAAGAAAATCTTTATCACATGCACATCAGATAGAGCACTAATCTCCAGGATATATAAAGATGCTGAGGGCCATTGCTAAGTAAGAATGACGCATGGCATGACCCAGGTCATTTGCAGTGTCATTACATGTAAGGTGACCTTGCTCAAGGACCAGGGCGGATCCGGGTTTAGGGCGTTCCCGGTTTAGGACAATCCGGGTTTAGGGCGGTTCCAGGTTTAAGGTGTACCCTGCTGGGAATAGGGCGTATCCTGCTGCCTCAGGCGCGCCTGCTCGTTGAGTTCCCGTTGAGTTCTCCTGGGATTCAGAGAGTAATTTGGGATTTTGCCCAGAAAGTGATTTGGGCCCAGAACGTGAATTCCCCCAGAACATGTCTGTAAAGTGCCAGTGCCAGTTCGAGAATAAAGAGTTGCTCTTTGAATCTACAAGGTGTGTGGTGGCTCGTGATTTTGTGCCCAGCCAGACTGCGGCATAAAGAACTCAAAAAACTTAACACACAAAAAAAGCCAAATAACCCAATCAATAAATGGGCTAAGGAACTGAACAGACACTTCACAGAAGAAGAAATACAATTGATCAACAAACATATGAAAAAAATGTTCATCATCTCTAGCAATTAGAGAAATTCAAATCAAAACTACTCTAAGATTTCATCTCACTCCAGTTAGGATGGCAATTATCAAGAATATAAGCAATAATAAATATCAGCAAGGATGTGGGGAAAAAGATACACTCATCCATTGCTGATGGGACTGCAAACTGGTGCGACTACTATGGAAAGCAGTATGGAGAAAACTTGGAATGTATCCACCATTTGACCCGGCTATCCCTCTCCTTGGTTTATACCTAAAGGACTTAAAAACAGAATACTACAGTGATGCAGCCACATCAATGTTTATAGCAGCTCAATTCACAATAGCTAAACCATGGAACCAACATAAAGCCCTTCAATAGATGAATGGATAAAGAAAATGTGGTACATTTACACAATGGAATATTACTTAGCCTTAAAGAAGGATGAAATTATGATATTTTCAGGTAAATAGATGGAACTAGAGAATATCATGCTACATGAAATAAGCCAATTTCAAAAAAAAAAACAAAAGCCAACTGTTTTCTCTGATCAGCAGATGCTGATCCATAGTGGGATGCCATGATAGGGAACAATGAAGGAATTTGGATTGTGCAGATGGATTGTGAGGGAGGGGTGGGGCTGTGGGGATGGGAAGGACGGTAGAATGAGACAGACATTATTACCTATATACATGCATGATTACACTACTGGAGTGACCATGTACCATATACAGCCAGAGGAATGAGAAGTTTTGCTCCAATTATATACAATGTGTAAAAATGCATTCTACTGTGAAAGAAAGAAAGACAGAGAGAGAGAGAGAGAGAGGGAGGGAGGGAGGGAGGGAGGAAGGAAGGAAGGAAGGAAGGAAGGAGGAAGGAAGGTAGGTTGGTTGGATCATTGACCTATTTTAGCAAGGCCAAAGTCATTCGTGTTGAAGAAGTTTGGTGTGCATGCAAAGTAGTTCAAGGCAGTAGGATTAGTCATTGAATCACTATTCACAATAGCTAAAATGTGGAAATAACCTAAATGTCCATCAATGCATGAAGGGGTACGAAAAAAGTGGCACATACACAGTGGACTACTATTCAGCTTTAAAGAAAGAAGGAAATCCAACAACATGAAACATGAAGAAAACTTGAGGACATTATGCCAAGTGAAATAAGCCAGTTACAGAAATAAAAATACTTCATGCTGCCATTGATTTGGGGTACCTTAAAATATCCTAAAATGTAGAATCAAAGAATGGAATGGTGTTTACAGGGCTTGGGGAAAGGGGACAATGAAGAGTCACTAACCAGCAGGCATAACATTTCAGTCAAGCAATATGAGTAAGTCTTAGAAAGCTGCTAGACGTTGTCTTTATAGTTAACTGCATTGTAAACTTAATTTGTTAAGCTGGACATGTGGCCTGAACCTGTCATTCCAGCTATCTTGGAGGTTTAAGCAAGATGATCACTTGAGCTCAGGGGTTCAAGGACAAGCCAGGGCAACATAGCAATACCCTCTTTCAAAAAAAAAATGTTAACAGGGTACATTGCCCATTAATTAATTGTTCTTAACACAATAAAATAAAAATAAATAAAATCTATTTTTAAAAGTAGCAAGTTTTCTAGGCAAGTTCCATTGTGGAATTCTAAAGGAGCCCATGAGTCTCATTATCAATCTGGTGCTGGAAGTCCCACATGACACCTACAACCACATTCAGGTGTCCTCTAAAAGTAAGATTCAAGGTAAATGAAGGTTGTACAAACTGTGCCTCCACATAATCACATGCCCATACCCTAACCGCTTGACATGCCATCCTCCTCCTGTTTGGCTCCCTGTTTCTCATACTTGCAGTGCACTGGAATGTGTCTGCTTGACTTTGGATGCAACTCTGGTTGCTAGTTCTTGCTCAGAGTCAGTTTTGGAATCTATCTATGAGAGGCTTACACTCTATATTGAGTGCTATTTTTAAGTGTTTCTGGAGTCATATTGCCAATGCTTAAATAGAAGCTGTGCCTCTTTAAATAGCTGTAACCTGAGGCAAGTGCCTTCAGCTTTCTGAGTCTCAGTTTCCTCATCTGTTAAATGGGGCAAGTCATAGTGATTCAAAATAGAGTTTTTTAGAGGATTAAATAATATAGCACATGTAAACACCTGGCATTATAGTGGGGGTTTTGTTTGTTTGTTTGTTTTGTTTTACTAAAACAAAGCAAAAGATCTCTTCTTCCACAACTCTATGCCTTACAGAGCTATTGAGGTCACTAATGGCCCCGAATGGTGGCTTCAGTATCTCGTGGCTGTGTGTTGCAGTTTCAAATAGCTTCTCTGAGAATACTGGATTTTTAACACGCTAAGTCCCCAGACTTGTCTCTAATCCATTGCAACCAGCCAGTTGTTGTCTCCCATTCCCTGATCCGCTATGGGTCCTGAGGCCCTTTCTTGGGAGGCTGAGCTGACATTGATCAAGAAGGAGGTGTATCGTAGAAATCTAAGCCAGCGTGGGAAGGATCTGGAATCAGTTACACTGGGATGGGCCTAGAGTCTGCTGGGCTTGAGCTTCTCATGCCACAGGCCACGGGGATGTGCCAGCTTCTGAGTCTCTTTGCCCTACCCTGTTTCTGTTCCTGGTGTGAATGAGGAATTCTCCGTTCCACAAGCCTGGCTTTGTTTGGTGAGAGGCTTGCCCTGCCGTCCTGCCCTCTCTGGCCCGAAAGTGCTCTCCTTGGTTTTCCTCTTAAGGCTTCATTGATTTTCCTTTCACATTTAAATCTGCAATCCATCTGTAATCGATTCTGTCTCTGGTTCCAGTGTTCTGCAGAGAAAGAAATTAAAATGGTTGGTGTCCATTCACTGGGCAGCGGTATCTGAGTCTGATTCTGAGTCTGATTCTCATATTTCCTGCTGAGTCTGGGTTCTCCATGGCCTCCTCTAAACTCCTCTTTTCATCACACTGGTCAGAATTGGTTTCTATTCCTTCTATTCCAGAGATCCCTAATTTTTACAGTCTCAGAAAAGTAGATGGCTCAGATTTAGCTATCTGGGACAAAGATGGCAAAAAAGGAAGACCTATTGGAAAATCCAATGAAGAAGTACATAGATTACCATTACTGGAATTTAATCTTTCATAGTCACTTATACCTATTCCCAGATATTGCTCAGAAATTGGGCAACATAAATAGTTATGACATTGTTTATGGTACATATACTGAGCATTGGCAGCAAAGGTTGTACACCTGGGATATTCAGGGATCTGCTGGTAGGCTCCTGTACATCTTTGTATGTTCTAGACCATTTGTCATAAACCATGTCCTATTACAACAGAAGAAATGCCTCAGCCACACTCAGTCTGCACCATAATGGCTGAGATAACCAAGGAAATATTTTGTGGACCAAGCTGAATGTAATCTCAATGATGCAGGTGACCACAGGACTTCTCTCCAAGCAGACTGAATGCCAAAAAAAAAAAAAAAAACAAAAGGCATTTAGCCAATGGAGGAGTACACCATTTCTCTATGCCCAAGGTACAACTTCTTGGCAAAAGGGTGCTTTCCCACATTGGAGGCAGAATGCCATAATGGATAAGCTCTATCTTTGCAACCATGTCCTTGGGTGCCAATCCTGGCTCATAGCTTATTAATTATGTGACCCTTGGAATGTTACTTAAGTTCTCTGTGCTTCAGCTTTCTCATCAAAACCTAGAAATAGGTCCTTATCCTCTTTGAGAGGACCCACTGTCTCCCTTGAGAATGTCCCCTTTCTCTTTTCCTATCCTTCAATAAACTCATGCCTGTAAATGAGAAAAAAAAATGAGTGAAATGTCTGAAAACATTCTGGCATGATTCCAAGATTCAGGGTTTGAAGAGGGGGCCCAGGCACCCTCAGATATGTGGTAGGCCTTCTGCCCTATAATAGGTTCACTACCATCTTATCATGGGTTACCCCAGTTATTTTCTGGTTACTCTCTCTGTTTAGCCTTTTCTGAACCTATATTCTCCACCTTTGATTCTTGGGGACTAGAAGAAAAATCTTGAAATCATAAAAGTGTCTTGGGCTAGAGCTCACTCTACTAAGGGAGAAAAGATCTCTTGATTGGAACTCTAATGTTGTAGTCCTCAGGGGTCTAAATTGAGGCTTTCACCCACTGTCCTTTTGGGGGACAAACTTGCCCACTGACAATTGAAGGATTCTTTACAAGGACAAACTCTTATAGAATCTAAAAGCCAGTGATCAGGAGACTCAGAATCCCAACTCCCATTAGGGTAAAGAGACCTGTTTCTCTTTCTAGTACTTTCTTTATCTGTATCTTCAGACCAACTAAACATTGAAGGGCCCCACTCAAGACTCAAATCAGTGGGAACTCTTAACTCACATCTAAGTACAGTCCCCTGCCCTATGTATGCCTCATCCCATCACCTGCCACCCGCCACCATAGACCTTTGAATTGTCCTGATGCTACATACCCTTAACTGACTACTCTCACCTAATAGAGAACAAGGATACTTTTCCCTAACTTCACCCTCTCTCAGCAGGAAGCAGCCAGAGGAATCAATGCCCAAATGCCCGAAAATAACTTAGCGACCCAAGTCCTTAGTGGGGTGAGGAGAGAAAAGACAATGAAGGGTGACTAAAAACCTCAGGGAGACTTATTTGATTAATAAGCATCTGTAAGAAGGGCATTTGGTATGTTAACCATCCCCCCAAAATTACATTCTCTTAAGAAAAATTATTGTTTCAAGATCATGTCATACCCTACCAGGTGGCAGAGAGCCTCTCTCATCAGAAACTGTCACAACCTTCAATCACTCTGGAAACCAAAACATCAAGACCCTCTCAAAGAAAGCTTGCTAAACTATTCAAAGTGTAATAAGCCAATTAATGGGGCAGGAAACTGAGGTACTCAATTCCTTAATATCTCCATTTCTGTAAACACAACACCATCTTTTGGAAGTAGTTCATGCAGTTCCTAGGCCATCAATCAAGTCAAAAGGTGGACCTGAGCAGGATTCTGTAAACTTCCATGGGAGCCCCAAATAAACTGGAGGCCAGGAGGGGCCTCCCATCCTTGTCCTCTCTGAAAAGGCTCACACTCTCCCTTAAGAAGGTCGGTTTTCAATAAACTCATGCCTGTTACTGGGGGGAACAGGGGAAACCCTAGGAATAATGATAGTGCCTTGTGAGAGGGTCTGGGTTCAAACTTAGTAATGATAATAATAATAACACCTACCTGGTAAGGTCATCAGAATTAAGTGAGTCTAGAATCTAGCTCAGCTTTCACATATAAACACAAAGTATTTTTGCAGTTTTAACAGGCTCTGAACTTTAAGAGAATGTCATCATTGTGCACATGGAAAGATGGTAGTACTGTGATCTGTTTAGCATCTCAGCAGATTGTTTAACCATTTCAGAGAATTACATCATGGGTGCCTCCTTAATTAACTAGTATATCGCCTGATTCAGTCTCCGCTTGCCATTGTTGTATCCATGGAGATTTTTACAGAGGGGCAAGCACCTGATATACTCAGTATCTTCCGGAAAAGTTACCACCAAATCTTTTTTTTTTTTTTCATGTTAATGAGACCGGTTTAATCACCCTACATTGTATACATGTAAACATAATATATTTTACATGTGATACATATAACATAACATTGTAGCCCATAAATGTATATAATTATTACTTTTTAAATTTTTTACTTGTTTTAATCAGTTATACATGACCATAGAATGCATTTATGCACTTTGATATATCATACATAGATGGGATATAATTTCTCACTTTTCTGAGTGAACATGTTGCAGAATCATATTGATCATGTAGTCACATATATTCATACAGTAACAATGACTGTTTCATTCTAATATATTTCCTATCCCCCCATCCCCTTCCCTCCCCTCCCATCACTTCCCTCTATTCTTCCCTAGTGCCCCCTGCCTTATTGTGAATTAGCATGTGCATATTAGAGAAAACATTCAGCCTCTTGTTTTGTGGGATTGGCTTATTTTGCTTGGCATGATATTCTCCAACTCTAACCATTTACTGGAAAATGCCATAATTTTACTCTTCTTTAAAGCTGAGTAATAATCCATTGAGTATATATACCACATTTTCTTTATTCATTCATCTATTGAGGGACACCTAGGTTGGTTCCATAGTCTAGCTGTTGTGAATTGGACTGCTATAAACATTGATGTGGCTGGGTCACTATAGTATGCTGATTTTAAGTTCTTTGGGTATAAACTAAGGAGTGGAATAGCTGGATCAAATGGTGGTTCCATTCCCAGTTTTCTGAGGAATCTCCATACGGTTTTCCATAGTGGTTGCACCAATTTGCAGTTCCACCAGCAATGTATGATTGTATCTTCTTCAACCACATCCTTGCCAACGTTTATTGTTGCCTGTATTCTTGATGATTGCCATTCTGACAGGAGATGAAATCTTAGAGTAATTTTTATTTGCATTTCTCTAATTGCTGTAGATGTTGAACACTTTTTCATATATTTGTTGATCAATTGTATTTCTTCTTCTGTGAAGTGTCTGTTCAGTTCCTTAGCCCATTTATTGATTGGGTTATTATTAATTTTTTTTTGGTGTTAAGTTTTTTGAGTTCTTTATATATACTGGAGATTAGTGCTCTATCTGATGTGCATGTGATAATTTCCATTCTGTAGTCTCTCTCATCATGTTACTGATTATTTCCTTTGCTGAGAAGAATCATGTTAATTTGAACCCATCACATTTATGGATTCTTGATTTTACTTCTTGCACTTTAGGAGACTTGTTAAGGAAGTCAGATCCTAGGCCAGTGTGGTGAAGATTTGGGCCTACTTTTTCTTCTATTAGGTACAGAGCCTCTGTTCTAGTGCCTAAGTTTTTGCTCCACTTTGAGTTTATTTTTGTGCAGGGTGAGAGATAGAGGTTTAATTCATTTTGCTACATATGAATTTCCAGTTTTCCCAACACTGTTTGTTGAATAGGCTATCTTTTCTCCAGTGAATGTTTTTGGCACCTTTGTCTAGTATGAGATAACTGTATTTATGTGGGTTTTTCTCTGTGTCCACTATTCTGTACCATTGGTCTACAAGTCTATTTTGGAGCCAATATCATGCCATTTTTGTTACTAAAGCTCTGTACTATAGTTTAAGTTCTGGTATAGTGATGCCTCCTGCTTCACTTTTCTTGCTAAGGATGCTTTAGCTATTCTGGGTCTCTTTTTTTTCCAAATGAATTTCATGATTGCTTTTTCTTTTTTTTTTCTTTCTTTCTTTTTTTTTAATTTTTATTGTTGGTTGTTCAAAACATTACATAGTTCTTGACATATCATATTTCACACTTTGATTCAAGTGGGTTATGAACTCCCATTTTTACCCTGTATACAGATTGCAGAATCACATCGGTTACAACATGATTGCTTTTTCTAGTTCTATGAAGAATGTCATTGGGATTTTAATAGGTATTGAATTAAATCTGTATTATGCTTTTAGTAATGTGGCCATTTTGACAATATTAATTCTGCCTATCTAGGAGCATGGGAGATCTTTCCATCTTCTGAGGTTTTCTTCAACTTCTTTATTTAGTGTTCTGTAGTTTTCATTGTGGAGGTCTTTCACCTCTTTTGTTAGATTGATTCCCAGGTAATTTTTTTTTTGAGGCTATTGTCAATGAAGTAGTTTTCCTAATTTCTCTTGCAGTGGGTTCATTGCTGATGTACATGAATGCATTTGATTTATGGGTATTGATTTAATATCCTGCTACTTTGCTGAATTCATTTATTAGTTCTAGAAGTTTTCTGGTGGAATATTTTGAATATTTAAGATATAGAATCATATCATCAGTGAATAGTGATAGTTTGAGTTCTTCTTTACCTATTTGTATCCCTTTAATTTCTTTCTTTTGACTAATTGGTCTCGCTAGAGTTTCAAGAATGATGTTGAATAGAAGTGGTGAAAGAAGATATCCTTTCTTTGTTCCAGATTTTAGTGGGAAGGCTTTCAATGTTTTTCCATTTAGAATGAAGCTGGCCTTGAGTTTAGTATATATAGCTTTTATAGTGTTGAGGTATATTCCTACTATCCCTAGTTTTTCTAGTGTTTTGAATATAAAGATGTGCTGTATTTTGACAAATGCTTTTTCTGCATCTATTGAGATGATCATATAATTCTTATCTTTAAGTCTATTGATGTGACAAATTATGTTTATTGATTTCCATTCGTTGAACCAACCTTGCATCCCTGGAATGAATCCCACTTGATCATGGTGTACTATCTTTTTAATATGTTGTTGTATGCTATTTGCCTGAATTTTATTGAGAATTTTTGCATCTATGGTCATTAGGGATATTGGTCTGAAGTTTTCTTTTCTTGATGTGTTTTGTCTGGTTTTGGTATCAGGGTCATATTAGCCTCATAGAATGAGTTAGGAAGTGTTCCCTCCTTTTCTATTTCATGGAATACTTTGAGGAGTATTGGTGTTGATTCTTCTTTGATGGTCTTGTAGAACCCGGCTGAGAATCCATCTGGTCCTTGGCTTTTCTTGGTTGGTAGGCTTTTGATGGCATTTTCTATTTCATTACTTGAAATTGATCTGTTTAAAGCATGTATGACCTCCTCATTCAGTTTGGGTAGGTCATGTGTCTCTAGAAACTTATTGAACTCTTCATTAATTTCTATTTTATTAACGTATAAATTTTCAAAATAGTTTCTAATTATTTTTGTATTTCAGATGTGTCCATTGTGATATTTCCTTCTTCATCTTGTATTTTAGTAATTTGAGATTTCTTTTTTTTCTCTTCATTAGCATGGCCAGGGGTTTATCTATTTTATTTATTTTTTTCAAAGAACCAACTTTTTGTTTTGTCAATTTTTTCAATAATTTCTTTTGTTTCAATTTCATTAATTCCAGCTCTGGTTTTAATTATTTCCTGTCTTCTATTGCTTTTGGTGTTGATTTGTTCTTCATTTTCTATGGCTTTGAGATGTAGAGTTAGATCATTTATTTGTTGACTTTTTATTCTTTTAATGATTGTGCTCACTGCAATAAACTTTCCTCTTAGTACTGCCTTCATAGTGTCCCAGAGATTTTGATATGTTATCAGCATTCTCATTTAAACACTAAGTTTTTTATTTCATCCTTGATTTCTTCTACTATACATTCATCATTCAAAGCATGTATGACCTTCTCATTGTGTATTATTTAGTGTCCATTTGTTACAGTAGCTTCTATTTTTTATTTTATCATTGATTTCTAATTTCATTCCATTGTGGTCTGATAGAATTCAAGGTATTATGTCTGTTTTTTTTTTTTTTTTTTGTATTTACTAAGAGTTGCTTTGTGGCATAAAATTATGGTCTATTTTAGAGAAGGAGCCACGTGCTGCTGAGAAGAAAGTATATTTGCTCATTGATGGATGAAATAGTCTATATATGTCTGTTGAGTCTATATTATTGATTGTTTAGTTCAATAGTTACCTTTTTTAGTTTTTGTTTGGAAGATCTGTCTAGTAGGGAGAGAAGTGTGTTAAAGTCACCCAGTATTATTGTATTGTGGTCTATTTGACACTTGAAATTGAGAAGGGTTTGTTTGATATACATAGATGCTCCATTGTTTGGAGCACAAATATTTATCATTGTTATGTCTTTGCTTATATATACTTCCCTTAAGAAGTATGAAATATCCTTCTTTGTCTCTTTTGATTAACTTTAGTTTAAAGTCTACTTTATCTGAAATGGGAATGGAAACCCCTGCTTGTTTACACAATCCATATGAGTGATAAGTTTTTTTCCCATCCCTTCACCTTCAGCCCATGAGGTGAGTCTCTTGAAGACAGCATATTGTTGGGTCTTGCTTTTTAATCAGATCTGCCAGTCTATGTCTTTTGATTCATGAGTTTAGGCTGTTAACATTCAAGGTTATTATTGAGATATGATTTGTATTCCCTGTCATTTTGATTTATTTCTGGTTTTTGATTTGTCTTAGTTTCTCATTTGATTGAATGTCCCTTTAGTGTAAATCCTCCCTTTGCTGGTTTTCACTTTTTTTCCCACTTCATCCTCATGGATGCATGATAATGCCTGACATTTATCCATTAGTGTAATACTCTGAATTCTTCTAATTATATTTTAAGCATTCATTTGTTCCTAGAGAAACCCAGCTTGGAATTTTTCAACTTTAGCTTCCCAGAAAAGAGATCCTCTGAGCTGACTCTTAAAAGGCGTGCCATTTGCCTGGTGGGCAGAAGGGGGGAAGGTAACAGGCAAAGGGGGAAACTATATGGGAAGGCACAGATATAGAATAAGAAGACATTCATAAAATGTCAAGTATTTTGTATGGTTGAAAGACAGAGCACACACCAATTAGCAACTGATGACGCTGAAAGAAGGCACAGGAACCATATTGCCAAGAATGTTGACTACCATCCTAAAAAACTTAGATTTCAACCTCAGGGTTGGGGTAATGAGAGTTTGTAAACAAAGGGGCAATTTTCTGGGTTTACATTTGAAGTTCAGGAAAATCACTCTGATTTAATAGAAGTGTGGTTTAATAGAGGAAGGGAAGGAAGATTCGTTAAGAGGTTGTCAACATATTCAGATAAGAAATGATGAGGGCTTGAATTGACAACCTGGTGGGGGAATGCAGAGGAAAGATGAAGTTGAAAGCTATTAACAGAATGTTGACTAAGTAGATGCAGGATTTAAGGGAAAGGGAGAGATAATATAATTCCCAGGTTTCTTGACTAGCTGCCTAAAGAAATTACACCCCCTCTAGGTGAATGCCATGGTGCAGGCCTGTATCTCCGTTATTAGGGAGACTGAGGCAGGAGGATCGCAAGTTCAAGGCCAGCCTGGGTAACTTAGAAGGACTCTGTCTAAAAGGAAGGGTGGTGTCTGGGAAAGTTGCTCAATGGGAAAACACTTACATAGTATGTGTAAGACCCTGGGTTCAATCCCAAGTATCTTAAAAAAAAATACAACCATAACTAAAGTTGGAAGAGTAGAGAAAGAGTACGTTTGGAAGGCAAGATGAGTACTGTTTTGCTCATGTTGATTTGGAGGTGCCTGAGAGAAATATTCAAATAAAGAACTTCATAAAACAAGTAAAAAAATAGATCTAGGTCTCATAAAAGTTTGATTTGACATTATCTTTGAGTTAGGAACATTCATTTATTTGCTCTTTCTTCCAAACCCACTCTTCAGCATTTGCTACTCTACTCAGGGAGCTGAGCTGTCTGGATTACACAAGCTTCTTGTTAAGGTTGGCCAATTTGGAACCCAGGAAGATCAGTGAAAAGGAGAAGAGTGAGCTCAGGGCATTGACTCTCCCACAGCTCCTTCCCTTCCAGATCAACAGCTTTCTTTGTGCCCTTCACCATACAGCTCTCTTTCTTGAGGTTCCAGGACCTATTCATTTCCTAGATCTTTTATGCCAAATTACTCAAGTTGAATGTACCCTCTGTTTTCTTCTGAGGTTCTGACAAGTACTGTATAATATACCAAGAATGGCCTAGAATATTGGAAACAGAAATGGAAAAGTAGAATTAGGTTGCTCACATATTTGAGGAGCCCACTTGTCCAGGGGAACAGGGACATGAATAGACCCTGGCATGTGATGGCGTCATAGTTTCTTATACTATAACTGCTAAGTGATATGAGATGAGGTGAAGGGGCAGGGCAAGGCTTTGGGAAATGAAGTGACCATTCAACTAAGAAAGGATGTCATTATGTGGAAATCACAATGGCAGTTTGACTAAGTCCCTCATCTCCTATGAGGTCATAGGGGAAAAAATGGCTGAAGACCAAGACCAGGACCTAATGGTAAGGGCTGCAGAGTTTCAGCACCTATTAAGCACTGAATGTTGATAAGTGTTTAACTAAAGTTAGGTCATACGTGGGGAAAGGAACTTTGAGACATGAGATGAGATGGAGGCATTTGGGAAGGTATAGTTAGAGCTAAGAATGCTGATCCCCAAGTCCCCCACACTTCCCTGGGCAACAGAAGCCACCTTCTCCTGAATAAAAGTTTTTGAGTGTTGCATCTGGGACAGATGCCTCATGACTTAAGGCCTCTTCCAAGGACCCTGGGACAGATGCCTCATGACTTAAGGCCTCTTCCAAGGACCCTCATTGGTTGAGGCACAGTGCCTGGGGGACATCCTTGGATTTTTGAAGCAACATGGATGGCATCTGGGCATTTTCCATTTACTGGGAAACCCATAAGGCTACAAATTTTGAGTGTGATTAGGAGGAAGATTATGAGGAAGCTCTTAAGCAGGAAAACAGTGTGATTCAAACTGCTTTCCCGCTGGGCCTGATGACCCAAGGATACAGGAGTTCTGGAAACTTCTGCACAGAGATGCTGTGCACTTCCTCTGGCAAGCCCCAACAGGAAAATCAAGGGCAAAACCCCTAAGGTTTTAAAATCAGATTGTGTCATGTATGCCAACAGCTCTTCTACTTGAGAAGCAGTTCCTGAGAGGCTTCTAGGCTTGGTAGAGACTGAACAACTAAGTATGAGAACCTGTATTATTCCATTGTTAATTACTATAATAAAATGTCTGAGGCAGGCTAACTTTATAAAGAAAAAAAGGTTTATTTAGCTCACAGATCTGGAGATTCAAAAGGAAGGACCTCATGACAGAGCTGTGAGAGCATGTGTAGGAGGAAGAGATCATATCTCAAAACCAGAAGCCAGAAAGCAATTCAGGGGTCAGTCTTTCTCTTACAACAGCTTGTTTTCTTGAGAACTCAGGAGTCCCATGAAAGCTATCTTAATATTTTTCAAAGGCAGCTCCCCCAATGACTTACTGGGCCCTACCTCTTAAAAGTTCCACCTCCCAACATCATCATACTGGGGGCCAAGCTTAATAACACATGAACCATTAGAAGACATACTTAAACCATATCCAGACTGTATTATCTGATACACTGAACCATAAAAAAAATATACACAGAAACATTTTAAAATAGAAGTGATATATATATATATATATATATATATATATATTACATATATATATATATATATATATATATATATATATATATATATATATTACATATATTATATGTAAATAATCAAGGTAGAGCAGTCCTGAAGACAACAGTAAAGTCGTATAGCAGATGGCCCAGAATCCCATGGTACCTGTTCCAGTAACCTTGTACTCTCTTCTTCTAGCCGTCTTTGTAGCCTCATGGGGAGACCCCTATGACCAGTTAAGGAAAGAGGCAAACAAGAATTAAAGGCCTAAATCATTAGTGTAACTGCATGGTATGCTGGTGTGAGTTGAAATGGAGAATTGTTGTCCTGCTGCCCGACTTAGGGGACTTGTAAACTCTAGTGTTAAAGGGCCGGTTTCAGGGAGTACACATTATTGTCTATATCATGTGTAAACAAAGACAAATTGAGTATGGATTTACACTTATAAATGGGCACTGGCTGGTAGGCTGGTCAGCTGATCAGGGACTGGGAAAGAACTAAAAAAAAATATGAAAGAATGACTAGGGGAGAAAAGTATGGATAGACCTTCTAGAAAGTTCACAGAATGTGAAGACATTCATGTCTTGTGTATCTTTGGCCCACAAACCTAAAAGATGGCATGGCAAAAGGAACTTTCACAGATGAGATTAACTGAAGGATTTTAAGACAAGGAGAATATCCTAGATTATGAAGGTGGGCCCAAGCATCTTCCTTTTAAAAGGAAGACAGGAGTATCAGAATCAGAGAGATTTAAAAGGTAGGCAGTGTCTCCCACTCTCTCATTTTGTTTATTTATTTTTAACTGGAGATTGAAACCAGAGATGCTTTAACAGAACTACATTCCCATTCCTTTTTTATGTATTATTTTTGAAGCGGGGCCACCCTAGATTGCTGAGGGTCTTGCTAAATTGCCAAGACAGGCCTTGAACTTGTGATCATCTGGTCTCAGTCTCCCAAGTTACAGGTGTGTGCCACCACACCAGGCTGAAATATAGGGGGGGGAAATATATATATATATATATATATATATATATATATATATATATATATATATATATTTAAGACTGTTTGCTTCTTTCATTAATTGGTAATAAAGAACTCCCTATGAAGCAGAAGGAATACAACGTTGTTAACAACCGGATTTTAGCTCAGTAAGATTTCTAAACTTCCAGATGTGGCAGCACACAACTGTAATCCCAGCAACTTTATTTGGAAGGCTGAGGCAGGAGGGTTACATGTTTAAGGACAGCATGGGCAACTTAGTGAAACCCTGTCTCAAAATAAAAAATAAACAGGGCTAAGGTTAGAACTTAATGGGAGCCCATTTCTGGGTTTAATCCCCAGTACTTAAAAAAAAAAAAAAGATTTTTAAACTACCAAATTGTAAGATAATAAATGAATAAATGTGTATAGTTTAAGCTAGGAATTCGACAATGATTTATTACAGCAGCACTAAGAAACTAACATATTACATAAATGTTCATCAGAGAGTGTTGCCAGTGGTGGAGATACTCCAATATCCAGGTAGACAAGATGTTCCATCTTACGGAAGTCAATCAATCTCTTTTCCCAGCCATCCTAGTACAAACTTGATGGACCATGTACAAAATGTGTTTATTTATTCAATTCTCACATCGAATTTATGAAGTAAGCAGTAGTAGGTTTTTCCTCCCTATTTTATAGATGGAGAGGCCAGTGCATAGGAAGGTTAAGTAATTTGGCTGAAGCAAGTAGTGCAGCTAGGATTTGAACCTAGATAATTGGAATCTAGTATAGCACATATTGTATACAATATGGTAACCATTAGCCAGACATGGATATTAAATTAAAAATTTAGTTTCTGTCCAACTACCACATTTGAAGTGCTCAGCAGCCACATGTAGCTAGTGGTTGCCATATTGGGCAGTGCAGAGACAGAACATTTCCATCATTAAAGAAAACTCTATAGGAGAGTATTGCTCTAGACTGTAAGCCCTAAACCAATATACCCTTTGGCATCTCTCATTGATAAGATCAACAAATTCCAAATAAGGTCAAATTGTGGTTAAAATTCTCTCTCCAAGTCTTTTAAAAAATTACCTTCTTTAATTCTTTTTAAGGTGTTGGGGCTCAAACCAGGACCTTGCACATGCTAAGCAAGTGCTCTACCTCTTTATACCTTTAAAATAGTTTTTCCTTGTGACTGTCCTGCACTCCCACAGGTTCTTCAGATTCCTAAGAATATGTGTCATGGTGCTAGGATTGTGGCTCAGTGGTAGCGCTCTTGCCTAGCACATGTGAAGCACTGGGTTTGATCCTAAGCACCACATTAAAAAACAAATAAAATAAAGATATTGTGTCCATTTAAAAAAATAATCTGTGTCACAATGAAAGCCTTAAAACATTGATGTTGCATGTTGAGGCTTGGCAGCAAATACCATGTGCTAGAATGTCAAGGGAGTTGGGAAGACTAAAATAGGCTGATTTTTGCTTATGTGCCTATTGCTATGTCAGGTGGTAGTTGGGTGAGGATAGAAGATATTAAAGACATATATCATAAAACTATTGCCTTCAAGAAAGGGATATGAGACTAATTTCATCCATCCCACAAACACTTAAGTGTCAACTATATTCTAGGCATGGTCCTAGACATAGAAAACTTAGTGGCTGAATTGACATAGTTCCTGACCCTGTGGAGCTTAGGTTCTTTACTTGCGGGGAAGATAGATATCAAGCAAGAAGTGACAAGTTTACGGTGTGTTGGGAAATGCAAAGTATGTAATGCCAAATAATTAGACAATAATATGAGTGCTCTAGGAATTTATAAATGAGAAATAGCCCTGTGTGCTAAAACTGGAAACACAAAGATGACTCTAGTGACTCATCAGTGACAGGACATGTTCTTACTTTAGAAAAGTGAGAATCTTTGTGAGATTTTCAGCAGGGCGGTGACATGTGGGCTGACGTGTTTCAAGGAAGCAGTATGTCACAGAGGTCAGACATCTGGTCAGACCTACTCTAAATATTGCTTGTGGCACTTATTAGCCTTGTGAACTCAGTATACTGTCTCTACATGGAGTAATCATACTAGTTTCTACCTCACAGGTTTTTCTAAATAATTGAAATGATTCATTATAACATACATGGTTGTTCATATCACTACTTCCACAAATCTTATAATTGTGTGGAAGATGGGATTGAGAGGATTGGATCCTTAGGAAGAGAGATCAACTAGAAGGCTGTTGAATAGTCTCGAGCAAGAGATGAACTAGGACAGTGACTGTAGAGAGGAAAAGAATTTTAGATATTTATAAAGTTTTTTTAAAAAGGTATAGCAGCAATTCCACTCCTAGTATAAACTCAAAACAACTGAAAACAGACATCCACACAAAAACCAGTATACTGGTGTTCACAGTAGTATTCACAATAGCCAAACAATGGAAACAACATAATGTCCATCAACAAGCGTTCCCCTTGAACCATGAGCACTGTCCTACCTCACTTGCCCCTTAGGAGATGAACATCTTGGTCAACCTTACCTGGTCCTGCTGTTCCCTACATGCTGTGCCCTCCCACCACTAACCTTTATTAGAACAGTCCCAGAATGCCTGGAGTCTGAGCCTGTCTGAATCATGACCTATGCCAGTGCTTTATTTTCATTTGTTTATTTATTAGCCCCAAACCAAAGACTGTAATTACGTGTCCTAAAAGAGGATCACAGGTTCTAAATGAGCTTCCTGGTCTCCTGCCTCGCTCCCAGGAATAAAGAAATAATAGCAGTTTTGTCCCTATCTCCCCACAATCCTCCATACTGCTGCTACCTATCCAGATACCTCTCATTTTACGCCTGTGTGGGATAGATCTTCCTCTCTCCATCCTTTGACCCACTTTCCGATTATGAGAAGAATGGTGGTGGTTAGAATAACAGCTTACACTCACATTGCGCTTGCAACGAGGCAGGCAATGATTTAGAGATTCACATCTACAGGAAATAAAGCCCTACCAACAACTCCCTCATATAGAATCTACTTTTACATCTCAATTTACAGAGGAGGGAAAAAAAAAAAGATGCATAAAGAGGTTGTGACTGAGGTCACATAGCAGGGAGTAAGAGAGCTGGGATTTGAAACTAGCTGGGACCAGCTAGAATTATTGCTTTTATTTACATCATTATATTCTTCTCAGTATAGACTAGATAGTATGATAAACTTTCTAACTAATATATCTATATTTTAATAAGGCCTTTCAGGATACCAAGTCTTTACTCTAAGGTGTGACTGAAGGTGATTTGATGTACAGAATTTTCAGTTGTCTAGGGACAGCTTCTCAGGCTAGTGCCACCTCGTGGTTAACAGTACTCCCAATTAAGATTTCCTCATTTGCTTTCAGATGCTAATTGAGGCTCAAAAGTATGACCCTGAGGCACTACAGGTTTTTGACCTTCTGAATCACGAAAGAAAGATTATGTTGTGCTCCTCTGGTTTATTCCTTCCTTCAGTACTTACTGGGTCCCAATCACTAGGCACCCAATACTGGCTCTCTGCCCTCATGAAGATCATAATTTGATGGGAGAAATGCATATTAATGGAATAGTCACACAATAAATAAGTTTAAGATTGCAGCTGTGACAAGGCAACTAAGAGGAGATGTCTGGTGCTCTGCGAGCATAATAAAGGTCTAATCCATTAAGGTCAGAGAAGAATGAGGAGGGATTGACTGAACTGAGACCTCCAAGCATGAAGATTAACCAGGCAGAGAGAAGAAAGAACATGCTAGTCACAGAGATCGTGCAGAGCCCTGTGGTGGGAGGAAGGATGATAAATAGGAAGTGAAGGTAGCTGGAATGAAGAGAATAAGGAGGGAGATGCTGAAAAAGTAGGAAGGCCAGATCTTATAAAGTCTTGTAGGCTACATGGAAGAATTTTGCTTTATCCTGGGAGGGCTGGGAAATACAGAGTTTGATCAGATTTGTATTTTGAATCATTTCTGGGCATAAAGGATACCAGATACTATAGCTAATTGCCTCCAGTCAAGTCTTTCATCTTCTGTTATCAGCCTAGAGGATTACGTGCTGCCATATTGCCTAGACTGGATACTGTGGGACATATACTCTTCTGGGCAGAGCTGCCTACTTTTGGGTTGTATGTGAGTGACCTGCACAGTCATTCATTTACAAGGTTAATTTTAAAAAGATTCACAAATATCCAGGTTAATTCTTTTTAAATAAAAAAGTTAGGTGTTTCTTTACATAAATGTCAACTCATTAAGCCCCCACCACAATCCTATAAAGGACATGATATTGTTGTTCTTGTTTCACAGGTTCAGAAAGATTAAATAACATGTTGGGTCAGTCCACCACTAATTGTGCAAGAAAAAGACCTAGCCTTTTTTACTCCAGTCCTCTCCAACATTACTTCCTTAAATAAGGCCAAGTCAGGGAATATTCAGGGTATTCCTATAGGCCGCATCTTTTTTTTTTTAATATTTATTTTTTAGTTGAACACAATGTCTTTACTTTATTTTATTTTTTATGTGGTGCTGAGGATCAAACCCAGGGCCTCACAAATGCTAGGTGAGCACTCTACCCTGAGCCACAACCCCAGCCCTAGGCTGTATCTTTGGGGGTGTGGTTGTAAACAATTTCACTACTGCCACACCTACTGACTCCTAAGAATAGCCTCCAAGAAGGTAGATCTTCCTCTTTCTATTATGGGCTTAGGATGTGCCAATTGCACACCATCCTCTAAAGATCTGCCAAACAAAATCAGCCAAAACAAAATCTTTTCAGGCAGGTGATTCACACCTGTCTTTTCTCCTCTGGTTTTGTTCAATTAGCATATGTCTTGAGGCTTGATTACTCAATGAAGTTTGAGGCAAGTTACCTTTAAAATGCAGTTTTAATATCCTATGTGTAGGACATATTTTTTCCTAGCAACACACTAGGAGCACAAATAAATTTTGCTTGAGGAAACATCAGTATTTTCAAAAACAATGACAGTTTCTCCCCCCCCCCACAAGTGTTCTACATTTTCTCTTTTCGAAATGATTAAGAGGACATATCAGACAGGTTCTCATAACCTGTACTTTTGTAGGAGGTGTGGGGGAGCAGGGTTGGTACAAATAAGAATTGAGGCATTGTTTCTGCTCTGAAAGAGAGAAGGTGAGATAAAGCCCTGACTTTCATGGGGAAGCTCTGATTCACCCTTTGAATTTCTTTTTAATGCTCATATCCAACACTGCGCAGACACGAGTAGAAGGGGATCTGGGGGATGGGCATGGAGAAGGTAAGGCAGAGGTGAAATGGAGCACTTCGCGAGGATGAAAGCCAGAAAAAAGGGAAGGCGGCAAAACAGTCCACCAGAAGAGGGACTGAAAGAAGAAAGGGAATGATTGAAAATGAACTGAGACAGTTTAAAGAGAAAGCAGAAGGAAGGAAGAGATTTTTGCATGGAGGAAGAATATTGTTCCATCTTTACCACGAAGATCAGGCATCCATACCAAGCACCTTTTAGAACTGGTTTGTCCCGCCACTCTGACCTCTTGGATTTGGTCCTGAGTTAGGACCCTACCACTTCCTTCCCTTTCCCAAGTCTCTAGCTCGCTGATTCCCTCACTTCCTTCAGGTCTCTACACAAGTGGTGGCCTTAACTTCATCCTAATAAAATAGCTCTGCTTACTTTCTTGCCCTACTTTATTCTTAGCTCCAATTACCATCCGACTTTCTGTTTTGGCTATTATCTGACTCAGACCCCTTCCTAGCATGTGAATCCCATGTGAACGTGGACGTGGTTTTGCTCACGGCCACGTCTACAGCACTTACAACTGCGCCTGGCAACTTGTAAGGGTCTATATACGCTTGAGTGACTCAAAGGAGAGGGTGCGGCGACACAGAGGGAATGGCGGGAAGCGTATGTGGCAGGGGCGTCAGCGTGTTTTTTTCGTCTAGCACACTAGCCATTATTTTTTGGTTCTCTTCTCCCCTTCTCTCCCTCTCCACTTAAAAGGCCGAGGACAAACAGCAGGAATGCAGGAAATGAGGCAGAATTCTAACTAACCCAGCTCAAATTCTAATGAAAAGTGAAAGGAAGGGGAAGACTGAAACATGAGAGAACAAATGCAAATGCAAAAGTAAACGCGTGAAGAGGGCGAAAAGGCTAACAGACGTCACACCCTCCGATCCCTCTTCCCGATTCCCCGTGGCTGGGCGAGACGCTCTTTTCTTGCACTCGTGCGGCCGGGCCGCACGTCGCGGTCTCTACCACCTGGGAGAGGCCCAGGCTCACGGTCGCGCGAGGTGCCCCCACGCCGAGGCCTGGCTTGTGCCCGCGGGGGCTGCGAGGGCGGTGGGGACTACAGCTCCCAGGATGCCGAACGCGAGTGCGCCTGCGCAGTGCGGCCGGAGGCGGCGGTCTGTTCTCCGCTGAGGAGGAGTGGGGCAGAGGAGGGAGGCAGCGGGTGAGAGTTCAGAGTTCAGCAGCAGCAGCCCGAGCCCATGATTCCCATATGCCCTGTAGTTTCTTTCACCTATGGTGAGTCTAATGTGGCCCGCGAGGTCTCTGCCCTGTCCCTTCTCTGGCCTGGGGCAGCGGGGAGGCGCGGAGGTTGGGGCTGGCTCCGGGGAGGAGGCGGCGGCCGCCACCGGGGCGTGCGAGGGAGTGAGGGAGTGCGGGGCGGGAGGCGGACGGCAGCGCGGCCGCGGCCGGGCCGGCCAGGGCGGCTTCTCACGGCGCCTCTCTCTCTCCCCTTCCCTCCCTCGGCGTCCCGGTCCCTCCGCTTCTTTCCTCCCGCCATGGGACCCGACTCTCCGTGCCCGCCGCAGTGCCCAGCCGGCTGGGGGAAGATGCCAAAATGGCGACCGGCAACTACTTTGGATTCACCCACAGCGGGGCGGCGGCGGCGGCGGCTGCGGCCCAGTATAGGTAACGGCTCCCCACTCCCTTCCTTCTCTCCACCTCCTCGCCCCTGGGCCCGGATCCCGCCGACGCGACGCCCCCGCGGCCGCTCCCGCGCCAGCCCCCACCCGGCGGCCCCGAGCCCGGGCCTGCAGCAGGCCCAGCAGGGCCCCGCGGCTCTCCGGGCCCGCCCCGCCCCGGCCCGTCCGGCCCGGACCGCGGCGGGGAGCCGCCCCCGGTGGGGGCGGGGAGGGAGAGACAGCCGAGGTTTGGGGACGTGGAGGGCCGCTGGGGCCTTCGGCGGCCCCGGAGTTAAAATGGCCTCCTGCGGCCTTGGAGCGGAGCCGAGCCGCCCGCCACCGCCGTCCGGCAGGCCCCCAGTCCCCGCCTCCGCCTCTCCAGCCCCCACTCTTATCGTTCTCTCGCTCGGGAGATGGAGAGGGGATGGAAAGGACCTCTAGAGGAGTGTTGAGTCGCAGGCCCGTCGGCCTTTTCTCCGATGCCTCTCTTGGTCTTCCCCTTGTGCTCCAGCCCCCTGAGCCCAGATATGTGTCGTTGTCTAGGCACCTTCTCCTCCGTCCTGTTTCCCCTGCCTCCCCCCACCTGCGCCCCCGGTCCTACAAACCCACTGCCGGCGTCACTGCTTTCATCTTTTTCCCTCAGTTTTCCACGTAGAGAGAGATGTTAATATGCCAACCACCTGTGAATTGTGTAGTTCACTGGAAAAGATGTGCAAGTTTCTGGTGCTGATAAATGAGTGCACAGCCTTGTTTTAGCTACTGAGTTTAGGCTTCAGGTGGGCCAGTAATTCACCTTGGGGGTCTTTCGCCTTTGGGGAAAAGGAAACGCGATTGAGATTATACTGAGTCATTGCAATGCACTGGCTAAAATCTCTACCTTAAGGGAAGCTGTCAATTCCGAACTGTCTGTAGTTCATTATAAAGCTTTTCAAAGATAAAAACACAAAACTGGATGGATGTTTTATTGTTATTACACTTGAGTCATTCTGACACAGTCTCTTGATTTAGACCATAAGAGCACATGGCTCCTGAGTAGTAGTAAGCTTTATAATGTATAGATGTCCAGATGTATTCGGCTGGTTAGGTATTAGTTAAACCCAGATAGATTCCTTCCCCACCCCAATTTACTTAAGGGGACAGGTTGTGTAATGGAAAAGGGCATCAGTAGAGTCATACCATTTGAATGACAGTCTCTCTTGCTCTTGATTTTATGATGCTGGGGACAGCATACTTCTGGGTTTTCATTTTCTCCACCTGTAAAAATTAGTACTGGGTCAACTGTGTTTTGGGGTTGAAACTTCGAATTCTGAGAAAGTTGCCCTATATTATGGAGTCTTAGGATGCCATTTATTGCAAGAGACATCATTATTATATATGCTCCTGGGAAAAAAATCTGCCAATTAAAATAAGATGCAGTGTTTAAGACCCCATTGATTTTAAAATTTATAAGGGTATGTTATATTGACAAAATTTGTATTTTACTAATTGTTGAATGCATCATCATATGTGCCATTTTACAGCTGCCTTATCTTGAGGTCTGTATTGCAAAAAAGAACTGAGAGGACATTGTTACAGCAGAATTTGGGGGGCTTTTCAAATATTATTAAATCCTTTGCTTAAAAGTTGTAAAAACTATACAAAGTTTCGATAATAAACCCTTTTAGAGTTAGTAATTTTTCTGAAGAGAAAAAAAGCCATTTTATGTTTTCTGGGAAACGAGATAGCTAATTGGCATCTGTGCCATTAATCTACTGCTAGCAAGTACCATGTGTTCTAGAAAGAGCTGTTTTATGTAGTATTTTTCTGTTTTCTTAGTATCGACTGAGTGATTTGTTAAATCATTAGCTGCTCACTGAATAGTGATGGGTTTTTTTGTTGCAATTTAGAATTTTTTTTTTCTAAATGCAGACAGAAATAAAGGGAGGTAGTATGCATTTAAAGATACTTGATTTTTTGTGTAAAATACTTACATTTATATGTTTTATCCCAGTATGTGAAACTTACTACAGAATTTCTGTACCTAATATAACTACAGATAGAAACAAAGGAAGAAATATCAATTTAAAGAGACTTAATTTTAAAGATATTTACGTGTGTGTTATCCCAGAATAGAATACTCTTACAGAATTTTGTACCGAATATTTTGAATCCATTTCAGTAAACTGTAATAACAATCCAAATTACTGAATTGATCTGTGTATGTCTTAATGAGAAAATACTAGTCTTTGAATGCATGGTACCAAAACTAATTATTAAAGCTTTTTTGTCCTTGTACATATAGTTCATGAAAATTTCTTGCATTTATATAGAAGAAATCAGATCCAAGGATGCTAATACTTTGGCCAAGGAAGATGAATAAATAACATGAATAGCAAAGGCATATGCAAAAAAAAAAAAAGCAGTTATGTTGTTGATTTTTCTTCTGGCTGGAAACAGTTGAACTTTCAGAGTGAAAGAACACAGCTTAGTTTGCTAATTTTGTTTTTGTTTTCTTAATTTGAAAGATCTGAAACCCAGGAATTCTAAGTACTTATGGAGTAAATGTTCTAAATTTTAATTCCAGTTCTTAGTTTTCTTGGTTAAAGTTGTGCAAAGTATTTGATTGAATTTATTTTAGGTCTAAGGATTATTTTTTGTTTTGGGTAATGCCAGGGCCTTATGCATGCTAGACAAATGCTTTACCACTGAACTACACCTCCAGCTTAATAGTAGATATTCACAGTGGCATACTGAAGATCAAGTTAAGATGTTATAAGGAGATCTTTAAATTTATTGTAATAACTTTTAGGTTTTATTTTTGGTAATGAGTATTGAACATTTTTGTGGTAAGCATTTACTTAGTCTTTGTGTTACGTCCCATCATTCACTGTTTTTTTTCCTGTTTTATGTTGTTCTTAAAGGCATGTAAATAAACCCACTAAGCCATCTTTGCAAATGGAATCTTTTTATTTTCTTACCTTTCACAGATTTTATTCTCCCATGGGAAATTTTTATACACACAACACACAGACACACACACACATATATTTGTATGTTTATTTTGTATGTTTTTATAGGACATTAATTTGTGAGTGTACAGGACAGAAAATCTCAGGCATGGTGAAAACATGGATGGTTTTCTGGCAGAAAGGGAACTTGGGTGGATAACCTACTTGAATGTAGCAGTTGTCTGTTAGAAAAAATACACTTTTAGAAATACAGGACTAATTTTATAATAAATTTTTGGGAAAAGAACTGTTTGAACAAAGAATGTGAAGGAAAATAATTCTCAATGGGAAAAAAAACTTTGTAATACTTTAGGATCAAAAATCCTTTCCCCATTCCTTTGACAGGGCTACAGAATTTCTCATAGTACTTGAATTTTTCAAGGGGATTTGGAGTATATACAAATATATGTTATAAATTTTATCCATTCTATAATTAATAGGATGTAACCATTTACTTGAGAGTTTTAAACAGCCAGTTTTGTTGCATCTATTCTTTTAGAAAAACCTTGGACATTCCTTGTTATTCTCCTATTAAGTCAAGACACTTGTCTGTTACCTAGATAACCTAAATCTTTTTTTTTAATATTATAAACTTTTAATCAATGGCAAGATGATTTTACATAGTACTCATTGTATTTCTGTTTTTGCTCGGCCTACTATATATGACTGAGAGAACTAAGATCAGCCTGGTTTATTTTGGCTCATGATTTCAGAGATTTCAGTCCTTGGTCAACTGACCCTGTTGACTTGGGGCCTGTGCAAAGCAATAACCTAAATCTTTACCTTGTACTTAAATTAGTTTTCTTTGTCCTTTATATAACTCTTGGTGTGTCATTGATGTCTGAATGCTATTCTACCTTTAACATTTTTTTTTTACTATGTTTTATCTAGTATTTATTGAATCCAGAGACTTTAAATGTTACATAAACATGCAGAGTACGCCCATATTCTTAATTTTTGCAAATGTTAAACAATTTGTTGATGGACATTTAAATTAAGGATTTGCTAGTCCAACGAAGGAATCTTATCTAATGATTTTGAGATGTCTTTTGAGGCGTATGTTCCTAAATGATAAGTGTCTAAATATCACTAAGATAACTTTGGTTGGCTAACATTTAGCTTGGGTAGGTTGGTTAGCCAATGAGTTTATTTTTTTCTTTTTTCTTTTACACTTCCCAATATAGAGTTAAAAATATTATGTCTTGAAAGAAAGGATAAAAGTAATACTAGTAAGATCTAAAAGGATTAATCACTAACTGAGGAGGTGAAAAAACCAGGTGAACAGGTTTTTGAAACCAACCATGGTGGTGGAAATTTACTGGCTTTATGAAAAAATTATTTTTCCAACTTTTAAGTATATTGGCTCTTCCATTGTTGAATCAGAGAGCCTAGAACATATCTTGTTTGGATAAATTTGAAATAATGAAAACAAACTTTCTTAAAAGGTAGTTGCAGTTGCTGTTGCATTTAATGATAGTTCCCTTATATGTTTTTAGAGCCTTTAGAGTAGTTGGAAGCCAGGCGCGGTAGTGTGCACCTGTAATCCCAGCGGTCCAGGAGACTGAAACAGGAGGATCTCAAGTTCAAAGCCAGCCTCAGCAACTTAGCAAGGCTCTTAGAAACTCAGTGAGACAGCACTAAATAAAATACAAAATAGGACTTGGGATGTGGCTCAGTGGTTGAGTGCCCTTGAGTTCAATCCCCAGTACCAAAAAAAAAAAAAAAAGGTAATTGGAAAGTGCTAGAGTGTAGCTAAGTGGAAGAGCATGCTTAAAACGAAGGGTTTAATCCCCAACACTGCAAAAAATAAAAAAGGATTAGGTTGAGCCCAAATATCCCCACATAGAATGTTAAGGTGTATTTTTGAGTTTGCTTTTGTACACTCCCTTATTATTTACTATGGTGAAAAGAGCATGACTTTTGGAGCTAGTTGGTCTTCGATTTGAATCCCAGCTTTATCTCTTCTGTTACTTGGCCAGGGCACTTAGCCTCTCTAACACTGTTTTCTCACCTAACTTGCCTTGAGCTGAAAATTAAATATAAAGTTTTCTAGCCTAGAACCTGGTTTTCAGTAAATATTCCAATCAATGCTGTAGTATTCCTACAAAGTTGATATTTGAATAACAATACTATAATGGTTTTTAAAAGCTCCTTGGTTAATATCGAATATACTTAATACATAGAATTTCATAATCTCACAATAAAATTTTTTAAAAATAAGTGCTTCTATCCATTGGTGATAGGTTTCAATGTAATGAGAGGGAAGAAAGTTTTTCTTATATGCAGACAACATGAGTATTAAAATTATCAGACCAAAAAAAGTGAGAAATTATAAGAGCAGCACATTGGTAGGGTATAGTGGCACATACCTACAGTCCCAGTTGAGGCAGGAGGATTGCAAGTTCAAGGCCACCTTGGACAACATGGTAAGACCTTGTCTCAAAATAAAATACAGAAATGGCTGGGGTGTGTAGCTTGAGTAGTAGAGCACTTGTCTAGTATGCTTGAGGACTTTGGTTTAATCTTCAGTACTGCAAAAAAGAAAAACACGACTTTAAGTTCTCTGGACCTAAGATCAGGCAAAAGACAGTAGCATTCCTGTTGCAGCAATATTTTAATACTAATTTATTAGACCATTAAGTTTCAAGTAAGACCTGTTTAGATATAGCCATCAAACGTAAGTAGGAATAAAACAAATGAAACATGCAAAACACCTTAAGAAGAAAATACAATCAAATATAAAAGTTGTGGAAATAAAGGTTATATTCAAGGAAAAAAAATTAGTGCCATCAAGTTATTGACTACTAGTAGTCTATGTAAAATGTAATTCCAATAAAAATATCAAGATTTTTGGGTTAACTTGGGGGACTTTTATTGTTTGAAGTGAAGAACATAGTCCTGACAATCTGGTAAGAAATGATAAGCAAAGACTTGGAATATCAGATACCAAAACTTTATTTTTAAAAAAGTAATATTGACTCAGAGATAGACATAGATTGTTGGATTAAAACAAATTCCAGGGTTGGGGTTGTGGCTCAGTGGTAGAGTGCTTGCCTAGCATGCATGAGGCATTGGGTTCCATCCTCGGCACCACATGAAAATGCAAAATAAAGATATTGTGTCCACCTAAAATTAAAAAGTAAATATTTTAAAAACAACAACAAATTCCATAGATAGACCTATGCTTAAATATATAGTTAGTCAGAATGTATAGCTACTTAGAGGTATTTGTTTTTTAAAAAGCCACGTTATTTTAGAAATATGCCAGCAGGTTAATATAGAAGAGTAGTAATTGTTATAATTACTGAGATACATCTTTATCCTATATTAAAGCTGAGGACTCATCTACTGTGCTTGTTTGTAAATTGTCCTTGACACCACTGTAGGATACAATATCAGTGTACGTTTTTCTGAGTATGGCATTTCTTAGTATTTCATGAAAGCCATGTGCAGTTCAGCTCTTCATTACTTATAAAGATCAAATGAATGAAATAAACCCTAGCCTTTTGCTTTTGTTTTCTTTATACTCTGTATATTTGTAGGCCTGGGGTCATAGCATAGTAGTAGAACTCTTGCTTGCTACCATGTGCTCCCTGAACTCAACTCCAGCACTTTGTGGGGCTGGGAGGGGGAAGCATAGTCCCTTCTCTCAAGAAGTTTACATTTCTTGGGCAGGAGGGTAGGAACAGCTATTTGTACAAATAACTATGCCATGAAAACTTTTCATGAAATTCTGAAATGAGAAATTGGAAGATTCTGGCTATGGAGTTTGAGATAGATGTCATGGTTTTACATTTTGAAAATGGAGGGATTGTCAGTTTAGACAAAAGAGTTGTGTTGAGCCAAGACAGGAATGTGTAAATTGCCTTATGTGCTTGAAATTGGATGGGCTCTGAAGTTAGATTAAAAGCTGTATCTGGTTTCTTTTACCTGCCATGTAACTTTGAACAATATGGTCTCTTAGTAGTATTTTAGTTTCTTTACCTATAAATTGGAGATAATATTTTTTTTACCTCATAAAATTTAAGTTTTTTTTTTTTTTTAAATTTAGTTGTAGATGGACACAATATCTTTAATTTTTATTTATTTATTTTTATGTGGTGCTGAGGATCAAACCCGGGGCCTCATGAGTGCAAGGCAAGAGAGATACCACTGAGCCACAACCACAGCCCCTCCTAAGATTTAAAGTTTTAAGAACATTTATATATATAAAAATAAAAGTGCACATATAAGAAGATACTGAGTACACCTGTGTAACCTGCATCCAAATTAAATAAAACAAAACATTGTCAACACCTGGAGGCCTCTGCATTCTTCCATTGTGTTGTTTTGAAGATTCATTGTCATTCATAGTAGCTGGCATACATTGTATTCCCATCATTGTCAGCCATTATTCAGTAGGTGTTGGGAAATCGGATTCAAAAAAGGGATACAGGTTGGTAGCATAAATCTGAATATCTTCCATGTTGTGATGATCCCTACAGCTGTGACTTGGGACAAAATCAGAAAAGTACAGTTTCCAATTTGTTTTGAATGGATGAAAGAAAAATAGGGAAAGAATAAGCTATGTTTATAAAGTTGGGAAACATCTGTGTTTAAGGCAAAGCCAGAGAAAGAAAGAGATGCTGTCAAGTAATGTTCAAAAAGAAGTTAAAGACATAATACTTTTTTATTTGTTGTTGAACACAATGCCTTTATTTTATTTAATCCTACTTGGGGTTTGTTGGTGCTAAGGATCAAACCCAGGGCCTCGCGAGTATTAGGCAAGCGCTGTACCTCTGAGCTACAACCCCAGCCCAGACATAATACTTTTTTAGTTAAAAGAAAAACAAAAAAGGCCTTTAAACAATAACAATGAATTGCTATGATTTATGAAGATGGCTTTATAGCTTCTCTGACTAACCCCAACCCTGCCCACCCAATCTTTTTTTTTTAACCATGAGCATAATGCTCTTTATAAAATGTAAATTTAGTCAAACACTCTTCTAATTAAATTATTGTTGGAGTGTCTGATTGTTTTTCTTTTAGAGGTGTCAGTGTCTGATCCCTTTCCCACATTATGAAATCCAAACATATCTGAAAATCTTCTATTAAGTTTGTTAAAAAAAAAAAAAGTATAAAAACAGAATTGGTCAATGGCTACTTTCAGTTTTTTCATTTCTGTGAATAGTTGTATCATTCCTTGAAGTGATTTTAATATATTTGAGAAATGACAAAGTGTGTGTTTTTTCTTGAGTACGGAGTTTTGGAGCACTTTTAGTTAACTTATGGTATCCATTAGCTTTTACTCTTTTTTAAGCACTTCTATTTTCACTTAGTTATAAGGATTTCCTGTAAAAATGTTTAGGCAATTGTACAATGTTTTAGATTTTTTTAAAACTATTTTTGGACATAATTGTACACAGTGAACAATTATTTAAATTTACCTTCATATTTACCGCTTTTTACTTAACATTCATTTTTTATGAGATCATTTTTGTTCTTCCTAAAGTAAATCAGAATTTCCTTTAGCGTTGATATAAGAGTAACTGAGTTTTTTCGTTGTTGCCTTTTAAAATCTCAATCTTTAAAAATGCCCTTATCCTTGAGTAGTCATCATTTAGTTTTTATAGGGAATTTTTTTCCTCCAGCTGTTTAAGAGTTTTTATCATGTTTACCATTTCACTTGAGTGTATGTTGGTATGAATTTCCTTTTATTTAATCCTACTTGGGGTTTATTGGGGCTCTCGAATATGAAGATTATCTTTTATTAATTTGGGGCTGGGCTGAGGTTGTGGCTCAGCAGTAGAGCGCTTGCCTAGCATGTGTGAGGACTTGGGTTCGATCCTCAGCACCACATAAAAACAAATAAATAAAATAAAGATATTGTGTCCAACTATAACTAAAAAAAAAATTGGGGGACAATGTTTCTTTTCAGATATTTCTTTCTTGTTTTTCTCCATTTGTAGTATGACTTAGTTGTAAATTAACACTTTTTATTCTGTCCTCCAGGTTTTCAATCTCTCATGTTTTTCATCTGTGTCTTTGTACATTCTGGGTAGTTTTTACAGTTCACTAGTTTTTTTGTTAACCATGTGTAGTTGGTTATGTAATGCCTTCCTGAGTTTCTGGTTGTGATTTATATATATATATATATATATATATATATATTACATTTAGTTTTGGAAATTCTGCTTGGTTTTTAAAAAATTTATCTGATTATTTTTGACCCATCTCTTGTTCCTTTATCTATTTTGTACCCAGTAATTCTAATACCTGTTGTCTTTTCAGAAATAAAATTTCTTTTTAATTCTGTGGATTCTTTTGTACATAGTAGCTTGTGTGCCTTATGGGGCTTGTGATTTTTTTTTTTAAATTCATTTTTTGTTTGTTGGAACAGTGTCTGCAACATGTAGAGAGAAAAACATATTTTGTAATCTGAACTACAGTGTAGAGTTAGATTAAACTAACTTCTTGGCTTCGATCCTGGTCAGATGTAAATCCTAGAACCTGAACATTGTGGTTAAAGGGGAAACTTTTATTTACACAGAGCCAAGGCTGAAGTTTTTTTACAGTTTTCCCTTAAAGATGGAAGAGAGCTTTTTTTTTTTTTTTTCTAATTTACTCAAAGTGGTCATTCCTTTGGGAGCCCCCAGATTCTCTCATGTCTCTGATAACAGAAAATGATGTTTATGCAGCAGCATACTGGATGAAGTAGGAAGATTTGGAGCTCTGGATAAGAGTAGTTGCTGCTCTAAGCAATAGATTTGGGTTCTTACTACTCGTGCACTGCCAATTCTAAGAAATGATACTAACATCTGGTGGCAAGTTCTGCTTTTATACCATTCAAAAGTGTGGTAGACTGGTGCTGCTCTACGACCTCTTGTTAACAGCCTATAAAAGGTATTTGTAGAGAATGCAAATCAACTACATTACTAAACATACTATTTAATTCAACTTTTTTTTTTTTTTTTTGGTAGCAAAATTCCTCTTGGGAAGTGATACATTGACTTAATTTCAGTACTTAATTTTCTTTCCCTGCAGAAAAACTGCAGTTTGAAGACCTGCTACCTTAAGTAGCAGTGTTCCAGACCTCCAGGGATCAAAAATCACCAGATGCCATCAGAATAGCTAGTATACTTGTGTGGTTTTTTTTGTTGTTGTTTTTTTTTATTTTTTATTCTTTTTAGATATACATGACAGTAGAATATATTTTGACATTATTACAAACATGGAGTATAACTTATTAGGATTACCTTTGATTTTTAGCTATAGAATTTCCTTTTTTTTTTTCTGTCCAATATTCTCACTTGTATTAACAGAGATAAATTTTAAAAAATATTTGGTCCCCATTTTGGATGTCTTATAGTTGCTAATATTTTTGAGTTCTCTTATATAAATTTACCTAACTGAATGCTAAATGTTCGTTTGTTTTTTCTACTTTGAAAAATTGTCTTAGCCATATTAAATCAGAATGTGGAAGTGCACTATTCGGATTTGTCAAAAAATATTAATCATCTTAGTATTTTTAAGTATATAGTTCAGTAAACATTGTGTTCACATTGTTGTGAAACACATCTTCAGACCTTGTTCATCTCAAAAATCTGAAACTAGACCCATTAAACCACAACTTCTTTTGCCCTTTCCCTAACCCCTGGTAACCACCATCCTACTTTCTGTTTCTGTGAATTTTATCACTCTAGATATCTCATATAAGTATTTGTTATTTTTAACTAGCTGATTTCACTTAGCATAATGTTATTAAGGTTCATTCATAGTGTACCCATGTGACAGAATTTCCTTTCCTTTTTTGAGGTCGAATATATGACATTGTGTGTGCATATCACATTTTTTTTTTTTTTATTCCTCCTTTGTTGGATGTTTGAGTTGCTTCACTTCTTGGTTCTTGTGAATGGTGCTAGACATAAAAATATCTCTTGGATGTTGTGCTTTTAATTTTTTGGACATATATGCAAAAATGCAATTGCTGGGTCATATGATGTTTGCTTTTTATGGTTTTTTGTTGTTGTTGTTGAGGTATTGGGAATTAAATCCAGGTCCTTGCACATGCTAGGCAGATGCTCTACCACTGCCAATTTTTAAATTTTATTTTGAGGCGGGGTCTCACTGAGTTGCCCAGGCTTGGCCTTGAACTTGGGATTCTCCTGCCTTAGCCTCTTTAGTAACTGGGATTACAGGCCTGCATCACTGTGCCTGGGTACCTACTTTTGATTTTTTGAGGAACCTCTATGCTGTTTTCTACAGCAGTTGCATCATTTTATAATCACATCAACAGTACAGTTTTAATTCCTTTTGTATATCTCAAATACGTGTTTAGTTTTTATAATAGCCATTCTAGTGGGTGTGAAACGATATCTTGTTATAACTTTGATTTGCATTTCTCTAATCATTTAAGATTTTGAGCATTTTTTCATATGTTCTTTATGCCCCATCTCTCCATACTGGGGATCCAGCCCAGGGTCTTATACGTAAAACCCAGGGTCTTATACATAAGTGGTAAGACAAGCACTTACCACTGAGATATGTTCCCCACCTCTTTTTATTTTGAGACGGCTTGCTGAGTTGCTCAGGCTGGCCTCAAACTTACAATGCTTGTGCCTCAGCGTCTTGAGTGCCTGGATTACAGTGTGTGTCACCATACCCAGCTAATTTACAAATATTTTCTTCTGCTTGGTATGTCTTTTCACTGTGATGGTTATACCCTTTAATTCATAGAAGTTTTTAAGTTTGATATAGTTCCAGTTGTCTGTCATTGCCAAATCTACTGTGATTAAACTTTTCCCTTCTGTTTTCTATTAAGAATTTTAGTTTAATAGTTTAAATACTTTTATTTGGGTCTTTGATTTGTGTGTATGGTGGAGTGCTGGGCATTGAACCCAGGGCCTCATACATGCTAAACATGTACTGTGCTGCTGATCTACACCCACAGACCCTTTCCTCCATTTTGAGTTATTTTTTGTATATGGTATTCAGTAAGGAGCCATCTTTTATTTGTTGGCATGTGAACGTCCAGTTTTCCCAGCCCTATTTGTTGAGAAGACTGTCCCTTCCCCCATTGAATGGTCTTGGCATGCTTGTCAAGAAAGAGTTGGCTGTATGCAAGAGTTTGTTTGTGGGCCCTTTATTCTTTTCCATTGATCAGTATGTTGTCTTTATGTGAGTACCACAGTGTTTTGATGACTATAGGGTTTTTTGTTTGTTTGTGTGTTTGTTTTGGTTACTTTAGATTGAAATTAGGAAATATGAGACCTCCAGCTTTGTCCTTTTTTAAGGTTGTTTGGCTATGTGGGTTCCCTTGCAATTTCATACAAATTTTAGAATTGATTTTTAAATTTCTGCAATTTAAAGTCATTGTGATTTTGATATATATTGCATTGCATCGGTGGCTCACTGAGCATTGACATCCTAATACTAAGTGTTCCAACCCACAAACATGGGGTGTTTTTCCACTTTGTATCTTTAAATGTTCTGGCAGTGTTTTATGGTTTTAATTGCACAAGTCTTCCATCTTCTTGACTAAGTTTATTCTTAAATATTTTTATTCATTTTGATTCTGTTGTACATAGAATTGTTTTCCTAATTTTCTTTTTGGATTATTATATAGAAATGTACCAATGTTTGTGTATTAACTTTATATTCTACAACTTTTTGGTGAATTTGCGTAGTCTGATTGTTTATTTTTGTGGTATATTGTGGGGTTTCTACATGCAATTTCATGTCATTTGTGAACAAAGATAGTTTTATTTTCTTTCTTATTTGGACACATTTTCTTTCCTTTTCCTACATAATTGCTCTGGCTGTGATTTCCAGTTCCATGTTAAATAGAAGTCTTTTTCTTGATCTTCAAGAAAATGCTTTGAGTCTTACTCTATTAATTATGATGTTAGTAGTAGGCTTTTCATAAATATTATGTTGAAGTCATTTCTTCAGTTTCTAGTTTGTTGAGTGCTTTTTATAATACATGCATTTTCTACGTCATTTGATATGATTGCATGGATTTTGGCTTTCACTCTGTTTCTGTGTATTAATTACATTAATTGATTTTTGTTAAATGTTGAATTTGTCTCCATGTTGTAGACTATTTAAGAACACAAGTTTATAGAGTCGACATGGTAGCTAAGAGTACATACACTGGGGCCATACTCTTCAGGCTTCGGTCCTACTTGTTATATGATTCTTGAGTTTAGGTTAAGTAATTTTCTGTTAGGTTCCCATTGATTATAAGCCATACTTCACTGTAAGTAGTTGTTATTAATAAACTAGGCAATTTCTTTTTTCTGTTGCATAATAAAAAGAATCTTTTTGGTTTAAAGGGTAATAAATAGCAGGAAAATGAATGCTGAATAATCATTACAAACTCAAAGTTAATGGATTGTGTCATAAAAATAGTTCTTTTTGGTATTAGGATTCCCTCAGACCCTTGCAATTATTGAGGATCCCAAAGGGCTTTTGTTTTTTTTGGGCTATGTTGATGTTTACTACATTAGAAATTACAATATTCAAAATAAGAGAAATAACATGCCAACCAAAAATATCTTTATGAAAAATAATGAAATTCCGAAAAATAGATCAGAAAGACTTGTTTTACATTTTTTAAAAAATTTTTAATTCTCAGTCAAAGCTATTGGATTCTTAAATCTATTTCTGCATTTTGCCTGTTGCAGTAAATTGTTTGGATTAAAATATATGAAGGCAGTCTGGTCTCATGTTTAATAAAAAAGGGAAGAACCTCATGAACCATTTTGTAAAGGTCTTAGGAATCCGTGGATCACATTTTGAGAGCCACTGTTGTGTAGAAACTAAAAATTTACCCTTCCCAGAGACCTTTGTCCTTAATGAAGTCTAGTTTTCTTTTGGTGTTAATCTCCATATCACTAAATAATGTGCCTCTTTTGTTATTTCTTAATTTATCAGCGGAATGCAGTTATCTTTGTATTTCCTGTAATCATTGTTTAAAATTTAGTGCTTATCTTCTCTTCTCATTTTTCTTTTTTTTTTTTTTTTTTTTTTTTTAATTTTTTATTGTGGGTTGTTCAAAACATTACAAATTTCTTGACATATCATATTCCACACTTTGATTCTAGTGGGTTATGAACTCCCACCTTCACCCCATACACAGATTGCAGATTCACATCAGTTACACATTCATTGATTTACAAATTGCCATACTAGTGTCTGTTGTGCTCCGCTGCCTTTCCCATCATCCACCCTCCCCCCTCCCCACCTCTCCCCTCCCCTCCCCTCCTCTCTCTCTACCCCCTCCACTGTATAACCCTGAGGGTCTCCTTCCATTACCGTGCAATTTACCTTCTCTCTCCCTTTCCCTCCCACCTCTCATCCCTGTTAAATGTTAATCTTCTTCTCCTGTTCTTCGTCCCTACTCTGTTCTTAGTTACTTTCCTTATATCAAAGAAGACATTTGGCATTTGTTTTTTAGGGATTGGCTAGCTTCACTTAGCATAATCTGCTCTAATGCCATCCATTTCCCTGTAAATTCTATGATTTTGTCATTTTTTAATGCAGAGTAATACTCCATTGTGTATAAATGCCACATTTTTTTTATCCATTCGTCTATTGAAGGGCATCTAGGTTGGTTCCACAGTCTTGCTATTGTGAACTGTGCTGCTATGAACATGGAATTCAGCGGTAGACTCTTTCTATTTCTTCAGATTATACATTCCATTTCTAGCCCATCAAAGATTCAACAGTAGTTCAGTATTCTCTAAGAATTTTATTTTATTTTTTAAAATTCTTTAATATTTATTTTTTAGTTTTCGGTGGACACAACATCTTTGTTTGTATGTGGTGCTGAGGATCGAACCCAGGCCGCACGCATGCCAGGCGAGCGCACTACCGCTTGAGCCACATCCCCAGCCCTCTAAGAATTTTAAATGCTTGTGATTTTCTTCTATTCACCTCATCTCATGTTATAGTTTTACTTATGATAACATTTATATTATATTCTGCAATCAGTTTATCTTCTGTAATTTAGGTTGGTGCCAAAACTTTAAAGCAAAAACTCTTCCATTATGAATGTGTAAATAGTGTTCACTGAGGATCCAGATACCATTCATTCTGTGATTACATTTCCCAGTATGTTCATTTTTACAATCTTGTACCACTTAACAAAATCTTTGAAGGCTGAAGTTCAAATGAATTTTTCCTTTTACATACTGTACTAATTGCCCAATTGTGAACTCTTCTACTGGGATCATGCCTTTCCTGAGTAGTTTTCATATTTCCTGAAGTCTTTCATTGCTTTTTTTTTTTTTAACCTGCTGTCACTGTCTTGATTATATTTTGAGATTTCTAGCCTCCTTGTCTCTTATCTACTGTGTACAATCCTCTGTCTTCTGGATATCCTTTTCTCCGAGATTTCTGTTCTCCTGATTCCAGTTTTTAAACCATAGATGACTGGGCCTGCAGTGTAGCTGCTGACCTATGCTTTCATCTTTCTCCACTGATGGCATGACCCCATGATTTCTTGGTATGCTTTTTGTTTAGCCTGGAGTGTATCTTCGTGGAGCTTCCTAAGAAAAGGCTTACAGGAGGTAAATTTCACTCCCTGCATGTCTAAAAATATCATTATGCTGGATAGTTGGACTGAGTAAAGGAGTCTACATTAATAATAATTTTTCCTTGAGTTTGGAACAGACGTTTCCCTACTGTCTACTAGCCACTAGTGTATCTATAAGAAGTTAATTTTCATTTCACTGTAGGTGGCTAGGTTTTTTTTTTCTTTTTTTCCTGTCCTTTGGCAAATTGAAGGATGTTTTTTGGTGTTGCAATGTTGTTAAAAAATACTATGTCTCCAAGTTTGGTTCTTTTATTCTGTTTTGCTTGCATTGTGTAGGCCCACCATTGAATTTGAAAATGTGTTTTTCTGCAGAAGTGGGGAATTTTTTAAATTTCTTTCTTTTTTTCCCCTTTGATACCAGGAATTGAACCCAGGGGCACTTAACCACTAAGCCATATCCCTAGCTCTTTCATATTTTATTTTGAGACAGGGTCTCACTCAGTTGTTTAGGGAATTTCTTTCATCTACTTTTTTTTTCTTTTTCTCTCTATAATTCCTTCTACTTGGATATTAGACCTTGTAAATGTATCCTTTTTCTTTTATATTTTTCATATCTTTAACTTGACTGTATTGCTCAACTTCATGTTCTAAGTAATGCTAAGTTCTTGTTTTATAGATACAAATTAGTTTTTGAAAATTCTCATCTGTTACCTTGAGAGATTTATTTCCCACGAGGTTTTGTAGTTAAAATAGGCTTTCTTTAAATGTCTGGTGATTTTGGTAGTTAATTAATTAATTTATTTAAAGAAAAAGCAGTAGGCTGCCTGGAAGTTCTATCTTAGGCCTCTAGCTCACTTTTTGACAAGCGGGTAGGAATCTGGTCATTAACTTCCAAGGCAAATCCAAGAAAATTATTACTCCTTAATAATTCCCTAAATACTGTCTTTTCTGTTATTTTCTTTTTTACCAAGAGAAGTAACTATTCTTTATGTCTGACTCTTGAAATATTCCTTTACCTTTCTTACACGTTATTCGTTATTCTTGTGTTTGTTTCCTGGTTGATTAATTAGCTTTTCCAGTTTAAAACAGACAAGATGATTAGACTTTCTTCAGAGGGAGATTATTATCCAAATAGGAGTTTCTGCTGTACAGGATGCTTAGTAAACAGAAGTTTCATATTTCACAAATATTTTTATGACCCAATACTTGGATTTTTTGTTTACTTCATGTCCTGGTTTACTCAAGAAATAATTTAAAGACAGGTACATTTTATGTTTCGTGTAGTGAGAAAATTTAACAGCTTTTATTTTAATGCTTCATTAATTAGGTAAAAACCTTGATTTTTACTGTCTCTTATCTATGATAAAGTTTGCATAAACTACTTTGAACTTGATTTGACCTGAATTTTCTTCTCTTTATAATGCACCCTCAATCCCCAGTGTTAGGGATGAACCAGGGCCTCCCTCATGTAGAAAAGTGCTCTACCACTGAGCTACATCCCCCAGTCCTTGGTCTGAATTTTTTTTTTAGTAAATTTACTTATCCACTAGATAGTTAGTTGAATCAATGCAATTAATTAGTTGAATCTGATCATCTATATCATGTTAAAGGTAATTTTTCTAAAAATGTTTGTAATTAAAAGAATTTCTCAGATGGATTTAAAATAACACACCCTCTGGGTTCTCTAACCTTATTCTGAACAGCATTCAGCTGCCCTAGTGCTTGGTACACTAGGAATTAAAACTGCATTATCATTCTTCCTAATGCTTTTGGTAGAGATTATCATTCCAGTTCAGATGAGTACGTATCTGGCTCTACAGGGCAGAGTTGGATTAGGCAGCCTATGATTGATTGATTGATTGATAGATAGATAGATATCGATATATATATCGATATATATATGTACAGTAATTGCTAATTGAACTGGCATGTTTTCTGTAAGCTTCCTAGGAAGGGTGACATTAATTTATTGTTCAAACTGAGACACTTGGAAAAGTGATGGAGAATACTTTTTATACTGGGGCAGAAGGAATGAATCAGAGCATAGTCATATTCCTGTGTCACATGTACTTTTAGAATTATAATCAGAGGGAATATAAATCACTTGCCTGCCTAGCTGACTTGACATTCCACTATATTCCCACTTGCTTTTTGTCATATAGGATAAACTTTGGGGACCAAGAAATGTGGACAAATACTGAATAAGAAATGGTGGGATGAATGGAAACAGTATAGTTAGCCATCTATACCTGTGTGTTCTACTTTGTGAATGGAAAAATTCAAAAGAAAATAACATCTATATTAAACATGGTGAAGTTCTTTATTTCCTAAGAAATACAACATAACAAATATTTATGTAATATTAAGTGTTACAGTTAATCTGGAGATGATCTACAGTTTACAAGAGAATGAATATAGGTTGTATGCAAATATTAGAGCAGTTTATATAAGGACTTTTGAGTATCTTTGGTTTTTGTCATCCATGGGAAGTCATAGAACCAATCTCACATAGATACTGAGGGACAACTGTATAAGAATCCAAGACTATTTGAATTTTTAAATAACCAAAGTCCTTTCTATCCAATGTGTGAAATATTACCCTATTAGTAAATGATTAATGTAGGTTTCACAGACCTAGTGTATTTATATTTAACTATAATTCTTTTTCTCAGGTCTGGGAATTTTGATGATGTGATTTGACAGTTTTTCTTAAGAATGTAGAATTGCCCACAGAAAATGTCAAGTCCCAAACACTTCCCACTATTAAAATATAAAATTCCCTTTTCCTGTCTTATAACTTGGCATTTATGTAGAAAATGTTGGTTAGTTTTATATCAAAATATGGAAATCTCATCCAAATAGAAACTATTGGCATTTCTTTGGATTCTGTTCTTTGGACCCTATTCTAAGTTTTGTTTGTTTGTTTGTTTTGTTTTTTGTTTTCTTTTTCATATTGGACTGAAATCTGCCACCCTGTAACTTCCATCTGTTGGTTCTAGTTCTGTTTTCTGGAGCAACATGGAGTAAGTGTCTTCTTTTAGAAGGCAGCTATTACCTTTTCTAGACTGAATTTCCTCAGGTCCTTCTGTTTTACATGAATTAAAACCCATATCTGTAAGATTTATCTTGATTCCCCTTTAACACATCCTGGTTTTCAGTGTTTTCCATAATACAGTTAAATATAATGCTCCCAAATTTTTATTCTAAACTGTATGGTACCATGGACACCCATGCAGAATACCCTGTACTATAGCCCATGAATTCAGATACTCTATTAGTGCAGCTTCATCTTATTTCTGGGTCCCCACTACCCACTTAGCTATTCTTAACTGTCAGCTCATTAAAACTTGTGGTCAGCTTAACTTTGCCCACTTAATAGCCATTGGGGCCCTCATTTCTTTAGAAGGTATTTCTACCTTAATTATTCAGCTTTGGCAAGTGGAATCTTGAGAATGTTAAGCAACAAATCTATAGGCCTTCGGTTTTAAGTGACATAGGGTCTCGATTTAAAAGTTAAAATAACGGTGGGAAATTATTTGATTACTGTTAAGGAAAATATTTTTGCCTCTTTTGAGGTAATGATTGCAAATCATCTGATTTGGATCTCCTTCTATAACATTTTTAAGAAAAATTAATATAATGAAATGCTGCCTCTAAGATGGAATGTTTATCTAAGTTCGTATTCCAGTGGAAGTTTTCTACCCTAAGACATAATTACTCAGCCAGAGGACTGTTGACATAATTTAGGTATTTGTTTTGGGGGTGCATCTTAAGATGTCTTAACAGAATCCCTGGCCTCTTCTGCCCACCAAGTTAAATGCTAGTAGCACATATCAACATTACTGCCTCTGAAGTTTGTTCATCAAAAGTATCTACAGGACTGAGGGTAGAGATCAGTGGTAGAGCGCCAAGATTTTTTTGTTCAGATTATAAAAACTAGAATACAATAAAGAACTTCACATACAACAAATAATTCTTTAAATTCCTAATTTGGTCAGTTTTCTTTTTCTTCCTAATGATCCTATCCCAGTTTGCTGTTCTTGCTTTGCAATATGATCCATGATCCAAAACATAATATGTGTGAATATATAATGTATTGGGATTCAGGAATAGAAATTAAAGAACAGAAACAAATATGGTGTTAAGTAGGAGGTTTATTGAGTTCAAATACTTGGCCTTTTGTAGTCTGTGACTAAATTACTTGCAAATGTGATTTTAATTTAAGTTGATGAATAACTTTAAGTTGACTTACTCCTTGGTTTTAAAATTAAATTTTGTTATATTTATTCTTCTACTTCACAATATAGCCAGCAGCCAGCTTCCGGTGTAGCCTATTCTCATCCAACTACAGTTGCTAGCTACACTGTCCATCAGGCTCCAGTAGCTGCTCACACAGTTACTGCTGCCTATGCACCAGCAGCCGCCACAGTTGCAGTTGCCAGGCCCGCACCAGTAGCTGTTGCAGCTGCCGCAACAGCTGCTGCTTATGGAGGCTACCCTACTGCACACACAGCAACTGACTATGGTTACACCCAGAGGCAACAAGAAGCACCGCCACCACCACCTCCAGCTACTACACAGAACTATCAGGTAAGAAAACTACTAGTTTCAATCACCTTAATGTGAAAGTTTAGTGGGCTCTCAGTATGTAATATAATGCCCAAGTCAGTACTTCTCAAACTTGAGTCTTCCAAAATATATAGGTAACGAGAAAAGTGAATGGATTTTCTAGATATTTTGGGGGACAATAAGCATTAAATTTTCTTGAAATGAATTTTAGTAATTCTCCCTTACCCTGTTTATTATATGTGTGTGTGTGTGTAAATGTATATACACACACACACTTTTTTTTTTTTTTTTTTGCTTTAGCTTTTTAAAAGTTACACATGAATTCTAGGTTAAATATTTTGTACCCAAGTTTTTGATTAAAAAAAAAAGAAGGCATAGGACAGATGTTCTTGATTGTACTAGAATGTTATTTATCCATCTGAAGCATAGGTGTGGCTCGCTCTTTTAAGAATGATGGGGACTGGGGCTATAGCTCAGTGGCAGAGCAGAGTGCTTGCCTAGCATGTGTGAGGCATTGGGTTTGATTCTCAGTACCACATAAAATAAGCAAAGGCATTCTGTTCATCTACAACTCAAAAAAGTTTTTTTTTTTTACTCATGGGCCTAAGCTATATTGGACAAATATATTACATATTTTCTTCTAGGCACTTACCAAAGATGGAAATCCCGTGGCCTGTACATTTATGTTGTCAAGATTTTCTTTTTTAGTAAATAACAAAAATTGTTCATGCTCTTACTCATCTAGGTACTTGTTCATTCTTTTTGAAGTTCTAAATCGCCTTTATATAATATTTTGTTTGAAGACATTACTTGATTACCATTAGCTTAATTAAATTTAGTTCTGATTTCTTTAACCCAGTTTCTTTTTGTTTTGTTTGGGTTTATTTATTTGTTTGTTTATTTTCGTGCCAGGGATTGAACCCAGAGGTGCTCAACCACTGAGTTCTTTTTTTCATTTAGAGACAGAATCTTGCTAAGTTGCTTAGGGCCTCGCTGAATTGCTGAGGCTGGCTTTGAACCCAAGCTGCTGGCATTACAAGCGTGAATGTGCCACTGTGCCTGGCTGTTTGTTTGGTTTTAAACTTTGATCCTACTGGACTTGCCCCAGATTTCTCTTATTTGTGGAAAAAAATGAAATCAACATTACTAGTATTTGCTATTGATTTTATTTTTTTAGTTGGTGGACCTTTATTTACTATATGCAGTGCTGAGAATCAAACCCAGTGCCTCACACATGCTAGGCAAGCGCTCTACTGCTGAGCCACAGCCCCAGCCTAACTTTGTTGTTTCTAATAGGGTCTTTGAAATCCATCATTTTCTGGGCCATGACTACTTCTTCAGCCTTTCCACCCCTCCTTACTTTAGACAGTGCCAGAATTCACTCAGCTCGCCTTGATCTTTCAGAAAGAAAGAAAAAAAAAAAATGGAAGAGAAAACTAGAGTAATCACAAAGCTTAATAACACAAATAGTTTGGTTGGTTTTGTTTGTTTTATTTTGTTGTTCTGGAAATCAAGCCCAGCGCCTCAAATATGTGAGGCGTGCTCTCTACCACAGAGCTACACCGTTAGCTTCATGGGTCATTTTTTCTAATGTTGTAGGATCCATCTTTAAGGCAAAATTTCCATAAGTCTTTTTTGTTTATTTTTGGTATCGGGGATTGAACCCAGGTGCACTTAACCACTGAGTCATCTCCCCAGTCCCATTTTAAATTTATTTTGCAACAGGGTCTCACTAAGTTGCTTAGGACATTGCCAAGTTGCTGAGGCTGGTTTTGAACTTGATAATTCTCTTGTATCAGTCTCCTGAGTTGTGCTGTGAATTTTTAAATGAAATTAAATTTTATTTGAATAAATGTTATTTTTAAATATTTCAATGATGGTTCTGATTTTAGAAGTTAAACATGCTGCTAGAAGTGTTTTTGATCTTGATATAGTTCAAAATTAATTTCTTTATATTGAGTTGATTCCTTTATGTCTAGGTCTGATATTTATGTTGTTTTTCTTTTTTGTATTTCTATATAGTAAGGATTTTTTGCTTGCCAATTTTAGCAAGATTTCCTTTCATTTTCTTTAGGACTCATACTCATATGTAAGATCCACAGCTCCTGCTGTAGCTTATGATAGTAAGCAGTACTACCAACAGCCAACAGCAACTGCTGCTGCTGTAGCTGCTGCTGCCCAGCCTCAACCTTCTGTTGCTGAAACCTACTATCAGACAGGTGGGTTGTATTAACTTACACAATTTCATTTTTAACCATCAAAATATATGATTCAGGATATTTTCTTAAATACATTTATTTATTTATTTATTTATTTATTTATTTGTGTGTGTGTGTGTGTGTGTGTGGTGCTGAGGATCGAACCCAGTATCTTTTGCATGCTAGGCAAGTCCTCTACTACTGATCCATAACCGTAGCCCTGATTGAGAATATTTTTAATGAGTAATCACAAAGCTTAGTAGCACACAAATGAGTCCACCTAAAATCAGTAGTTTTATGTATTTATTGAGTAGCAGATTCTAGCTATGTCCTTCTTTTTAACTACTAGAAATCCTTTGAGTCATAGAGAAGTTAATGGAAGCAGTTCATAATCATGTCCTTTTCTCCTGGAAATGTATTCCATTTGTGGTCTTTAGCAGATAGTTCCCTCCCTGCTGAAATAAACTATATAGAAGCAGCTGTGGTAATAATTCCGACCACATTCTTACCTTTATCAGAAATGCCTAGAACACTTACATTGCTGATTGCCTTTGTAACCAACGGACACTTCATTAATGGGCTCCATATTTGGTAATTTCTTATCTTTTTTTTTTCTTTTTAAAAAGTTTATTCTTTTTAGATAATACATGACAATAGAGTATGTATTTGTACATGATGCAGAGTTACACTGGTAGAGTATCCATATATAAACATCTCTCATTTTAATGACTGTTAGTTCTGTTATCAGCCACTGATAATGTTAAGTACGGTATATGTGATGTTGCAAATCAGGAAGTGTTTTGTATGTAAAGAAGCCTGCATATTTTTTACTTTAAGAAATGAACTTCTCATAAATTCAATTAAGAACTTTTAAAACTAAGCTTTTTGAAGTCTGAAAAGTTGGTAGCTCCTTTAATTATTTTTGAAGGACCTGAGAATGTGAGTAGAGCTCTGGATTACTAGAAAGTAAAATTGGCTTCCAGCTCTGCCTTTTACTTTTAGTATGGGTGAGGTTTTTGTTTTGTTTTTTTAATCCATCTCTGGCCCAGATTTCTGTAGGGTGTCCTTTCTGATTTTACTATTTTATGAGTCTCTTCAAAGTAGTATTAAAATATTTTGAATTGTAATGACTGCTATTGTTTTACTTGCTGCCTTCTCTGTTGATTTTGGCATGTAATTGTCTATAATGAACTTCCTAGTTAATTAATTACCAAGCTAGGCTTATACATATTTAAGAGCATTGAATTACCTAAGAGTCAGAAGATCTTCGTTTCATCTTAAGTTCTGATATTGTATGACTTTTAAAGTCATTTAGGTCTTAAATATTAGTTTTTTCTCTGTTAAAATGTTATCTTCATCTGTGTGGATCACATTTCATAGGTAACAGATAAATGTTACAGAATGATTATGGTCTTCTGAGATTTGGCTTTCTCAGAAATAACCTTTGTATTCTTTAGTGATCATTATTAAGTGATTAATTACTAATTTAGTGATTGATAATAAGGCTCATAAGATTCTTTCAAAGTGTATATTTGTTTTGAATATGGTTGAAGGCAGGAGAAAGTTTAGCAGAGACATGAGTGGTAGTCATTTGAATTGCTGTACTAAAGCTATTGACATTTGAAGAATTAAGCCAGTAGTACCTTGGGAGTTAAGAGTTATATTGATGTTCACTAGGGTCAAATCACTTAAATGTGATGAATGGTATGTGAACATGTTCCATAGAATTAAGCCTTGAAATTTTTAATGTAAATTGAAATGTATATTTGAAGGCACTCTCAATTATGTTCCAAACATAAGTTTGATTCTCTAGTGTACTGACTAGCCCAAATACACATATACTGCTTATCTAAAAACTTTTTATCTACCAGTTGTAAGTACTATTACTATTCCAGTTGTAAAGTTTGCCAAAGTATCATTTTGGAAATGTGTAGAAAGTATTTGGGGAAAGGTAGTAAATTATTTATATATTTCATTCATATTGGTAATAAGAATTTTACCAAGAAGAAATTGCTAGCACCTGTTTTTGTTGGTGTTTAAGAATATTGTTATAGAAGCTAAGCTGACTCACTCTTCTCATCTTCTAATGTGTTTTTTACTTTAGCTCCCAAAGCAGGGTATAGCCAAGGTGCAACTCAGTATACTCAAGCCCAGCAAACTCGACAAGTGACAGCCATAAAGCCAGCTACACCAAGTCCAGCTACCACTACTTTCTCCATTTATCCTGTGTCCTCCACCGTACAGCCAGTAGCAGCTGCAGCTACTGTGGTGCCATCCTATACTCAGAGTGCTACTTACAGTACCACAGCAGTTACTTATTCTGGTAAGACTGATAAACTGTGTTTAAATGACTAAACAAATTACAAAGGGAAACTCTTGATATTCTGTGGAATTATCTTATTCCTGATAGCAAGAACTGAATTGATAGGCACTAATATAAATGTATGTGCATATTATGACAAAAGACCATACTCTAAGTAGTTTGCGGTTCGTGAGGTGTGTGGGGGGGTGGGGTTTCTTTTTTTGTTTTGTTTTAAGTGAACTATTTTAGCAGAATATAAAGTACTCTTTGGGAATTTGAAAGTCAGTGATGAGTCTTTGACTTAGTATTGCAATTAAAAGAACAAATACCCAGTCTTCTATAGGATCACTTCCTTTCTGACTTTTTCAAATGAGTTTGAAAACTCAAGGATAGCACTAAAGGGATAAACTATAAGATGGTTATGTAACACATCTATATTTAAAGTACAGAATAGCTCTATTTTTCTTCAATAATCATAAATTTTCCCTAAAGAAATATGATCGTTAAAACCTTGCTGTGTCCATGACTCTTGCTAATTTCTAGTTGAGGTATTTCATGGTGTTGCAGTAATTGAAATCCCACATTGTTTGTAAACTCTTGGTTTTATATTACTGCATTGTTTCTTATTGTTTTGCATTTTATTTATTCCTTAATACCCTATCTCGTTCAATGGAGGCTTTAAGGTGACATGGGCTAATTAGTACTAATGTAATCTATTAAGAAACATAGTCCAGGATATTCCCTATTTAAGAAGGAAGTCCTTTGTTAAGATCACAAGAAACTATTTATTATATTATTTGTATATTATTATACAAGACTTCCCAGGTGCAGATTTTTGTGTATCTATCTGGGTAATTAGTTATAATTATAACCAAAATTACTGCAATGAAATGATTGGGCACTTTTTTTTTTAATGTCCACATTAGCTTCAAGAAAATAGGAAGTACAAGAGCATCCCTTTCTACTCATTATATTCCTCTTAGATAAGTTCCAACCTAATACGTTACCCTGGATTCTTCAAAAAGTATTTCCTAAGAATAAAGACATTGTTTTATGTAACTACAACAACTCTTTCAGGTAGCTTGATTTTTACCTTACCCAGTTTATAGGTGATTATTAAAATTAGAAACTGTTGACTTTTTTTTTTTTTTTAAGAAAAGTTAAACCACTAAGCATTTTATATCTAGACATCAATTGTCATTCACATTTTAGTGCATGTGTGTCTACTATATTCCTTATGTATTTGGCAGTATGCATATATCAATATAATTCTTCATAAAAATGAATTTGTCTTAAACATGCTATTTCGTGAACTCCTTTATTCTCACAGTGAATGTCCTTTTACTTTACTAAGTATAGAGATGTAGCATTTCTTTGATTGATGCTTTTATCCAACTTTTTATTTTGGAAATTTTGAATTGTGTAGAAAAGTTGGAAAAATAGTATAAGGAATACCTGCATACTATTAACCTAGATTCAGCAATTATTAATGGTTTTTCACATCTACTTTATCTTTCCTTTTCCTTAAAATCTATTTTCATATGGTTTAGTAATATATTTTTAAGTTGCAGACAATGTGGTATTTTGCCCTTACATCTTTGGAAAGTATTTCCTTCTAAGAATAAGGTCATTTTTTTCACATACCTGTAATACCAGTATTATTTAAAGAAATTAAACATGGATACTAGCAAATATATAAAATTTCCCGTTGTCCACAATTTTTTTTTTTTTTTTTTAACGACTGAGCTTTATATACATTTGATATATTTGTTTGTGCTTTTTTAAATGCAGGGTCCAGTCTACGATCATAGATTGTATTTGATTGTCATACCGTGTTGGTTTCCTTTAATCTAGAACAGCACACCCACCTGCCCCCTACTTTTTTTTTTTTTTTTTTAATAGCAGGGATTGAACCCACTGAGCCACATTCCCAACTCTTTTTATTTTTCATTTAGAGACAGGTTGTTCATCTGGGCCTGTTGCCCAGCTACCGTATGATGTTGGATCCTTTGGGGAAAAATCTCAGTTTCTATAGTTCTCTCAGTTAATTGCAATTTTTTTTTTTAATGTTATTGGGCATTCTTCTCTATAAAAGAGCCCCCTCCTTCTACTTTTTTTGGTTTCTGTGGACTTTTTCTTTGTTATTCAGTGTATTATGATCCATTACTCTTGTTGCTATCTTCAAGGCTCAAATGTCCCAAATTTGGCTAACAGTATTTGACTCAAATCAGCTCCTGAGTCTTTTTGACATGACTACATTAGTCTTTGAGCTCTTCTCTTTTTTTTTTTTTGGCACTGTAAGTTATTACAGATACATTTTGAGCTTCCCATTTCCTGAAATGGTTTCTTATAAATGCCTGTGGTATTAGGTATTAGGCTGCATGGTATTTTATTGTATGGATGTACTATATTTTGAAATATGTATTTGGGGGCATTTAATTTTAATTGACATAATTATATTAAAATATATAAAAGACTATTAAGCACAGTGTGACATTTTAATATGCATTTATTTATATTGCATAATGATCAGATTAGGGTAATGGATATATCCATAACAATCTCAAACATCACTTCTCTATATTGGGAACATTATAAATCCCTACTAGCTATTTTGAAATGTTCAGTTAACGGTTGTCAACCATAGTTTTTCCCACTGTGCAGTATAAAATACTAGAAAGTATTTCTCCTGTTGGACTGTACCCTGCCATACCCATTAACTGTCCTCTCACTATCCACCCTTCATCATACCCTTCCCTGGTAATAGTGGTAACCACTATTCTATTTTGTGTTTCTTTGAGATCAAATTTTAGCTTCCACATATGAATGAGAACATATAGCATGTGTCCTTCTGTGCCTGACTTACTTCACTAAACATAATGTCCTCCTGTTGTATCCATATTGCTGCAAATGACAAATTTTCATCCTTTTTTATGGCTTAATAATATTTTGTTTATATATACCACATTTTTGTCTGTTTTTTCTGGACACCCATGTTAATTTCTTATCTTTATTGTTATGAATAGCATTGCAATAACAAGCAAGTAAAATGCCGCTTCATCATAGAAATGTTCATCCCTTTGAATATATAGTGAAATATTGCTAGATGATATGGTGGTTTTATTTCTAGTGTTTTGAAGAATCTCTCATTTTCCATAATGGCTATTCTAGTTCTTCTCTGTTCACATCCCAGCCAACATTTTTTAGTAGCTATTCTAACTGGATGAGATACTATCTCATTCTAGTTTTGACTGAGGTTTCCCTGATAATTAATAATATTGAGCATTTCGTCGTACTTGTTGGCTATTTGGGTATCTTCTTTTGGGAAATATCTGTTAAAGTCATCCCTCCAGCCTCAGGTGCTGGCAACTGAACTGTGACTGGCCAGCAAGCATATATACTACCACTGTTACACTCCCAACTCCATTTTAAAATCAGTTTATTTGTGTTTTTTTTTTTTTCCTGTTGAATTGTTTCTTATGTTTTTAAAATTAATCCCTTAATGAATAATTTGCACATACTTTCTCCTGTTTGGGTTGGGTTTTTGTTGTTGTTGTTTTTATTGTTTTGTTTTTTGTTAACAGTTTGTTTTTGGTCTTTTGTATTGTGTTGTTTTTGTTTGGTTGCTCAGGAGAGCTTTAGCTAGTAAGGACCTTTTTGGTTCCAAGTACGTTTTAGGAATGTTTTGAATTTCCATGAAGAAAGTTAATAGTGTTTGATGGGAATCATGTTGAATTTATAGATCACTTTGGGTAGTATGGACATTCTAACAATATTAGTTCTTCCAGTTCATGAACATGGAGTCCTTATTTGCTTGCATGTGTTCCCTCTTCGGTTTCTTTCATCAGTTTGTAATTTTTGTTGTAGAGATCATTTACTTTCTTAGTTAAATGTATTTCTGGATTTTTGGTTTTTGTGCTTATTGCAGGTAGGCTTGCATTCTTGATTTCTTTCTCAACAAGTCTGATATTAATGTATTAAATGTTTACTGACATAACTAGATAGATTAGTCCTTATCTTAAGATAAATTTCTACATGGAACCATTTTGTCAAAGAGGATCTACTTTTTTAGAATATGTGATATACACTATGAAATTACCTACCAGAGAGCATTCTTAGGGCTTCTGAATTCTTTTACTTGTGGGCTTTGACAATTAAAACTTAGGTTATTTTTATCTCAAAATAAGGAGTTCTAGGGGGATTGGGGGTGTAGTTAAGTGGTAGAGTGCTTGCCTAGCATGTGTAAGGCACTGGGTTCTATTCTCAGCACCACATATAACTAAGTAAAATAAAGGTCCATTAACAACTAAAATAAATAAATAAAAAGGAATTCTAGGGAATGGGGCTATGGCTCAGCTGTAGCACAATTGCCTGGCATGTGTGAGCCACTGGGTTTTATTCTCAGCACCACATAAAGGTCTGTCAAAAACTGAAAAAAAAATAAGGTGTTGTAGAATATTGCTACCAAGTAGTTACTTGAAACATGAAGGGTTGATTGAAATTATATGTTTTTGTTTCTGATATTGTACACTTAGGAATATTTCAGTTCTAATAATGTTGCTTAAAGTGAAACTATTTTAGTTTTTAAAATGGAGCTTTTAGCTGGGCGCAGTGGAGCTTATCTGTAATCCTTCCTTGGGAGTATGAGGCAAGAAATAAAAAGGGCTGGTGATGTAGCTCAGTGGTAAAGTGCCCCAGGTTCAGTGTTCAGTACCAAAAAAATAAAAAAGTCAAGCTTTTACTCAATTTATTGATAGGCTTATGTTTTCCCACAGTACTTTTATTAGAAATATACATTTGTTTGCTAGTAGTTAACAGGAGAATTTAAGTTGTTCTTTAGCAGAATTCCAGAAAATTTTACTCACCTTTCAGTGTTTATTCTGTTTTTGTAAACTGAGTAATAAATTATAATTAGACTTTCCTCTTATTAGTTTTGAACTACCTGTGTGCAAGTGGAGATGACTCAATGTTAGGCTTAACCTGGTGATTTTATGGTTAAATAAGTCACTGTTAAAGGAACTCATACTTTCTCAGTCTTAAGTTTTCTCATCTGTTAAGTACAGACAGTGGTACTTATCTGTGCTGTGTCTGACACATTGCTCCTCATATTGTGAACTCTCAAATTAAAAGAATTAGAAGACCTGGTCATTCAGTACTGTTGGCCTCTGTTGCCGTTTTTCTCTTTGTTTTCTTCATAACAATTCATGAAGTTATATTTAAATGGCATTTTTACATTTTCTATACAGGACTGAAATCATTTGGAAGATGTCTATTATGAAGACTTCATAGAGGCTAGGGGTATACAACAGTGATAGAGTGTGTGCAAGGCCTTGGGTTTGACCCCCAGGATCTCCCCCCCCCCCAAAAAAAAAGGGGGGGATTTCATGATCCTAATCATGATACTAATAAGTGATAGTCTAGAAATAGTTTTGTTCTTAATTTATGATTTAATTTTTAATTTATTTTTTTGGTACCGGGGATTGAACTCGGGCATTCAACCACCAAGCCACATCCCCAGCCCTATTTTGTATTTTATTTAGAGAAAAGGTCTCACTGAATTGCTTAGCGCCTTGCTTTTGCTGAGGCTGGCTTTGAACTTGTGATCCTCTTGCCTTAGCCTCCCAAGCTGCTGGCATTATAGTCATACACCATAACTCCTGGCTCTTAATTTATGATTTTTTGAGACAGGATCTCACCGGGGCTTGATTGATCCTAGTACCTCAGACTCATAAATAGCTGGGACTACAGGTGCATGCTACTCTTTCCATCTAGCTTTGTTGTTTTTAATTTAACAAATTTATTGTGTTTCTTTATAGAGAAATTTAAACTGTATCTGTTTTTGCTTATAAATTTGAAAGCCTTTAGCTGTAAGTTAAATTATGATCCTTTAAAAAAATATTTTCTAGATGTTCATGAACCTTTATTTTATTCATTTATTTATATGTGGTGCTGAGAATTGAACCCATTGCCTCACTGGGCAAGTGCTCTGCCACTGAGCCACAGTCCCAGCCCTAATTATGATCTTTTTAATCACATTCGTAAGTAACAGAAGACAGTGATAGGATGGCCTATAAAGAATCTGGGCTGTGGCTCAGTGGTAACACACTTGCCTGGCATGTGTGAGGCAGTGGGTTCAATTCACAGCACCACATATAAATAAAATAAAGGTCTGTCAACAACAACAACAACAAAAAGAGTCTATTGATTACCTGATGTGGGTGAGGCCCTGGGTTCAATCCGCAGTTTCACCACCCCTCTACCACACAAAAAAAAAATTGTTGGAACTATAGAATTTTTCTCTTAACTAGTCATATTAATTATTTTCTGTTCTATCTGATTTTGTGCTTTTCACTGATATGTCTGCTTACTTTTTCCTACTTGATGTTAGGTATCACTTGTCTATTTCAACATTCTATCTTAAAACTTCATAAGCATTTGTGTACTTTAACAAACTAACAGACATTTGGGAATGCTTTTCTCAAAAATTGCTTGACTTCTTTCTTTCCTGGATATGTCCATTTCCAGTTACTTATGATTCTGATTTCCTATACATTTTTTCTCTTATTCTTCTAGCTATGCATTCTTCCCAGTGTGTGTATATATATATATATTGGAATCAGTGGGTTTTAAGACCTTTTAGTAGAGGAGCCTGCATTCAAGGGACCAAAGAGTTGAGTTCTCTTGAGTAGTGTTCTTTGCCATCTTGACCACTAGGAATCTCTCTCCTGAGCCTCACTCACTCTTTGCCTGACTAGTCTCACTTAAGGGAATAAAGGCCTAACTGAAATACATTGAAGAGGGAGTATACCAAATTTCTGGAGATTTGGGTTTATGACGGTTACATTTTCCAGTGTTCAGATAGTCTTATATATAAATCCAGCAATTTTGTCAAATTTTACAGCTTTATAAATTCCAAAATCTGTAAACCGTATAACATAAATGTTTATGTAGTATGTCAGTAACTTGCATAATGTGCATAATAGCTCCTATCTTTGGTTTTATCACTTGTGCAACCCATCAGTCATTCTTGGAGGTTATGATCTTGATATCATCTTTGTGTATTTTTCTCTTCTTTTAATCTCTTTTATCCTCTTACACTCTAAGCAAATCAATTCTTATTTTCATGATTTTTGGGGGGCGGGTGATTTTTTTCCTGTCTAGTATCGTACTTAAGATTCCACCTCAGATCCAATGCTTCCCAAATTTTGTTCAGAGGATTTTTGTTTGGGAAATATTAATAGGTTCTATGACTGTATAAGTTTGTCAAACACTATTACATCCCTCCATTTGAATTATTTGAATTATAAGCTTTTTCAAGACAGACCAAATCTTATACTTTATACCTCTGTAACACCTGGCATGTGTTGAGTCACTGCTTGAGTGACATGTAGATGGAAGATAAAAAGTTTCTGGCTATACATTATTGTAAATATTCACATGTAAATCTACCTGTATTGGCGGGATTTATTGACTTTAAATTTATAAATAATATTTAACTTGTTTTATAATTATGTAACATAATTTTTGTTTGATTTTATTTGTAAGGTACGTCTTATTCAGGTTATGAAGCAGCAGTGTATTCAGCTGCATCTTCCTACTACCAACAGCAGCAGCAGCAACAGAAGCAAGCAGCAGCAGCAGCAGCTGCTGCAGCTGCAACAGCTGCCTGGACAGGGACCACCTTTACTAAAAAAGCACCATTCCAAAATAAACAACTGAAACCAAAACAGCCTCCCAAACCACCCCAGATTCACTATTGTGATGTTTGTAAGATCAGCTGTGCTGGACCACAGGTACTTGTGTTGTATGTTTTATCATGAATCTCAGTAGTTATTTTTGGTAGTTAAGTATGCTGATTTTCTGACTCTTGTGCCTACACAAAAAAAAGGTTTACATATTTTTTTTCCTGTTAGCTTTTTAGCTAATACATACATATAGTTGGTCCTTCACATCTGCGGGTTAGCACATCCATGGTCTCAGCTAACCATGTAACAGAAATATGTGCGGCAAAACACATCTATACTGAACATGTACAGAATTTTTTCCCTTGTTATTTTTCCCTAAACAATACAGTACAACAGCTATTTATGTTGTATTAGGTATTATAAATGTAGTCTAGAGATGATTTGATGTATACAGGAGGAAATAAATAGGACTGTGCCATTCTACCTACGGATGCACAGCCTTGGAATTTTGTAACCAGTCTCTCACTGGCAGTAAAAGAAGACTGTATTTCTCAAATAGTCTTTTTTTGATGGGGGGTTGGGAGTAGGGGTGGGGGCTGGTCTTGGGGATTGAACCCAGGAACACTTAACCACTGATCCACATCCTCAGTCCTCTTTATTTTGAAACAGGGTCTTGCTAAGGTTCTTAGGGCCTCACTAAGTTTCTAAGGCTGGCTTTGAACTTTTGATCCTCCTGCTTCAATGTCCCAAGTTACTGGGGTTACAGGCATGTACAACCATGTCTGACAATCATTTTTTAGAAGCTGTTTGTATTGCAATTTGAAAGTATTGTTGGGGGGGGAGCTATAAAAATGATTATGAGTATAAATGAAAAATAGGGAAATTGAACTTTTTTCAGGATGGCTGCTTTGCTTATTAATTAAAAGCTAAATTCAATTTCAAAGTTTTCAAATTTATAACTTTTCTGAGACTGACTTATACATGCTTTGTAGAATATTATTTATTTCTATAAATTTTCATATAAGGACTGTAGGAATGTTGGGAATAAGGAAGATATAAGCACATAAGCACATGTCTTTTTCAAAAAGAACAATTAATGAAGTATGTAAGACCTCCATTTTCTGGTTTTGTTTGGCTCCAGTTTTAAATTCAACGCCTCTCCCAGTCTTGTAGCTTGGTAGATTAAAAAAAAAAAAAGATTAATTTAAAAGAAAAAATCAATTTGACTTTCTGGTAGTTTCTTAAATTATAGCCAGCTATCCCTCTGCCCATCCAGTGTACATTTCTTTTTTATTTACTAGATTACTTCTATGTTTAATTACAAATTTGAGGAGTGTTTTCAGTTACTAGTACTGATGATCTCTGAGTTACTGAAACCAATTTTAATATATGTGGCTAGATTTATAAAACCATGTGGGTTTTTTGTTTTATTTTTTCCTCCACTGTTTTGGGTATGATAGGAAAGGGTGGCATTATGGCCACATGGTTGGTGGGGGCAAAGTGATTTTTATGATACAAGTAGCAAGCACAGAAATAGGAGATTTATTGACTATGTGGGTGCCCATATGAAAAACATGAAACATGGTACTATGGTGATAGTTTAACAGCACTATTTGGAATGAAGACATGAAGTTGACCGTTGATTACAGGGGGAGAGAGGAGAGTTAGATGGCTACACAAGAATGGGCCAAGGGTATTTCTGCAAGTCAGAGACTGAGCCTTAAAGTGTTAATGAATCTTAAAGAAAAATATCACTGAGATTTGAATTAGACTCTAGGTATGGGCCAAGAAAGGGAGAGTTAAGGTGAATTCAGGGCCAAGGTTTAATCTTGGTTCTACAGCTAACCATGTTAGAGACAGACTTCTTTGAGCTTTTCTTTCCATAACAAGGATTTGTCTTAAGTAATTAATAAACTATTACATGGAACTACTTGAGGCCACTGAGATAATGACAGGAGAATCAAACAACTGGTCCTTAAAATTTCACCCAGCTCTGAAATCCCATGATGAACATAAAATTTGATGCTTATCATTTGTGAGTCTTAAAAATAATTTTAATAATAAAACATGAAAGAAGAACCATTTGGCCACACAGAAAACAAAATTGCCTAGCAATTCTTATTGTTCTTTTATTTTAATTACCTGCCTTCCTTAATCATGTGCAAAATATCTGCATGGTTTATTGGTAATTTTACCATAATAATGGTTTTCCTTACAAATATATACATTTTTGACTCTTAGGTACCTATTTTAAATAAGCTTTTGTTCAGGTGACATGGATTATAATACAGGTAATGTTTCAGAATACATTCTGAGTTAGAAAAGTCAGTTTTATAAATAAACATGCCTATTTGTCAAGACTCTTATTACCATGCAGTAGCTTTTTTTTTTTTTTAAATTTTAATAAATTTTTTTTAGTTGTAGGTAAGCACAATGCCTTTATTTTATTTTTATGTGGTGCTGAGGATCAAACCCAGTGCCTCACACATGCCAGGCAAACGGTCTTCCACTGAGCCACAACCCCAGCCCCATGCAGTAGCTTTTGGTACTGGTATAAGGTACATTTTTCTTCCCTCATCTTAATTCTGTAATTAATTCCTTTGTTGAATGACCATTCTCCCTGAGCATTCTCTGTTCAACATTATACATAAGCAATAAAAGATATGAATTCTTGAAACTGGAAGAAGTTGCTTATGTTATGACTGTGTATGAAAGTGTTTTGCAGCTCAAAGTGTTGGATAAATGTATTCTTGGAGGGAGGTGTACCTCATTGATGAAGGGCCTGCTTAGCACACACAAGTTTCTAATTCAGCCCCTTCACCACCACGCACAAAAAAGTAATCTCAATAAAGAGCGTGCAGAGACTCACAGATGTATCACATATATAGTGAATTCTTCATGCTCGTGCTCACATTCTTATTCAGCTGCTTTTTAAATTTTCATTTTTTAAGTAAGTAGTAGAAATTTGAGAATTAAGTAATATGAAATTCTGTAGAAAGAATATCAGTGAAGCAAAATTTGCCCTTTTTGTTTAAAACAGACTTATAAAGAACACTTAGAAGGACAGAAACATAAAAAAAAAGAAGCTGCATTGAAAGCCTCACAAAATACCAGCAGCAGCAACAACTCTACTCGTGGGACTCAGAATCAGCTACGTTGTGAGCTCTGCGATGTGTCTTGTACAGGAGCAGATGCATATGCTGCCCACATTCGTGGTGCTAAGCATCAGAAAGTAGGTGGATTTTTTTGGCACACAGCCTTATGTCTTTGTTTTCTTTTACCTTTTCAATGGGGATTTTAGTAAAGATGACTTCAAATTTTGAAAACATTGTGTTCTAAGCCTTGCTTATGTGCTAACATATATAATTCTTTAAAGGGAAAGACTAGATTCCTTTCTTTAAATTGAATTAAACCACTTGAAATAAGTGTTTGAAATGATATAATCACTTTCTACTTGGTCTTTTTTAATTATAGATTGGCTTGCATGTGACCAAGTTGTTTCATCTTTCCCTATTTCCTCACCTGGTAATAGATGGAATATGTATACATACCTGCTTCACAAAGTACCTTGAAAATAATGAGTTTTGTATATAAAAGCATTTCACTTAAAAAATATGGCTCTTCAAAAACTATGCATGGAGCCACCACATGACCCAGCTGTACTACTACTTGTTATTTATCCTGAAAAATTAAAGTATTACAGTGATACCTGTTACAGTGATACTTGCATACCTGTTTATAGCAGCACAGTTCACAATAGCCAAATTATGGAACCAGCCTAGGTATCCATCAGTGGATGAATAAATAAAGAAAGAAAATGTGCATATACACAATGGAGTTTTATATAGCCATAAAGAAAAATGAAATTATGAGATTTACAGGAAAAAGGATGGAACTAGAGACCATCCATTTGTTAAGTGAAATAAGTCAAACTTGGAGGGTTCTTTTTCTTTCATATGTGGAAGCTAGAGAGGAAAAAGGAAAACAAAGGTGGGGTTTGGATCGCCTAAAAATCAGAGGGAGATCAGTAGAGGAAAAGAACCAGTGGGGGCTTAAAGTGCTGGGCCAGATTATCATATTATGTTATATGCATTTGTGAATGTGTAACAACAAATTCCATCAATATGTACAACTATAAAGCGCCAATAAAATGGAAAAAATATAGCAAAGAAAAATATGTTCATTTTTTTTATAATGTCATTTAGATAAGCTTAAAAGTTTGCATTTTGTGTTTCCTGACAAATAAATGCACTTTTGTTTTGTAGGTGGTTAAATTACACACAAAACTCGGTAAACCTATTCCTTCAACAGAACCAAACGTTGTTAGCCAAGCTACTTCTTCAACGGCTGTCTCTGCTTCAAAACCAACTGCCTCTCCTTCAAGCATTGCAGCAAGCAATTGCACTGTGAATACTTCATCAATTGCAACTTCTTCAGTGAAAGGTCTTGTGACTACAGGAAATTCATCTCTTAATAGTACATCCAACACTAAAGTATCAGCAGTGCCTACCAATATGGCTGCCAAGAAAACATCTACACCCAAAATAAACTTTGTTGGCAAGTACTGAAGTTTCTCTGTGTTCCTCTTAACTCTGTCAAAATGGTATTTCTTTTCCACTGAAGGATTAACCCTTCTGCTTATGCTATTCAACTCATCCTTTATCTTCTTCAGATATCTGCCCTTTTCTCTGTATCTATCCTATACTGTTTTCTTCCCTTCAGCCATAGAAATATGACCATATCTTATGTAGTTGTGGATTTACTCAGAGACCTTTTTTTTAGTTTGGTTTGGGGTTTTTGGCACAGTGTTAGGGATCAAACCCAGGGCTTTGTGTATGCCAGACAAACACTACCACTGAGCTATATCCCTCCTGAGTCCTTACTTTATCTACTTCTGTAGTTCCTTTTCAATTCAGTCTACTATAGTATTCCCTGAAACTGATTTCAGGATTCACCAAAGACTTAATTGCTGAGCGCAGTGGCCAGTTTTTGGTTTCATCCTATTGACCACCCCTCCCCCCCGATATTCTCTTTCCATTGACTGCTGTACTATAAAACTTAAGATACATCTTTATCTCTTTTTATAGGTCCACACATCCTTTTCTCAAGTATCGTTATTGGTCCACTTCCTGGATGCTCATTAAATAGTTCCTAAGATGCTGATTCTAGCTCTTATCTCACTATGCTCCATTATTCCTGGGTGGTCTCATCCATTCTGATACTGTTCGGTGACTTGAAATATTTTTTGGCAAATTAAAAACCCTGGAGTTTTAGAGCTGTGTTTTACATACTTATTCTCTGTTCATTCTCTGTATGGTTTCACAGATGTTTTGCAATGTGTTCTGTTCTAACCCATAAATCTGTCACAAGAATACCACAATATAATCTCACAAAATTACTGATTTTTCAAATAAAGTTTACTAATACTTTTTATTCATTTCTTCCTCCTGCTTTTTCCTGTCTTTTTAATTACCCTTGCCTTAATTTTTAGGTCTGAAGTCTCTTTCTTAGAACTTTTTGTTTCTTACTCTATCCAGTATCTTCAATATGTTGTTTGATAGTCTGATCAGTCATCATAAAATACATGCCAAATTGTATTAGTCTTCTGCTTAAAAATTCACTTTGGCTTTCCTCAAGCATATCTATATTCCTTAATTCTGTCATATAAGATTCTTCATGGGGCTGGTGATGTGGCTCAAGCGGTAGCGCGCTCGTCTGGCATGCGTGCGGCCCGGATTCCATCCTCAGCACCACATACAAATAAAGATGTTGTGTCCGCCGAAAACTAAAAAATAAATATTAAAAATTTCTCTCTTTAAAAAAAAAAAGATTCTTCATAATCTGCCTCCTACTACCTTCCTAGTTTCATATCTTGTCACTTCTTCCTAGATAGTAATTCATACTGAATTATTGACTCTTCCTTGAATTTTCCATTTCAATTCCCATGTTGCTGTGTTTTTTAAGTACATGCTGTTCTGTTTAAACATTTTTTTCTTTCTTCCTGACCAGTATTATAATCATTACTTCTCTTTCCAAGCCCAGTTCAAGTTTCACACCCTTTGTGTAGCCTTTCTTAACTGGATCAGGTTAAAGAGTAATGACTTCTTTCTTTAGCTTTCCTACAATATTTGGTTCCTACTTATTGTAGCACTCTCACATGGTGTTATAATTATTTGCTTTTTTGCTTTTTTTTTCTTTTTAATTTTGGGCACCTCAAAGGCATCTACAGTGTCTTCTGCCCCCAGAACATAGGTGCTTAACACTGAGCTTGATCACCAACCTTCCGACCTGCCCCCCACACCCATTTTTGTTTTGTTTTTTTAATTTCTACTTAGGGTCTTGCTAAGTCGCTGAGGTTGGCCTTAAACTTGGGATCCAAGTATCTGGGATCAATAGGCGTGTACCACCACAACTACATTCTCTTATGGTATCATCAAAACTTAGGACATTGCCCTCATTTTGTATATTGTTTAAAATATTTTTGAAAGAAAGTCTTTGTAGACAATTTGCAATCAGATACTCAGGCGTTCTCTTGGATAGTTATTTAAAATGTTAAGTTTAGTTGATAGTGGGCTGGGGTGGTAGCTCAGCAGTAGAGCATTTGCCTATTGCACTGGGTTGCCTAGCACATATGAGGCACTGGGTTCAAGTCTTACCAACAAATATAAATAAATATCCATCAACAACTAAAAAATTTTTTTCAATTTCTTTAGTGGATAATTAAAATGAAAACCATGATTTATGGGGTTTTATTTCAGTTTTTGAGATTATTCATACTATCAGTTTAGAATAACAAACTTTTTGATTAGCTTTTGGATTTTAGAGCTAAAGAAGGGGGGAGTTCAGAAATATGTTTTATTAATAGGATTTTAGAAGCCACTTGTGTGGTTCTTTAAAATTCCCATCTTTAGTATACGCACAGAAGTTTGACTATTGGTAGAAAATAACTTTCTATGAAGTTTTCATTGTATCAGGGTTTGTCCTTTTATATAGAAATAAAATTACTGTAATTCTTTGTTGTTCTAGGTGGTAACAAGCTGCAGTCAACAGGAAATAAAACAGAAGACTTAAAAGGAACTGAATGTGTTAAAAGTACTCCTGTCACTTCTGCTGTGCAGATTCCTGAAGTAAAGACAGACACAGTGTCAGAACCAGTCACACCAGCATCTCTTGCTGCATTGCAGAGTGATGTGCAACCAGTGGGCCATGATTATGTGGAAGAGGTATTGCTTTGAGAATACTATAGCTCTGAAATTGGGTAAAGGGAAGATGTATGTGACTTTGTTGCAAGCATGCTCTACATGTAAAATAAAAGTATACTTAGTTATATTTTAGATTTAGGTCACTTATGAAGGAATGAGTATTATAAAAAAGTCCTTTAAGCTTGCCTGTTTAACTTTATTCTTGTTAACAGTGTCACTGAAGTGTAAGGTAACTTTTATTTATTTGCAGATATTCTTGTAATATTCTATTTAGCTATCATAAGACATTAAAATTTAAAAAATTCTGCTGGGTGCAGTGGTACATGCCTGTAATCCCAGCGGCTCTGTATCCTGAGGCAGGAGGATTGTGAGTTCAAAGCCAGCCTCAGCAATTTAGTGAGACCCTATCTCAAAATAAAAAAATTCAAGAAGAGTTGGGGATGTGGCTCAGTGGTTCAGTGCCCTTGAGTTCAATCCCTGGTACAAAAAAATGTTAAAAAATTAAAAAATGCATATATTTTTTTTAATTCTGTGAAGCAAAAATAATGATGGAGAGAGCAAGTAGATCTCCTTTTGAATAATTATTTTGATTTATGTTTAAAATTAAGGTTGCTAATTTAACACATGACATTTATTTGGTTTCTCAAGTTGATTAGAACACTATTCCTATTTAAAGGTTAAATAAATTAGTAAATATAGGAGCAAGGGGACATTAGACTTGAATAAATTAAGTTTAGGATTAGCATTTGCTATTAGCAGGAAAGAAACCCAGTGTTGTGACACTGCTATTTACTTTCATTTTATTGCAAAGCATTGTATCATTTTTCTGAGCTTCAGTGTCCACGTCTATAAAATAGGAATATTCCTCAATAAAATTATGACAATTAGATGAAACTAAGAACCTAGTACATGCCTGGAAGACTGCATATTATTTTGAGTTCTTTACTTACAAGATGCATTCTGTAATTTATAAGTAGTTTATAAACAATTCTAACTTAGCTTTATCTCTTATAAGTAAAATTTGAGCTGGGCACAGTGGCACATGCTTGTAATATCAGTGACTAGAGGCTGAGGCAGGAAGATGGCAAGTTCAAGGCCAGCCTCAGCCACTTAGGCCCTGTCTCAAAACTAAAAAAAGGTCTGGTGATTTAGTACAATGGTAAAGCACCCCTGGGTTCAGTATGCAGTATCACTTAAAAAATGTAAGATTTGGTATTCTTTTTTAAAAAAATGTTTTTAACTCAAGCATCCTAATTTCTGATTGATTTGGATTAATTAAATACTCAAAAATTTCAGAAATTTGCATTCAGAGCCAGTCTAAATGCTTGTAATTTCAACTACATATCCATTATTAAATTCGTAATAACATTCTTGTCTACTTATCTTTCTGATTGTACAGTTAGAAAAAAAATTAATCTGGACTTTCCATAAAGTTACATGTATAAAATCTTTCAGGAAGTTGTATGCTACAGTAATGCTTTTAAAAATCTTCATCTCCAAGAACAATATTTGGCCAGCTTTAGGTATTCTGTACTACTGATGAGAAAATTTAAGGCATCTAGCTAAATTTCAATCTAAGTGTTTATAGATTAAAATATTCAAATGAAAGAGAATTACAAAAGCAAATGTACGTAATATTTTGAAAGTTAAAAATACTTTCATTCTCAGTTTCTATCCTTTTAAATGTATATCCATTCCATTTATGTTTTTCTCCCACTTCAAATTCCAGATGTTCACATCTGTATTAAATAATCCATGAATATTGTGTGTGTGTGTGTGTGTGTGTATGAAATTTGCAAAATGAATTGCACCATTATGTACAATTACACACATTAAAAAATACAGAAGCAAAGAATCTGTAAGGGTCTATGAATGAAATTTTACAATTATTTCCTGTTTTTTTCTACACCAAGGTACGAAATGATGAAGGAAAAGTAATACGGTTTCATTGTAAATTATGTGAATGCAGCTTTAATGATCCCAATGCTAAGGAGATGCACTTGAAAGGACGGAGACACAGACTTCAATATAAAGTAAGTAAATTTTAACTATTCTGTTTTTCTTACAACTCATATGTTCTTTATGTAAAACAAAACATCTAACCACAACTCACCCAGTCAGTGAACTCGCATGAGCTCTTGAAAGATTCACGTAGGTACTAAATCAGATGTTTGTTTTTTATTTAGTAGTTAGTAAAACCAATATAACTATTTTCTCATCAAATTTGGTAATTGTGGAAAAACGAACAAATGTTGCTTTGATCAAGTAATCATTTAAAGATAGTTGTTCCATATAGTGTTTGAAAAATGTGTCAAATCTTTATCTACTTCCTTTATTTTGGTAGAATTCCAAATAAAATCAATTTTAAGATGATTTTTTTGAAAAATTTCATCATCTTGCCCTAGGAATTCTTCACTGGATACACTGTAAGAATTAAGATAAATCTTATTTTTTTTTTTTTAATTAGTTTACCTTCTTATTTTTTTTTTTTTACAACTAAAAAATATTTATTTTTTATTAGTTAGTTGCTCATGATAATACAGTGATCTTGACATCATACATTTGATTCAAATGGGGTATGAATTCACATTTTTCCAAGTGTACAGGTTGCAGAATCATCACATTGGTTATAAGGCCATGTATATACATACAGCTATACTAGTGTCTATTTTATTCTGCTGCCCTTCCTATCCCCCCCTCCCATCCCATCACCTCTCTCTACCCAATCTAATGTGACATTAGATTAGATAAATATTAAGATAAATCTTAATATTTAAAGTTTTAACTAGGTCGGATTAATGAACTAGTTTTATATTTTCTCTTTAAAATGCAGGGCTGGCAAAACAGTCTGTTAAATGGCAATATTTTCATGAAAAGAAATATTGCCAAAGCAGATACTTAGAATGTTTCATCTATTTATAAACAACTAAAATTAAACATTCATCAATCAGTCCCACAAGGACTTTCATTTGGTCAACACTAAATTACATACTAATTACTTAGTAATTTTATATATTTTTTAAAATTTTTTAGTTGCAGATGGACACAATACCATTATTTATGTATATGTGGTGCTGAGGATCAAACCCAGTACCTCACATATACAAGGCAAGCGCTCAACCTCCGAGCCACAAATCCCAGCCCTAGTAATTTTGCATTTTAGTTAATGTATTCTGAATTATTTCCTCTGATTCAATTTAGTTATGCTGATTTTTCTCTTTAGGAAAATTTTGTAAGTAAAAGCCTCTATGATCAATATGTGTAGTTGTATGGCTAAAGATGGAGGTAGATTGTTGAAGGTGGCTGCCTTTTTTTTTTTTCTTTTAATTTTTTTTTTTTTTAACAGAAAAAAGTAAACCCAGATTTGCAAGTAGAAGTAAAACCTAGTATTCGAGCAAGAAAGATTCAAGAAGAGAAAATGAGGAAGCAGATGCAGAAGGAGGAATATTGGCGAAGACGGGAAGAAGAAGAACGCTGGAGAATGGAAATGAGGTAATATCCTTAACTTTTAATAGCATGATAGTGATTCTGCCTTCATAAAAAAAAGTTTCTGGGTATATGTCTTCCATTTAGAGCTAATTCATATTTCTTTAATGTACTTTTAGTGTTTAGTAAGATCATAAGTCTAGGAAACATTATATTAAAATTATTGGGATTAGGAATTTTCTTGAAAGTGGTATCATGTAAAGAATTTCATGTTATAAATTAATAAGTACCTCAATTTAAAACAGGCAAAATAGAATGACTGGTTACATGATAACAATATTCTGAATATAAGGGTTTTTCGTTGTAGATGGATACAATACCTTTATTTTATTTATTTAGTTTTATGTGATACTGAGGATTAAATCCAGGGCCTCACACATGCTAAGCAAGCACTCTACCACTGTGCTAAAAATTTCTTATTTTTTATTACTTATTTGTACACACTTCCTATACAGTACTTACTTGGCTTTTATTGTATGTTACCTTTAGTTTTTACCATTACGTGTAAACCAGTTTTTATGTGTAAGATAAAAATAAGTCCTATATCCTTTTTGGAGCTTCTGCCTTTGTAATGTATTCTTCCCTATACTAGGACTTTCCCCTCTCTACTAGGTTATATAATTATTTTTTTTTACTTGTATGTCTAAAATTTATTAAGTACCTAATTGCCGGTAAATGTGTTACATACTATAATGTGAATTGGCAAACAACAGTTAAATGTCCCAGCTGTTATTTTACTTAAACATCTTTAGCACTAATAAACTATTCCAAGTTGGACTGAACATATTTTTCAGAACCTTCAAGCTGTTTTTTTTTTTTCTCAAGGCCTACATCACATAACAGGATATTTGGTTCCCTCAGTCCTTGGATTACCTAAAAAGCTATGCTTATTCCCAACATGAAGAAATGAGTAGTTTGTTACAGTGGTGGTCAAGAAGCATAATTCTTTCTTAAGTTTTGTTTTAAACAGATTTGTTAATAAAACTTGCTACCAAAATTTGCTTGACACATGATTTTCTTTGAGAGCTCTTACTATGCTAGTTTGAAGTTGAAAGTAAAGGTAGAACCCAGAGGGAAAGGGATGGTGAAGAAGATTGTAGAATAGATTAGAAAGATGTCACCTGTACACTAGATGTCCACATTACAGGTTCAGCTCATGGGTGTTTTATTTGGAATACATAGTAAATTTTCATCTGAACCAACAACCATGAAGTTTTCATAAAAACCCTGATGACCTTGGCAAATGCATTCATTATTCCTTATGGCGACAGTTATTATGAACTAACTAAGTCACAGCTGTTGTCTCTAGACAGGATATTTGCTTTGTACTGTACTGTAATCTCTATTGCTCTTTATAGGTCCCCAACAATGAGACTGTCTCATTGACCTTGAATAGCCATTTATTACTATACACCATTGATTTTGCTCATATTAGAGAAGTGTATATGTTGTGCCTGTATCACAAATAGAGAAATTAAAGGTATTTTAAGAGGCTTTCTTTAAGGTAAAAAAAAAAAAAATGTAGGAGAGAGTTTTAGTTTTATAAAGACCAAGAAAATGCTATTAATGTCTGTGTGCACATTGGGTGTTTTATATACATTACTGGTTGAGCCCCCTTAGGTGTAGATATTTGGGTTTACGATCTTTGCCTTGTTTATAGTCCTTTGCCTATTCTTTCTCATTTGTCATCATAAAGTCTTGGCTGTTGTAAAATTTTAAGTTATAGAAAGCAAAATTTCAGTGGGGAGAGGTTGGAAGGAACAGTTTCTGTTCTTTCTACTTTGACCTTCAGCTCTGAAGTTTTCTTCTGCTTTTTGTTCTCTCTGGTTCTGTGTTTACATTGATTTACTTCTCAATGAAAGCAAATATGGGAAATCAGGTAAGTAGGGAAGAAGAAAAATGTTAGGCTGACTTGGGTAGAATTTTTATGTCATCACTGATGCAAGTCCTTGGGTTGTATTTCTTCTCATAACCTCGTATAATATTCTTTGTGTTTCAGACGGTACGAAGAGGACATGTACTGGAGACGAATGGAGGAAGAACAGCATCATTGGGATGATCGTCGCCGAATGCCCGATGGGGGCTATCCTCATGGTCCTCCAGGCCCATTAGGTCTTCTGGGAGTTAGACCAGGCATGCCTCCTCAACCACAGGGTCCTGCAGTGAGTGTCTATGTTTTTTATATAAGAAATGAATATTTAAACTTGTTTCAACATTAGGAGATCCTTTGGAGGGCTAGTTTGTAGACTAAATCTCTTAATCTAATGGGATTTTTTTTTCATCTGATTTAGATGTTTCTCACAAAGATCTGTGTCTTGAGAGTTTATGTTCTGAACAAACTGGCTAAAAGGATTATGAGGAACATCTCATAAAAGAAGTTCAGACTACTGAAAACAAGAACAAACATTCAGCAGTTAGAAAAAAACAGCAAACTCCTTTGCCTATTCTTTCTCATTTATCATCATAAAGTTTTGGCTGTTGTAAAATTTTGAGTTAAGGAAATCAAAATTTCAAAATCATCAATACTTTAAATTTATTAAAAAATATTTTCAGGGGTAGCCATGTACCTCAGTAGTAGAGGTCAAGTCCCTGGGTTTGATTTCTACTACCACATGTAGTCTTGCATTTTCATTTTACTGAAATGGAAAATTGAAATTTGTTTAAGTGGATATTTTGCTTAACTGGTTTTTATTGAAAAGATATGATCAAGTGTAATCAAAAAATAATATTTACTTTTGCTCAGAAGACTTTTTTAGTATCAGGGATTAAATCCAAGAATGCTTAATCACTGAGCCATATCCCTAGTCCTTTTTTATATTTTATGTAGAGACAGGGTCTCACTAAGTTGCTTAGGGCCTTGCTAAATTAAAGTATAACTTTTCTCTCTAGCCCTTACGTCGTCCTGACTCATCTGATGACCGTTATGTAATGACAAAACATGCAACCATTTATCCAACAGAAGAGGAGTTGCAAGCAGTTCAGAAAATTGTTTCTATCACTGAACGTGCTTTAAAACTCGTTTCAGACAGTTTGTCTGAACATGAGAAGAGCAAGAGCAAAGAAGGAGATGATAAAAAAGAGGGAGGTAAAGACAGGTGTGTTTTCAGTGTTATTTACTGTACATATTTTTAGTTTTCCTTATGTGCACTTTTTACATTTGAAATCACAATTAGATAATTCCTGTGTGAGTCTACCTTTCTTAACTATCCTTGTGTTAGATACGTAATATTTTCAGCTAAAATGAGAAATACATAGTCCCACTGACAACACAGTTTAAACCTTGGATTTTACTCATTTAAGTTTACATAAAAACATATTAAATCTGTTTCAAAGTCTCTGGTATGGTTTTCCAGTTGCATTCAGCCGCTAATTTCTCTATTTTTTTGTTGATATGTCCCCCTTGCAGTTTTACTATTCTGTTGTAGCACTAACCATAAAGCATGAATAAGCCCAAACTTTAGCTCCATCTTTCTTATTGAGTTTGTATAGTATGATCTATAACTTTTTACTTTTCCTTTTACCATTTGGAAATATTTTTGTATTAATTCAAACATGACTTTTATTAATGGTAAAGTGAAAAACAGAAGTACTCGGTATCCTTTGTTTTGCCTGTGAGAACTTAGTTCTTGGGTTGGGGGGAGGGTACTGGGGATTGAACACAGGCGCACTCGACCACTGAGCCAAGGCCCCAGCCCTATTTTGTATTTTATTTAGAGACAGGGTCTCACTGAGTTGCTTATTAGCACCTCACTCTTGCTGAGTTAGGCTTTGAACTGATGACCCAGGGCCTCAGCCTCCCAAGCTACTGGGATAACAGGTGTGTGCTACCATGCCCATGATTTATTTTTAATCCATATTGCTTATCTAATGATGTATAGTTAAAAATACTATAGTTTTGTTAGTGTAGTTGATGAAGATTTTAATAGTATTAAAATAATTTCCCTTTAATATTGTGTTTAGAGAATATCATGGTTCTGACTGAGGGCATATATAGGTCAGTGGGAGAGTGCATGCCTAGCATGGAAGAAGCCCTGGATTCGATGCTCAGCGCTGCAAAAAAGAAAGAAGACGGGGGGAAAAAGGAAATAAATGTCATATTATAATATGAGTTGATTTTGCTACAGAGCTTTGAAAGGAGTGTTGCGAGTGGGAGTATTGGCAAAAGGACTACTTCTCCGGGGAGATAGAAATGTCAACCTTGTTTTGCTGTGCTCAGAAAAACCTTCAAAGACATTATTAAGCCGTATTGCAGAAAACCTACCCAAACAGCTTGCTGTAAGTATGATGGAAAATGTTAAATTTACCCCTTGTCTGGTTCAAAAGTTTTTGGCAGGACTAACTGTGCTTCAGTTTAAACCTCAGCCAGCCTTTAAATTTTTGGCTTGACTTTCCATATTGAGTTTTTTGCTTAATTGTGCAAACTGATAAAACTATTTTCTACTTTGTCTTTTTAGGTTTTATGGTGCTTGTATTTGACATGAAGCCATCTTGCCAGTTTATTTTGAAATGTAAAATTGTAGCATATGCCCTCCTTTTCCTGTTCTTTTTCCAAGACTTAAACTGTAAGGCAGTTGATGGGGACAAAAAGTGATTTTTTTTTTCCCCTCTTAACAAAGCCACACTACCAGTGTTTAATTTTAAGTTTTTAAATTCATGAACCTCTTACTTATGTAGTTTGACATATTTTTAATAAAATATAACTAAAAGAAAGGATTTGATTTTGATTTCTTCAGTTTAATTATTAATACAATAGTATCCCCTTATCCTCGGGAATGTGTTCCAAGACGCCCAGTCAGTACCTTAAATGATAATACCAAACTCTGTGTATATTGTGTTTTCCTTATACATACATACCTTTGATAAGGTTTAATTCACATGTTAGGCACAGATTATCTTTTGTAGATTTTAATTGCCGGCATCACTACTCTGCACTTTGGGGCCTTTAAGTAAAATAAGGGTTACTTGAACACAAGCACTGCCATTCCATAACAATCTAATAACAGTTCAACTAAGGAGCTAATGGGCATATATAGCATGGGCTAGGCAAAGTCATGATTCACATAGCTGGCCAGATAGGGGAGGGTGCCTCAAGATTTCATCATGCTATTCAGAATAGCATGTAATTTAAAACTTATGAATTATCTGTTTCTAGAATTTACTGTATAATATTTTCAGACTGCAGTGATAACATGTAACACACTACAGAAGGTGAAACTACAGATAAGGGATGACTTCTATAGTTTCAATTTTCTAATGTGTATAATGGTAGGAAGTACTTCTCTTGTCTCCAGCAAATCATGGCAATACACAATTAAGAGAACATTCCTATTTATTTTTGGTACCAGGAATTGAACTCAGGGGTACTCAACCACTGAGCCACATCCCCAGTCCTATTTTTGTGTTTTATTTAGAGACAGGGTTTCAGTGAGTTGCTTAGCACCTTGCTTTTTCTGAGGCTGGCTTTGAACTCACGATCCTCCTGTCTCTTCCTTCAAGCCTCAGGGATTATAGGCGTGCGACAAGAATATTCCCTTTTGGTTTTACAAAACAACCTTACTTTAAAGCTTGAATTTAATTTTTTTGTGTGGGGGGTATAAAGTCATGATATCTTGGATAAATTTTATTTCAAAACCTTTCAATTTAGCCATTCTGAATTCAGGGATTAAAATTTCATTGGTAGTGTGGATCCTACAGTACTAAGTCAGAATACTACCTGACAGCAATATTACAACAGATGATAAAAGGAACAGTGAAAGCACCTTGTTGAACTTAAACTTGCACCACTCTAGCACTTTCTATTGTTCTCCTACCATTGTTCTAGAGAGAAAGTTCCTGTTTGTCTTTTTACCTCTTTGTTGTCCCTGTTAGGCCAATGAAAGGGGCAAAGAAAAGATTAGGGGCCTTAGAATAAAGTCATAGAATTTGTAAGAAACATCTCCATTCTACTTAATAAAACTACAGAGCAGGAAATCCTGTATCCTAATTAAATAATTAACAGTTAAGCTAAAGCAGATAGCTCTTTCAAAGCAACCTGCTCTTATTATGTAAGTGGATTAGCAAGTAAAGTAAAATTAATTCTTCATCATAATCATAGTTAACATTTACATAGTAATGGGTTTTACGTAAATAACAACCTAAGTGTTAGGTACAATTATTGTTCATATTTTACAGGAACAATCACAGGGTAAATAATTTGCCCATCTTCACATGGCTTATAAAATAGAGCTAGGATTTAAGACTAGACACTACACTGTAAACACTTCATGTAATTTTTGTCTAAAACTTTAATTTGTTCATATAAATTGTGACTTTTTACATGTCTACCAAATTGCGGTAAATCTTGGGATTTGTTTTTTGTTCTTAAGTGGGACTTCCTGCTTCCTGATAAGATGTGGATCTATTGAATTCACTGAGAATATATACTGGGAATGCTTGAACTGTGGCTGTAGGATCCAATGGTTGAATTGTTAGGTCCAGTTATTTTAGTTCCAAGTTCTGTAAATATGAAAAACAATGCCAGTATTTTTTTTTATCTAAGAATTCATCATTTAAGAGACATACACATTTACAAATATCCCAAATAATACTAATAATGTTAAATATTAGCTCAACAAAGATTTTGAAAATAAAGAGGTACAAGAGATTAATTATATGGACATATATGGCAGATCTTATAGTAGTATATGATCTTGTCTTTATAGAATGGTTAGGGTAGTAGAAAACTAAAAGAATCATAATGAAACTGCTTTTGTCTGTTAACAAATGCATTATATCCAACTAATTTCTTATAATCTTTTTTACATAGGTTATAAGTCCTGAGAAATATGACATAAAATGTGCTGTATCTGAAGCAGCGATAATTTTGAATTCATGTGTGGAACCCAAAATGCAAGTCACTATCACCCTGACATCTCCAATTATTCGAGAAGAGAACATGAGGGAAGGAGGTTGGAAAGCTGTTAAACATTCTACTTTTCTATTAACTGTTTTTTTGTTTTGTTTTATCATTATTTTCAATTTACCTACTCTTTAAGATGGCATTAAGCCCTAGAAGGCAACATGCTGGCATTACATATTTAATAGATTTGACTTATTTAGCAACCAGTTTGGGTTGAGATCATTTCCCACAAAGTAAGTGCTCTTGTTAATGATAATTTTTACATGAAACCCATAGGATATGATTGGTTTTCTTGATTTTTTTTTCTTTTCTTGCTAACCTCAGATTTCTGGAAAAAAATTCAAAATTATTTTTACTTGGCATAGTTGACTTGTGAAAAAAAAATTTAAATGTTTACTAGTATAGGGGCCACAACTTTAACTTCCATTAAGAAGTTCTCAATCTTGCCTTGTCTTAAAAGAAGACAAGAAAGTTTCACAGACAAAATTGGCTAACTATTCTTAGCACTTACATTTGAGGTATTATTATATATGTAATCATGGATTTGGCTTGTTCTAAGGTAAATATTTCTAGTTCTCTGAGGTTGCTCTTTGGTTTGGAGCACTTTCATAAATGTTGATCATCCTAATGCACATAGATTTTGATATTTGGCCTGAATATCATATTAGAATTAAAAATGAATTAGGCAGATACAGTTAGTGAGTTAGAGTACAGTTCAGCATTTTTAAACTTAATTTGCCATTGTAGAATATGAATCCTGCTGGTGCCAGCAATGTTGCTTTAGGGACTGTTCTGTAACATTTTTAAAGCTTCAAAAGCTTTTAAGCCAAAAAGCATGATCAGTGTCTGCAGTATGTTGATTCTTTTGTTTTATGGGTCAGATAAAATTTACTTTGTTTCCTTTCATGTTGTTTTTATACATCTTAACTTGTTAAATATGGAATTACACTAATATTTCTTTGTGATACAGGTTGAGAAAAGCCTCTCAATTACTGTCCATTTAAATTTGTTTTCTTACAGCAAAGCATTGTTTTTTTTGTGTGTTTTTTTTTTTTTTGTTTTGTTTTTTTTTTTAATGGCACTGGGCTTTCTACAACCCAGGAAAAAGGCATTTTACCTAAAATGTCATTGGGAGACATGTTTTATCTTGCATACTTTGTTATTTACCATATTAGGATTTGTATGTTGTATCTTAAGCTTTGCATCTTCAAAATAAATGAGTTTCATGTAAAGGATCTTTTATGTAACATGAGTTTCCACTCAAGGTTTGGCCATGGGTGTTGCTGGAGAAAGAGTTTGAGTCAATCTGATCAGGTCATAAGTAGCATATGACCTTTTACTTACGTAGCATATGACCTTTAACATATGTAGCATATGACCTTTTATTTAGGACTGGAAATTTTAAAACTTTCTAATACAAAATATTATAAATGTTGCTATTTTAGTGTGAAATTATATAACAATTAACTTTGTTTCAGAGTACATTCTGTCCAATTATGTTTAGACTGAATTAAATTATGTACAGTATCAAGCCTTTTTATTTTGCAAAAAATTAAAGTTAATAGTGTCATAAGTGTAAGTTCTTTGATAACCTATCCCTTTTAAAGGAAACAAAATTATATTTTTGTCTGACCCAGACTTGAGTTAGAATTACTGTTCTGAATTATAAAAATGAACCTGAGGGAAATGGTCAGTTCAAAATTGAAAGATTGTGCTTCAAGACACTGAGCTGGAAAGTTGGATATGCAAAAGTGTAGAAACATTGATAGAGTGTTCCTTGCTGCAGATAACTGCAGTAAATCATTTCTTTAGCTTCATTACGAAGATTGCTTCTTTCTTGCTGCAGAGTAACGGTATGTATTCTCTCTCACTGCAGCTCCCAATGCTCTGTGTCTTAAAATCACTTAAAGCCTATAGCTTGCTTTGGGGAGTTAGTACAGGGGTTAAGGAAGGCTTTGCCGGAAGAACATTGTAAATCATGAGACTGACTACGTGCACATAGTGTGGTAGCTCTTTGATGTGTAAAAACCCTGTTTCATATGAAAAAATATTTAATAAAAGAAACTATTAAATTGTTCTAATAACTGTTAAACGCATGACAGATTTTACTTTATAGTACTGTGTTTGACAGTTAAACATTTAATTGACTTAAAGCTTAAAATGTTCAAAATGCTCTAACCCTTGCTACAGAATTGTTTTCTGCAGCAAGTCAAGTATTGTGTGTGTTTTTTTTTCACCTGTAGCTTATCAGGCCCGGTCCAAAGCCTTCTAGCAGAGGGGATTGATTCCTGTCAGGGGTTGCTGCCAAGACATCGGAAGGATTTTTGACCAAGGTTTTCAAAAGCTCAGTGTCACATCTGCCATTTGGTTAAGGAGGGATTTTGGATGCAGAGTCTGGCATTTATTGTCTTTCGTGTGGCTGTTTTGTTTGTTTTGTCTTTGTCTCTTCTAGAATTAAGCAGTGTTCACACTAGTTTTTAAATGGTTGAGTGGATTATATATTTTACATAACCATGTTAATTTAAATTAATATATTCTTATTAACTTTTAATCATAAAATAGTGTGGACACCGCATGTCTTCTAATTGGTGATTAACCCCTTAAAATTTTTGAAATATGTTCATGTAGAATAATAATTTGCATTTTGTTTTTATAAATTAACTGATTTCTGTTTTAACTGGGTGTTAGGCAGCAAGTATGATTTTAGTACGATATATCTAAGGGGTTAATCCACTTGAAGTAAAAAATGGGTGCAAAAATCCACACTCTAAATTTAACAGCAATTTCCTACTTATAGTTCTAATATATTTTTAACTTGAAATAGGTGTCTTGGCATCTTTGAATTTGTGTCATTGATTAAAATTTCCAAAGTTATGAATGCTTGTGAACAAAATTCTTCTGTATTGGAGGAAATTTTTAAATGGTGCGTTAACATTAGATTATTTAAAAACTTAAAAGGTGATTGCACACCATCACCTTTGCATTTTAAGCTTCAGCAAATAATATAAATAAGGAACATGGAAAAGAGGTCCTTTAAAAGCATGTTCTAGATACTTTGGAGAGCAAGAATGGTTTGGGGAGTTGGTTTTTTTTGTTTTTTTTTTTTCCCCTTAACTGTGCTTTCACGTGTCTTTCTTCCTTATTTCAAAGAAGTCTTTTTCTTATATTAAAATTTATTTCTTGTTTTCAGTAGCTAGTCTTTCAAGTTTTGAAATTACCTACTAATATTTTTTTCCTTAATAGTTTCTTTTTAGCACCAAATCCCTCCTTCATTGCCTATTCTCAAAATACTACATAATTTTCCTTGATTATCTATAAGACTTCCTTTTTATAGGTCTTCTAAAAATTTTGTATCTGATTATTTGAGGAATAATAACTGAGAAAAGAAAACCCAAATGGGATGAAATTCTTCATCAGTTTTTTAACATACTTCTTTATACGTCATCTGCTTAGAATGAGGACAAGCTGTCTTTTTTAAGATTTGTTAATACTCATGATAAGATATACATTGAAGTAATTTGCATCCTTACCTTTTTCTTGTTTTATCTTCTGTTTCTTCTTTTGTCCCCAATATTCATTTGGGGTTCTCAATGAATTATATCGTGAGTGCCTAGTGATTTTGGTATTCTTTGACCAAAGGACTGCTATAATTAACTGATGATATAGAAAATGTACTATAAAGTCACTGAAAACTGTGAATTAGATTTAAAAAGTTACTATTTGCTTGCTGATAATTTGATTTGCATATTTGATATATCATGTACATTTTATAGATTTTAGATGAATATATGGTTGGTCCTTTGACTGCTTATGTGAGTGACTTTTTTTAGTTTAAAGTTAACTTCTTGTCCTGGTTTAGTTTCATATTTTCTCCACAAGTTTTATGTACATCATTTATGTTTTAACCAAGTTGAAAGATCCTATATATTATTTATCATCAAAACATTCATTCATCTTATTCCATCTTCTCTGTTCTTAATTCCATTTAACCATGCTAGTTTCTATTACCCATTTCTGCTTTACCCATTTGCTTCTCTAGTTACTCTTTGGATTACATTTTGTGAAAACTTTGAATTTTAAGGGGCATTTCATATTCTAAAATCCTCTTGTGGAAGAAAATCATTGATCTCTTAGAGAAATGCCTGTTTGGGGGCCCCCCATATTCTATTGATCATTTCATATTTATCATCAGTTCTTTGCTATAATTAGCCTCAGAATAACCTTTGATCACTTAGAATACTCAACAAACTCAGTAGTTAATTGTACATTCTCATTTATTAAGGTGGATTTTTGTGTTCCCTTTGTCTTGTCATCTTTGTGCTGGTGCGCTGTGTCCAGTAATCTTTCCTTTGGATTTCATTTGGGTGGGTAGGGTTTATTTTTCCAGAAAATATTATATTATTAAATTAAGAGTTAAACTTAATTTCTCCTTTTATTCTTAAAATTGAATTATGTAAATTTGTTGAAAATAACTCCCTGGGTGTGTTAAAGTGCTGACAAACTTCAAATGGCTCATGTGACACTGATGCTACTTTAAGGAAGTGTCTTGCTCACCTGGTCAAACACCCATTCCTCACTGCATTTTGCCAATTCAATCCATTTTAGATGTAACCTCGGGTATGGTGAAAGACCCACCGGACGTCTTGGACAGGCAAAAATGCCTTGACGCTCTGGCTGCTCTACGCCACGCTAAGTGGTTCCAGGTTCGGAACATCATTTTACTTTTTTCTTGTAGCCTTATGAGAGAGTCGTTCAGTACACATGTTTAACTGTGCTTAAACATTTCAAAAGATTGCCCAAGCAATATTATTTTAAATTAAATCTCAGAAAATATGTTAACATAGAAAGCTGGATGTGAAGATTCTGCATATTGCAGTTACTATTAATTTGACAATAAACTTTCGTTTTGGGGGTGTTTTGTAGTTTGGGTTTTTATTTTTTCTTTTTAGTGGCTATATTTAAACTTGACTTGTTTAGGAACATCACATGTTTGTATATGTATTATATTCCATAAGGCTGCAGATTAATTTTGCTTTAAATAATGGAATATGTGTTTAAAGCTTTGTGTATAGTTTTTTAAGATTTTTTCCCCCCTCTTTCTCTAAGTTAATAAGTGTAGGGAGTGAAAGGTGAGGAAGCAGCTGTTTGGTTTAGTGACTTTGCAGTCATGCAAAGGCACAGCAAGGAAACCAAACAGATTTCCTTAGCCTTTCAGTCCCTAGACAAACTTTTTAGCTCTTCACTATTTCTTTTATTTCTAATGTAGGCAGATTTTTTTTTTTAAGTTTACTGTTTTAAATGAATATAGGTCAAGGTTCACAGGGGATCAAGAAATTTTATTCTTGTATAATCTGTTTACTTTGACCTAAATACCAACTTTTATATACTAACCCTGGCATAAAATACTGCTGTAAATGGCAGCTCATTGAATCCAACTTTTAAGTGTGATTATTTTTGTTTTTATCTGAGCTTCCATTGAACAGTGGTATTTTAATTTTTTTTCATCAAGGGATATTTTCAATATTTCTAAGTTTAATCCAGCTGGTTTTTGTATTGCCCTCAAGGCTAGAGCTAATGGTCTGCAGTCCTGTGTGATTATCATACGTATTCTCCGAGACCTCTGTCAGCGAGTTCCAACGTGGTCTGATTTTCCCAGCTGGGTAAGTAGTATATAACTGCATAATGTAAAAAAATAAATATTCAGGAAATATGTCTGCAGTTACTTTTACCCTTAAGCTTCTATTTAGTTATCAGTCTTATTTTTATTTATTAAATACAGGGTTTTATTATTTATTTTTGTGTGTGTTTTGGCACTGGGGATTGAATTCAGGGTCACTCAACCACTGAGCCACATCCCTAGCCCTGTTTTGTATTTTATTTATTTAGAGACAGGGTCTCACTGGGTTGCTTAGCACCTCCTGGTTGCTGAGGCTGGCTTTGAATTCTTCATGCCTCAGCCTCCCTAGCCACTGGGATTATAGCTGTGCACCACCATGCCCAGTATTTTGTTGGTTTTTTGTTAATTTTTTGTTTGTTTTCTTTTGATGGGAAATGCTGGGCATCTTAGCATGTTTGATTTTTCTCAGAAGTTAATAAAGAATTATGTGTCATACTTATTTTGTATATTTTCTTTGCTCTTTTTTTCCTCTTCCCAGTGGTTTTTTTTTTTAATATTACAGCAGTAATTAGTTGGATTTTACACATGTAGGTATATTTAAAAGACTGAAAATGAGCTGTTAAGCCCTCTGTGCAGAATTCTGTTCATATGTTTTTAAAATAATGCATAAAGTTGAGAATTTCAAAAATTCAATAATTCAGAATGGTTAAAAATAAGTATTGAACACCTCCTTATTTAAAGGCAAATTATATTAACTGTTTGCTGTAATTTTTTCTGAGGGTAGGGAATGCATACTTATGCATCCCATATATTTGATTTCAGTCAAGCCTTTTGTTTTTTGGGGGTGGCAGGTATTGCTGGGAATTGAACCCAGGGCCTTGTATATCTTAGGCTATTCCATAGCCCCCGTGTTTCTGTTTTTTGTTTGTTTGTTTGTTTGTTTTTTATAAATAACTGTACTGTTATATACTATTTGCATCTTTCTTAACAAAATAGATTTTTTTGAAAAGTACCTCATTCTCTGTATTAACTATGTAGTATTCCCTTGTGCTGTACTTTATTTAGTATTCATTTGATAGACATTGGGGGTTTTTGCAGACTTCAGCTTTAAGTCCTCATTTTATATATTATTTTCAAGTTTTTGAAGGTAGAATAAATTGCTACAGCTGAAATTTCAAGATCAAAGAACATGTTCTAATTGTTCATCAGAAAGTTGGATCATTTAAAATTTCAAAATATTCTGGGATATCATTGTACTTTTCTTTTTGTACTGAGACTTGAACCCAGGGTCATTTAACCACTGAGTCACATCCCATCCCTAACCTAGAACTTTTAGTTTTTTATTTTGATAGAGGGTCTTGCTAAGTTGCTTAGGGCCTCAGCCTCCTGAGCCACTGGGATTATAGGTGTGCATCTCCGCCCCCAGCTCATCATACCTCTTAATGTTTAACAATATATAATAGACAAAGTAAGCCATCTCATTTTTCATTTGTTTCTTTTCTTTCTTTTTTTGGTACTGGAAATTGAACCCAAGGATGCTTTCCCAGTTTTTTATTTTATTTTGAGACAGGATCTCACTAAATTACTGAGACTGGCCCTAGACTTGTTAACTTTTTTCCACAATAAGAAATTGGCCTTTGTCTCTGTTAAATGATATTTTCCAGTTTCTCATGTGCTCTTCAGTTCATAATTCTTGCTATGTAAAAGTCTTCTAAATTTTTATAAATTCTGCTGGGTGTGGTGGCACATGTGTACTCCCTGCATATTTAGTGGGAGGAAGGGATGGTTAGAATAAAGATTTGTAATGTTTGGTCTGGGGCTGTAGCCCAGTGGCGGAGCACTAGCCTGGCATGTGTGAGGCACTGGGTTGATCCTTAGCACCACATAAAATAAATAAAATAAAGGCATTCTGTCCATCTACAACTACAAAATAAATTTTAATTTTAAAATAAATTTTAAATAATTTTAAAAAGACTTATAATGTTTAATTTTTACCAGGAAAAAAAACTAAGTATTACTTGTTTAGTTAAAAATTAACTTAAAAACTAGAAATTGATCAAAGATGAATCCAGCTGTGTACTTTTGTAGACAGATTGCTAAATTAGTTCTATATTTGAATGGTTCACTAGGTCTTTATTGAGGTGGCTTTTCATTTCTTGACTGACTGCATTTTATCATCAAACAGTTCTTAACAAAAAGTATGCTTTAAATTTCTTACATATTTGAGATTCTGCCAGTCACCACTATTTCAATGAGGAATACTTTTGTTAGGTTACAGTTTTTCCCTCTCCATTTGTAATTGTTGCTCCATTATCTTCTGACATTTAGTATTACTAAATCTAAATCCCAGTTAAGTTTTTTTTTGTGCTTGATCTGATGCATGAGTGTATTTAAAATTGTTTTCTTTATCCTGGAATTTGAGTAACTTAACCACATTTGTCTGAAAATCTTGTTCTTATTATCCGTATTTCTTTAAAATGTTTGTGTTTCCTTGCCTCTTACTTTTTACTTTTGTTATAGCTAAAGGTGAAGAATAATTTTGTTATGTTTGATCAATATGCTTATTTTAGGAACACCGATTGTCCTATTGTTTGGTTGCCTTTGTCTAACATATCTACTCTGATTTTTTCAATTGTTTAGTCTCTGTCTTCTTTCTTTCTTCTTGTATCCCCAGTGATTATCTCCTTGTCAACAACTTAGTTTTCAGCTATGTCCTATTCTTTGCTATTTGTTTATTAGTTCTCTAAGTTATTTTGCATTTCAGTTTGCTTTATTAGCCCTATAATCTTAATAACCTCTTAATTTTGAGCTCTTAATTTTAAGTGCCTTTAATTACACATCATACTCTAGAACTCAAATGTTAGAATTTACTTTCATTCCCATAAATTAAGATTCATTCAGAACAGATTTTTTTTAGAAACTCTTTAATGGACTTCAAATTTTATAGCAGATTTTGACTCACAGAAAAATTCAGTGAAAAATATTGAGTTCCCACATATTCTTTATCACTACACATGCACTGCCTCTCCTACCATCAACATCCTGCTCAACAATTGAACTACTTTAACATGTCCTTATCATCTAAAATATATAAAGACTAGATTTTTCATCTCTATTTTCCATATTATAGGCACAAAAGTACAAAATGTCATACAAATCTATTCCACTTTTTTTAAATGTGTTTTTTTATTCTTAGTTGACGCTTGTGGGGTAAAATATGACATCTTAGTACATTTATGTAATATGTAATGATCATATCAGAGAAATTGGCATGTTCATCACTTCAAACATCATTTTTTTATTCTGGGAACATTCAAAATCCTCTCTCTGCTAATTTGAAATATACATTTAGGACTAGTAATAAAGCTAAGTGGGATAGAATGATTATAGCATGTGTGAGGTCATGGACTCTATCCTGAGCACCACCAAAAGAGAAAGAAGCATATAATTAATTGCTGTCAACCATAATTACCCCACTGTGTTATAGAACACAAGAAGGTATTCTGCCTATCCTGTTGGCTCCCCTGTACCCATTAACAGTCCTATGTTCATTTTACTTTACTCTCCTGTACACCCTTCCCAGGCTCTGATAACTGCTCTTGTACTTTGTACTTTATGAGATCAACTTTTTTTTTAAAGTTATAGATGGACACAATACATTTATTTGTTTATTTGTTTATTTATTTATTTTTATGTGATTGAGGATTCAACCCAGGGCCTCATGTGTGCTAGCACGTGCTCTACCACTGAACTACAACCCCATCCCCCTGAGATCAACTTTTTAACTGCCACATATAAGTGAGAACATGCAGTATTAATCTTTCTCAAAAGCCTGGTGTACCTAGCAGCTTGGGAAGCTGACACAGGAAATCATGAGTTCAAAGCTAGCCTCAGCAACTTAGTGAGGCCCTAAGCGATTCAGCGAGACCCTGTCTCTAAATAAAATATTAAAAAGGGCTGGAAATGTGGCTCAGTGGTTAAGCACCCCATATTAAAAAGGGCTGGAGATGTGGCTCAGTGATTAACCGCCCCAAAAAAATGCCTGAGGTATTTTACTTAAAATAATATTCTCCATTTCTATTCATGTTGCTGCAAATGTCAGAATTACATTCTTTTTCATGACTGAATAACATTCTGTTGTGTTTGTATGTCTTATTTTTTTTATTCAGTTATCTGTTGTTTTTTGGTACTGGGCATTGAACCCAGGGGCACTTAACCACTGAGCCACATTCCCAGTCCTTTTTATTCTGGGACAGGGTTTCACTAAATTGCTTAGGGCCTTGCTAAGTTGCTGAGGCTGATCTTGAACTTGGAATCATCCTGTCTCTGCCTCCGAGCTAATGGGATTATAGGCATGTCTATTATGCCCAGATCAAGAATGTTTTTAATATTTCTTCTTTTTCTTCCACTGTGCATTATAAGAATTGCTTTTACAAAGGAGTTGGATTTGGCTATATGCACCCTTGCTAACAGACATGGGCTATGCACTCTATTGTATCTGCTTCAGGTTTTAAATCCAAGAGCCTTTTCTCTTGCAAAATCTCCATTTGTTTCTTGAATCTGATTGCCATATCATTTTAGGAACAACCTCATTGGTGACACCACTAAGGGTGTTTGAAGCCCTCATGTTGAGAGTTCATAACCATCTTTTTTGGGGTTGGGGGTAATGGGGATTGAACTCAGGAGCACTTGGTCACTGAGCCACATTCCCAGCCCTATTTTATATTTTATTTAGAGACAGTCTCACTTAATTGCTTAACTCTTCTCTTTTTGCTGAGGCTGTCTTTAAACTGGAGATCCTCCTATCTTTGCCTCCTGAGCTGCAGGTGGGATCACAGGTGTGCATCATCACGCCCAGCCACAACCATCTTTGATGTTTTTTTTTTCCCCTATTTACTTGGTACTTGCTTCGTTTATTTACTTATTTTTATTTTACCTGTATTTTAGCCATGTCTTTTTATTATTGGGCATAATTAGAAGTGAATAAGTATGATTCTTCTACTCTTTCCTGATTTCTACAAAAACTTCAGCATTGCAAATTATGCTGCCTTTTTTCTACTGAGGTAGAAGGTGGTCAGAAGAGGTTTTTCTTTTCAGGAACATTTCTTCTAGAACTACCTGCAGCATAACTCATGCTACCTTTCTACAGCTTGGAGGTTATTGATGAAGTCTTTTGGATTTTGTTCACTCAGTCAACCCTATTCCTCCCCCACTTCCCACCCCACCCACCCCAGTCTGGAGAGCCCAATAAGACCAAGACCTACATGAGAGTTACCCAAACAGGGTAAGCTCTCAGTTCCTTGTAAATGTTCTCCTTCACTGACAAGCCTTTCCTGTATTTGATTCAAGTTATTGCAGTCTTGGTTACTGGCAGAAGCACATGCACATTATAATATATTTCTTCTTTTTTTTAAATCTTAGTATTTGTCATTGAATCAGGGGTGCTTTACAGTGGTTTGTAGCCTCATCCCTTTTCTAAATTTTATGTTCAAACAGTCTCACTAAGTTGCCAAGGCTGACCTCAAACTTGCTTTAAATTTCTTACATATTTGAGATTCTGCCAGTCATCACTATTTCAATGAGGAATACTTTGTTAGGTTACAGTTTTTCCCTCTCCATTTGTAATTGTTGCTCCATTATCTTCTGACATTTAGTATTACTAAATCTAAATCCCAGTTAAGTTTTTTTTTTTCTCCTTCAGCCTCCTGAGTCACTGGGATTACAGATGTGCACCACTGTTCCCAGCTTGTAATTTATTTTTTAATCATAGTCATGTTTGGGGGCCAGAAGATCTTGGGATTTGGCTCTTGTGTGTTGTCACTTTAATAACCTTTCTTCTTGATTTTCATAAAAGAAATTGGAGGTTCTTATGAACTTTATTTTTAATTTTATATAGCCTTCTGATTACTTACTTTGAACAAATAATTAATAATGCTTGCTTTTATGGATTTTCATATACATTGAAATAGTATTGAAAATGGTATTCTACCTTCTTTTGTTCTGAATTTGTCATGGTGAAGTGCAAAAAAATTCAGTGGAGTTCTTTTGTAAGGTTGGTCTGACATCAGAATTGCTATATAGTATCCATAGCTTCTTTAGCATGGTATACATGCTGTAAATTATGAATGGTGTGTAGTTGAATTTCTAAAAATATATATTTTATTGCTAAACAGTGTATTTGGATGATAAATAGTTCACATGAAAAAATAATAATCTGTTGTAGTATAGATGAATCTCCAAAGCATTGTTTAAAGTGCAAGAAGCCGGGCTTGGGTTGTGGCTCAGTGGTATAGAGTGCTTGCCTAGCATGCATGAGGCATAAAAATAAAAAATAAAGATATTGTGTCCAACTAAAAAAAAAAAATGTTTAAAAAAAATGTGCAAGAAGCCAGGCACAAAAAGTCATATTGTTTCCATTTGTATGAAATAATGAGAATTAAAAATTTCATACAAGGAATGTATATCCTTATGGACTAGGGAAAGACTGCTTAAGGGGTAAGGAGTTTACTTGGGTGTGTTGGAAATCTTTTAGAACTAAGTAGAGGTGATGATTGCACAACATAGTGAATAAAATACTAGTTGTTCACTTTTTTAAATAGTTAACTTTACATTCCGTAAATTTTACCTGAGCTTTTTAAGCTCTCTCAGATTGTGGGGAGAACTGTTCTAATAATACTGCTCACATAATAATTGAAATACGTAATTTAACATTACTTTTCACATATTTTTTTTTGTTTTCTTCAGTGTGTTTGTAAGTAATTTAGATATTAGTGCTGGTAGCAAGAGAGTTCTTGTCTATCGCTGAGGGAATCAATGAAAAAAAAATTAGGGCTGGGGATGTGGCTCAAGCGGTAGCGCGCTCGCCTGGCATGCGTGCGGCTCGGGTTCTATTCTCAGCACCACATACAAACAAAGATGTTGTGTCCGCCGAAAACTAAAAAATAAATATTAAAATTCTCTCTCTCTCTCTCTCTCTCTCTTTAAAAAAAAAATGATAGTATATTGATAACTCCAGGCAAAGAACTAACATTATGTTTGCTTACAAAAGAATCAGCAACTTGTACATGGAGTATCATCTCATTTACTTTAACTTAAAAAGGGGTAATAACTCAGCATTTAGCTAAAAGTAAACTTTCCCCCAAAAGTCATAACAGTTTAAGACTTTTGTAGATTTTACCACTTTGAAGTAAGTTGTTCTGCATAAGTTATGTTACAAAAATACAACTTCCTGTGATTGGACTTGAAAAATGGAAATCTGTCACACATGCATTAATATTAATCTATGTCAACTAGAATATATAATTGGCTGTTGTATATAGAATTGTTCATAATGGATCTATAGAATCCTTTTTTAATAGCATAAATATAATCTGTAAAATGTGAATAATAGTTATATCTACCTCCAGAAGGTGGTTTTAATGGTAAAAACTAGTCAACGTATATAAAAACTGATACCAGTGGTTACTGCAGGATAAGTGCTAAGTAAATAGTAACTAAAATGTTGAAGAGGATACCTGCTACTACTATTATTTAATCAGAACTCATGCTAGAGATTTCTTCTAGTCACAGATGAGTATTTTTTGTGCTTTTGTTAAGTGTAACATACTGACTTTCCTGGTTTAATTAATATATGCCATTTAAGACTTTGATAGAGCTTGCTGGTTGTGCTCTAAAAATGGTTTTATTGCTTTATACTCCCATTAATGAAAGTGCCTGTATTACTATAGTCTCTTCAAGTGTATATGTGTGTGTGTGGTTTTTTTTTTTTTTAACATGACTTTTTTTTTTTAACCTCTACCAAAACTAGAAATTAATGTCTAAGGAAAGGTTTGAAAAAGTTGGTTTTGACTCAGAAGAACTTAGGTGATAGCTTTATTACCTACAATAGTCTTAGACAAACTGCTTAATATCTTTTAAGGTATCTTTTTTTATATCTTTAAAATTGTGGTATAATAGCATCTATGAGAATTAAGTGAAATGATGTATTTAAAGTGCTTAGCACTTCATGAATACTTGCCTGTAATCACAACAACTCTAGAGGCTGAGGCAAAAAAATCCGAAGTTCAAGACTAGCTTCAGCAACTTTTCGAGGCCCTAAGCAATTTATCAAGACCTTGCCTCAAAATAAAAGGGGCTGGGGGTGTGGCTCAGTGGTTAAGTGCCCCTGGTACCAAAAAAATACTAATAATTAAATACAAGCAAATATTATAATCATAGATTATTTTTATTTTTAGTAGTAGATGAACACAATACCTTTTTAAAAAAAATTATTTTTATGTGGTACTGAGGTACAACCCCAGCCCCACATGTCATGTCTTAACATACCTAGATTTATAATTGATTAATTTTCCCACAACTTTCTCTAGAAGTACACTGTGAAAATCTGAGATACTTTTGAAAAGCTGCATATTTTATAATATATTTTGGGGAGTGGATACTAGGGATTGAACTCGGGCACTCGACCATTAAGCAACATCAGCCCTATTTTGTATTTTATTAGAGACAGGGTCTCAATTTCTTTCATCACTGAGTTGTCAGTGCTATTCTCACATTCTTTGTAAAAAATTTTTTATTAGTGCATATTCATATATACATAAAAATGTAATTTTATCAATTTTACTCCTCAATTCCTCCTCCCATTTCATCCCTATTCTCTACCCTAATGGTTTCCCTTCTTCCATGGCATCACCTTTTTTTTCCCCTGTTTTTTTCCCTCTAGCTTCTACACACATGAGAGAAAATACATAATTTTTTTTCTTTTAATTTATTTTGCTACAAATTATCGTCTCCAGTTTTTATCCTACAAATATTGATTTCATTCTTGTTTATAGTTAAAACTCCATTGTACATACATACCACATTTTATCTTTCATCTGTTGATAGACACCCGGGCTGATTCCATAACTTGGCTAATGTGAATTGTGCTGTGATAAACATGGGTATGAATGTATCTTGAAAATATGCTGAATTTAATTATTTTAGAGAAATATGTAGATCGTATAGTAGTTCTGATTTTAGCCTTTTGAGGGACCTCCATACTGATTTCCGTAGTGGCTATACTAAGTTACATTCCCACTAACAATGTATAAATAGTCCCCCCCCCCCATCCTTGCTAGCATTTATTATTTATATTCTTGATGATTGCCATTCTAACAGAGTGAGATATAATATCAAGATTTGAATTGCCCTGATGGCAAGAGTCGTTAAACATTTTTTTCAGGTAATTTGTTGGCCATTTTTACTTCTTTTGAGAAATGTATGTTTAATTCACTTACCCATTTATTGGCTGGCTTATTTGTTTTATTAGTGTTGAGTTTTTATATATATACATTTTTCTAAATATTAATCCTCTGTAGGAAGGGCAACTGCAAAGATTTTCTTTCATTTTGTAGGTTCTCTCTTCACTGTGTTGTTTCCTTTGCTGTGCTCTTCAATTTGATGCCATCCCATTTATTGATTCTCTTATTTCCTACCTAAGCTGTAAGGTTCCCAATCAGGAATTCTTTGTCTGAGCCTATATGTTGAAATTTCCCGGTTTTTTGTTTGTTTGTTTTTTTGGTTGTTGTTGTTGTTTTGGGTTTTTGTTGTTGTTGATGTTTTGTTTTGTTTTTCCTAACAATTGGAAAATTTTAGGTCTTACGCTTGATTCGTTTCACATTGACTTTTGTGCAAAGTGAAAGGGTTCTAGTTTCATTCTCCTATATATGAATATTCAGTTTCCCATCAGAGATGGCCTTTAACTTTGAATGTTTTTGGCACCTTTATAAAGAATCATATGATTGTGTGGGGTTTTCTCTGTCTTCTGTACCATTGATCTACATGTGTATTTTTTTGCAAGTACAGTGTTGTTTTGTTTCTATGGTTCTGTAGTACAATTTGAAATTAGGTTAAAAATACTCTGTTTCAAAACATTATTTACTATATGCTGGCAATTTATGCTAGTTTAGGAAATTAAAAATAAATATCTACCTTAATCTCATTAAAATAAATATCTACTTTAATAATCTCAGTCTTTTGGACATCTTTTTTTTTTAGAGAGAGAGAGAGAGAATTTTATTCATTTTTTTAGTTTTTCGGCGGACACAACATTTTTCTTTGTATGTGGTGCTGAGGATCGAACCCGGGCCGAACGCATGCCAGGCGAGCGTGTTACCGCTTGAGTCACATCCCCAGCCCTTTCTTTAATTTTTTTCGGAAATGAGAGATATTTCTTTCACATGTATGGAGTTTTCTAGATGATTGAAGCTTATTCCTTAAAACACTAAAACTTTTAAATGACATTCCTTTAAAAAATGTCTTCACCATCTTTCTATATTCTTCAACTGAATAAACTGAGCTGTTTTATTTTTTTTCACTGTGATTTATATTATAAGCATTTATCATTTTCAGTCTCATTTATGCAAGCTATCATTTTTTCACAGCCATTAATGTGCAATTTTTATAAGTTACACCTCTCTTGAAGTGTATTCCTAACTTTGGAACTATATTCTGTATGTGTCCAACTTTTTACATTTTAGATTTTGAGAAATGGTCTTAAAGTAAATAGTTTTTACCTCTGTTCTCTATGAGTTTTTTAGTGTATAACTAAACATGGAATCTTTTTTAGCTCCCATATCATTTTAAGGATTTCTTTGTAGTAGTTTCATAAAATATATTTTCTTTGGGGACGCACTGTGGCTCAGTGGTAGAGCGCTTGCCTAGCATGTGTGAGGCACTGGGTTCAATCCCTCGCACCACATAAAAAATAAACAAAGTAAAAGTATTGTGTCCATCTAATTTAAAAAATATATTTTTTTTCTTTGAATTGTTATTTGTGGTTTCACTTATAATTTAAATGAAATCTAAGTATTATTCTAAGTGAAAGAAACCAGACTTAATGTGGTTCCACCTGAATGTAATGTTCAGAGTAGGAAAATCTGAAGAAGTTGAAAATAGGTTGAGTTGCCCAGGGTTGAAAAAAAAGGGGAATGGAAAAAAGAACAGTCTTTTGGATATGGGGTTTCTTTATGAAATGATGAAAAGTTTTTGAGAATTAGATGATGATGTTTGGACAATTTTGTAAGTATACTAAAAGCCACTGAATTGTACACTTTTACTTTCAAAGGGTGAATATCACTGGGCATGGTAGCATTTGCCTGTAATTCCAGCTACTTCAGAGGTTGAGGCAGGATTGCAAGTTTGAGGCCAGCCTGGAGGACTTAGCAAGATTCTGTCTCAAAATAAAACATACTGGGGATGTAGCTCAGTGGTACACTGAGTGCACCCATGGGCTTAATCCCCCAGTACTATACAAAAAAAAAAGTGGATCTTATATGTGAATTAGAAAACAGTTTTTAATATTTTTGAAAACACATTTTTCTAATTAGAGACCCTTCAAAACGTGTCCCGAGTTGGCTGCTTTTTAATTCTGTACTTTTATTTTTGTCTTCTATTCATTGGTTTAGATTTTGAGTTTCTTACATGTAATTTTATAGTGATTGTATACTTTGTATTTTCCTCAGATAATAGAAGTTCAGTTATACATCCAATGGAAGTATAGATGATACATGTATTTTGTAAAGAAAAAGCAGAAGTATTTTCAGTAGAATATTGTCCTAATTTGTAGCAGCATCAATCTATAGGTATGAGAAAACAGTGTATGCAGGATGAAAATAATTTAAGAGTTTTTATTTTGTGTGCGGTAAAGGAAGGTTTTAATTAAAAATAAATTAAATCTATTCTTCAATTTTTTTTCATTAAACACAAATTTTTTAATTAAGCCATAAGTTATAATACAAAATATGTATAACACACAATACATACATGTAATAGTTATGTATATGTATGTACATATATAAAGAGAAGCACAATTTTTTTTATTATTAGTTATTCAAAACATTACATAGCTCTTGACATATCATATTTCATACATTTGATTCAAGTGGGTTATGAGCTCCCATTTTTACCCCGTATACAGATTGCAGAATCACATCGGTTACACATCCACGTTTTTTTTTTTAAATGTAAATTTTATATTGTCTTATTACTTTTGATGTTTTGGTTTTGGGAGATGAGATCTTGCTAGGTTGCCCAGGCTAGCCTTGAATTCCTTGGCTCAGTAGTCCTGCCTCAGCCTCCCAAATAATTGGGATTATGAGTACATATTACCAATCCTTTGTTTTTATTTTATTTCTTTTTTTAAAAAAAATATTTTATTTTTTAGTTGTAGTTGGATAATACCTTTATTTTACTTATTTTTATGTGGTATAGAGGATCGAACCCAGGGTCTCGCATGTGCTAGGTGAGAGCTCTACCACTGAGCTACAACCCCAGCCCCTATTTTTATTTCTTTATTTGTATTTAATTTTTAACGTTCTATACTATATTATAAATTTCTTTTATTTTTTAATTTTTAAACTTTATTTATTTGGTGCTGGGGATTGAACCCAGGGCCTTGTGCATGCAAGGCAAGCACTCTACCAACTGAGCTATATCCCCAGCCCAAATATCTTTTTATTTTATGTAATTATTTTTATGTGATGCTAAGGATTGAACCCAGGGCCTTGCACATGTTAGGCAAGCACTCTACTGCTGAGCCACAACCCCAGTCCCTATAGTATAAATTTCTATTTTCTGTTTTTGTGAGTTATTTTATTTATTTATTTTAAAATATTCTTTAGTTGTCAGTGGACCTTTATTTCATTTATTTTTATGTGGTGCTGAGAATCGAACCCAGTGCCTCACACATGCTAGGCAAGCACTCTACCACTGAGCCAAACCCCAGCCCTGTGACTTATTTTATGTAATATTTTTAAACTTTAAATTTTTTCTCTTTTCATTTTTACCCTTTGTTCTCTCCCCACCCCCTTAGTACTAGGGATTGAACCCAGGGGCACTTTACCACTGACCTACACCCTTAGTTCTTTTAAATTTGAAACAGGGTCTCATTAAGTTGCTGAGGGTCTCACTAAATTGCTGGTGTTGGCTTTGAACTTGGGATCCTCCTGCCTCAGCCTCCTGAACACCTGGGATTACAGGCATGTGCCACCATGCCTGGCAATCTAATATTTTTAATGACAACCAGGAGTGGTAGCATGTGTGTGTAAGCCCAGCTACTTAGAGGGCTGAGGCAAGAGGATCCCAAGTTTGAAGACGGCCTCAGCAATTTAGCAAGATCCTATCTCAAAATAGAGCTGGGGTCTGTGGATGTTGCTCACGGGTGAAGTCATCCCAGGTACTACATGCCTGGTACCACCAATATATATATATAATGACACTTCAAAATTTGTCATTCTAGTGTTTGAAAAATGAATTTTATTTATTGGAACATGCCAATTACAGCTATTCAGGAAGCTGAGACAGGAGGATCACAAATTTGAGGCCAGCCTTGGTAACTTTGTAGCCTATGTCAAAGTTATTAAAAAAATTGAAGGGATAGAGATGTAGCATAGTGATAGAGCAGCCCTGGGTTCAAGCCTCAGTATCACCAAAAAAGGGGAAAAAAAGAATAATTTCTTTTATCTGTATGTTATTAAACATATTCTTGTTTTTGTTTTTAGGCGATGGAGTTATTAGTAGAGAAAGCAATTAGTAGTGCTTCCAGTCCTCAGAGCCCTGGGGATGCTCTGAGAAGAGTGTTTGAATGCATTTCTTCAGGGATTATTCTTAAAGGTATATTTCATTTTGTTCTTAATGAAGTAAATTTGTATGATAGTTAAATAAAAGTTCTTCTCTTACAGATGGGTATTGCTAATACGTTTGTCTCCTTGTGGTAATGATTGTAGGTAGCCCTGGACTTTTGGATCCTTGTGAAAAGGATCCCTTTGATACCTTGGCAACAATGACTGACCAGCAGCGGGAAGATATTACATCCAGTGCACAGGTACTAGAATTTCTAATCCCAGAGCTTTGTTGGGTTACTGTCTTTAAAGTTTTATTTTTTCATAATTGTTTTTTAGATGAAGTCACTATATAATATTTTGCTTCTTTATTAAGTAAACCTTTAAAAAAGACTTACCTTAAATTAGATTTTGCTACTAGAATTTTTAATATATTATTTAATTATGCAGGTGTTTTCAATTAAGAACATTATGTACTATAAACACAGTATTTTCAATGTTTCGTTAAATCAGAGTATTAGAATATATATATATATATATATATATATATATATATATATATATATATAAAATAAGCAGAAAGTCATGTTTTCTCAATACACGGAAGTTGTAGGGTATCTGGTTTTAGACGTTATTGATATAATTTAGCCTTTCCTAACAGTGCACAATATAATAAGTGAAAGTATGAACTCCGGGGTCAGACTCCCTGGGCTTGAATACCAACTGTGCCATCTTGTTTATAAAATGGGAGGAAAGCAGTTTCTAGCTCAAACAGGATCATTGGGAAGATTAAATTGCTTAATATATGTAATTATACTATACTACTAGGTATATTGAAAGATCTTAAATGTTAGTGTCATCATCAGTTATCAATCTAAAATTATTATAGCCATCCATAATTTTTATGATCCCAGAAATGTACTGAGTAGGGAGGAAAAAAACATTAGCTGTGAACAATAGTAATCCATTCTATGGTAGATGAGAGTTGTTAAACTTAAGATCTTGATTTATTGCCTCTACTGGCAAGGGTAATTTGGAATTTCAAAGATGTCAGGCATAAGTAAATGTTACACTGGAAAGTATACTGGGTGGGAGGCAGTAGTATTAGAACATTAGGGATATTTAATAGACTTAAAATAGAACCAATTCTACAGTATTAAACTAGTTTTGATTTCCTTGATTTAATTTTCGAAAGAATTAATTGTGAATTTAAGTGAAAAGAAATTTGGGGTTAGGAGCAGGCATTTGAAAACTCACTCTGCAAGCCACCCCCTCACTCCTCACTGTACTAGGAATTGAACCCGGGGGCACAGTACCACTGAGCCATGTACTCAGCCATTTTTATTTTGTGACAGAGTCTCTTTGAGTTGCCCACATCGTCCTCAAATTTACAATCATCTTGCCTTAGCCTATCCCAAATTGTTGGTATTAAAATCTTGTGCCACTATGACCAACTAGAATTGACAATTTTAAAAAGTACTTTTTTTTTTTAAAGCAGCCTTGAAGAAAATTGTCTAATTTTAGGAGATAGTTAGAAATGTTCTTATTAAAAGTGATGGAGTTACAGAGTCCATAATTCAGTTTATTAAACATCCTTGAAATTGCAGTTAAGAAGAGATTAGTGAATCCTGAAAGTTAGGGCTAGGAAAAGAGAACATTGTAGCTTTAAAGGGAATGTTGTGCTCATGATACAGTTGAATGTCTTGATTGTGATGGTGGTTAAATAATGTACAGCTACATATATAATAAAATTGAAGAGGGCTGTACATATATAAATAGTGAAATCTGAATAGTCTCTATATTGAACCAATTTTCAGCTTGTTTCTTCATGTCCATGTTTTATGTTTCTCTTTCATTCCTTTGTCCCTTTTTAGGACTATTCCTCTTTTCCTTCCAAAAACATTCACCTTCTTGTATGCCGTTTTGAAAAATAAGTTAACGGTCCCTCAATAAGTTATACATAAATTATCCTGTGCTTCATCAATTCTTTGATTCCTGTTTATAAACTCATGAAATCAGAATGCTGTGACCCTCTCTTCTCTGTCAGCCAGGGCCATTAATTAAGGTGATACCAGACATAGTGGATAAAGAAAAGACAAACAGACACACATAGGAAGAAAAAACTGGAGCCAGGTGTGTAGCCAAGGCCTGGTGAGGCTTGACTAACTCCGGAACTAGCCAAGAAAAGTTTTATTATACAGGTTTCATCAAAGGTTTTATTTGTGGGAAAGTTTCAGCAAAGCAGGCAGTCTGAAGGATGCAGGATTGTCAAGACATTAGGGTCATCTTGTTTTGCTCAGAGTTCACTATCCCTGGGAGAAGATGCTGAACTCAAGGCCTCCGCTAATAGAGCCACATGCCTTCTCACATAGCCCACCTCCCCCAGCGTTACCACAGCAACTGGGCATCTTGACCCACACCTTCACACAGGCAGCTCCCAGCACAAATGCAGCCACAAGAGTCAGATAGGCCATGATTTAGATCACCTCTCTACATCAGAAGAAAAAAATCCATATGAAAACTTGTTCACAAATGTTCATAGTAGCATTATACATAATAGCCAAAAAGTGGAAACAACCTAAATGTCCATCAATTGATGAATAGATTGATTTAAGAGTGATAAAGGTTTGGGAATTAATGGAGACAGTTTAACGACTTCAAAAGTATTACTAAAAATGACTGAATTCTACTCTTTGAAAGTATGAGTCTTGGGTTTGGGGATATAGCTCAACAGTAGCATGTGCAAGACCCTGGGTTTGATCCCTTTGATACTAGAAAAGGAAGGGAGGGTTAACCTTATGATGTGTGAACTATAGTTCAGTTTGTGGAGCTGGGGATTGAAGCCAGGGTGTTGTGTATGCTAAGCACACACACTACCAATGACCTGTACCCCAGCCCAACTTTCAAGATTTCATGAAATCTTGCCATTGGTGCCAAAGACACCTCTATTCACTATAGACATAGTCATATAGTGAAAATCTTTTTTATTCATGAACTAACAAGGATTTTTTTTTTTTAACCATGGGGATATCAGTGTCATGCAGTGTTTTTATATTCTTGGTAATTATGTTGTCACAATGACAGAAAGTTGGTTTGCGTAATGGTTTGATGCTTAATGATTGTTCAATAACATGTTATGAATTACCCAGAATTATTTAGGTTTTGTAGTTAGCCTTTTCCACTGTGTTACTAGAGAGTAGAATTTGTATGTGTGTGTTCCAAGGGATCATTTGGGGATTATCTGTTGTTGGGGGATTGTTTCAACTCATTGAATACCAGCTACAGTAACAGAACTTTTTTAAAATATCTTTTTAGTTGTAGGTGAACACATAACTTTATTTTTATTTATGTGATGCTGAGGATCGAATTTAGGGCCTCACACATGCGAGATGAGTGCTCTACCACTGAGCCACAGCCCCAGCCCTAACAGAATATCTTTAAGATATCTTATAGTGAATAAACATAAGCAAGCATACACCCAAAGGACTTAAAATCAGCATAGTATAGTGATGCAGCCACATCAATGTTTTAGCAGCTCGGTTCACTATAGCTAAGCTATGGAACCAACCGAGGTATTCTTCAACAGATGAGTGGATAAAGAAAATGTGGGATACATACACAGTGGAATATTACTTAGCCATAAAGAAGAATGAGATTGTGGCTTTTGCTGATAAAATGGAACTGAAGAATATCATGCTAAGTGAAATAAGCCAGTCCCCAAAATGCAAAGGCCGAATGCTTCCTCTGATATGCGGGGGCTAATTCACAATAAGGATGGGGCATTAGGGAACAACAGTTAGTTTAGATTAGGTAGAGGAGAGGGGAGGGGATATGGGGATAGGAAGGATAACAGATTGAAACAGACATTGTGATCTTATGTACATACATGCCTTTATGACTAGTGTGGATTCTACAAAATGTATAATCAGAAAAATGAGGAAATATACCCCATTTATGTGTATCAAAGTGCATAAAAACATTCTGCTGTCATCTATAACTAATTAAAACAAATTAAAAATGTATAAAGTAAAAAAGAGGGGATGAAGGGAAAGGAGGGGGATGGTAATAGGAAAGACAGTAGAATGAATTGGGCACAGTTTTCCTCTGTTCATATATGAATCCTCCTGCCTCAGCCTCCCAAGCCACTGGAATTATAGGCATGACCAGTATAACTCCACATCATGTACAAGCACTAAATGAGATGTATCATACATACTCCATGTAAGAGGCAGGTGGGGATGGGGTGCAATGGTAGAGGGACAGCGCAAAAGGCAAGTTGGCATGGTTCAATGTGAAGTTTGCCTGATCTTACAAAACAGAAACGGTAACTCCCAGATACCAAAATATCCAGTAAACCAAGTATGGTGTCATATACCTGAAATCCCGCTACTCAGAAGACTCAAGGCAGGAGGATCACAAGTTCAAGGGCAAGGCTGATCAAATTAGCAAGGCCCTGTCCAAATAAAAAATGAAAAGGCTAGGAATGTAACTCAATACTAACGTGCTCCTAAATTTAATCCAAAAAACCAATAACTTTTGAGTATAACTGCAGTTCCAAAGTTGTACTTTATACCAAATGTCTAGGAAGGCTGTCACCAACCATTATATGAAAGCAGTTAACCTGCATTTTTTTGTTTTATATATCCTATATATTTTTTGATGTTTCATAATTTATAGTTAATTTATGTTTTAGTTTGTTTTTCATGTATCTTCACTAAATAGTAAGCTTCGTGAAAGCAGAAATGTTATTTATATTCTGGCATAGTAAGTGCTTACTTAGATATCTAAAAGGAGCAAGCATATGAATGAATGGCTAAATGGGAAAGAAATTGAAGTACGGTTCTCTGTTTTGTAAAGCCTTATATGTGTGTACAACACGTGCCTTGAGCCTGTGCTCATGGGTATCCAAAGAAAAAGTAGTAAGATAGGTAGATAAGAACAAAAGAACAGTTTGCTCATTGAGAAAGAGACCTTTTCTTTTATTTCAGGATGTTTTTTCCAGTGAATATAACACTAAATTTAAACTGGCTGTGGTTTCACACCCCTGTACTCCCCGCTACTCAGAAGGCTGAGGAAGTAGGATTTAAAGTTTGAGGTTAGCTTGGGGTTAGACCCTGTCTCAAAATTTTAGAAGGGATTGGGGACTTGAGGTGTACCTCAGTACTTTTTTATTCTTTATTTATTTGGCACCTGGGATTGAACCCAAGGGCATCTGACCACTGAGCTATATCCCCGGTCCTTTTTTATATATTTTTTATTTAGAGACAGGATCTCATCAGCTAAGTTACTGAGGCTGGCTTTGAAATTGCAATCCTTCTGCCTCAGCCTCCCAAGCCACTGGAATTATAGGCATGGGCCACTGCACCTGGCTGGTCATTTGTTTTTTTAACTTAATGTTTCAGAAAGCAACATGCACATACAAAATACTGGGGGAAAAAAAACGTCAGAGCATATAGATGTCAGTTCTGATAATGAGTTATGAAACTAATTAATTCAGCGTGTGTATTTCATTAAACCTGCTTTTTTAAAGTTGTTAAATGGAGGGAATAAACATAAGAATATGTTGGTTTTAAAAATTAATTCTAAATTCTGACTCTTTGTTACAGTTTGCATTGAGACTCCTTGCATTCCGCCAGATACATAAAGTTCTAGGCATGGATCCATTACCCCAAATGAGCCAACGTTTTAACATCCACAACAACAGGAAACGAAGAAGGGATAGTGATGGAGTTGATGGATTTGAAGCTGAGGGGAAGAAAGACAAAAAAGATTATGATAACTTTTAAAAAGTTTCTGCAAATCTTCAGTGTTAAAAACAACAGGTGCCGGTTTGTTGGCTCTTTTTCATTCATAATAATGTCTACTTTGAAAATTTTATCAAGAATTTAAGAATTTCATGGAAGAACCAAGTTTTTCTATGGCATTAAAAACAATGTACAGTGTTAGGTATTATATGAATGGAAAGACACCAGAAAAATTGTGTTCCAACTAAGGAAAAACAGAGGTTCTGGGTTTTTTTCTCCATTATTTTGGTTTTATTTCCTGATTGCCCTAGCGCCCCCTATTTTTGTGTCTTATTAACTAGTGCATTGTCTTATTAAATCTTTACTGTATTTAATGCAGGATTTGTGCTTTAGTTGCTCTGTGTATTTGGATATTTTTATTTAGAAGTTTTGTTTGCTTTTTGACATTAGTTGTTAAGTTACTTTGTGTCATAGATGATATCCTTTACCCCTTAATATTTTACAGCAGTACGTTTTTTTGTAACGTGAGACTGCAGGATTTTTTCCTTTTGTTACTGTATGTGAAGGATTACAACACAAAAAGTTATCCTGCCATTCAAGTGCTCAGAACAAAATGTTTCTGCAGATCTTGTGGCATTTGTCTCTAGTGTGATATATAAAGGTGTAATTAAGACAGATTTCTGTTAATCTAATCAAGTTTGCTGTTAGTTGTGCATTAGCAGTATAAAAGCTAATATATACTATATGGTCTTGCAACAGTTTTAAAGCCTCTGCATAATTGATAATAAAAATGCATGACGTTTTTGTTTTTAATAGACTTTTAAAATTATAATTTTAGGTTTGACAGGTAGATCTTTGTACAGTTGACTTTTTGACATAGCAAGGCCAGAAAATAACTTTCTGAATATTTTTTTCTTCTGTATAAGTGGAAAGAGCATTTTTCACATATAAGTGGGCTATTATTTTCAGAAGAAGTTTATCATTGTGCAACTAACAACTAGCCCTTAATTATGGTGACAGTTTCTTTTCGGTGTGTGTGAGATTACTATAGCAACTATTACAGTATAACACAGTTGAATGATTCCCACACACACACACACACACCCCATCACCCAGATAATTTACAGTTCTGTTAACAGTGAGGTTGATAAAGTATTACTGATTTAAAAAATTAAGATTATCTAAGGGAAAAAAAAAACAGAAAATTATTTGGTGTGGCCATCTTACATGCTAATGTCTTCTACAAATAACTAAATATTCTAGCAGTGGTGTAATGAAAAGTTACATCTTACTGTTGATGTATGTATGCTCTGGTACACATATGTCATTTTGTTGTCACAGCACTACAGTGAAATACACAAATAAAAACTTAAATTCATATAATGACTTAACTGTATTATATGTTAGAATTTATATCATAAACTTCTTTTGCTTTTAAATGACTTATGCTTCAGTAAAATTATATTCAAATTTCTTGGGTACTACATATCGTTATTCCTAACATAAGTGCTACCTTAGTGCATAATTACCAGAAACTTTTATAGTTCAGTACTGTATTGGTTCATTTTAATTCTAGGCTCATGATTTTCCCCCAGATTTTTACATCACCAGGTAACTGTAAGATACAACTGGGGAAATAAATAGGCTTCTCTCCCAGATATGTCACAAACTATCTGTGTGACTTTGTCAAGCCTCTTTTTTTTTTCTTCCTTTTTTCCTCCCTTTTCTTTTCTCTCCCCCGCCCCCCAAGTCTACCCTAGTAGTCTTCCACTATAATTTTAGAATTTTTTTCCTTACAGTTCTCTTAAGGGAAGGAATTTTTTCTTTTTTTTTACTGATAACAAACACCGTATTAGCTTTTTTCTCTTTTTTTCCATGTAAAGCTATTCATAACAAAGTCTCATTGTTAGAGTGCTTGCATAGCATGCTTGATGCCCTGGCTTCAGTCTCCAGCACCAAAATATAAATCAATAAACCTATTCATAGTAAGTGAAAGTACCATACTATTTATTTTCCACATGAGGAAACTGAAGCCCAGAATAAAAGATCATACATCTTCAGTATTAAGTGACAGTTGAAATTAAGACCCAAATTTCAAAATTTATGGTCAGCAACACTTTGTCAGACTGGCCCCATTATTGCAGTTATGTTCAAAAGATGTTTTCAACCCATGTTTCAAAATTTTGCCTTTGGTTTGGGTGCCTTTATCCGGAAATACAATTGGTCCATTTACATTTTTTTGCTAAATTACTTGTGTATTGATTTTTTTTTGGCACGGCTTAATTGTTGTAGTAACTATGGCTAAACCCATAGTAACCATCTTGTATGAAAGAATAATTTACTCTGTAGTATAAAGAAGCATTGATTTTCACCTTAATGCATGCTTGAGCTAGTTGTTTCATCAGCTGGTTTATTTACCAGTTATTCTCTGCATCTCAGACTGGCTTTCCCTGTTATTACTGCATTCTTATTTTAAAATAATTTAATGGTAAACCAAATAAATTTATTCTTTCTCACCATGCCCTAATGATATAATGCATTCCAAATTAGATTATTTTCTTTGTCTTAAACACTATTATGTTTCTGTTTCTTGTCTTTTTTTTTTTTTTGGTGGGGGGGGATGGTACTGGGGATTGAACTCAGGGCCTTGTGCATTCGAGGCAAGCACTCTACCAACTGAGCTATATCCCCAGCCCCTGTTTCTATTTCTCTCAATAATGTAGAATTAAAATGCAAAATTGCGTAAAAAACTTAGCAAAGAATCCGATTTTTTCTTAAGTCAACAGTATAAAATCATTTTTTTCCTGCTTATTTAAAAAAAACAAAGAACCTTTTGTTATGAAATTTTTAAATTTTTTTAAATTTAAAATTTTTTTCCCAATAAAAAGCAAAGATTTTAGTGTCATATAAAGATGATAATATTCATAGTAGTCATCTAAAATTTTTTCATGAGAGTCACCTGCAGAACATTTTAAGATTAAGATTTCTCAGCCCTAATTACAGATTGTTACTGAAGAAGACCATAGTAAGCCTGAGAATCTTCATTTTAAGATGGATTTCTGTCAGGAATGGTAGTACATGCCTATAGCCTGTAATCCCAACAAGTCAAATGCTGAGGCAGTAGGATGGCAAGTTTATGGCCAGCCTTAGCAACTCAATCCCTAGTACTGCCAAAAAAAAAAAAAGTCAATAAGATAACTTTTTAATATCTATTTGAATGGATAGCACATACACATGATATAAAAGTCAAAAAGATGTAAAGTGGTATATGGTGTAAGTATTCTACCTCACCTTACCTTTAGTTGTCATTTTTCCAGGAGCATTCAGTATTGACTCTTTGTATTCTTTCATATTCTTTCACAGATGATTCCTGCACACATTATCACAAATGTATGCTTCCTTTGTTTTGTACACAAATGACAGCAATGCTGTGTACATTCTGCAACTTATTCTGCAGCTCACTATTTTTCATTTGATGTATTTGGACATCTTTCATATCAGTAAATTAGACTTTTTTTTTTTTTTTGTAGATGGACACAGTATCTTTATTTATTTTTAAGTGGTGCTGAGGATCGAACCCAGTTCCTCACACATGCTAGGCAAGCACTTTACCACTGAGCTACAACCCCAGCCCCAGACTCTTTTCTTTAATTGATGTGGTTCTCATACAAGTGGCCCGTGGTTCCTGCTTTAATAAACATTCTTCATAACAGTAATTCTAGTCATTATAGTAACTGACCTTTATGAAATGCTTTTTAAAAAAGCAGCAATCTCCTGTTGATCAGAAGTATAGATGATTAATTTGATCCCAAAACCTACTAATTACTTTTAAAATGGATGAATTTTTTAAAAGCAGGGGTTGGGAAGCAACATATTTCACTTGAATAAAAATAAGCCTTGTAAAACTATAGGATGATTCCAAATAAAAATGTTCTTTATGCTGGTGGAATGTGATGGACATCATTATCCAAAGTACATGTATGAAGACATGAATTGGATGTCAACATACTTTATTTACAAACAAAGATATGAAAAACTGTGGTAAATATGTGTAATAAGAATTGTAATGCAAAAAAAAAGATTTTTGAGTTGTTAAAAAAGTAAATTGTAAGCCTGGGGGTGTGGCTCAGTAGCAGAGTGTTTTTGCCTAGCATGTGCAATCCCCAGCACCACAAAAAATTAAAATAAAAAAATAAAAATAAATAGCTGAATGTGGTCATCCACACTAGCTATAACCCTACTTTTTTTTTTTTTTTATGTGTGTGTGTGTTGGAGATTGAACCCAGGGCCTTGTTCTTGTAAGGTGAGCACTCTCCCAACTGAACTATATCCTCAGCCCTAACCCTAGCTATTCTGGAGGCTGAGGCAGGAGGATCTCAAGTTCGAGTACAAGCCTGGGTGATATAACAAAACCCTGTGTGAAAAAATTTGAAAGGGCTAGGGCTGTAGCTTAGCGGTAGAGCATGTGCCTAGCATGCACAGGCTCCTAGTACAATCTTTGACTTATAATGTAAACAAATACAGAAGACCTGACTTTTGGTAATACATGTTCTGAGGGGTCGTAGGGTAATTAAAACTTCTATTGCCAGTATCCGCTAAATTAGTGAGCTAGCATTGGAACTCTTAACAGGAAAAGTTTCTGTGTCTCAATAACATCAAAATGATGGGTGTACATAATAAAGTCCTCCTACACTTGGCATTGGTCACATCAGATCTGGAATAAGGTGTTCCATTCTGAGCATTAAGTGTAAGAGATGCTCAAGAGAGAATGACTAAGTGAATTTGTTTCCCTCCCTTTTTCCCCCCTGTAGGGAATCAAGCCCAGGGCCTCAAATATCCTAGGTGAAGGTTCTGCCACTGAGCCCCCTCTCATAAAAAGGGCGGGGATGTAGTGTGGTGGTTGAATTACCCTGGGTTTAACCCCCACCCCGCAACCAAATGGTTTCATGGCAGCTAAGATACATAAAATTTTGGGACAATTGGTGCTGGTTTTGCTATTACCTTAACACTTGTCTTGGCACTGAATATTGTGTGTGTGTGTGTGTGTGTGTGAGATTTTTCCTGCCTTTTCTAAGTGGTACTTTTCGTTCTTCTGGTACAGCGTTTTTTCTACATGTACATGGGATTTATGACCTATCTCATTTCTCTTCCAAGCTTTAGATTCTCCCTTATTCAAATTATTTTCAAATCCTGTTTTCAAACTCAAGTCTGTACTAATCAATGTACAGCCCTTGTATATTCCTTCTAAGTCTGATTACTGCTACTTTTAGAAGCCTTTAAGGCAGGCTTAGTGGTGCAGGCCTGTAAACCCAATCTTTTGGGAGGCTGAAGCAGGAGGATCACAGGTTCAACTCCAGCATTGACAATTTACCAAGACCTTGTCTCAAAAAAAAAAAAAAAAATGTTTCAAAGGCCTTCAGACAGCTGCATCATGGCTCAACAGCATATATTATTTCATACTCATAGTATTGCTATGATAAGTATTCATTATATATGAGCAAGCTGAGGTTTAAGGCTATGTAACTTAATGTTGATATAATAAAGGATCATCCAAATGATTCCCATCATCAAAATGCTTCATAATTGGGGAATTCTGTTGACTTTAAAGCCTGAGCTTTTAACACTAGGTACCTCTTTTTTTTTCTTTTTAACTTTTTGAAAATTTTTATTAAAAAAAAAAACACAAAGCACAAGACTTTTTTTCACTTCAGTATGTGGTATGTTGCATTTTCCAGTTTGTTCAATGCTTTAAAGCTCAAGGATGCCTCTGCTTTCAATTGTACATGGGCCTGAAGCATCCTAGCTTTTGGCAAGGAGGCAGGAGACTCAACAAAAATCAAAATAGGAACAAGGCAGACTAAATGCAGGGCACATCTGTTTGAAAATTACAATATCAGTAAAAGTGATACGATTTACAGGTGAAATGAAACTATCTGGAACTGGCCTACCACAAATTTCTGAACCTGGACTGATACAATAAGTTATTATATATAATTATGTATAAAAAGTTTTGTTTACATCAAGTGGAATTGGCAATCCATGCTTATAACTTTTTTAAAAATCTAAGCAGGGCAGAAATCCAGACTAAAAAGATATTTTATCTACATTGAGTCCAACAGCTTCTTTCATGAACTACTTATTAAAAGCCTCAAATAATCAACAAAACAAGAAAACCATCCACACTACAGTCGCTCAAAACTGGACATTTCTTAAGCAAAGGGGTAGAGCAAAAAAAGCAGTTCCTTTCTCCCCAGATATTCCTAGGGGATCCAGCTTACTTTATTAGAAGACTACAACTCTATATAAATGCCCTGCTATTTTAACCTGTGTTTGACATACATGAATATACTAATTTCTCTCTGTGTGTATATGTGTGTGTGATGTTATGCTGTGTCAGGCCAGAGAACTTGTTATTATATCACTAACATCACCCAATCTTAAATTGGACAACACTAGGTACCTCTTATAAATGTCTTTTAACAAAGCCTTTTTCTGTATAGGGTAGTAATGCTTATTAAGTATTCAAGTAGATTTCAGATATTCCAGTTTTGATCTGCTCGAAAGTACTGCCTACCCATCAGCCTTTTTTCTCTCTTCATTCTAAAGAACCTACAAAGCTATATCTCTTTCCAAGGTCAGTGGTTAAATAAGGTTAGGGAAAAAGAGGGGATTCCATTAATGTTCTGCATTTTGACCTTTGGTCAAAAGTCAGAAATTAAATACTTAAAATTTTAGTGTGTAGCCAAATCTCTTGGGCATAATTGCTAAAGTTATTCTTAGTTCTAAAATTCTTCAGTCAAGGGATCAGATGCTTGTTATGCATGAGGATACTTAATGTTCCAAATTTAATGAGAGAAACCACCACAGAGAAAGAATGATATACTTCCTTCACAGTAAATTCAAGACAAATGTGGGGAAGGAGGGTTGAAATAGAAGCAAGTTAGAACCTTAAGAGGGAATCTTTTATTTCAGAGGTGAGTCCAAAACCACTCATCTCAATAAACTCAGTAACATTAGAGCAGCCTGCTTGTCTTCATGTCTGGGGGAAAAAAATAACACTGGCTATCCCTGGGTTATGAGATCCTTCATGACTTTTTTCAACTAATTCCTATTATTTGAAAATGAACATGGAACATTTTGGTAATATTATAATATCAATTTTCTTTAAAAGGGTAAATGTACAATTACACAATCAGACAATTCTCAAAAAATACATATTCTCAAAATATAAGTGGCTGATAACTATATGAAGTCAGTTTTTTAACCGACTAGTTACTAGTAATCAAATAAGTATAAGGGTTTTTTTTAAAGGTAATATTGCAAATATTAAGGTCTGAGGAATACCAAGATCTCAAAAATCAAGGAGCACAAACAGAGTTAACATAAATTAACTTTAAAAAAAAAAAATACATAGAGCCAGATACAGTGGTGCATGCCTGCAATCCCAGCAACTTGGTAGGCTGAGGCAGGAGGATCCAGAGTTCAAAGCCAGCCTCTTCAATTTAGTGAGGCCCTGAGCAACTTAGCAAGACCCTGTCTAAAACATTAATAAATAAAAAGGGCTGGGGTTATGGCTCAGTGGTCAAGCGCCCCTAGGTTCGATCCCTGGTACAAAAAACAAAAACCCAGATACATGTATAAATTTATAAGTTCTAGTATATTTACTGATACATTATCAGCATAAGACTCGTAAACAGTTGAAAAACCTATTAAGGAGTTCAGTGAAATACAGCCCAACCAATTAAATGATATTATAGACCAGTGTTTCCTTAAAACCCTTTCCTTGTTACTCAGGAATGTTAGGTCAGGAAAAGTTGAAAAAACTATGTAGTACATACAATGAAAAAAGTAAAGTAAACGCATGTGTATTCTCTTGTTTTAATATGTGTGCATTTATATGCATACACACACCATTTTTTTTTCCCAAAATGCTTCCAGTTTGGGGCTTCTGTTTGGAGTTTTTATTTTTTGTTTTATTTATTTATTGGTATATTTTGAGACAATTTCTCCCTAACTTGTTTAGGGCTTCACTGAGTTGCTGAGGCTGATTTTGAACTTGAGATCCTCCTGTCTCAGCTTCCTCAGTCACTGGGATTATAGGCATGCATCACTGCACCTGACTTTATTAAGATTTACTGTTAAGTGGCAAAAGTTAAAAGCTAGAGATCAGTTCTTCTAATAATTCTTAAATTATACTTAATAATTTCTTTTTTTAAAGTCAGGTAAGGTGGTATATGCCTGTCATCCCAGCTATCTGGGAGGCTGAGGCAGGTGGATCATAAATTTAAGGCCAACCTTGACAATTTAGGGATACCAGTCTCAAAAAAGGGGGGGGGGCGGCGGCTGGTAGAGCACTTGCCTGCCACGTGTGAGTCCCTGGTTTCGATTCTCAGCACTGCATATTTTAAAATAAAATAAAAAGAACTGGGGGTATAGCTCAGTGGTAAAGTACTTCTGGTTCAATTTCCAGTATTACAAAAAATAAAAAAGATGTGAAGACCCTTCTAAGGATAGATGGCAACACACAACAATAAACTGCAGAATCCTTTGACATTCAAGGCCCATAAATGTACCTCCAGCCTGTCCTTCCAGTCTTCCAGCACTCTGCATTATGACCCACAGTATAGCAACCTCCAGAGCCAATTGCTCTCACCTCTACATTGCACATGCTGGTCCTGGTCCTGGTTTTTCTTTGAGTTTAGCCTGAGAAGCCTTTGTGAAGTCCTCTTCTGACCAAGAGTGGCAAAAGCCTTTCCTTTGAGGTGAGGAGAGGTGTCACCCTGATGATATGAGAGGACCAGGAAGAAAGTGGAGCCGACTTCTTTCTGAAAATGAAAGGGTTACTTCTCTGACTTCTTGTGGTTTCAATTATTTTCTCAGTGTTTTATCAAATGAGTTGAGAAGATGAATTGATTTCCACCCAACTCTTTCTGGGTCTTCAGGTATTTGTAGTCTGAGATTGCTAGCTTTTACTTGGCTGCCCTCACAACCTATTCCAAAAACCAGGTGAAAGAATGCTGAATAAGACTAGTGTTCTAGAGGTAGGTATGGAGGTGGGGAAATGGCTTATTTGTTCAGCTGGGCTCAAGGAGAAAAGTTAGTCTGTAAAAAACATGGAGATATTTCTTTGCAGCTTAGCAATTCCTTATGTTCTCTTTCTGCCTTTGGACAAAAACTTTTTTTTTTTTCATAAATTTTCCTTACATCTTAACCTTGTGACAAAGGACAATTTCTAACATAAAACAGGGCCTTTTAAAATCCCTGTTTTTCTTTTACAGCTACCTGAACAATAAACCTTTCAGGTTTTCAGAGAGTGAGAATGGTGAGCCAAGCTCAAAACAGGCCTGACTGTACTTTGAGCAAAGATCAAATATCCCAGTGCGGAGGAATGTCTAGCCTGTTTTTAGTTGAGAAAGTGCTGGCACTTAAGATTGCAACAGCTTTCTTCATCTAAAATCATTAGGCTCAGGGCTGGGAATGTGCCTCAAACGGTAGCGCGCTCGCTTGGCATGCATGCGGCCTGGGTTCGATCCTCAGCACCACATACAAAGATGTTGTGTCCGCTGACAACTAAAAAATAAATATTAAAAAAATAAATAAATAATAAAATCATTAGGCTCCAATGGTCCTTTACTGTAGAAAAGAAGCACCCTCCCATTCTTTTTCCATATTTTAAGCCATATTGATTACCAAATTAAACTGGATGGCTGCTGGTCCCTCGTGATCCCCTGTCCAGCAATACTAGAAACTTTTAATTTTTGGTTGTAGATGGACACAATACCTTTATTTTATTAATGCATTTTTATGTAGTGCTGAGGATCTAACCCAGTTCATCATTCATGCTAGGCAAGTGCTTTACCACTGAGCTACAACTCCAGCCCCCAGAAACTCATAAACTTAATACTTTGATCTTAGTTAACATTCAAGAAGGAATAACACATTATTTTTTATTTTGATACACAATCTTCTTAACAGTTGTGATATCACCCAGTAGCAGTCAATGATATGTAAAGTGTTAAGCTGTTAATGATTTGAGATACATCAACAGCTTTTTTCATTCCTCCTTCCTAGAGATCATCCCAAATTGGATGCCAGATCTTGACTTCTATCATCATGGAATGAGTCCAGAGAAATTTAAATGGAGGGCCAACCAAAACAACAGGTTTTATTGGCCTCCCTTTTGTTAGGTAGTAGCTAGCAATGAGCAGGGAAATGCATGGCAAGTCACAAGTGTTCTTTAAATTAGGATCTTCTTTAAACTACTTCCAATGTAGACAAGAAAGCAAAGGGTGGTACTCAATTTGTAGAAAATAAACAAAGGAGCTAATAGGAAAATGTGTCAAAAGAAAATGGGACTAACTCTTGACAGGGTCCATTGATGTTGATATGAAGCTAGAAATTATGGCTATGGGCGTCTCCATTTGCCTGGGAAGGAAGATTCCTTTAGTAGTGCAGAGGCATTGAGGTAACTTCTGACCAGCTACTGACCCTAGTGCCCACATTAACATGGGTTTGACTTGTAGATGAAGCCCCCTAAATAGGATGGTCACCATGGCAGTACCGGAGAGGACCAACTAAGGTCAAAAACTACACTGCCCTGTGTGCTGGAGTTGTGGCTCAGTGGTAGACCACTTGCCTGGCATGTGCGAGGCCCCGGGTTTGATCCTTAGCACCACGTATAAATAATGGATTGACAACTAAAAAACAAAACTACACTGCCCTAGATGAAGAAGGAGTCCAACAACTGATCAGCAAAGGGTACAGATGATGATTCCCCAGTTCTTCCAGTAAATATCAAACAGTAATAAATTTGGAGACAACATCTGATCAGAGATGGCTCGTGCCCGCGCATGCGCGCGCGCACACCACCACCCCCTCCCCACCTCTCGCTGGTGCTCGCTTTTGGTGCCTGACTTTAAATTTTCTTTTGTGGGAGCACAAGAACTGAGTTTTGGAGTTTCAGTTCCCCACTTTCCTGTGACACTTTAATTCTTCCTCCCAGCACATTACACACCCCAGATACTGAGGGCTGTGAGCTAGGGAGAGAACTAGCTCTGAACAGAGAGGGCAGAGTAAGGACCAGAGAGTGTCCATACACTTAAACACCTACCTGCCTTACAATTTCCCTGTAATTTGTGGGAAACTGCAAGAAGAGTGGGCCTGAGTCTTACACCCCTGTATGGAAGTTTAGGAATGTGGTAGCCCTGCTGATCCTAGTCCAAGCCCCCAGCCAAAGTACTTGAAATGGTAGCATGGCTTTACCTGGTGCTTGCTTCTGTGTCTCCCAAGTTTTCCATGGCCCTCAAGTGAGATATGGAAGGTAATAAGGAGAGAAAACTAAGGTGCCCAGCAGAGGAAAAAGGCACATCCAATAAAGGATATGCATAAACTGCCAAGGGATAAGGACTCAGCTTCATCACCAAGGAAAAACCAAGCTATTGAGCTATATAGGGGCAGGAGGAAGTGTCTGTACTTCCTGAGTGAGCACTTTCCTGGCCTAGAGACAGATGAGATAAGCCCCTGGGACTCAGGTCAGGGAGGCTGTACCTCCAATCCCCCACAGGGACTTTGTGCACTCCTAGAGCCCACAATTCAGCTCAGTTAATACTCCATACTTTATGTGATTGTGGCTGAGCAGAGGAAGCCTGGTGACGGAGTGCTAGCAAGAAAGGAATGTGCGCCAATTCCTTTAGTAGTTTTCCCTATGGAGCTAAGAAAATTTCCCAGTTGACTGAGAATACCTTCCTCTCACCACTTTTTAAATAGTCCTGTAGAGGGTGCAGTTTCCCTGTCCCTGGGGCTCGCATGATCATGCAAGTCCTGAAGACTTTGCCATTCAACAATATATTCAAAGCACTGAGGACTCTTCTGGAGAGAATAAAAGCATCCAGAAGCACGGGAGGGGCCTCTGACCTTGAGGATCTCCCAGCATACTCTGAGGAAGACGTAAAGACACGGACTTAGTTCCAGTTATCCCAAGCATGTACAAGGCAACATACAGTTCTAGATGCCCAGGAATTCAGAAAAGGTCTATCCTATTACTGGCCATCTTTGGGAACATATCCACAGAGGCTTGATATTGGGAGTAGGCTGCAGGAAATGATAGGAGACCTATGCCAAGACTGGCAGAGACAGAAAATGGCAAATTCTTGAAGGACCATGTCTTTAATATTCAAATTGTTCAGGGCTAGCTCTGCAGCCCAGTAGTAAAACACTTGCCTAGCATGCAGAAGGCCCTGGGTTTGATCCCCAATATCACTGAAATAATTCAAATTATTTAAAGTTTTCACTATAAAATGGCTAATGTGACATTCACCTCAGCAGGCTGAGGAAGCTGCACTGAGATAGCAACAACCAAAAAAAGTTTTTAAAATTTTATTTATTGTTGAAGCTAAATAGTAATTCTCATGGTTCAGAATCCAAAGGTAAAAAGTGTGTACATTAAGAACATTTTATCTTTTCTGAAATACCCCATTTCCCTTTCTGAAAGCAACTGGTGTCATAGGATTTGTGTGTGTGTGTGTAATTTCTTTTGTAACTATCTGAAGATGTTCTATGCAAATATTAAGAGATAATGAGATAATTATACGTAGTTTTTAATGCTCTCTTTTTTTACACAAACGGTAGGTAGCTTATCTACTACGTATACTGTTCTGTACCTTGCTCTAATCGTCTACCACAAGCACCAACACTGAACACTTAACTCATTTAATTCCCACAACAATCATATGAGGTAGATGCTATTAATATGCTCATAACCCTTATTTTTTTTCCTTTTTTGTTTTTCTTTGGGTGCATAGCACATATGTATTGGGAATTGAATTCAGAATCTCATGGATGCTAGGCACATGCTTTACTACTGAGCTACACTCCCAGTCCCCAAACCTCATTTTTAGAGGTGAAAAAACTGAGTTTCAATTAAGTTAAAAATTACAGATCCAATAATTGGTGTGGGTCAGACTTGAACTCAGGCAGTCTGATTTCAGAATATTTGTCTTTAACCACCCAACTTTACAATTTCAACCTAAAGAACTTTCTCATTCATTTTCTCAACTGCATAATATCCCATTGAATGGCTGTTGTAAATTATTATTACCTATTGATAAACACTTAGGTTTTTCCCAATCTTCTTCCGATATGCTATAGTGAATAAGCTTGGACACGGTTTCGGAGACTATTTTTTTGACTTACTTTTTAGTTGTAGTTGAACACAATACCTTTATTTTAAATATTTATTTATTTTTTAGGTGTAGATGGACACAACACAATGTCTTTTATTTTTATGTGGTGCTGAGGATGGAACCTGGGTCCCGCCCGTGTTAGGGGAGCACTCTACCGCTGAGCCACAATCCCAGCCCCCCTTTATTTTGTTTAATTATTTTTATGTGGTGCTGAGGATCAAACCCAGGACCTCACAGGTGCCCCTTCTGAGGCTATTTTTGATAGACTTTGTAAAATTGCCTTCCCTCTTGCCCTACCAATTTATACTCAATGTACACACAGATAAATAAATCACCAGAAATTTTCCCTAGCAGATCCTTATATTATGGCACCACCAGATTAAGAATGATCTAAATTATGCTTCTTTCTTCAAATTTATCCCTCACCATCTTCATAGGAGAATCAAAACACCCTTTGTTATAGCCAGAGGCTAAGGAATTTTCTATTTCCTATGAAAGAAGAGGGAGGTCTGAAGATACCAGACCATTTGCTAAAGTTGAAATTTGGCAAGTAGCCACTAAACAGCACTTTCATTTTAGTCCCTGAATATATATGTATGCATATATCTTGCTTGCTTACTAATCACAGCCTTGTCTGCTTTTTATCCAATGCCATTTCACTCACTCAAGTGCAAATATTTATTGAATTCCTCCTATATTTAGGCACCTGTTAGATAAAGATGAGTAAAATGCACAAATAGGCTGTTTCAAGTGGCTCCAAAAGGAAGAAATGCAAATGGCTAGGCTTCAACTATGTGCCAGAATAAAATGCTGCTCCCATCTGGGAGTATGCTGCTGCCTGTCAGTTTCTGGGAAGAAACAGGACTGCCTTTGATCTGGCATACTTTTCTATGTAGGCTTTGTTGCTATTTATAATTCTCCCAGAAATTAAGGCAGCATTGGGAGAAAGAGTGGCCTTCAGGGGCTGGGGCTCAGCGGTAGCGCACTTGCCTTGCATGTGTGAGGCACTGGGTTCGATTCTCAGCACCACATATAAATAAAATAAAGATCTATCAACAACTAAGGGAAAAAATATTTTAAAAAGAGTGGCCTTCAACTACTGTGTGTGTAAGTTAAGATATTTCAGATCCCAGGGGCTACCATCAGAGTTTATTAGTAGGTGGCGTATTATTTGACTTCAGCATGACAGGAATTTTTCAGTAAGACTTTTCTGAGGTTAGAACTACACCCTACTAGCAACTAAAAATATGCTGCTGGGGAACCTTAAGAGCAAGATGGGAACAGATTTTACTTTGTTCAAAATAACCTATAAATAATGGAAACTTACTTCTCACAGTTCTGAGTGCTAGTAAGTTCCATATCAGGATACCATCAGATTCTGTCTGGGGAGGGCTGCTCTGCTTCAAGGACGGCACCCTCTTTCTCCAGCCTCTCAGGACAATAGGCAAGGGAATTCCCTCCAATCTGTTTATAAAGGCACTAATTTCATTCATGGGGGCTCCTCCCTCAAGGTTAAATCACCTCCTAAAGGTCCTGCTTCTTAATACTATTGTGTTGGTGATTAAGTTCCAACATGACTTTGTGGGGACATAGGAGCTGGACTTTCATTCCTTAAAAACTTTCTGCATTTGTTAGCTATAGTTTGCTGCAAGTGTATGGACCTTGTGGTAGGGTAACATTTCCATAATCATTACATTACAAACCAACATGACCACAAGTGAATGGTGAAGTTCAGGGTAAAGTAAGCATTTAATGCAGGGTGATTTGAAGGAAGGGAAATTTGCTTGAATTTCTATTAAAACCCATTATTTCTGGTTCAAGGATTGGACCAGAAGTTAAAAACAATGTTGGGGGGCTGGGGTTGTGGCTCAGTGGTAGAACACTTGCCTTGCAGGTGTGAGGCACTGGGTTCAAGCCACATAAAAAATAAATAAACAAAGATATTGTGTGTCCATCTATGACCAAAAAAAAAAAAAAAAACAATGCTGGGGATATAGCTCAGTTGGTAAGAGTGGTTGTTCTCATATTCACAAGGCCCTGGGTTCAATCCCCAGCACCACCAAAAATAAAAATTAAAAACAAAATCTGTTTAACAGGACCCCACAGCTGAAGAACAGGGAGGGGTCACTTTTCTCTCTTTCTGCCATTCCTGAAACAAAATAGGTTATGTCCTTTTTGTTGAGAGAATAGCCATCATCTCTTTAGTTCTTATCTACCAGCTCTCAGTGGGATCAACTTGTTTAATTATTTTATTTTGCGGTGGGGATTAAACCCAGGGCTTTACCCATACCAGGCAAATTCTCTATCACCAAGCTATATCCCCAGCCCATTTTAAAAATTTGAGGCACGGTTTCATTAAGTTACTCAAGCTAGCCTCAAACTCGAGATCCCCCTGCCTCAGCCTCCCCAGCCGCTGGGATGACAGGTGTGTGCCACCACACTTGCTTCACTTACATTGTATATTTACCCAGAGTGAATTTGTGAAGGGGGAGCACATGAAGATTAATTGGGTAAAAAGCAAGGTCACTGATGTGACTAATGCTTAATTACAGCATAATACCTGATACTTGAAACTTAACTGCAAATATTCATCAGTATTTCCCACTACACTAAATTTCTTGGAAGGTGGATCCCATCTTATTCATCTGGAATTTATTATTATTATTATTTTAATATTTATATTTTAGGGACTGGGGTTGTGGCTCAGCAGTAGAGCATTTGCCTAGCACCTGCGAGGCCCTGGGTTCGATCCTCAGCACTACATAAAAAATGAATAAATAAAATAAAGGTATTGTGTCCAACTACAACTAAAAAATAAATATATATTTTTTAAAATACTTAATTTTTAAAAAAATATTTATTTTTTAGTTGTAGGTGGACAGAGTATCTTTTTTTATTTTTTATTTTTATGTAGTGCTGAGCATCAAACCCAGTGCCTTAAGCCGGCTAGGCGAGTACTCTACCACTGAGCCACAATCCTATTATTATTATTATTATTATTATTATTATTATTATTATTTTACAGTGCTGAGGGTCAAACTCAAGCCCTCATAAATGCTAGTCAAAAGTTCTATCATTGAGCTATATCCCCAGCCCCTAAAGGTGAAACATAAATTTTGAGTTTTTTTTTTTTTTTTAAGTAATCTTGACTAAAAATGAGTTTGTTGTTAACTAGAGAAATAATAAGTCTCTTTAAGGGCTTTTGACATTCTGTTAGAAACAAACGAAAAAGTTTGGGAAAATAAGGTTGACAAAATCTTTTTATCAGGGCTAAAAGCTGTGGGCTCAGCATGTGTAAGGCACTGGGTTCGAGTCTCAGCTCCACATATAAATAAATGAATAAAATAAAGATCCCTCAATATTTTAAAAAATTCATTAAAAAATCTTTTTATCATTACTCAAACCTATTGCTTATTGTCTGTTAATTCTTGGTTCCTCTTCTTTTTAAAAATAATAAAGCTTGAACGCTATTGATTTAGACTTGTAATTCATACGGTCAGACTCTATACATCACACTTCTGGACGTTTTATTACAAAGCGGCAAGCAACGGAAGGGAGCAACGCCGCTGAAAAACTGCTCACAACAACTTAGTGATCGCAGGCTCATTGGATGACAGCGACATACTCGCTATCCAATCGCCAGGAAACCCGGAGTGAACGCTCTCTGGATTGGTGACAGGAAACATCTCTCCAGGTAATTCAAGAAGGCAGGCAGCACCTCTGGCCAATCAGAGGAATTCTGGGGCCGGCCTTGCCGCAGGGGGTGGTATAGAACAAGTCACCGGAGAAAAATCTCCGCGGTCAGACCTGCCTTCCGCGAAGGGAGAGGGCGTGGCCTCCGGCTGTGAGCTCCAGGCAAGTGGGCGGGGCGCGCGGGCCTGGGCGGGGCGAGTAGATTCTGTGGCGGAGCCGGATGCGGGCGGCGCCGCGGCCGCCGCGGCTCTAGGAATGGGCGGAGCCCCGGCCGCTTGTGCTGGTGGCCACCGCCGCTGCCCAAGCCGGAGACCGAGCTGCCGACTTAGTTCCCGCGCGTCGCTGCTTCTCAGAGCGGCGGAATGCTGGGGAAAGGGGTAGTCGGCGGTGGCGGTGGCACCAAAGCGCCAAAGCCCTCCTTCGTGTCGTACGTGCGCCCGGAGGTGAGAGTGCGCCGCGCGGGCGCAGCGTCGGGCTGGAGTGGCCGGGACCAGGGGTATCGGAACCGTGCCTTGACGCGGAACCGGGCGCTTCCTGCCAGTCTTCGGGGCTGGGCGAGGCCCTAGGGCCGCAGCGGCCTCTCTCGGGCGGGGCCGGGACCCCCGGGCGGGCAGGCAGGTGCTCGAGCGTAGCGCCGGGCTCGCTGGCCAACGAATGAAGGGGCCGGAGCCGGGAAGATCTTGCGGCTGGGCCGCCCTGGGGTACTCTAGTAGTGAACTGGGATTATGGGCACCGCTCTGAGAGGGAAGAGCTCGTGTTCGGGACCCGCGTGGGGCCGCTCCTAGAGTCCGCAGCCCGGTGGGTCTGTCCTGCGCTGGACTTTGTCCGTGAGTCTTCAGGGCTCTCCTGTCCCAGCTGCCTGTTCTGAGTGCCATTTGATGCCACTGGGGGGATACTTTGCACCACCTGCTGCCTCCCATCAGCCCTGCGCTGCGGCTAGAATGTGGGTCGGCCCTGGCCACAGCCTGTCTCTGTCTGACCCTTGTGAATTCCTCTGTTTTGTTTCTTTCCCTTTCATATCACCCCCGCTTCTTGTGGTTCCCCTGCCGTTTTACTGTCAAGAAGTTCGTTCGTTCATTCATTCATTCTTAAAATACTTTCCGAGCTCCTACTGTGTGCCAGGAGGCACTGTTCTGAACACTTGTGATATACATCATCAGTGAGCAGAACAAAGATCTCTCCCCGGAGCTTATATGAGAGGGAGAAGAGAAACTGACTAAATCATAGATATATAAGCAAATTATAGGGTGTATTAGAAGATAAGTATGGGAAACAAAAGGCATCCTTTTCATCCTTGAAAAGGGGCATTTGAGCCAAAACATGAGCGAAGAGTGGTTCAGGTAGCTGGGCCTGGTCTGGCCTGGGGAAAGCCATGAAAGCTTGGAGGAGCACAAGGGAAGCCAGCATTGCACATGCCCTATGGGCAGGAGGGAGAGGTAAAGGCAAATTTCTAGACCTTTTTAATGGTTTCTTAGAACTGTAGCTTTTAATGAATGCCTAATTAAATGCCTTCACATTTTGGATTTGTTGAAGGTTTAATCTACCTTTCCCTACATACAGCACTTTAATCAACTATACAACTATCAAATTCCCTATCTCCAGATGTCTTTTCCCACTTTTCACCTCTGTAAGGCAGAGACAAGTGAGCTGTGGATGAGAGGTCTTAATCAGGGACTGCTTCTTCAAGACTACCTGGACTCCATAACCTTTGCATATGAATCTTCAAGTTCAAGATGAGTGTGTTTTCTCTAGTGGAGAGTACTTTTGAAATGGGCCTTATTTTTAGTCCTAATTTTAAAATAAAAACCACTTCCTCTGTTAGTACTTTATATGGAGTCACGGTCATCTTAAATTTTCAGCAGACTTCCCGTGTAATCACATGTAAGTAATGTGGTCAGTTTCTTTTCTTTTTTTTTTTTAATATTCTCTTTTAAAAAATACCTTTATTTCATTTGTTTTATATTTTTGTGGTGCCAGGGATCAAACTCAGTGCCTCACATATGCTAGGTAAGCCCTCTACCACTAAGCCACAACCCCAGCTTGGTCAGTTTCTTTTTGTGTCTTTTTTAATAGAGCCCTGGTTGAAGAACGAGTGATCTTTAACCTTTCCTCTTCAGTGAGATTAAACTTACAAGTGGAAAGTCTTCTGAAATGTGGCCAGAGTTCAAGAATGTTCAAATTCCTCATCCACCAAACGCACATGTTGTAATTAGACATGTTTTCACTCTTTGCCCACAGTTCCTGATATATTTCTTTTGAGGGATAATTAGGAAAGGAGAGTAGTTCAGCTCCCAGATAAGCCTGAGTGATTGCATTTTTCAGATCCTTAGAGTTGGCAGTTTTGTTTTCTTGCATTAAAATAATGCTGTCAGATGCTATTCTTCTCTGTTGTATTCTGATTCTAAAAAATATTTTGTAACAGGATAAGGCTCTCACCTAAATTATGGATGTTTTTTTAAGTAAAGGTAGGAGGAGGTGAGAAATAATTTATTTTTAAGTATATAGCTTTGCAAGACTTCCCATTATGGGAAATGCATGTGAGCAGCATTGAGGCATTGTTTATGTGTCACAGAGCCTTGGGTCTAGTAACCTCTACACTCACCCAATGGGAGAGTCCCTCAGAACACTTAAAGTTGTCATTCACTGTTTCTACTCCTGTGTCCCTCATGTTGCCTTCATCTTTACAAGCCTTTGGTATATGGCTTGCTATCACTTCTTTCTTTTGCTAGCTGGAAATTGCAGTTTCTCAGATGCTTTTTTTTTGGTAGATGTCTGAGCTGCCAGAACAACTTTTAAGCCTTACAGTGTAATGATAGCTAAGTAGGGAAAAGCTTATTCTTGCCAGATCAGATCCTGGAATGTTCAATGTCAGTGGCCTTCAGTATACCAAAAAGTCTCAAGAGTCAGCACTTTGTGTTGAAAAACAAAAATAAAGTATTGATAAAGTATTTGAAGGTAATGTTGTTAAACATAGGCTTATTTTTTCCTTGATCAAAAAGAACTGATGTGCTGGGGATGTGGCTCAAGCAGTAGTGCGCTTGGGGATGTGGCTCAAACAGTAGCACGCTCGCCTCCACGTACAAACAAAGATGTTGTGTCCGCAGAAAACTAAAAAAATAAAATATTAAAAATTCTCTCTCTCTGTTTTAAAAAAAAAAAAGAACTGACTTTTTGGGCTGGGGCTTAGTGGTAGAGTGTTTGCTTTGCATGAGTGAGGCCCTGAGTTTGATTCTCACCATCACATAAAAATAAATAAAGATATTGTGCCCAGCTACAATTAAAATAACAAAGAACTGACTTTTGATAGCCTAAAATGAGAGAGAATAATTAACCCCAACTTTTAAAAATTAATCTCTGCCAGAGTAACTTGTGCTCTTTTGTCTTTAATTCTGGTAAGTCAGTGAATATGACAAGTAAAACTCTGAACTGTAATTGGGGACCTGTAGCCAAGTTTTGTAAATTATTCAGAGAGTTACTAGTAAGTAGGAAGCTGAAGGCTCTGAACGTTTAGGTAAACGAGAGAGAGAGCCATATTTGTACTTGATGTTAGGTGCCTAAAAACATCTCAGCACCCTTATCTTAGCTCAGTCCCAAGCACAAGATACAAAGGATGTTGGTGCCTATGTGCAAGGGAACTGTTGGGTACTGAGATCTGCTCCAGGCAGGTGTCTAGTTATAGTTTGGATGCTGGATCCATCTTTCATCTTAAAATATGACACTTAAAGTTTAAATTATTATTTTATCAGAAGCCGTACATAGATGTTCATTACAGAAAAATAAGACAAATATATACAAAAATGTTAAGTAAAAATTATAAACTTACCAACAATTTATGTATCATCAGATGTGTGTATAGGTACATACATATACGTATATGTAAATATATATGTGTGTATATGTTACAAAAATGGGATTAATACTGCTAATTATACTGTTTTTTAAATGTTTTTCTCCAAAAATGTGTATTATAAACATCTTACCATGTCAGTTGTTCAGTTACAACATTATTTTAAATTAGCAAGAGCTAGAGATGTAGCTCGGTGACAGAGTGCTTCCCTAGTATGCTGAACCCCTGGGTTCAGTGTTTACTACATCAACAAACAAACAAATAAACCTCTTCCTGAATAGAAACACACTGTGGTGGAAAGCTAAAGTAGCACAAACGACTTAAGGAGATGATTTTCAAATTCAGATAGTTTTGTTAGGAACTTTTTCTGATGCTGAATGACAATTCTGATTCTTCAAGACTATCAGTTCTTTGCTCAGATACCTTGAAATTGTTAGCACTGGTTTGGTAATTTATAATGATTAGAAATTCTTAGCACTGTACCGTGAAGCTTTTACATAAAGGACAATTTGGTGATCCTAAGAGAAAGTTCTGATTTAACAAGAATCCGTTTCATTGTGATAGTCAGTAAAATAAGAGCTGCAGGGAGCTTGCATGTTCTTTAAAACTGACCTGGAAAAATTTAGCTTTTAAATTGCTGCTGTACTTGTACTTATTTTTGTGTGGTCTTCAAATATGGTTACAATGAATTTTCTAAAAGAGCTTGAGTTGATGTTTCACTAGAATATAATAATAATTATTATCAATGATGGATTTTTAGATTTGAAAGATTTTAGTCTAGTCCACCTCTCTACTTTTTTCCATTATATAGACGTGAAAAACTGAGACCTACCAGATTAAATGTCCTGCTCAAGAGTACAGTGGTATTGCAGAATGGAGATCAGAGTTAAAAACTGTCTTCTAAAGATCCAGCAGTGTCAGTGGCTAAGCCAGACCCACAGGAACTCCGGAAAGGCTTTATATAGATGTGGGAAGAAAAGGCAAGAAGAGAGATGAAGATTGAGAAGGGCAAAAATAAATAAATAAATTAAATAATGGTTGTGAGAGCCATTTTTTTTTTTTTAAATTTATCCCTCAGGGAAAAATTGCACAGCCCTTTTTTTAACCCATTCCTTTGGTGGGGAGAAGTGAATTTGTGATAATGCATTCTTCCCAGAGATAGGACTGTGGGTATATACCAAAACAGACAAAGTAATTCCTAATATACTTATTAGGCATTTCTGTGCCCAGGATCTATACTTATTTCATATTTTCAACAATCTTATGAAACAGATCCTATTATAACTCCCCTCCCCTTTGTTTTCAGATGTGGAAAACGGCTCAGAGAAGTTAAGTACCTTGTTCAAGATCATAACTAGTGGGATTGGGGATAGCTCTGTGGTAGAGCAAGACCAGGGTTCAATCCTCAGTACCACCAAAAACAAACAAAACTAGCAATTTTTGGTGCCAGATTTAAAAGTCTTACTCCAGCTGAGCACAATGGTGCATGCCTGTAATCTCAGCAGCTTGAGATGGGCCAAGGTAGGAGGATCTCAAGATCAAGGACAGCCTCAGCAACTTAATGAGGCCCTAAGCAACTTAGTGAAATCCCAAAAACAAAAAGAGCCTGGGATGTAGCTCCATGGTAAATTGCCCCTTGGTTAAATCCCCAGTGTACCCCACCTCCAAAAAAGTTTTGACTCCAGGACTCATTCTTTTATCCTTATACTTATGAATGCAAGAAATATTAATGAAACTTGCTTACAGTTATACTTGGCCTTTGTACACTAGAGTGCTTTCTCATTGGTATTCTCCAGTAGCCATTTCTTTCTAGGCTTTTGTTAGATGATCAACTAGGTGACTGCTAAAAAGATACAGGGATCCCTTAAATATTTTAGTCTCTAGAGGCAGTGTTTATTAGGTTAACAGATGCAGTTCATTAGTTTAACAGATGTTTACTTAGCACCTGCTAAATACCAGACATTATTCTAGGTATTGAGTAGGACTATATCAATCTACAAAACAAAATTATTGAGGTGACTTTTTTGCTGGATCATTGACTTTGTTAACTTTGGTGGATAGATGTTAATAAGATGATGATGATAACAAGAAAAGATGACTTATCCTAAAACAGACTTCCTTCTCTCAGTCCTGGTAAATAAAAGTAGCATTAGCTCGGTGCATGCCTATAATCCCAGGAGCAGGAGAGGCTGAGGCAGGAGGATCTTGAGTTCAAAGCCAGCCTCAGCAATTTAGTGAGGCCTTAAGCAACTCGGCAAGATCTTGTCTATATAAAATACAAAAAAGGGCTGGGGACGTGGCTCAGTGGTTAAGCACCCTGGGTTCAATCCCTGGTATCAAAAAAAAAAAAAAAAAACAAAAAAACACAAAAAAAACTTTAAAGAAAAGTCCGGCTGGGTGTGGTGGTATACACACCTGATCCCAGCGGCTTGGGAGACTGAGGCAGGAGGATTGTAAATTCAAATTGCCAGCATCAGCAATTTAGTGAGTACCTAAGCAACTCAGCAAGACCCTGTCTCTAAATAAAATATAAAAATGGGCTGGGGATGTGGCTCAGTGATTAAGTGCTCCTGGTTTTAATCCCAGGTACGAAAGAAAGAAAGGGAGGGAGGGAGGGAGGGAAAGAGAGAAAGAAAGAAGAAAGAAAAGTCCAGATCTGTTGGTTGCTTTTTCTTTTTTTCATGGTGGTGTTAGGAATTGAATCTAGAAGCACTCTACCATTGAGCTACATCCCCAGCCCTTTTTATTTTTAATTTTGAGATCGGACTGTCTCTAAGTTCCTGTGGCTGGTCTGAAATTTGTGATCCTCCTGCCTCAGCTTCCAAATTATGAGGATTATAGGTATGCACCACCTCCCTGCCTGTTTTTTTAAAAGAATCTATAACTTCATAAACTTTTTCTCCATTCCGAACTGATTTTTTGTAACCCAGAACACCTGCCTCTCTGACTTTATTTATTTATCTGCTTGTTATTTATTTATCTGCCTATCTATTTATTTTCAGTGCTGGGGATTGAACCTTGGATCTCTGGCATACTATGCAGTTACTCTACATTGAGCAGCCACTTCCAGCCCCTTCCCCTCTGGCTTTTGAATGCTTTCGGTGCTTAACTTGGCACTTACTGTGTGTGAGACACACTGCTTTGATTCTGTTAATAGGGATAGGATACTAAAATACACAACCAGCCCCCTGTCCTCAGCCCCTCCACAGGCTTGTGTGTGTGTGTGTGTGTGTGTGTGTGTGTGTGTGTGAACGTGGGCATGCAGTGCTGTGAGCCTAGAGCCTAGAACCTTGCACATGCCAGGCAAGCGCTCTACCACAGAGCTATACCCCCAGCTCCCCAAATAATTTTTTCATGGTGGAATTTTCTCCTTCAGATTGAATCACTGATAGTGATTTAACAGGCCAACAAAGGACAATAAAAGCTCTTCCTAAAATAATCACTTTCTTAGCTGTGGCTTTAGCCTGATGATCTGTCTAAAGCTTCCGCTTTTTCTCTCCTGCATGTGCTTCCTGCAGCATATCCCTGGGCCAGATCCAACACCACATAACTTCTGCAGATGGAGCATCATAAAGCATCATGAGGCTCTGCCAAGCAACACTTCCTGTAGCACGATCAAACAGCTGCCACACGCATAGCCTTCAGCTGAGAGCCAGAAACTCCTCTGTAGCCTTCCATCTGCAGTGTTACAATAAGGACTATTGCGGCTGCGGGTATAGCTCAGTGGTAGAGCGCATGCTTAGCAGGTGCAAGGCCCAGGGTTTGATCTTTAGTGTGCATGTACACCCCCACTCCACAGTACTACTATCAGAATCTTAGTTTGTGGGATCACACTTAGAAGTTTAAAAGTTCTAGATCTTTCTATGAATATCCTCAATAGAATGTTGGATATTTTGGAATACTTCCACATAAAACTATCCTATACAACAGTGTGCTTTAGAGAGAATCTGATTTTCAGGGACCAGAAATCTTTGTAAAAAGTCCATACTTTGTTATAATAAAGTCAAGTGTAATAACATTGTATTTGGAAGTTAAAAATTAAAAAATTGCCCTTACTTATGGTACCCTAGCCAAAGCAATTATTCCATTTTTATAGTATGCCCAAGCTTTGTTCTTGTGTGTATCTCATGTGATTCTACTTGTGTGTAAAAATATATAGCTTTCATGTGTGGTTGTCATTTTTGGAATCTGATATGGATCAGGTACTGTTGATGCATATGAGTGGAGCATATACTTTGAGTTGTTTTAATAGCTGGGAACCACCCTCTATTTCTCATCAGTGGGTTTGTAGTCTTTGATAAGAGAATATGTGAATCCAGAAAAAGGCTGAAGCCGAGTCTCTGGTTTTGTTAGGGTTATGCCTTGGTAGCCACATGTGGGGACTTACGTGAAGTTTAACAAGTAGCAGAGGTTTTGGATAGATGGAATTTTGGTCAAATACATGTTCACCCACGTTGAGAAACCAAAGTTGTCTCAGTTTGACACCCTGAGTTTACTGTCACTGAAGTAAGTTTTGTGGTGAATGGGAGCCATATAAAAATATTTTCTAAATCGTTAATGGAATTGTTTAAAATATAAACCTCATGAGATATATTGGGAAGTTGCATTGAAGTGGATAATTCTTTTAACCTCTACTGTTGCTTTGGGAGGAAGAAGAAGTAAAAGCAGAGAAGGACTCTAGGAGGGAGTAAATCTGTCAGAGATGTCTCTTTTCATTTCCAGCGCTTCACCTTTTCTTTATTTCCCTCTGCCTATTTTGTTGATCACATCTCTAAGGAAAGCAAAAACTTGTCAGTGTCTCTTCATATTAGCTGAGGGTTAGGAAATTTACTTAAAGCCTTGCTTGTTTTCTGCCTGAAAAGTGGGAAAAATAATAATGCCCATCTTATATGATAGGTATGTATGAACATTTTTGTGGGGCTGGGAATGTGTCTCAGTGGTAGAACACTTGCCTAGCATGTGTGAGGTTCTGACTTCAATCCCTTGAACCATAAAAATAATTATGAATTTATTAACTGTAATTACATATGTAAAGCCCTAGACAGGATACTTGCTGTATAGTTAGCCTTCAATAGAAGTGAGCTATTACTGTTATTCAGAAATTGGTCAGAGCTGCTGGGATGGTTTCATAAAGTGCTTAATCATTAATCTTGGAGTTCAAAAATCTTTCCCAGCAAAGGTATTAATAAAAGTGGAGTATTTTGTTATTGTGGTTGTTGCCATAGTATCATGCCAGGAAAGTTCACTACATGTGGTAACTCTTTCTTAGAATATTTTTCACTATCTCTAAAAGTTTCTTTTCCTCTTTTCTTTGTTCCTTTATACATTTGAGAATGATTTGATTATATTTAAAATTCCAATCTAATGACAGCACTTAGTTGTTGTCTCTTTTCATTATTAACATGTGTCCTTTGACATTTTGCTAGTTTCATTAAAGACTTATTTTTCCTCTTTCCTCATTTCCAACTGGCCACTCTGACAAAGACCAAATTCTGTCCAGTCAACTCATTTGTCCAATATTCATTTATGAATATTTGTGAATTTCTGAATCAAGTAAAATCACAATTAGCCTAAGTAAAATCAAATTATCTCTCAGAATAATAACTGTTTATTTCAAAGGCAGTTGCAAGACTGTGGTATTTTGGTTTCATATTTAAATACTTTCCCCCCCAAATACTGTCATCATATTCTTGTGTCCTGTCTTTCATCATTTCTTATAGACCTGTCTGGTGGGCAACCTGTCAGAAGTGGCATGCTAACTCCATTATTTTTTGGGAAGGAAGGGATTTTAGCCACAAGACAGCAGAGCTTAAGTGTGGGTGGTGACAAAGGAAGCCCTGGCCACAGTGGCAAAATATTTTGAAATCTACCTGTAAATATATATATATATATATATATCCCTGCCCCCATACTGGGAATTAAACCCAGAGGCGCTTGACCACTTAGCTACATCCTGGACCCTTTTAATTATTTTTTTTTTTTTATTTTGAGACAGAGTCTCACTAAGTTGCCTAGGAAGTTAGTCTTAGTCTTAGGCTGGCTTCAAACTTGAGATCCTCCTGCCTCGGCCTTTCAAGTTGCTGGGGTTAGAGGCATGGGCCACCACATCCAGCTGACTGCTGGTCTTTTTATTTTTGTTTTTGCTAAGAGAGTTTAAAATACCTGCGAATGCCTTGAAGGGAATGAGCCCAGTTTTTTAAATAAAAAATCTCACTACATTCTTGCCTTTTTTTCTGGATAAAAAATTGAATTCTTTTTTTTTTTTTGATCTAACAAATGTATTCAGAGTACATGCAAGGATGAAATTAACTAAATACACATGAAAAATCTTTCTGGGTAGATGGACAATGGAGAAAAAGAAATTATAAACTGGAAAAAAATTACTAGGAACATGTAGGTATGATTTTGTTATAAAATTTTATGCAACAATAGATTTGTATGGGTATATAATGTGTTGGTGGTCAAACACAAAAGGTGAAGATGTTATTTGTGTTAGGATAACGGAGAGCTCTGAAGGCACTACCTTCGAATCTGAGGTTCAAGTTCATAGCAGTAGATGGGCACCACATTAAATTACTGATCACAAACCTTATGGTAATACACTTTGCCAGCCAACAATCACCCATTCTCAACAGCCACTTCCAACTTTCAGTTAAATATTATGAAATCTACATGTATCTTGAGATTTATCTGATGAACCAACTTCACAAGAAAAATGTGGAAATCATTAGAACGGAACTTACTCTGATCCACACTTAACTTTTCCTCCTGTTCCAACTGTGCAATAGAAGATGTAGTGGGTTATATAGTGTCCCCCCCAAATTCATGTAAGTCTGGAAACTTCTGCAATCTGAATAAAATGTGATTTCTACTTTACAACAAAACCATAAACATATTATTTTCTCCCTGAGTCTCCAGGAAAAAGTCAACCTTGCCAATGGCTTGATGTCAGAGGTCTGGTTCCTGAACTATGAGAGCATAAATTTCTCCTTTTGAGCCAGTCAATTTATGGCAATTTGTTATGAAAGCCCTAGGAAACTACTATAGAAGATGAGCCTCAGCAAATATCAAACACCAAGACTTCCGTAATCTGGCTGCTATACTGCATTAGCTAAATCCTTGCCTCTTGAATTAAAAAAAAAAAAAAAAAAAAAAAAAAACTCTGAACTTACTCCCATTTATTCTATTTCTTATATTTCTGCTGATTTCCTCTCTAGTCATAGGCCCAGACAAATAATTTATATACTTTTTTTAATTTTATTTTTTTTATTAGCTACACATGACATTACAATGATACAATGATCTTGGCAATTCATACATTTAAATCATTGGGGTATAATTTCTCATTTTTCTAATTGTACAGATTGCAGAATCACACTGGTCATAGACTCACCTATATACATACAGCAATCATAATGTCTATTCTATTCTGCTGCCCTTCCTATCCCCCCCACTCCTCCCCTCCCCTCCCATCATTTCTCTCTATCCAATCTAATGTGACATACTTTTTTTTCTTTTTCTCATCACAACATCATACATGTATTCTGTATAACGTTGATTTTATATCACAATATAAAAAATTGAATTCTTTTTTTTTTTTTTTTTTTTAAAATGTGTATTAGTTTCTTTTTTTTTTTTTTAATATTTATTTTATTTTTTTAGTTATCGGCAGACACAACATCTTTGTATGACACAACATCTTTGTTTGTATGTGGTGCTGAGGATCGAACCCAGGCCGCACGCATGCCAGGCGAGCGCGCTACCGCTTGAGCCACATCCCCAGCCCCCAAAAATTGAATTCTTTAAGATCATTTTCCCAGTGTTTCCTTGTGCTTGGGACACACATGATTCTTTCACTCTGTCTCCCTTTGAAGATGTGCTGCCTGTATTTACAAAATAGTAGGTGTAGCACTTTCTCCAGTGACCTGGTCTGTGGTATTGGACATCATGTTAGTTAAAGGAGAGTCTGGGACTCTGTCATAGGGATGAATTGTGTCTCATCAACAGAACCTGTATTATCTCCCAGGGTATTGTGGGTGGGGCTCCATGTTCACATGACCACAAATACCATCTGTTGGCCCCTCTTTTTCTCACCTTTATCTACCTACCTATCATCTATCTGTACTCCCTACCCCAACCCAGCTTGCTTAGTTTTTGCTTCAGTTTCACTTGCCCCAGTAATCCCTTATGCTGCTTTGCTCTTTTTCCTTTATATTTTAAAGGCCTTTGTCTGCTACCTGCTGAGTAAAGAAGATGGTCTGTGCTCAAAGGGTGATAAAAGAAACCATAGTGTATGTATAATTAGTGCCTAAGGAACTCCATATTTCAGATGTGATCTGTTTTGCAGACAGAAGAGGGGCAGGGGCACTCTGGGGTACATAAGAACAGCCCTCAGTATGGTATGAGCCAGGCTGTCACTGTGGCTGGTGCTGAACAGAGGGACATCTGAGAAATAAACCTATAGTGGAGGTGCCATGTTATCATGGAAGAGCCTTTGATTTTGGAGGTTTCCAGTCCTGCTTCAGCTACTTGATGGTGACTTTAGATGTGGAACTTCACCCTGTAAGATTTCTCACCTATAACATGTGGATAGTTTCAATGCAGCATTATTTTTGAGGATGAGAAGAAATAAACTTGTGTACCTAGCTCAGGCCCTGACAAATGGAAGATACTCAATAGCTGCTAGATGCTCTTATTATTATTAATAATAACTTGCACTGAAAGAGTATTTGTTTGAGCAACATTTTTGTGTACCTACCATTTGCTAAATACTAGGTTAAAATTAGGACTCCAAAGAAATAATGTGTACTTGGGAGTTTCACATTCTGTTGGGGAGACTATAGATCACCAGATGGCTCTACTGCAGGGAGGTAGGAGCTGCCTACTTAAGAGGGAGGGGAACCCAGAATGCTCCGGAGCACGGAGTAGGAGGGTCCACTACAGAACCCACTGCAGCAGCTGGTCTTCTGTGAAGGCTGTGTAGGACTTGGAAAGGCCAGTGTTAAAATGGGATTTGGTGTGGGAAGGAGGGGGATAATGTAGCAGGCAGGCAAGAGGGACAGCTTGAAAGGCTCATAGGTATGTTGAGATTGGGTTGTTACAGCATCTGTCCCAATCTCTTATTTAAGGCATGTGTACTCATGCATGAAAATGAGAGAGAAGTCTTGAGGAGTAGAATCCAAGGAGCACCTCTAGGACATGATTCTGAAATTTTTTTTTTTAAAGGACTCCTTCTTTCTGTAACATGCTGCATTGCCATTAGGTCAACTGGCCCTTAGCGAGTCTGTAGATACCTTTTCATTCGTCCCTCCCTGCTTCCTCTTGTCCTTCTCTTGCTCCAAGGCATTGAGCTCTTCCCACCTATTTGGCTAACTTGGAGTTTATAGAGTGGTTTTAAGGGAGTTGGTGGAGGGGGAGGCACAGAAGGCAACACCGTGTGTTTCTGCAGCTGCCATTAGTCACATCCCGTAGTTTAAATTATAAGGCAGTGACAGCTCTGTAACCGCCACCTACCACCTTTTTCTCTGGCATTTACACATCCTAACACCACCATATAATGTAGTAGTTAAGAGCGTGGCTGTGGAATCAGAACTCTGCTACTTGCTAACTGTGGATTTGGGCTGGTTATTTAACTTCTCTGAGCCTCAGTCTTCTGATTTTTGAAATGGGAATAATAATAGGTTCTAACCCCTAAGATTGCTATTAGTCTTACATGAGGCAATCCATAGAAAGCTGTTAACACAGTATCTAAGGTGTAGTTTTACTGTTTTGGGGTTTTGGGGGGTATCGGGGATTGAACTCAGAGTCACTCGACCACTGAGCCACATCCCCAGTAGTATTTTGTATTTTATTTAGAGATAGGTACTCACTGAGTTGCTTAGCACCTTGCTTTTGCTGAGGCTGGCTTTGAACTTATGGTCCTCCTGCTCAGCTCCCAAGCCACTGGGATAACAAGCATGTGCTACCGCACCCGGCTTTGTTTTATGGCACTAGAGATTGAACCCAGGGCCTCCCCAATGTTAGGCTCTTCAACCAAGCTACAACCCAGCCCTATAGTGTTAATTAGTTGCTATTCTTCCTTTCATTGAGCTGTCAGTCTGGTTCTGATAATGGTAAGACCTGACCTCCATTTCCTTTGAGCATTTTTCTTCCTGTATTCCCAGAGGTGGGAGTTCGGAGATGGGAAGGAGGTACCATGATATCGTAGAAGAGCCTTTGATTATGGAGTTTTTCAATCCTGGTTCAGCCATTTGATGGTGACCTTAAATGTGGGACTTCACTTGAAACTTCTCCTCACCTATAACATGTGGATAGGCATATTCCATGCAGGCTTATTTTGAGGATGAGAAGAAATCAACTATGTATACCCAGCTCAGGACCTGACAGGGGTACCTTTGCTCTTGAATGACTATACCTTATCCACCATGACTAACTTTATTTTCTATCCAGAGGGCCTCCCTTAACTGCAGTTTCTTTTTCAATAAATAGATTCATGATTTCCTTTTTGTCCTCCTGTAGCAGTTATCTTTTCTTGTCCCAACTTCTAGGAGGACTTGAAGTTTGGTAGTGTTGTAAGTCCTGAGCTGACACCTTCAATTCGGCTTAGCTTCCTTCTCTCTCCTTTTAAGTCAGCAGCCCCTTTCTCTTCCTAGACACCTGTACTCCAAACCAGTCACAGTCCCCAGGGTGCCTTCTGTGATAGTCTGTGTTTTTACGAATTGCCACCCTTCCTGTCTAGTATCCCCCTTTGTGTCTGAGTTCACTTTCTGCAAGAGCTTGACTGTCCTCTCCACCTCCCACCTCTTTCTATCTGTACCTCTCAAGAGATCATCTGCACACCACGGCCAGGCTCCTGCTGAGTTCAGTCTTCATGTTGTCATTTTCCCACCTGAGAGCCCTCTGCTTCTCCTGCCCCTTCCACTGATCCAAATCTTAACAAGCTTTAAAGGCTCATGCAGGATCTCAGCCTGCTTCTGGTTTTGTTGAAAGAGCATCAGCTTGGATTTGGGAAGCCTGAGCTCTGGCCAATTTTTGTGTGACCTTGAGGTCTCATTTCCTATAGAGTTTTAAAACATGTTTTGTTCAAGGAACCTTTTAGAGAATCAGATATGTAAAGTAAATACAAAAAATTAAAATAAAAATTTTTACATAGGAGACATAATTATACCGTAGGGGAGGGAGGCACTGTAGTAATCTACATTTTCAATTATGGGAATCTGGTGAGCAATCTCTACAGACTGGGAAGGAGAGGTCTCCAGCTGTTAGATCATCTAAAATTTTTCAAAATTTTAGGTAACTGAACTCTTCCCTTATCCCTTGTTGAGAACTGCTATTTCAAAAGAAATCATGGAAAACTCAACAATATGTAGAGAGAAAGGAGAGATGTGAGAAGCAGTTTGACAAGCTCCTGGCTGAGCAGTATCTAGGCCCTTGTTCCTTCAGCCTCTGCAGCCTTGTCTGTCCTCATAACTGGCATCACTTTTTTTTTTTTTTGGTCTGTATATGAGTTGTCTGCACTTCTGGTTCTTAGTGATTAGCATCATTCAGAGGCTTTTTTTCTTCTATTGAATATGTTTTGAAGATTTTTGGTTGTGAGATATGTTAGGCTTTTTTTTTTTCTTTCTTTTCTTTCTTTTTTTTTTTTTTTTTGCAGCTGCACACATGCTATGCAGGTGCTCTGCCGCTGAGCTGCATCCCCAGCCCCTGTGTTAGGTCTTTAGAGTGATCCCTGACTCCAGTCTCAGTCTCTATGCCCCAGTAATCAGTTCTGGCATAAGGTGCTTTGCCTTGAAATACTCCTTTTACTAATAGTATGGCAGTTAGTTGTTAAACCAGTGACATGTCCTGGTGCTTGAAGCCCAGTTGTTCCCCTGTTATGTCTCTGACTGCTCTTTTGCTTCCACAGGCAACTCCTTACTCCATCAGGTATATAGGTTCTCTTTGTTGGGTGTGACTCAGAGAGTGAGAGAACCAAGCCAGTCAATTGTTTGGTGAAGTCAGACCTGTAGTTCTGTGGATTCACTGGCATTTGGGTCTTACCATTTTTTCTCTGACTTGAATTTCTTACTAGGGAGAGTTTGATATAGTGTTTGGATTGTTTAAAGGCTTAATAAATTCTGGTGAGGATCATTCTTGCTAAGAAGTATGAATAAGAAATGCTTTTACTGCCTTCAATAAAGAATGAGCTGTCAAAACAGAGTGAGGAAATCAGTGTACACCCTAGTGACCAGTTACTATCTTCCTTTTAAAAAAAAGAGAGAGAGAGAGAGAAATCTAAGGCAAGGGCAAACAACAACAACAATTACAACAAAAACAAAAAATAGTAAGTCTAAATGTGAAAGAAAGGATTTTTAATTGCCACATGAGTAAGTAATATTGCTTAGCTATCAGAGTAGTGTACTTTTTTACAAGTCCTTGCTGGTTTCCCCACCCTAGAAATTTGTTACAGTTGAAAGGACATTAGAAGGTGTTACTTTGTAAGAAGAAAGGGGTTTAAAATTGGTGGTTGCCAAAATATTCTTTATGGGGTGATGAAAATGCTCTAAAATTAATTATGGTGATGGTTATACAACTCTATGAATATATCAAACACCATTTTAATACTTTGTATTATTAAACTCTTTAAATAGGTGAGTTGTGGAACTGGTTTCTTCTAGGCAGGAGGAGCCATACTAGGTGCACAGAGAAAGAGTAGACACTGCGGATGAGTTGGCTTCTCCCTCAGCCCTACCCAAACAGAGTAGGGTTGATGTCTGGGCCATACACCTTTAAGTTCTAGCCATTGTGAGCAGTTTTTATGTCTTATTTATTATTTCATCAGTTTCTGTTGATTAATTTTCCTCCTGATTTATCAACTAACCAGACCTGCTCAGGGCGACAACTCACAGGGATCAGGCACAAGGGGGCAGGGACTGTAGGGAGGGGAAGGTTTTTTCACAAATCATTGTGACCTCAAGGACTATTTCAGAGAAGGGGCATGTGCAGCAGAGGAACCACCAGAGGACATCAGCGGTCCTTCCTCTCCATTGTCCCGGTTTCCACATTAGGTTCCCAAGATGTGCTTGGGTAGCACAGAGAGTGCAAAGTAGTAGTGTAGGATGTTTTGTGTTGTTAAAAATATTAAAGAAAAATAGTAGTCACATTTTCTCAGATTTCCACAAGCATAACAAAATCTGAACCCAGCCAATTATGGGGATCTGGTGAGCAATCTCTACAGACTGGGAAGGGGAGGTCTCCAGCTGTTAGATCATCTAAAATCTAGGGGTGTAGTTTTCTACATGACATAAGGTGTAAGAAAAATGCCCAACCCTGGGTCATAAACACCTTTAAGTTCTAGCCATTGTGAGTAGTTTTTATGTCTTATTTATTATTTTATCAGTTTCTGTTGATTAATTTTCTTCCTGATTATGGATCACATTTTTTTATCATGTCCAGAAATTTTTGCCCAAATGCTGTGCATTATGACTTGAAGACATTTAAATGTATTTTTTAGGAGGGGGAAAAACAAATAATTAGGTAGGAAAATATCAATCTCGGCTATGTTTTTAATTTCCAGAGCTGACATTTAGATAGCAACTCATTGCTTGCAGGCCAGAACAGAGTGGGAGGTAAAATTAGAAGGCAAAAGTACAAAGGAAGGAGGGAGGGAAGGAGGAAGGAAAGAAAGAAGGAAAGCAGGCAGGCAAGCCAATGTTTAAAAAACAAGAAAAAAAGATTAAGGATCAAGGTTTTTAGAGAGAGAATTTTTTAATATTTTTATTTTTTAGTTTTCAGCAGACACAACATCTTTGTTTGTGTGTGGTGCTGAGGATCGAATCCGGGCCTCACGCATGCCAGGCGAGCGCGCTACCGCTTGAGCCACATCCCCAGCCCTCAAATCAGGTTTGATGGCACACACCTGTATTCCCAGTGGCTTGGGAGACTGAGTTAAAAGGATCACAAGTTCAAAGCCAGCCGCAGCAACTTAGGCCCTAAGCAACTAACAAGACTCTGTCTCAAAATAAAAAATAAAAAGGGTTGGGGATGTGGCTCATTGCTTAAGTGCCCCTGGTTTCAATCCCTGATACCAGGAAAAAAGAAAAAAGAAAGAAAGAAAAGAAAAAGAAGTTTAAGGATCAGAAGTACTAAAGTTGATGTCAGAATGTCTGAAAATGAGTTCTGGCTTTACCATCTATTTAGCTATATGAACCTTGGGCATATTATTAAATTTTCAGAGCTTCATTGGATTTATCTGTAAAGTAGGGATGCAAATACCTTACAGGATTGTCAAGTGACATGAGACATATGAAAGTGGTCACAGTAAAACCGCCAACAAATTATATTTTTGTGTGTTTAGTTAGATGTATATCTTTGTAACAGCACTTAGTCTGTAAATGCTGTCTGGAGTTTCCAAATAGCCTTATGAGATAAGCATTTTTTATGGTTGATAACTGATTTGCATAATAAGTATTTAAACAGCAGAGTCCTTAAAGACTAGGTACAGTCATCTATGTATGTGGTCTGTTACCTTGGGACCAGACAGAGATTGTCAGTTAGTCTTACTGCATGTCTGCCTCCCTGGCTTCAGATGCTGTTTCTCTTGGTTTATTGTCAGAGTAATTGGAGCTTGTAACTGCCACAGGCAGTGTATAGTTAGGGGAATAGAGCTGTGGTCAGCAGCAAAGCTATTACCTGGTCATGCTTTCAGAGGCTTATGGAATGAGCCTGCTAGTCAGGCTGACTCTGAGAGAGCCAACCCCTCCAGCCAGAAGCTGGCAATCAGCAGCTCTAGGAACTAACTGTAGGAAACAGATCCTATTTCTCTTTCTAGCTCCCTAGAACTGGATAAGGGATGGATTCATTCAGACTCTAGTCTGTATCCTCAATGAGAAGTCTTAAAGTCTGATTTTGAGTATGCCCCTGCTCCATCAATGAAACTAAAGTATATTTCAGAAAGCTAGCTAAGGGAAAAATGGAACAGTAGTTCAGTTGAACCTGGCACTAATCATATACATAGAGTGTTAGTGAGCTTTCTATCACTTTAACAGCTTAAAAGCAAAGGTTTATTTTGGCTCACAGTTTTGGAAGTTCAATCCTTGTTTGCTTGACTTTTTTGCTTTTGGGCCTGTGGCAAGGCAGCACATGGTGCCAGGAAAATGTGCTAGGGCAAACTGCTCCCTTCATGGCCAGGATATAGGAAAAAAGGAATGGACTTGGGTTTCACAATCCCCTTTGAGAGCATGCCTGCAGTGACCTAAACACCTCCCACTAGGCCCAACCTTTTTTATTTTTTTCCTTCTTCTCTTTTTATTTTTTCCTTTTTTTGAGGCCTCGTGCAATCTCCAGCCCTTTTTAGTTTTTATTTTGAGACAGGGTCTCACTAAATTGTCCAGTCTGGCCTTAAACTTGCCATCCTCTTGCCTCAGCCTCCCAAGTAGCTGGGATAACAGATGTGTGCTACCACCCCCAGCTAGACTTCACCTCTTAAAGTTTCCATCACCTACCAGTAGCACCAAGCTGTGGACTAAGCCTTTAGCACATGGGCTTTTGATGGACATTTCAGGTCTTAACTGTAGCACTTGGAACTTAATTTATTTATTTTTGGTACCAGGGATTGAACCCAGGGGCATTTCACCTCTGAACCTTATGCCCAGCCCTTTTTATTTTTTATTTTGAGATGGGGTCTTGCTTAAGGCCTCACTAAGTTGCTGAGGCTGCCTTTGAAATTGAGATCCTTCTGCCCCAGTCCCCCGAACCTCTGGGATTACAGATGTACACCTCTGTGCCCGGCTTGGGGATTTTTAATAGAACTATTTCTTTACCTCTGAAGAACTATGTCTAGGCCGGGCACAGTGGCACATGCCTATAATACCAGCAGCTGGGGAGGCTGAAGATGGAGGAGGATCATGAGTTCAAAGTCAGTCTCAGCAACTTAGTAAGGCCCTAAGTTGCTCAGTGAGACTCTGTCTCTAACTAAAATACAAAATAGGGCTGGGGATGTGGCTCAGTAGTTGAGTGCTCCTGAGTTCAGTCCCCAGTACCTGCTCCACCCCCACACACACACACACAAAAAGAACTATGTCTGGCATTAAAGAACATTACCAGGATCAAGAAGTATTTGTCTTTTTGTATTTTTTCATGTATGTGTACTTTCAGTAGACTTTCATTAACAATATACTTTATCAGGAGTTATATACTAGGAGTTGAAGCTTAAAGTCCATAAAGATATAACCTAAGCCCTCGATTTGTGTCTTTGATTGGCCAGACAGACTAGGTAAGAGATTATTGCACTACAGTGTGAAAAGTGCTGCAATGGAATCATATACAGAATATGATTTGGGCACCCAGAAAAGATGTCCCCCCCCCCACTTTCTGATGGAGAAAGTTTCAATCCAAGAAAGCTTCACAAAGGGCTTGTACTGTGTGGACAGAGGATTGAATGGGGAGTTGGATGGACAGGACTGGGGATAGTAGATTGGGTGGGCCTAGTAGGTGCATGGGGGCTAGACAGAGGTGGTTAGATGGGCAGTCACAGGAGCATGTGAAGGATGGTGACCTGAGGTAAGAGAGCAGCAACAGGCAGGGGCAGATGTAGATGGATTTATAGGTGTTCAGAAAGCAGAGCACAGTATGTAAGAGGTGGGAATAGTTAAGAGTGACTTCCAGGTTTCTGGTATGATTAGGTAAGCTATCCAGAGCCCACAGGAGCAGGCTTGCCATCCTCTTGCCTCAGCCTCCCAAGTAGCTGGGATAACACTAGGGAACGGAGGTGATGATGAGCTGGTTTGAAATGTGAATTTTAAGGATCTGAGGGACATTCTAGTACAGGCAGCTGGAAGGCTTTAGGGTGTCCAGGTCCGAAGCTCTGACGACAGATCTTGGTGAAGAACCATTCGGGGTCATCAGCCAAAAGTATTGAAATACCTGATCAGAACTCATCCAGGGAACACAGGCCTTATGAGGAGGTCAGAGGACCCTGTATTTAGGATATTCAGGAGCTGTTTGTTGAAATGAACTGGTATATATGAGAAATAAATTTGTTGTGCAACTCTTGGAGGAACCAGACATATAGCTTGAGTGTTGATTTAGCCTTATTGGAGCCCTGTGATTTGGGCTACTCCTTCTCAGGAACAGAGAAGCAAAGAGATCAGATTGACAACTTTCTCATTGCTGACTGATGTGGGTTCCAGTAGGTGTGTCTTCTTTGGACTGTATGCTTGTTGAAGAATGGGTGACAGTTCTCAAACTCCTGTATCTTGTCTGGGGTAGACATTGTTAGAAGAGGAAAGCTTCTGGCTCAGCATGGGTGAGGTTCTTAGATGTCATGGGTAAAGTAGTAACTGTGCATCCTGGGAATTGTTTATTCACCGTGGGAGCTAGAACAGATACAGTTGGCTCCTTTTGATCTGTGAGATAAAGCATAAGGAAATTGAAAGACTTATTTTTTATGATCTTATCCTCTTTTTAAAGTAAAACAAACAAATAAAAAAGAGTAGCCATAACATTTAGATAAACTTTGAAATATGAAATTAACAACAACAAAAACCTAGCCCTGATCCTACCCCTTTGACAGAACTACTCTTCATTTCCATCATGCCTCTATTCTAATTGAATTTAGAACACTGAGATAACCTAGTTTTAAAAACTTGGACATGTTATGGCTCTAGCAGATTTTGCCGTTCTTTTGTGCCATAATAGCAAGCTTTGTGAAAACTAAATGAATGGCAAGAGGTGCTACACAGAGCACATAGTTCATTTTTAAAAGACCCATTTGTTGAAAATTTGTGTAGCTTTCAAATGAGTATTTGAGAAGTCTTTTAGCCTAACCAGTAAAACCAGTTCTTCTCGATTATTAAATAACCACACCTTTTCTTTCTTTTATTCCCTACACATTCACATTTAATGTGATAGTTAATGAGGTTGGCATGGAATTTTATATCACTTTTTATAGCTGCAGAAATAAGATTTGCCCCCATTTTCTGAGTAGGCAGTTGGCAGGGAGTGGCAGAATGAAAAAGTAGCATGACAGAAGGAATAAAGGCATAAGGGGAATTCTGGTCCCCTCTCTGAAACTAGGTGGTGGTTTAAGAAGCTTCTACCACCCCTAAAAGCAAGGGTACTACAGAGGCATTTGGTTGAATCATTTCATTGGCTGCTGGGCAAATTGGCTATGAGATCCACAGCTTTTGCCCTGATGCAGTTCTTTTGGACAGCCTTCATACATGGTGGACTTTAAGGGAATGCTCTCTTTCTTTAGTAAATTAAAATCTGTACCACAAAATAAATAAATAAACCTTTCACTACTTAAAGTTGTTATTAATGAAATGATTCAACAAAATCTTTTTTGTTTGTTTTTCAATACGGGGTATTGAACCCAGGGCTTGGTGCAGTGCTAGGCAAGTGCTCTATCACTATGCTACATCCCCAGCCCTTAACAAAAAACGTGAATACTTAGTGAGTGCAAGACCTGTATTAGATTCGAGGGACAAATATCTGTCCCCAAAGGACTTATAGATGGTGGGGAGATAGACTTAAATAATTATTTCAACAAATATTACATTATAATTGTAAACAGATGTAACAAGAAAGAAACCCATGAGGCTGTTAGAACCTGGTAATTGCCTTAAGGAAATGACTCTTGACCTGAGATCTGATAGCTACACAAAAAATTCACAGGACAAGGGCTGAGGATGTAGCTCAGTGGCAGAGCATTTGTCTAGCACGGGCAAGACCCTGGGTTCAACCCCTTTTACCACAAACAAAAAATTCACAGGGCAAAGAGAGATAGGCATTCCAAATAGAAGGAACAGCCTGTGGAAATGACTGTCAGTGTGGTAGAGCACAAGGCAGATATGGGAGGCCAAAATGGAGAGATGAGGGAAGGCGATAGAAGGAGATCACATTGGGCAAGTAAGTATGGGCCATATTGTGTAGGGCCTTGGAGACCATGTCATCCCATGAGTAAGGCAAAGTGGATTGTGAAAAGGAAAGTGGAAGGATCACTCCTGCCTGAAGAGAGAAGATGGATTAAACAGATGCAAGTAGAACAGTTGCAAAGCCATTGCAGTGGTCTAGGAAAGAGATTGGAATACTTGGAATAGAGTGGTATTGGTGAACATAAAAGAAACTCATGGATTATAGATGTATTTAGTAGATAATATTGGTAGGATCAGGGGACAGATTGGATACTGAGGATGAAATTGAAGGAGGTGTAAAGGGAAACTCAGAGAATGACCTCTAGATTATATGCTCTTTGAGGCAGACGCAGAATTTCTGTGTAGTACGTAGCAATGTTTTCTGTAGGTAGAGCTCTCCCAGAGTGCAGTGGATCTGTCCCTTCTCCTTGAACTCTTCAAGGTCAGTTGGAATAAGATCCTAGACACTGATGCCTTGGGGCACAATGGAGTAAGTCATAAGAGATAACTCTGAGCAGGTGTGGATGAAGCCCCAAGGTTCTGTTCCCCATGTGACTGGCCAGTGTCACTTAAGTTCATTATTTGTGAAGGGTAGGTGTTTTCTGCTTCCCCTTCAGCTTCCTTTGGCCTCTCCACAGTGCTCGTTGAGGTTTTGCCTAGGTGATTGTAGGTAGGTGATTGTTTTCATCTGGTTTAGGGGTGTCTAGCCGATCATTCTGTCTTACTCTTCCTCTTTAACTTTATTCCTTCTTTCCACATAAGAGGCATCTGATAAGAACACAGACAGCCAGTGTACGTGGGCTTGAATTCCACCTCAACATGTACCAGTTGGTGTTTTCATCTGTAAAATGGAGATGCTTGAGGATATAACTCTACTTCAGAGACTTGCTGTGAGGATTAAATGAGTTAATAAATGTAAAGCTCATATAGGAGGATTAGATGAATTCTAGATAGGGAAGAGGGGTGGGAGGGGAAGGGAGGGGGCAGGGGACTAGCAAGGATGGTGGAATGTGATGGACATCATTATACAAAGTATATGTATGAAGACTTGAATTGGGTGTCAACATACTTTATATACAAACAGATATGAAAAATTGTGGTATATGTGTGTAGTAAGAATTATAATGCAAAAGTACATGTATAAAGGCATAAATTGGCGTGAACATACTTTATATACAAGGATATGAAAAATTGTGCTATATATATGAAATAAGAATTGTAATGCATTTCACTACTGTCGTGTATTTAAAAAAATAAAATCAATAAAAGATAAAAAAATGAAAATAAACAAAATAAATAAAAAGCTCATTAAACAATGCTTGGCACTTATGGCTTAGTAAATGTTTATTGTTTAGCTCTCTACCTCAGGGCTGGCCCTGTACCTACTTTGGAAAGAGGGACAGTAGACTTTGGCATTCACAGATTGGATAGATGTGATCTTTACAGTCCACAAGCAACCCGCGAGTCAAGTTGTAGTAATTTATAATCTGCTAAGGAAGAAATTATATGTACTCATTCAGTTGTGAATGTCAAGTTGCATAGCTTGTAATCATTTGTCCAGTAAACTTGCTGAGGAAGACAGTAGCTTATATGCCATCAGAATAGCATGATCAGGAGTAGGATGCACATGTGGAAATTTTATCTTGTCCAGAACCAACAGAAGTTCACCTCCAGGACTCAGCTCATCCAGATGTGGACTCTTCTGTATCTCGTTAGTATCTACCTCCTTTTTCTTCTCATTAGCTCTGTTTATTTTCCTGATATCAACAAGCAGAGGATGGTATAACTATTTTAAGAATATTGATATACTACCTCCCTATTTGTTAGTACCTTCTTTGTTTTTCTTGTAGAATTAAAAAAAACTGTTTAGAAACACAGAGGTATAAAGAGACTATAGGACATTAACAATGAATACTATCCATTCTGTTCCTCTACTCCCTCCCTGCCAAACAGCAGGTAACTTTTGAAAACCAAATTCAAAGAAAAATTTCAGTCAGCTATTTCTGAGGGGTGAATTTCTTTATGTTTTTTGTTTGCATACGGTGATTTGTTGGAGTTCTTTAGGTTATTTCTCTTCTTAGGACTGGTGTATATTTTAATTGGGGGGGTGGTTGATGTAATTGATGTTGGTTAATTATATGTAAGAATTGCATAGTTTATAATTTTTTGAAGTGTTAACTAGAAAAGGGTTAGATATCAGTGATGATTGAGTACAGTGTCAGACCTTAAATTGCAATGTTTGAGTGCTTATATCAGTTATTTTCAATTTATTACCAATTTACAGCAACTATATCTATTTGCAATAATAGTAACCAAGCATGTTGGCATGTGCTGATAATCCCAGCTACTCAGGAGGCTGAGGCCAGATGATCACAAATTTGAGGCCAGCCTTGGCAACTTAATGAGACCTTGCCTCAAAATAAAAAACAAAAAAAGCTGGGATATAGCTCTGTGGTAAAGCACCCATGGGTTTAGTCCTCAGTACCAAAAAAAAAAAAAAAAAAGTCTACACTTTTGGTCTTTGGTCTTATGGTGAATTCAAAGTATGTTCTTTGCAAAATATGAATATAGGATTCACAGTGATAAGAGCTAAATCACTGTGGACTTCTAGAAAACACATCCTATTAATAGAAAAATACCATTTTATTTATTTTTCTATGGTTGTAGATATTCTTGTGTAGTCAGAGTCTTATAGAATTAGGGCCAACTTCGGTATTGCAGGTTTTCAGAGTTTCTGAATCACAGGAAAAAGAATGAGGGACCTCCTGAGTACAGTTATTTTAACGTGGAAAACAACTGTGAGAGAAAAAATTATTGTACTCATGTGACAGAACCTTGAACAGTTTCATCTCTTAAGTATTATATTTAAATTATTTGTTTACTCATGAAAGGAAAGGAAGAAGCAGCACAGACTGCTATGTTCAATAGTTATAACAATTCCATTTACTAAATACTGGTGCCAGCTGTTTACAAATATAAACAGCTTGAAGCTTTTCTATTAGGTGGGACTTTTTCCATTTTATGTAGGAATAAATTGAAGTTTAGTTTAAGTGACATGCCCAGTTATGTCTGTAGGCACCAGAGCCAGATTTGGACTGTGTTCCCCAAATCTGTATTATTTCTGTTTTTAATTCATGCACAGAAAGAAGATTAGAGAAATATGGGGAAAGGCATATTGGTATTATGCTATATTTATAGTACAACTTTTTGCTTTAAAAAAGGTAAATTTTGTTTTAAGATACACATGTAGATGCAAATTTGTGGATGCAACTAGATTTTTCTCAGATTTTCTATTTAGTGGAGAAAACAAAGAGTATTAAATGTTCATTCTAGAAAAATAGGGCAACTTTGAGGAAGTGCAGTGTCTGTGTTTTTTGTCCTTTTAACATTTTGTTGCAATGGAAAGAAATTGTGTTTTGGAATCTTTAGGGATCTTGAGGGATGTTGCCTATTAAGAGTCTGTTCCTCTGTTGGATGAAATTCATATCACTACAGTAATTTCAGTTTTTGACTGAAAGCTATTGATTTGAGCATTTATAAGCATTTTGACCTATGAGAGTGTCTTTGTGAACCCCCACCTGGTTCTTTTCAAGGTCATTGGTCTTTCTGGTAGGGAGGGCCCTTTTCTGACTTTTGTGAGGTACCCTCAGGTCCATCGACTTTTGACAAGATGTGTGCTCTGAAGGTGAACTTGGTAAGAAATCAGAGAACTGACTTTTTGTTAACTAGTTGAGTGAAAATAACCAGGCCGCCTCTTGGTCTTTTTAGCAGATCTTCAGGAGCTGTAGCTGACTTTAACTTTTGTGTGTTTTTATCCTGTATGTGGCAGTTCCTTGTACAGTGAAATACAGTTCTCTTAAGAGATTTCTTCTAATTTGTTCTAATCAGTTTTGTAGTAAAACTGGTTTCAACTTCTACAAGCAAACAGCAGAAAGATTGTGAGTCCTGAGTTAGGATAGGGCTTGGGCTAATACTTGACTAGTAACTTGTTTTTCCTCTAAAATCTAAGGCAGGTTATTGATTCTCCCTAAATCTGTTTCCTCTTCACAAAATGGAGGTAATACTAGAATTGTTATGAGAAGTAATGAGATACTAATGAAGAGTACTTATCTTGCACATAATAGAAACTTACTGATAGTTGGCTTTTATCATTAGAATTAAAAGCATTTAGTTGTGGTGGAATCAGTCTGGCAAAAAGATTGTGGAGGACTTTGATATCTGTTTTGCAGAGTTGGACATGTTTTTATTACTGCTCAGAAGTCTTTTTGACTTATGATTTTGGGCAGTATTCCAAATAGGTGAAAGGTTGCTATATGATCTAGGTTTGGAATGAATAGGGTCTTGGTATAGTTGATTTAGTTGCTTTTGAGGCAGGGGCTTGCATGTATTTGATTTGGTTATTTTTCTTAGACACTGGCTCTTCAACAGCAGTGTACTTTGTTGTTCTGACCTTTCCTTTCCCTATATGCAGTGCTGAAGGAAGTCAGATGAATAGCAGCAACTTTAGTAGGAAGTTGAATGCTCTCAGGAATCTTGGTGGTTTTTCTGTCATCCTCTTCCAATGTAGAATTATCTCATGCTTAATAAAATATTGGCTCCTGGATGACCTAACTGCTTTTTGAGTTTTCCCTTTTCTCTATCAAATTGATTTTTGGTCAGCAGCATAGTGCCAACATTAAAACATATTTAACCTTGTTCTGGGGAAAAAGAGGAGTCAATACTTCTAAAATGAAAAATGTACACTGTGTTTTTGAGGCATCTGATAAAATGAGGGTGAGTGGGAAAAGGTCACATTGCCTCCTCCTTTTTCCTTTCAGGAAATGCTCCAGGTAACAGGTATTCTCAGGGATGAATATCATACATTCTATGACTGATCTGGGATGTTGAGAATGGAGACCCATTTCTTTTCTCTCCTGCTCTTTCCTTCCTTCCCTTCCCACTTTTCTTCTCTTTTCTCTCTCTCTCTCTCTCTCTCTCTCTCTCTCTCTCTCTCTCTCTCTCTCTCTCATTTATGGTAGGGAGTATTTACTGAAGGTCAAACCCAGGGCCTCACTCATGCTAGGCAAGCACTCTACAATCCTAGCTTTCCTTCTCCATTTCTAATGAGGGAAAGCCACCAAGCACCCTGCCTCCCTCTGAACACAGATACCCAGATTCAAATCATATTGTGATTTTAACCATGCACAGCTCTCTTGTGCATCACCTCACAAAGTACGCAGAACAGCTCTTCATTTTGTTCTTCCAAATTGGACACTGATACTGGGACACTTGCCCAAGGTCTTCCTGGTGTCTTTGTCAAGTAGGAGCCACCCAGGTTCCTGATTTAGTCCAGTGCTTTTTCCTGAAAGTTTGAGATAGTAAATAATATGTGCTTAATTCACTCCCTTGATTAGAATCCTTCAGTTGCTCCCCATTGCCAACAGGATTAAACCCAAACTCCTCAAATTCCTTTAGGCTGTGCTTATATCAGCCATATTTCTTACCTCTCTTGCAACATTACCTGCCTTTATAGGTATTTACAACTTCTCCTTTCTTTCCTCTTCTTTCTGTCCATTTATTAAAATTCTGAACATTCTACATGTGCCATCTCCTCCTCCTCCTCCTCCTCCTCCTCCTCTTCTCCTTCTTCTTGGATTTAACTCAGGGTTTCACACAAGTACTCTACCATTGAGCTACATCATCAACCCTTTCATTTTGAGATAGTCTCACAAAGTTGCTAAAGCTGACTTCAAACTTGCAATCCTTCTGCCTCAATTTCCACAGTAGCTGGGATTACAGGCATGTGTCTCCATACCTGGATTCACATGTGTCATTTTCTTAGAAGGACTGGCTTGAATAGTTACCCGCTCCATCCCATTTGATATTTTTTCTGTTACTGGACCCAAGTCTGTCAGTTCACTGCTCAAAACCCAGTACTCTGTAGATGAGAGTTGGTAAGAAGGAAAGTCAGATTTAGTCAAGGACTGGCAATGAGAAGATGAAGGGGGCTTTTGTCCTAAAGCACCATCTTAGGGAACTTGTGCACACAAAAGTGCTTTTATTGGGAGGTACAGTGGGACAGACAATGGGCGGAAAGATTAAGTGTTGAGTAGGGTCTTCCCTGAATAGGGTCTTCCCATCATCCAGGGCACAATGTCTTTTTTTCTTTGCCTAAAACACTGCAATTGACCTTGACCTGCTGGAGCTATTTCCTGTACTTATTTAGACAAATATTACTTTTCTATAAGTTAAGCATCATCTTTACACTTTCTGATAATCTAAGGGTTAACAAATGTTCTAGGGTCTATAAATCTAAAGAAAGATTATTTAACACTTAACATCTTAATCATTTAGGTGTAACTTTTCTTTAGAATTTAGAGTTCTAGACAAAGAGAGGGGAAGCTAAAGCAACTCTGCTAAATACAACTCCCAAAAGATTGGCCACTGTTAAACTACAGTTAGGTGCTCCTTTTTTGTGCTGCCATACCCTCATATTCATGCTTTGCTAGAGCGTACCCATTGTATATATGATTATGAAGGTGTGTCAGTATTGTTTGTTCTCCTCACTGGACTACAAACTCCTGTTTGCCTTTGGGTGCCTGGTAAAACTAACACTTAGTACCTTAAATTTAGTTTGTCACTTATAAATGACCTTCTTCCTGACCATTTACAAATGTCAGCTACTTTTAGAAGTGTAGCGTGTTCTGCTTTTTTAGTTTAGAAATTACAAAGCTAAGAATAAAATGGATTTTTTTTTGTTAAATTTTAAGTTTTAAAGTCACTTTTTGCCTGGTGTATGTTTGGCAGGAGGGCATTGTATACCTCCATGTCCAGGGATCATGATGGGAACGAGGTGGTAGCAGACAGGGGTATTGATCAGCTGAATGATGGTAAAATCCTATTAGGGTTTTTCTGTTTAGAAACTCCATACATCATGCCCTCACCTAGAGCCCACATACTTGAGACAGTAGATGCTACTTTGAGGACTTTTCTCTGCCAGTCTTACTCATGAGATGATAGCTGTGACATTAGATTCTCCCCTTGGAGGTCTGTATATACTTACTGTACATTGTCATATTGGATGACATGATTCTAATCATCTCTAATTTCTTATTGTTAATCCAGTTGACCTAAGTCAGTATGTTTGTTGACAATTAATAGAATCCTACTCTAGCTAATTTATACTAACAAGATAATTTATGATAACAATACAGGCATGACTCATGGAACTGTGCCAAAGGTATGCTTGGGCCTTACAAAAGCCTGGAAAGCCACGGGAATCCAGGCCATTATTTGTGTGTCTGACAGTGGTGTATCCAATTCTCTGCAGAACAGCTTTATCTCCTTCCCCACATTCATGGCTCAGTTTACAAATCTGTCATTTAAGTAGCCAGCTTGATTTGTGAGCCTTCAGCTAAATAAATAGGAAAGACAAAAGTGAATCACCCCATGTCTGTGGGACCAGTATCCATGTTAGTTTTCTGTGCAGTTGTCTCACTCCAGAGGGTTGTAGGAGCTGGTACCAGTGGTTTAGGGAAAGGGAGCTTTGGGTAGGACAGAATCTTAAAAGGTACCTCTGGGTATTTTTGTTTCTGAAATGTAAAGAAAAAGTTTCACTAAACATTTCAAGAATTAATATAGGTAGTTTTAAGTTAATGTGGAAGATATACTTCTGTTGATTTAACAATAGGCTAGTCTTCTCTGTGCTGGTTCCAGGGTTTGTACCGAGTTCCAAGAACTAGTCAAGATGATCTCTGTAGTTTTCCAACAGTTGACTAAATTTAATGAATAGCTTGCTTTCTTCTCAGATAATGATGGTAGAACCTGTCAAAAATAATTGTGCTTTAATTTGCTTTTTGCAAATGACAGACAATGAAAGTTCTCAATGAGAATTTTTAAATTACAAAAACACTCAATAGTATTTACATATGCAGTAATAGTTCCTCTTGTATAAACCCTAGTGCAGTGCATCAGAATCAGCAGGGGAGCTTTTTATGAAACCAAAGGCCCTGTCTGCATCCTTAAGCTTGTGGTAGAGTGGGTCTGAGTGTCTGTGTATGTAACGGGCTTTCCAGATGACCAAACATGTCCCAAGTTTGAGAAGCATTGCCCCAAGGGACTTGATTTGTGGCCATTGCCTGGAATGGAAATCATAGTCACCTCCACAGTAGACCATGCTCTATATGGGTTCCCTGGAAAAGTTGTGGCATTCTATTGCAGCCTTAAGATGGACTATCTATTCTCCCCCTGCCTCAAGTATGTATAAATTTCTTCTAATTCATTCTGAACTAACAAATTTAGAAAACTTACTATATCTGGATCCTTCTACCAAAAATAAAATAAAGTAATACAGTTTTATTTGTTGACAAAACTTCTTGTGTTTTATAGAATTTTGGGAGGAGGGGGATTGAACTCAGGGGCACTCATTAATTGAGCCACTTCTCCAGCTCTTTTTTGTATTTTATTTAGAGACAGGGTCTCTAAATTGAGTTGTTTAGCACCTTGCTTTTGCTGAAGCTGGTTTTGAACCTATGATCCTCTTGCCTCAGCCTCCTGAGCTGCTGGGATTACAGGCATGTGCTACAGTGCCCAGCCTGTGTTATAGAATTTTCCAATTAAGGTTGGACTGATTATGTTCCCATGGTGGCATTTAATGTGTTTCTTGTCCGAGTGTTTCTTATTAATTAGTAAATTGCCATAAAAGCTCAAGCAGTTTGAGATTAGATATTTTGGCAAGAATACTTCATAGAGGTACGGTAGACTTCATTAGGAGGCTTATTACTGCGTCACTCTTTTTGTTGTCTTAATAGCCATTTATGATCATTATTTTGAAAGCATCATTCATTAAAGTTTGCTAATTATCTTTGCATATCCAATAAATACTGAGCCTGAAATAGAGGAACTTGAAGATACATTTATTGAGAAACAGTCACAGAACAAGTTCTTGATTACCCATTAGGTGGTTGCGCTCCTTGGCACTGTCTTGTGGATTTAGGTAACTAATAGCGGGCAGTGAACATTCTAGCTTTCTCTACTAAGCCTCAGTATGCTATAAAGTAAGTGGATCTGTACCAACTAGGTACAGTCATATTTTCCTATTTTTGCCTTTAAGCCTTTATATGTCAGTTTTCTCTCAAGAACTAATGATCTTTTGCTTTCAATCCTTGATTCTCACTGGATAGAAAGCAGTATTGCTGGAGTGTGTCTTTTCTTTCTGACTCTGTGTACTCTACTTTGCTATGTGGTATTTCAACTTGTTCCTTTACATAAAGGATGCCTACCCCTGCATTTGTGCTTGGGACAACTAATAGTTATCAATCCTAAATAATTAGTTTAATATCTTGATTATCACTAATTTTTTGGAATTTTCTGTCTTCCTTTAGTTAACAAGTTAGCTTGTCAAATAAAGCTCCTGTGGTTTAGTGTGTATTCTATAAGCATGTCTTTATATTACTATGAACCTTTAAACAAAGAAAAATATTATCCTTTGCTCTTCTTCTTCTCCTTCTCCTTCTTCTTCTTTTTTTTTTTTTTTTTTAGGAAATTCACACAAACGAAAAGGAAGTAACAGAGAAGGAAGTAACTCTTCACTTGTTGCCAGGTAACAGTAATGTTAGCCTCATACTTCCAATGCAACTCAAAACCAATGATAAATTACATCATCCCTAGTTTTTCTATATATAAACTTCTTTGTTTTTTATCTTTTGGCATATAACAGTAATGAGTTAGACAAAGATAACAAGGTCTTTAGTTCAATAACTGTACACTTGACTCTTGAGTATTACACTATCTGGAAAAAAAATCTTTCTTGTTTCCTTTTACCCCCAGCTGATGAAAATAAACCTGGGAAATTCTTGCCTCTTTGACAAGCAAATGAGGTTGTCTTACTTGGTCCCATCCAGTATTTGTGGTTTCTGGTCAGGAAAATCCCAGTCCTTGCTGCCCAAGTCTGTAGCTGCCCTTGGACAGTGCAGTTACCCATGCCTCCCAGGGCAGGTGTTGGTAGATGGTCTCACCTGCCATTTGTGCTGGTGTATCTGAGAGTGGGTCCTAGGGATACTGGGGTTTACCAATCCTGGGGCCACTGGGGCTTTGCTCTGAGTCATTCATTATGAATGGATTGCTTGAATTTTTTTGAGACTGGAAAAAGTGGCAGTAGCTTAAGTTAGGTTTTATCACATTTGAGTTCAGGAACAGAAACTATTTGGTGAAGTATCCTCTCCATTTATGGAAATTCCTGTCAGCTATGTATTCTTTTTTCCATTTTTTCCCAATTCAAAATAACTTTTTAAATAAATTTTTATGTGCATTTTCCCAAAACAATAGAGACCCCATTGTGGTATTTTTAAACTTTGTTCCAGTTTGTCCAGGGAATGTGAATATGTACAAGTTTCTGACTGATCCATGTTATTTGGTAAAACATATTAGAACCCTTTAACTTTTTTCCTTTTTTTAATAGTACATCTTAATTTTACAGAATAGTGGGCTTCAATACAGCATATTCGTACTTGCATATAACATTTTGATCATTTCCACCTTTTTTTAATGTTTTTAAATTTCAAAGGCTTTTTTTTTCTACAATGTTGACTTAAACTTTGATTCGTATCTCCTGTTGTTTTTTTCTTTTCTTGGACTTATAGATTCTGAAATTAACTTTTGTTTTAAATTTTGTGTCATATTCTCCCTTCTCCTGGCTTACTAGACGGTCTCTTCTAGGTGCACAGCTGTGAGTTTACAGTTAACTTCTCTGAGTCTCAGTTTTCTAAAGTAGACTAAGATCGTTTTCAACTCCCAACTCTCATGATTCAAGAGTTTGTCTGGTACAAACAATTTGTAACCATGGTGCAGCTTGCCATGTCTGTGGAGAGTCTCACCAGGAAGGTCGTAATAGGACTACATTGCTGATTTCTAGGCTCCATACAAAACTCTGGTAATGGGCTATCCTGGTCTTGAGGAGAGCCTCGCTGATAAAAGCTGTTGCACATTAGGAGTTGAAGCACAGGAAACTTTGCCCACGTGTCTTTCACCTTGAACTAAGCTGTGACATTTTGGGGCGACTATTTTAAACCCTAAAGAGGCCCTGACTTCATTGTTTTCTTTAAACTCTGTTGTTTAAAGAGGCTGACCTAGTGACTGAGCCATCTTCCAATATTTCCTTAGTGTTTCAGCCAGGGGCAATTAACCCCTTGAAAGATAAAAAAAGAAAACACTGTAATATGGGCCCTTGGATTGTTTGAGTGCCTGAAATTCTTCTTTGTTTTCTTTCTTTTTTTTAAATATTTATTCTTTAGTTGTAGTAGAACACAATACCTCTATTTTATTTATTTTTATGTGGTGCTGAGGATGGAACCCAGGGTCTCGCACATGCTAGGCGAGTGCTCTACCACTGAGTCACAACCTCAGCCCTCTTCTTTGTTTTCTTATTGCAAGCTAGACAAAATGTATTTTCAGCCCAAAAAATAAATTTAAAGATGGAAAAATCCAGAGGGAGATTCTGGGGGAAGATAGCTGAATGAGAAGAATACTCCTTTTGTTGTTGTTGTTGCAGAGTATTTACATTTAGTTTTTTCATTTTCCCCTTTTTCTTCTCTTTCCTACCCTCACCAAGACATCTCAGCCCTCATGAGTATCTCTGCTTCCATGGAGCAGAGAATGCTTACCTGTACCCCAGTCCTAACTTTTTAACTATAAAGAGAATTTCTGTCTCTAGGAAATATAGCTTCTCATGTTGGCTGGGTGCCTGCAGATAGAGCAGGAGAAGTGACACCTGGAGAGGAAATGTTCTCATCTAAGAAAGAGAGGAAACTCACCCCCCCAGTACCACACACACACATACACACACACACACACACACACACACTGCCTCTGACCTTTTTTTTCCCTCTCATCCTCCCAGTGTGCAGCCAGAACAAGGTGGTCATGCTGTGGAAGGCTGCAGTGCCTCTTGTGTCTGAGGAAATCCTGGAGCTCTCACAGGAAAAGGGAGTGGGACCTGCATCCAGGCATGCAAGCAAGCTGCTCCAGTCTTTGCTCACTTAGGGTATTGCAGTTGTTGAACCTCTGCTGGGGTCAAAGTAATAAAAACACTAAAATATATGCTTGAAAGTGCAACTGAAATCATTACCACCTATTTGGAAACTTCCATTATTTGTAGTGAGACACCTCTGAGTCTTTTTTCTTTCTTTTTTTCCTCCAGTGCTAGGGATCAAACCCAGGGCCTCACACATGCTACCACTGAGCTGAGTCCCCAGGCTCTATCTGAGCCATTTTGTTTTCCATACTCTGCTTCATCTTCTCTCCTAAAATTTGCACTTCTTGACCTTCTCGAAAAGTGGCTCATTTTGAAGTGCTGCATTGTACTATGTTTGTCCTCATTAAATAGAGTGCAGAAAGTTCTTAATGTTTGCATACGGTGTTAACTGAGGACCCTAAGAAGGACTTGTTTTGGTTTCCACCAGGTGAACAGCTGCTTTGTGAAGCCAACACTGTCCTGAAGTATGTGCAGGAAGATTCCTGTCAGCGTGGAGTCTATGGGAGACTTGTTTGCACAGACTTCAAGATTGCCTTCTTAGGCGATGACGAATCTGCATTGGATAATGGTGTATGTATGAGCTGTGTTTGGAGGGAATGGAGTTATGGCTCCATTGTTTCTTCCCTCAGCTTCTCAATTCTTCCACCCCAACTCTAACACATAATAAAAACAAAAGAGAGAAGTCTCATCACTTATCTGCTTTCTATCCTTCAGGAGTTTCTTTCAGCTGTAGGACCATTCAGAAATTTCCCACCTATGCCTCATGTCATGCTGGTTTGCTTTTAACCTCAAAAGTTGACACTATCAGTGTTTTTTCATTTTCTTCTGTATTTTAGCACTCATTAAAGCTGGGCCTTGTGGTGCACCCCTCTAATCCCAGCAACTCAGGAGGCTGAGACGGGAGGATTACCAGTTCAAAGTCAGCCTCAGCAACTTAGCAAGGCCCTAAACAACTTAGACCCTGTCTCAAAATAAAAACAGAGGGCTAGAGGGACTGGGGCTATAGCTCAGTGGCAGAGCACTTGCCTAGCATGTGTGGGGAACTGGGTTCCATCCTTAGCACCACATAAAAGTAAACAAATAAAATAAAGGCATTCTGTCCGTCTATCTACAACTACAAGATAAAATTTTTAAAAAGGTGAGAGCTGGGGGAAGAATGTTTGGGGCTGGCTCAGTGATGGAGTGGAGTGTTCGTATCGCATGTGTGAGGCACTGGGTTTGAGCCTCAACACTATGTAAAAATAAATAAATAAAATAAAAGGTCTATATACAACTAAAAATATAATAAGAAAAAAAAGAAAACGGGGACTGGAGTTGTGGCTCAGTGGTAGAGCGCTTGCCTAGCATGTGTGAGGCCCTGGGTTCGATCCTCAACACCACATATGAATAAACAAATAAAGTGTAAAATCCACTGGCAACTAAAAAAAAATTAAAAAAAAAAAGAATGGCTAGAATCTTAGAGACTTATGGGTCACCAATACTGATCCAACTTTAGGAAAAAAGGGGGGATTGGGGTGTGGCTAAGTGGTTAAGTGCCCCTGGGTTCAATCCCCAATATATATATATAAAAAAAAAATCAACCAATCATTGAAATAACATGTCCCAAATGTACTACTTCCCCATGTTTTCTCTATTCTAAAACTCTTCCTCAAATCTAGAAACTAAGTTCGATACTGAAATGGATTGCAAGTGTAGCATTTGAATTTGGGTCTACTTTATGCCTAATCTGAATCTAGTGGCAACATTCTTGTGAGACTTGTTCCTACTTATTACTGAGCTGCTGGGGAAGGAGAAGACTGCAACACTGGAAGAGCACTGTGTGGTAATGGAAGCCCAGTCAGGCCCGCCCCCGCCCTATGCCCGCAATATGCAGGCCATCCTGGACCACCCTTGGCCTTTTGTTTTTGCTTTTATTTATTTATTTATTTTTGCAATATTAGGGACTGAACCCAGGGTTGCTTTACTACTAAGCTACACCCCTAGCCCTTTTTACTTTTTGTTTTGAGACAGGTTCTTCCTAAGTTGCTGAGACTGGCCTCAATCTTGCCATTCTCCTGCCTCACCTTCCCAATAGCTGTAGTTGTAGGCTCGTGCCAGCCTGCCTGGCTCCTCCCTTGCTTCTTAAATAGCAGCATGGTTGCTGCTTCCAAGTCTGGTCTCTTGTGCTGCTGTACACTGTAGTGACTTAATTCCTTTTCCTTTATAAAAACAGCATTCACCATAAACTTTAATCTCCCAGTGTTTTCTTCCCAAAGATCTCAGGTAGCTTGTCAGTCATCTCAGCATTTATGTGGAGGAACATTAACCTGCACGTCACTTGCCCATACTTCTCAAAGTGACTGTGTGGAGTGGAGGGCCTGGAAACAGCCCAGAAATTGCATGGTCTGCCCAAGTTTGAAAGAATCAGTGCTTATAAACTCTTCTCCCATACTCACTTGTCCCTTTCCTAAGAATATACAGATGCATTCCCCCATTTATTTCAAAGTGCAAGTGGAGAATGGTGATTTACTCTGCTTATAAATGTCTTAACAGTGCATAGAAGGGAGTCACATTTATTTCCTTTTGAATCTTTTAGGAAACTCAGTTTAAGAATAAGGTTATGGGAGAAAATGACATTACACTCCACTGTGTTGATCAGATTTATGGAGGTAAGGATCTCTTTTCCCTTGGATTATTGTCAGCTTTTGAATATATAGTTAGTAATGATGATAATATTATTATAGCCCTTTATAGTTCACAAAAATATATTCATATAAATTACCTTACTTAAGTCAGTTTTATGGATGATAAATTGAAATGTGAAGTAGCTTGTTTGGAGTTACTTAGCTAGAGGAGTACTGATCCTTCTATATTCATGTTTAAGGCTGATTTTTGAAGGTCTGTTGTATTGCATCAGAATATCTTTTCTGCTGGCTAAACAGGCCTCTCCTGCCAATTCATTCTGTTTCTCTTCTCCATTTTTGTGTTCAGGGCACTTCCAGAAGTTATTTAATAGCTATTTATGATGTTCTTAGTACCAATAGGTGCTAACTGGGTAGCTCTGGGACAGAAAGAAGGTGTCAGGAGGGGCCTCAGTACAAACCTAGGGGTTGACTGGCAGAAATGCATGTCCCTAGTGCTCTTTCTTCCATCCATTATGATCTCAGCTTTCAGAGCTGTGTTTTCTTCAGGCCAGTGAAATCTATTCTGCTAATAGTGGCCAGTCCATTTGGGTCTTATGCTTGCTCCAGGGCAGTGAATAACCCTGTGTGCTCTCAGAGTCAGGGCCCCTGCTGGGACAGTCTGAATGCCTATTCTAAGAAGTTAGCAGTCTGCCTTGTTTTCACATTAATTTATTGTTGTATAACATAATTTTTCTTCCCAATTTCATCATTGATCTATAGTGTTTGATGAGAAAAAAAAAATTCTCTCTGAACAACTGAAGAAATACCCTGAGAAACTTATCATCCACTGCAAAGACCTCCGAGTGTTTCACTTTTGTCTGAGATACACAAAAGAAGAGGAAGTCAAAAGGGTAACTAGTCGAAATTGTTTTTAGGTTTTGTTTCCCTTCAGGTTTTCCCCACTGACTCTAGGTTTCGCTTACATTGACTGAAGGTGGAGGGGAGCCTTTTATTTTGTGAAATTGAATCCAGTGTTCTTTTTTTTTTTTGATCCTGGGAATTGAACCCAGGGGCGCTTAACCATTGAGCAACATCCCCGACCCTTTTTATTTTTTATTTTGAGACAGGGTCTCAGTTGCTTAGGGCCTTGCTAAGTTGCTGAGGCTGACTTTGAACTTGTGATCCTCCTACCTCAGCCTTGAGAGCCACTGGGATTACAGGTGTGCACCACCCCACTCTGTGGATCCCATATTCTTTCTTCAGAATGTGAGAGGTAATTGGTAAAGCATGCCTGCATATCATCTTAGCACATGCTACCTTTACTCCTTCAATTCATAATGGTTTGATTTCTAGAGCCACTAAAAGATGGGAGGTGATAAGCCAGGTCAGGAAGTAGTTGAGAAAGAGAAGGATGGGATAGGTTTAAGTTGTCTCTCATTGCCATCCAACCTATTCTAAAGACAGTTGCACTGTCTTCCTATTCCTGTGAATAAATGAGTCACTCTTGGAGGTAGTGGTTGTGCTTGAAAGGAGGAGGTACAGCTAAGAACAGCTAAGGTTAGAGGAACAAAGCCGAGTCACCGGGTGTGCCTTTGGAGACTGTGAACATGATTCCCTGGTTGTCATGGCAAATTGAGATCCATAACTGAGTGAACTGAAAAAATGGCTGTAGCAATTTGGTGTTCATTATAACTTCCAAGATTTGTCTTATTGAGATTATAAAGATCTCACATTTGCCAGTATCATACATCATGCCGCAGTCTGGCTGGGCACAATCAGGAGCCACTTATCAAAAGAAACTAACTTTATTTTTAGAACCACACACGCCAAACAAAACAGCCTCTCAGGAAAAACCCTCAGAGCCTCAACTGCCACCACCGGCTTTCCACAAGCCTCTCTCTCCCACACAAGCTTCTCTCCACCTCCCACAATCCTCCTGCTCTTGAGGCCGATTGGCTGGGTCACGTGGGCGGAGCCAAAAAAGTCCCCCAATGAGCAGCTCCGTGGTCTGAAAGGGCAGGGAAACAGCCCAATGAGCATCACCGCAGAGGAGCCAATCAGCTAGATGTTGCTGGGGCCGCTGTGAGCCAATCATCAGCCGGCAGCTGGAAGTTTGCTGGCAGCTTGAAGTTTGCTGGGGCCCCTTCGGCTGTGGCTCTCAACACATCAGGGGAGATTTAGCAAGAGTCTAGTGCGTCTTTTCTGTAATGAGTCATGTACACTTACTTCCAGGTCACGGCTTGATTGTCTTTCATATGGTAGTGTGGTATTTCAGGTAGAATGACACACATGACTTGTGTACATATTCTGAGGGGAGAAAGAGTGATATGGAGAATGTACTGAGAATCCGGAATCCTCACTTAGAACATTGATTTTAGTCATCTATCAAAACATAATTTTGTTTAGTACAGTAGACAAACAGAAGGCACAGTAGACTGAGTTCTTCTTCATCTTCTAGAAGATTCTAAAGACCACAGGTGAGTCAGAAAGAACAGCTAAATGTCTTGGCTATTATCTGATATCACCTGTAAATCTTCAACATGTCAGATATTTGGAATACCTGACTTTAATAGGGCACTTAAGATTTTTAGCACTTTGTTTTTGAGAAATTTGACTATATTATAAAAACTTATCCCTACAAATTCAGAGCTCAATAAGTCTGACAAAATAGTATTCTGTTGGTCTGGCATTATTCCAACAACTAAATTATAGATTCATACTTTAACAAGGATTACTGGGTTGACCCTAGAGCTCCATTAGCATGACTGAGAACCTAGACAACTTGGCTCCTACTTTTCTTAGTGTTTACCTGTCAAAATCGTAACTATTCCCATTGGTCCATTCTTTCTAGATTGTCCATGGCATAATTCATCATACCCAGACCTCTATACTTCTTAAGAGATTATTTCTGTTTTCCTATGCAACTGCTGCACAAAACAATACAGGTAAGCATCTTCTGGGTTTAATTAGAGGATAGACAGTGTCCTTTATACTTTTCTAAAAAATCTGTAAACATGAGAGGGTTTTTTGTTTTTTGTTTTTCTTTTCTCTAGCAGTTGGTCATCTCTTTCTTGGGTGATTCATTCAAAAGGTTTATATTTTTTCCCTGTGATTGTTTTTCTTTTTTTTTTTTTTTTGTGCTAGAGATGAACCCCAGGGGCATTTAACCACTGAGCCACATCCCAGCCCTTTATATTTTTTATTTTGAGACAGGGTCTTGCTAAGTTACTTATAGGGCATTGCTAGTCACTGAGGTTGGCCTTTAACTTGCAACCCCCTTCCTCAGTTTTTCAAGTTGCTGGGATTACAGGCATGCGTTAACTCATCTGCCTTTTGCAGTGATCTTTGTTTAACTTACCTTTTAGATTTTTTTACTTGCTTTTTGAAGTGGATTGCTGTTTAGTTGCTTTATTAAAAAAATATATTTTTTTTTAGTTGTAGATGGAAACAGTACCTTTATTTTATTTTTATGTGGTGCTGAGGATCAAACCCAGTGCCTCACACGTGCTAGGTGAGTGCTCTTTTCTCTGAGCCACAACCCCATCCCCTATTTGGTTGCTTTTTATGAAAAGTAAAATCAATATATTATACTAGGAGTATGAAACTATAGAAAAAAAAACAAAACTGGAACAAGTTTAAAATAACCCTATTTTTCCCTGGATTCTTTTTTATTTGAAAATAACCCCGTTTATCCCTGGGTTCTTTTAAATATACTTGATTTCATTTCATAAGATTCTAGAGAATGTCCTACATTCCTGAAAGTATTTAAACAATCAGAGCTTGTTTTATAGCAAATATTTTGAGGGAAATAAGACATCTGTACATAAGGAAACCTGTTCAGAAAGCTGTTTTGTTAAGAGAAAACTTAAAATACCAAATGTTTTCCATTTAGTTTGCATTTATTTTTTTATTTTTATTTTTTTAAAGAGAGAGAGAGAATTTTTTAATATTTATTTTTTAGTTTTCGGTGGACTCAACATCTTTATTTTATTTTTATGTGGTGCTGAAGATTGAACCCAGCGCCCCACGCATGCCAGGCGAGCACGTTATTGCTTGAGCCACATCCCCAGCCCTTAGTTTGCATTTAGTAACAAACTTTGGCCATCTGAATTAACCATTAGCCATGCCTAGCATATGTCTTTGTAGATGTCTGTCTTCTTCATTCTCCAGTTATTTTCCCTTAGTCTATTGACTTGCTGTGCCCATTACTCTTACCATGAAGTTGATGTTTACTGATCCTGAATCCCATATCAAGGAAGTGGCAGGTTTGTTTAAAAGCATATGTATAGGGCTGGGCATGTGTCTCAGGGTAGACCACTTGCCCAGCATGTGTGAGGCCCCAGTGTCAAACAAAACAAAAACAAACAAAATCCACCAACATATAAAGTTTTCTGGACTGCAGAGTTACTATCCACTCATTTAATAAACATTTATTGAATGCTTGCTGTGGGACACATCCTATACAGATGTGGAGGAGAGCAGGACTTAATCCCTGCCTCAAGGAGTGCACAAATAGGAGTAGAAGCTGAGAGATGTGTCCTCTGATGGACACCCACCCTCTCTGAGGGGGGCAAAAAATCAGAGAAGGCTGTGCCTTAATAAGTAGTGGAGGATGGTAGAAGCATCTGGTAGGTTTAGAGGAGTGCAGAGGTGTAGCTGTCTCAGAGAGCATGTTACATTTTGGGAACTGTGATAATTTAGATGAAATGATACAGGTATAGGTTTTGGTGTCTGTCCCATCTGAATTCAAATCCTTGCCCAGCTACTTTCTGGCTTTGTGATCTTGGAAATGACAGTGATCCCTCAGGACTTCCATTTTCTCATTTTAAAAACAGCAATGTTAATGCTTCCCTTGAAGTTTTGTGAAGAATCACAAAGTGTGAATAGCGTGGCACATAGGGTGCAGGCATTAAGAGTTAATAGAGCGGCTGTGGTTGCAGCTCCGTGGCAGAGTGCTTGCCTAGCACATGCGAGGCCTTGGGTTCGATCCTCAGCACCACATAAAAATGAATAAATAAAATAGAGGTATAGTGTCCAACTACAACTAGAAAATAAATATTTTAAAAAATGACTTTTTTGTTTATTATTATAATTCATATAAACATTTATTGGGCTCAGATTTTTAAATTCAGCCTTTTATATTCTGATTCTAGGTCTGGACTTAACATAGGATGATTTCCAGGCCAGCCAACATGTTGATCAGCATGCCAAAACCCTTATCTTGATTGATCCTGGCTGTTTCATTACCTTCTGGTGGCTTTTGTGCCAGAGACTCAGGATCTGAGGCATCTTTATTTTATTTTAATTCCATCTTTCTCCTCTCTTCCTTCTAGCCTCCATTTTTTTTTTTTTTTTTAAGTAAAGGTTATAATTTGACAGATGCTACTTGGCTAATTAGCTTACTCTTAATTGAGTAGGGGTACAGGTGGAAGCTTTACCAACTGAATATATTTCATTATTCCCTGGCTTCATAATTCACAAATGTGTTTTGAATGAAAGGTCCTAAATGTCTCTGACAGGGCATTTTAGGGAAAGATTTTTCTGTATTGCTAAGAATGTTTTCTTACTCCTACTATTGTTATTACTTACTGGGATTTTTTTTTTTTTTTTTGCATTCATGCATTATGGATATTTCCTTTACAGCTGCCTGGGTTTGAATTCTAGTTCTACATTATCTAGCTCTGTGTGACTTAGGCAAGGCAAGTTATCTGCCCTTTCTGTAACATCAAGGAAAATCTGTAACATCAAGGAAATTAAATTACCTCTTACATTACCTATCCTGTAAGGTTGTAAAGATTAAGCTAATAAAAGTATAATATGCTCAGAACAGTTTCTGGGACAATAGTGCTGTACAGGTTGAATATCCCTTATCCAAAATGCTTAGGATCAGGAGTATTTTGGATTTTGTAATATTTTCACATACATAATGAAATAATCTTGGGGAGAGAACCCAAGTCTAAACATAAAATGCATAAATATACCTTATATGAAGATAGTACAGTATCTTTAGTGCCCCTGGGTTTTGACTGCAACTTGTCACACATCAGGTGTGAAGATTTTCAGATAAGGGACATGCAGCCTATATAAGCATTCTTTGTTTGGTTTTTGTTTTCACAGTGCTGGGAATTAAACCCAGGACCTAGAGCATGATAAGTTAGCATTCTCCCTCTGAGCTGCATCCCCAGCCCTAAGAATTGAATATTGTCATCATCATTTTTCTTATTATTTTGCCATGATCTGCATTTCTTAAAAGAAGCAAGGAGGTTATTTTATCAAACACTTTGTTTTTCCCAGAAGACTTGGTTGGTTTTTTAGATATGCAAAGACTATTTTGGTGCATGTCACCTTCAACAAGTTGTGATGGCCCAGGAGAAGACCAAGGACCCAACTGCCAGGCTGTAAGAGCAGTACTCCCGGGCATTTTGTTCTAGCAGTTAGTGTCAGGACTGCATTAGGAGCAAAAGTACCTGTCACCATCATGTGGCCCTTAGAAGCCACATGATTTTTCTGTATTGCTAAGAATGTTTTCTTACTCCTAAGAAGAAAAGGGATTCTTTTCTTCAAATCAACACTAGCTTCTTCTTCCCTGACCCTTACCATAGCTGTTTGGTCTGTGTGTGGCCATCAGTAACAAAGTGTTGACAGTCCTCTAGACAATCCTCTTATAGGCATTGCATCTTTGAACTAAAAAAAGAGTTTACATTTAAGAATCTGACATGCTATTTAAATCAGTTTACTGTCTTATGAACATATTGTTAGGACTAAAAGTGTTTCATTACTTTAGCTTTTGTGCAAGCCTGTCTTCTATTGTTTCACATGATCCTTTTGTTTTATATAAATTGTCTCATAGTCAAATGACTGAAAATGTAGCTATAAATGACTTTTGCAAGAAATGGAATATGAATAATTCCTTTCCTACAATATAAAACAACAACCTTAGTCATAATTTAACTTAGATTAAAAAAAATGGAACAAGGTTAGTATTAAGCAGTCAGTTCTGCTTGGATAAAAATGGGCTTAGTGATAGAAATTGGGGTCTGAGGATGAACTTCCACATAATTAAAATACCAGTGCTTCAAAGAAAGATTTTATTGTCTTTTTGATTTTGTTTTGTTAGCTACTGATCCCAAGAACCAGACAGTAATGTTTGACACACTTAAGGACTGGTGCTGGGAGTTGGAACGGACAAAAGGCAATGTGAAGTACAAAGCAGTGAGTGTCAATGAAGGCTATAGAATCTCTGAGAGGTAAGCTCTCCTTGCTGGCTACTTGCCATATAATTCAACCATCTGAAATGTTTAGTGCTTTTAAATTTATTGACAGGGTTGTATAACCATCATCACAGTCCATTTTAGAACATTTTCATCATCATCCCCCCAAAATCTTCACATCCATTAGCAATCACTCTATATTTCCTCTGAACGTCTCCCTATCCCCAGCCCTAGGCAACCACTAATCTAATTATTGTCTCTATTATAGATTTCCCTGTTCTGAATATTTCATATAAATGGAATCATATAATATATAGTCTTTCATGACTGGCCTTTTACATTTAGTATAATGTTTTCAAAATTAATCCATGTTGAAGCATATTATTAGAATTTCACTCTTTTTTATTGCCAAATAGTGTTCCATGGTATGGATATACAACATTTTATTTATCCTTTTATTAGTTAATGGACATTTGGGTTACTTTTACTTTTCATCTCGTGAATTAGGCCTTCACAACATTCGTGTATGTATGAATATATGGTTTTAATTCTTTGTGATATATAATCTAGAAATTGAATTGCAAAAATATATGGTAACTATGGTTTAATTTGGGGGGGAATTGCCAGACTGTTTTCCATGATGATTGTACCATTTTACTTTCCACTACCAGTGTATAGGGATTCTTTTCTTCAAATCAACACTAGCTTCTATGTGTTTATGTTTTTGTGTATTTATGTTTTTAATTTTAATTTGCAATATTGGGGATTGAATCCAGGGGTACTCTTAACACTAAGCTACATTCCCAACCCTTTTATTTTTTTATTTTTTTTTTAGTTTTTTTATTGTTGGTTGTTCAAAACATTACATAGTTCTTGATATATCATATTTCACACTTTGATTCAAGTGGGTTATGAACTCCCATTTTTACCCCGTATACAAATTGCAGAATCACATCAGTTACACATCCATTGATTTACATATTGCCATACTAGTGTCTGTTGTATTCTGCTGCCTTTCCTATCCTCTACTATCCCCCCTCCCCTCCCCTTCCCTCCCCTCTTCTCTCTCTACCCCCTCTACTGTCATTCATTTCTCCCCCTTGTATTATTTTCCCCTTTCCCCTCACTTCCTCTTGTATGAAATTTTGTATAACCCTGAGGGTCTCCTTCCATTTCCATGCAATTTCCCTTCTCTCTTCCTTTCCCTCCCACCTCTCATCCCAGTTTAATGTTAATCTTCTTCTCCTGCTCTTCGTCCCTACTCTGTTCTTAGTTACTCTCCTTATATCAAAGAAGACATTTGGCATTTGTTTTTTAGGGATTGGCTAGCTTCACTTAGCATAATCTGCTCTAATGCCATCCATTTCCCTGCAAATTCTATGGTTTTGTCATTTTTTAATGCAGAGTAATACTCCATTGTGTATAAATGCCACATTTTTTTTTATCCATTCGTCTATTGAAGGGCATCTAGGTTGGTTCCACAGTCTTGCTATTGTGAACTGTGCTGCTATGAACATCGATGTAGCAGTGTCCCTGTAGCATGCTCTTTTTAGGTCTTTAGGGAATAGACCGAGAAGGGGAATAGCTGGGTCAAATGGTGGCTCCATTCCCAGCTTTCCAAGAAATCTCCATACTGCTTTCTAAATTGGCTGCACCAACCCTTTTAAAAAATTATTTTGAAACAGAGTCTGGCTAAGTTGCCCAGTCTGGCTTCAAATTTGCAATTCTCCTACCTTAGCTTCCCGAGTAGCTGGAATTACATGCATGTGTCACTGTGATTTGGAAACTTTTGTTTGTATTTTTGTCATGGTGCTGGGATGGAACTCGGGTCATACACATTCTGGGCAATTGCTGTATTGCTGAACTGTACCCTGAAGCCCTCAACACTAGCTTTATTTTTTATTTTTATTTATTTGTTTATTTATTTATTTTTGCAGTGCTAGGGATCAAACCCAGGGCCTTATGCATGCTAGGTTCAACACTAGATTTTATTTTAAAATATTTATTTTTTAGTTGTAGTTGGACATAATACCTTTATTTTATTTATTTATTTTTATGTGGTGCTGAGGATCGAACCCCTTGCATGTGCTAGGCAAGCGCTCTACTGCTGAGCCACAACCCCAGCCCTCAACACTAGATTTTAAAAGAAACCTCTTAAAATACTCAAAAGTGAGTTTGTATCTTTTTGTGATTGTTGCCATTTTTGTGCTATAACCTAAGTGTAAAAAAGGAGTTTCTTAATTTATAATGTTTTATTTCCTTTTATTGAATGCTTTGTTTATTCATTCAACAAAAAGTTTGAATGCCTATTATATGCCAAGAAGTGTCCTAATTACTAGAAAGATAGTAGTCAACAAGCACCTGAAAACCTGTGTCCTCCTGGAGCATTCCTTCTAGTGGGAGGAAGTCAATAATAAAGAAGTAAAATATCATATATTATAATTGCTAGGGAGCTGGCGGTACGGCTTAGTGGTAGAGTGTGTTTCTAGAATGCACATGTTCGATCCTTGGCGCACACACACAAAAATTAAGCTGGTGTTTTGGCTCAGTGGTAGTGCACTCATTTGGCATGTGTGAGGCACTGGATTCAATCCTCAGCACCACATAAAAATAAATAAATAAAATAAAGGTATTGTGTCAATCCACAATTTAAAAAATATTTTAGAAAAATTAAATTGGGCTGGGGCTGTAGCTCAGTTGAGAGTTTTATATATATATATATATATATATATATATATATATATATATATATAAGTAGATCAGGCAAAGGGCTGGGGAGTGCTGGAGGTTATGGTGGGGATGGTTGGTCAGGAAGGCCTCAGGATTAAATGACCTTTGAGCAAAGCCTTGAAGCAAATGAAAGATTGAGTTTGAGAGTGGCTGGCAGAGAAGTGTTGTAGGTGGAAGGAACAGTGAGGCAGGAGCTGTGTGAGCAGCAGTGAGGGATGAGGGCCAGCAGAGGAATAAGTGAAGGAAAAAGTAGAGGTGAGGAGAGGGAAAAGAGGGGACGGTTGGGTACTTTCAGAAGAATTTATCCTTCCTGACACGGAAAACAGTGAGGAGGAGTTTGAGCAGAGGCAGGGAGTGATCTGACCTACTTTTTAAAAGGATGACTCTGCATAATCTGTTTTTAGAAACCTGACTCTTATCATTTTGGAGCATACTCCCTAGCATCCTGCTAACAATTTCGTAAAATATTGTTGTTTGTTAGTGTTTTTGTATTCACGTTCTGATAGGCCTCTTTAGCAGGTCAGTTTAGATTTTGATCAGTCTCAAGCATTTATCAGGTGACACCCAACAACGCAGTTTGTGGTGACAGTGTGAGGCCTCTGAAGGACCCTCCCAGAACTTCTCTGTTGGCCCCACACTGCTGCTTCCGCTTTCCCAGGTGAAAAGCTTGAAAGGGGAAAGCTAGTGCTTACTCAGAAAGAAGTTAGAAACCCCTGTTCCTAAGAGGTGTAATGTGAGGTTGGTAGTAATATAAGGCATCCTCATTCCCAGAACTGTTTTCTAAAATGGGGTCTTGCTGTGTTACCTAGGCTGGCCTCTAACTCCTGCCTCAGTCTCCCAAGACATGTGCCACATGCACAATGCCCTGAATTATTATTTTTTAAATTCAGATACATACTGATTTGGGGTGTTTACATAGGTGTCAGCATCTCAAAACTATACCTGGTTGGGGCTAGGAGTGTAGTTCACTGGTAGATTGCTTGGCTAGCATGCAGGAAGCTCTGGATTCAGTCTCTGGTACTACACAAAAGAAATAAAAATAAATAAATGAAACCTGGGTAAGAGGTCAGAGGGGAAAATCACTTTATGATTAGTGATGAAGGGGGAGAATTGAGCTTTAGCTGGATTTTAAGACTCTGAGCACTCAGTGCTGACACATACTACTTGAACTGCCCCAGCTGTCAACATAATACAGGAAAGGCTGTGCTTTGTTTCTCCTACGCCACTACAGTAGTTGCCTCCATGGTCTTTCCTATATTCTCTGGTCCTCCAATACTATTTTATTTATTTATTTATTTTAATTTTTATGTGGCCATAACCCCTTCCCCAGCATTCATTCTTCATATAGCAGGTAAAATGAACCTCTCCATATGCATCTGATCAGACTTATTCTAGTTTTAGTGGTTTCCGACTGGTTTTGGTATAGAACAGAACTCTTAACATAAACCACTCCAGGGCCCGTAATGGTTTGACTTCCACCTAATTCTCCAATTCTTTCACACCCCGCCATCCATACTGACAGCCTTGCCACAGGCCTGGACTCACCATCTCCTTCCTGCCTGGAAGCACCTTTGCTTCTAACTGCACATAGGTAGATAACCCCACTTAATTGATCAAATCTCAGCTCAGTGCCACTCTTTTAAAGAGCCTTCCAAGACTAGGTCAGGGCTGCTTGCAAGAACTTTCATTATACTGTACCCCTCATAGCACTTTTTGCAACTGCAAATTGGTTTTTATATGTATCATCATTTGATTAATGTTTATTTCTACAGCCTATAAGTCTATGAAATCAAGGATATACTGTTTTTGCTTATCATTTTATCAGTGCAAAGTACAGTGTCTGGCTTCTGAGACATGCTCCATAAATAGGAAAAACTGAATGTATTAATGTAAGTCGTATTAGGGGAATGGACTCCAGTCAGTTTGAATAAGAGTGAGACATTCAGGGGATAGGGATATGGTTCAGCAGTAGAGTGCTTGCTTCACATACGTGAAACCCTGAGTTTGATCCTCAGCTCCATACACACACACACCAAAAAAAAAAAAAAAAGAATGAGAAACTTGAGTGGCCATTTCACCTTTCCCAAGGTCAGAGCTGGCTTCTAATGCCACAGGTCTGTTCCTTCTCTTTTTTTCAGTCTTCTCCTAAAAAAAAAAAAAAAAAAACTTATTTTTTTAAAAAATATTTATTTTTAGGTGTAGATGGACACAACACAATGCCTTCATTTTTATGTGGTGGTGAGGATCAAACCTGGGTCTCGCCCTTGCTAGGCGAGCACTCCACTATTGAGCCACAATCCCAGCCCGGAAAAAAAACAAAACAAAACAAAACAAAAAAACCTTTCAATCCACCTCTTTTTGGAGATATGAATTTTACAGCCCTATGGGGTATGTACAACAGAAGACTTATGAATTGATGCTAGAACAAGAAGATACATTACTGCTCTGGGGATTCCCTCACCCTAACCAGGCTGAGCCTGAGTGGATCCTTCAGTTTCCCATGACTGAAGTTGTCCTGTAGAAAGTCTATTTGTTTGTATTCTAAACTCATCCAAATAACTAAAATGACTGTTTTCAGCCAGGTGCAGTGGCACATGCCCATAATCCCAGCTGCTCAGGAGGCTGAGGCAGGAGGATCTCAAGTTCAAAGCTAGCCTCAGCTAAAGTGAGGCACTACACAACTCAATGAGACCCTATCACTAAATAAAATAAAATAAAAATAGGGCTGGGGATGTGGTTCAGTGGCTGAGTGCCCCCGAGTTCATCCCCCGATTCCAAAGACTGTTTTCATCTGGAAGTGTGACTCAGTGGTAGAACACTTGCCTTGCATGCACAAGGCCCTGGGTTTTATCTCCAGTATGGGGCAGGAAGGGAGGGAGGATTAATTGCTTGTATCCATTGGCAGTCTCACAGCAAACTCTGTGGAATCCACCTGAGTTCACTGGGACAGGTAAGGGCACTCTCCATATCCCTCACTGGGTGCAGTCATCTTCATCTCTCTTGAGAAATGGAGACTAATAGCCTTGGTTCCAACCTTTTTTTTTTTTTTTTTTTGATAAGAGTCTTTTTATAAGAGAAAATTAACTGGTGAACTAGCACTATAAAATATTTAACCTCATTATTTGAATGCAGTAATATCTGAAAAATGCAAATTTTTAGAAGGAGGCCCCCTTCCAGTTTTATAGCATGAGCCACTGAGCAGGGAGCTGAGAACTCCACAGGTTGACTGTCCTGAGAAGAATGAGAAACAGCAGCCTGTTATAAGTTACCATCCAGTCAGTGCTTATCAGAGCTTACTGTACATCAAAACCACCCAGGGGACTGGATATGGTGGTTTACACCTATAGTCCCAGGTACTCAGAAGGCTGAAGGCAGCAAGGACTACAAGTTTGAGGCCAGCTGAAATAGCTCACCTAGATCCTGTCTCAAAAAAGTGCGGGGCGGAGAGTGTTCTAGGGAAGTAGTTCAGTAGTAGCATGCTTGACCAAGTGTGTGTTCAAGGCCCTGGGAGCTGGACACATTGACACACGCCTATAATCCCAGTGAGTTGGGCGGCTGAGGCAGAAGGATCGCAAGTTCAGCTAGCGTCAGCAATTTAGTAAGTCCCTAAGCAACAAAGTGAGACTCTCTCTCAAAATTAAAAATAAAAAGGTCTAGGGATGTGTCTTAGTGGTAAAGTGCTCCTGGGTTCAATTCCCAGAACCATTGTACATATTTATGTATGTAATGTGTGTGTATGTATATATGTGTGTGTGTATATGTACACACATATACACACACATGGATATATATACATTCACATTCATATATATTACAGCAGTGTCTAGTACTCAAATGTTTGTTGTTAGAGCACTTGATGTCATCATCATTACAGGTTTTCATATTTAACTAAAAGCAACATAAGTATTTATATTGTTACTATATATATTATATTGTTACTATGAAAGGAAAATTATTCCATTTTTGAAATTCATGTGTGTTTAGATATCATATTTTCCAGTCCCGTCATTTTATGGAAAAGGTAATCAACCTAGAGAGGTGTATAATTACCCAACATTATGCAGAATTGGATTCAGAGCTAGGATTAGAACTAGTAATTTGGTCACAGTACTTTATACCAAACAGAATGGCAGTTCATCTGAGCTGATTCTTCTTAACAGGGAGATATGGTCAATTTTATAACACTCTGTTTAGCTTTCTTATATTCATTGAAATTGAGCTTTCATATTTTGTAAATCATGCATAGTACTAAAGTCTGATGATATCCCTTTTTTCTAGGTTGCCAGCATACTTTGTTGTCCCTACCCCTCTTCTTGAAGAGGATGTGCAACGCTTTCAGGGTCACAACATACCAGTAAGTGTATCTGAAATCCTGAAGAGACATGGGTTGCTCATTGGCCCATCCTAGTAAAATGATCCTACTTAAAGCTCTTGGCTTTGGTACTCAGGAATTTGTCCTCAGTCAAATAGTGATCCAAAAATACCATAAGAACTCCCTAGAAGAGTCTCTTAAACATGAGGCTCTGTGGGATAGAGTTCTGAAGTTTTCATAAATACACTTGAGTTTTAGAAAAGGCATTGAAAAGCTTTAAGAGGATTACAGATTTGTCTGCTTTTGAAAGCAAACCTGGATTAACACGTAAGTCATTTTGAACCTGAGCTGACCACTCTAAGGGTAGTAAAATTTCAGATTCTTTTTGGTTGGCACAGTATGGGCATGGTGGTGTCTTCTCCTAGAGACAACATTTCTTGGTTTTTACTGAATAGAATGGGATGGGAGCCATATTTAATGGGTCACTGATCAAAGAAGGCAAGACTCTGGCAGTCATCCCCATTTCTAGTTGGTGGTTGGGAGTTGCCAAGCCTGTGGGGAATTTAGTAAGGAATGAGAATTTATAAATAAATGGTATGCTATGTACATGACTGGTTCACCAAAAGGATCAATTCTGGGTGGAAAGCAAGGTGGCGAAGCAACATTACATGCTCAGAAGCCCATGGAGGCCAGGCAGGTACTGAGCAAGGCCCCTACAATGAACAGTGTCCCCTCTGCTCGGTGCAAGGGTGCAGCTCTTCAGCACCAGCTCGTCTGTACCATGTGGGAAAATGAGCTGAGTGTTGCCAGATGTCTTGATTTTTTAGGGGTAGCCAGAAGATACAATTTCCATGTGCATTTTTCTTATCTCAAAATATATACAACTGATCCAAAAGCTTAAAAAACATGTGTTTGGGCTAAAGTTGAAATACATTCCACCAATTTGCAACCTTTGGGCAATTTGGGCAGCAGTTCCCAAACTTTCTGGTCTCAGAATCTTTATACTCTTAGAAAGTATCAAAGTTTTCTCTAAGAGCTGTTGTTTATATGGGTTGTAACCATTGGTACTTATCATATAAAAATTTAGACTAATTTTTCTTTTTAATTTAAGTAGCAGCAATGCATGGTAGCACATGCCTGTAATCCAAGCTACTTAGGAAGCTGAGGCATAAGGACCACAAGTTTGAGGCCAGCCTGGAAAACTTAGACCATCTCAGAATAAAATAAAAAGGATTGGGGATGTAGCTCAGTGGTAGAGTGCCCCTGGGTTCAATTTCTAGTACCACAAAAATAAAATAAAAAGGGGCTGGGGATATATAGGTCAGTGGCAGATATGCTTATCTGACATTTATGAGTCTCTGGGTTCAATCCCCAGTACTACAAAAAAAGAAAAAGTTAAGTAACATTACATGTTAGCATAAATAACATATTTCTATGAAAAATAACTATTCAAAACAGTAAATTTGAATAACATTATTTTACATTCTTGAAAATAGAAGACAGCTAGATTCTAATATCTGATTCTTTTTTTCAGTCTGTTGTGGTAATTTGGGGCTTTGAAGAAAATTCATGAATTTTCTTCAAAATTCAGCTTCACACGGCTGTGTATTTGGAAAAGAAAGGAATATTTAATAGCCTTTTTAGAGAATACTTAACAGCCTAATTGAGAATATTATTCTCTGATGGTACACCAAAAAGTTGGCAAGTGAAAATTTCATAAAGGTTATTTGCAATAACTTATCTGAAAACATAATGAACTTTCCATTCTCTGTTAAATTAAAACCTTTGGTCTGTCTTACATTTTGAGTGGATCTTAAAACGTGCATGATTTTGTACTAGTGTATCCTGACCATTTGGAAAATATGGGTTCATAGGTTATAAAGAACTCCTATCTGTAGACACATTTTATTATAAAATTTTTTTTAAATCTTATTCATTAATACTGTGGTCTCTTCAGAAGAGTCTTTAAATGTTGGGAATCTGCCCAGCAAAAGTAGCAGGTACTAGTTTTCCAGAATTGTAATTGTTATCATTTACAGTAGATTATCAGTTTTTTCCCACCCATGAAGTAATAAACTCACTTTATTCTTTTTTTTTTTTTTTTTTTTTGGTACTGGGATTGAACTCAAGGGCACCTGACCACTGAATCACATCACTGGCCCTATTTTGTATTCTATTTAGAGTCAGGGTCTCACTGAGTTGCTTAGCAGTCTTGCTTTTACTGAGGCTGACTTTTAAACTTGAAATCCTCCTTTCTCAGCCTCCCAAGCTGCTGGAATTACAGGTGTGCACACCACGCCTGGCCACTTTATTCATTTTTTAAAAATGAATATCTGCCAGATACCAAAGTCAGAACACCCATGATTTGTTTAAAAGAGGTTACGAGTTCAGTTCTCAACTCAGTTATAAAAGAGATTTTTCTTGGGATAAATAATTTAATTTCAATGCTTGCTTCCCATTCTTGCACACAGAATATTTAAAATACATGTGGTGGTCAACATTAATAAAAATAATAATTGTTAATCCTTCATTAAGGACAATCTCAAAAGAGTCATATTTCTTTCCTGCTAATTTTATCGATGAAGAACACAGTGACAACCACTACAGTTGTGTGGCCCTTCCTTGATTGGTGCTAAGCCACCACTACATTTGTATCATTTCAGTAAGGTACGTAAGTTCATCAATTCCAAATACAAAACACATTGCTACCACTACATTTGCATCATTTGTGCAGATGTCAACACCATGGAAAAGACATTATATTGTTAGGATTATTATGAAAATGGTTGTGGCCTCTCAGACCACCTGAAAGGGTTTTGGGACCTCCCAGTTAGATACTGAAAATCAGAGTCTTAGAGGAATGATTAGCCTCTCTCAGAGTAACCTAGATAAGAAAGTGTTCTATTGGAAGAAACAAAGATGAATTGTCGCCAGGTGCAGTGGCACATTCCTGTAATCCCAGGGGCTGGGGAGGCTGAGGCAGGAGAATTGCAAATTCAAAGCCAGCCTCAGCTATATAGCAAGATTCTAAGCAACTTAATGAGACCCTGTCTCAAAATAGAAAATAAAAAGGGCTGGGGATGTGGCTTAGTGGTTAAGTATCCTTGGATTCAATGTTACAAAAAAAAAAAAAAAAAAAGAATTATCCACATATGTAGATTTACATACACTGTGTTCTAGCCAAGCCTAAGGGTTGAGAAGTAGAATATGTTCTTGTAAGACCTAAGTGAGGAACACCAACTTTTTAATCATTAGTTCTACTTTAATTGTTTATTCTGAAAATCATTAGTTGAGTTTGTATGAATAGAAGCAGAAAAATTATATACAAGATGGAATGTACACATCTATCCAGGGGAACACAGAGCTTTCAGTCAGTCTTCCCCGCCTTCTCTCTCTCTCTCTGCCTCCCTCCCTTCTTCTCTCTCTCTTTCCCTCTCCCACTACCCATTGCAGTGCTGAGGATGAAACCCAAGACTTTGTGCTTGCTATACCCCAGCTTGCCTGCCTACCTAACTACCTGCCTGTCTTCCACTGGGTATTGAACCCAGGGATGCTCTACCACGGAGCTCCCTCCTCAGCCTCTTGAGTTTCTGGGATTATGTGTGTAGGTTATCATTCCTCCCTTGCTGGCTCTCGCTTGCTCGCTCGCTCGCTCTCTCTCTCTCTCTGTCTCAGACTTTCATTTGACTAGAATAGGAAGATCACCAAAAATGACCTCAGACGAATTAGAAAGCAATGTGTTTTATATTTGGAATTGATGAAATTATGTACCTTAATCTAGAAAAACCAAACCTTTCAAATGTTCCTTTAAAATTATCAGTATTGCAATCTGGGGCCACTTGCTCTTTGTTTTGTTTAAGGCGTAATTTCTCAATTTAGACACTACTGATATTTTAGGCCAGATAATTATTTGTTTCAGGGTTATCATTATAGAATAGTTAACGTCATTGCTGACAACCAAAGTATGTCCAGATATTGCCAAATGTCCCTTGTGGGGCAAACACAGGTTGAAAATTCTGCCTTAAGATGATCTATATTAGTTTTTTCTTGGTTAATTAGCATATGTCTCACCAGATAGAAAATATGACCGTTAGTAGCATGAGGATTCATAAGCATCCTCTTTGTCTTTCCTTCTCATTTCTATTAAGCCTACCGTCTATTTGTACTGTGTTCCTTTGTTCTTGGTTGTTGTTGAGTAGATAACACAGTTAAGCTTATGTTAAAGCAAAGGAAGAGGTTTGCAAAAATATAAAACAATGCTACTTTGTTTTGTTTTGTTTTTTGGTGGACTGGTGTTGGAGATGGAACCTGGGGCCTCACCCATGCTAGGCAAGCACTTTACCATTGAACTACTCACCCCTATCGCTTTTTTTTTTTTTGTGAGATAGGATTATACTAATTTACCCAGGCAGGGTAACTTGTAGTCCTCCCGCCTCAGCCTTTTGAGTAGCAAAATTATAGGCATAAACTACTACACTCAACAAATGCCACTTCTCTAACTCTGTGTGTGTGTATGTGTGTGTGTGTAATGTTATTTATACCAACATGCAATTGGTTTATTATTGTTTTAAAATGAATTAATATTTTAAAGTCTTTCAGTTTTAATTTCTAGTGTGTTAAATATAAATAGCTATAATCCACACAAATACAAAGTCTTTGGGTTCTAAATAATTTTTAAGACTATTAAAGGAATAAGACCAAAAAGTTTGAAAGCCACTGATCTATAATGTTATATAACATTTCCTCCAGGATTTGGTAAGTAAACACGTACATCAATAGTAGCAGTTAAGCTGGGTGAGGTGGCACATATATGAGGCAGGAGGATTACAGGTTCCAGGCTAGCCTCCACAATTTAGTGAGACCCTGTTTCAAAATAAAAAAATAAAAATGACTGTGGATGTAGCTCAGTGGTAAAGTGCCCCTGACCTCAATCCCCAGGACTATCACATCAACAAAAATAATAGCAGCAGTTATATGCAATAGGAGCATCAGAGAATAGCAAGAGTAAAGAGATGATTTGGGCCTAAACTGTGAAGGGCCTACAGTACCATTCATAGGGTTTGTTTTTTTGTTGTGTTAGATACTCATGGGGTTGTGGCTCAGTGGTAGAGTGCTTGCCTCGCACATGCAGGGCCCTGGGTTCGATCCTCAGCACTACATAAAAATAAATACTAAAAAAAAAAAAGATACATATTACCTAGTATATTCACAATGTTGTGTGATCGTGACATTGATCTAGTTCCAGAACATTTCCGTATCTCCATGCTTTTTTGTTTTGGCTTTGCATCTAGTCTTTTCCTTCCTACCTTCACATATACCTCTAAAGCCATGACCTGCATAATTTGTCTGTTCATTCAAATTCTTGCTACCATTTTAGAGATTTTGGCCTCCTTGACCCTCCTCTAGTCTCCAGCCCTGAGGTTTTTTTTTTTTTTATCTTTTTTTAATTTTTGCTCTGAGGCAAAGAATGTTTCTATAGATTATTCAAACCAAATAGCAGACTGTGCTTAATGGGATTCATGAAAACTGTAGGCATCCTTGCCCCTGCTGGTCCTTGTCCTGCTCAGGCCCTGATGTGGTTCCTGTATCATACTTTCCTGAGTAAACACGTTTTCATTTCGTTTGTAAAATCATTGTTAATTCTTATACTCTCAGCTATAGCCTTTCCCCTACTATAGTGGGACCTGAGACTCCCACAGCTTCCTTATTCTGACCTCCTGTTGTTTCTCTGTGCTCCTGCTTCCTTCGCACCAAATCTGAACCTCTGCCAGCAATATTGGTTGCCTTGTCTGGAGCCTGATTCCATCATCAGCCTTCCCTTTTCCATTATATTTCTAAAGCATGTTCTTTATCTCTCTCTCTTTATCTCTCTTAAGACATCTTTAAGTCTCTTCTAAGAAAGCCCTTTCTTAACAGTGAAGCTACTACTTTGTTCTTTCCTATACTTCCCAGTATATGTAAACAGTCTATACTTGTTTTTTTTCCTACTCCTTTTTTTCTTTTTCTTTCTTTTTTTTTTTTTTTTTTTTTGGTTGGGGTGTTAGTGATCAAATTCAGGGCTGCACACATGCTAAACACACACTCTACTGTTGAGACACACACACACTACTACTACTGAGAGAGACACACACGCACTACTACTTAGACATACACACACTCTACTACTGAGAGAGAGAGAGAGACAGACACACACACACACACACACACACACGCACACGCCCACCAGCTGCTATTTCTTCTTACAAGGCGACTTCTTCCTCCACTTGGACACTACCCTCTCAGAAGACATTGAGCTTTGGACAGCCCCTCCTCTCTATAACATTGTTGCAGTTTTTGACTAATTATGTCCTGCCTTTTTAAAATTCCAGTCCTGACTTTGGAAATACAATACTATCTTGGTCCTCTTACTGCACTATTTTCTAACCTGGGATTATAGGTGTTACTCTAAAGCTCTTTGACTCTACAGAGAGACACCTTAAAATGCACCCCAAAAAACAAGTAACAAGCAATTCTTCCTTTAGAAAATAAATGTTATCAATAAATTGATTCTTGCCTGTTGTTAAGTAATTAGTACTAAGAACTCTGTGGCTCTTTCCCAAGAGAAGCTGTACATATTATAATGATAGGAGAAGACTTTTTGCTAAATTCCTGAGAAGTCTCTCTGACCAGGAATTTCACTCCTTTCTACTTAATCTTTCAAATAAAGAATAGGTACCTCTTTGTAGCTCAGATAAGATAAGGTAATTATGATTGGAGGTTATCATTACACATGTCCCAACTAGAAAATGAAATGTGGTTGGATGACACCAAGGGCCTACTGGTTTTGCCCCAGGAAGGGAGGTAAACTTTAATTTCTTAGATCCCATCATCCAGGCATGACTAAGAGTACACTCCTTTATGTCTGAGTGAGTTGTACCAATTAGGGGTCATGACTCCTTGAGCATTAAGAATATCCCCACCTTTCACAGAGGCCCTAGATCTGTGTGGTGGTTTCTTCACATTGCTTAGCATGACATTGGAAAAGGGACTAAGAGAAGAGCCAATGTCCCTTGAATTTGTCATAGTGTTCTAATACTTCCACTGCATGTGAGTCTTAAAGTATGGTTTAGCTCTTGGGAGTTATTGCTCTTTTTGGCAGTTCCTAAAGCAGTTCTGTGTTTCTGTGTCCTTGCTCTCCTGGTGGACTTGTCATTTTTTGCACTTTAGCTGGCCATCAGTTATCATGTCCAGCACTCCAGTCCTGCTTTCCTGTCTTATACTCAGAGCCTTCATGTCAGTAGCCTCCTGAGTATCTCCATATGGATGTCCTAATGGCACTAGACATGCAACACACAGTGCCAGTCCCATCATCTTCCCCAGAAACCCCAAACCAGTTCTTCTTTCTGACTTTCCAAGTATAGTACAAAGTGTTTTCTGGATTGTAGTGCTGGTCTTTATCTCTTGGCCCAGGCTGTTGCTAGCATAACCAGTGAATGGTTTATGCGTGCGGGTAGAAGCCAAAATGGTGCCTACTCAGGCAGCCAGTTACAAAAATATTTCTTTCATTGGGTTAACCGTTGATCCAGGGCTGATGACTTGGTCAGCAGAGCAAGGACCAGATGTTAGCCACTCTTAAGCCGTTAGTCAGGCCTGTATGCAGGGCAGAGACTACAGCTGAACCTACTTATTCAACCTGCTTTTTCCTATCTCCCTTCTAGGCTCCACTGGCAGATTACTTTGCTCCAAGATAGTTCTAATCTCCTTTTATGCCTGCAAAATAAGTAATTGAAATCTCTCATAGTATCCAGAAAAAAGGTGGAACCCCTTAGCCTATTATTTGTGGTCATTCATAGAATGTCTATATTCCTTGCCTCCCCTCTATTGTTCTTTGCCATCCCCTTGTCTGCCATGTTCTACCTTCTATCATATTTTGAGTGTATGGGCTCCAAAAGTAGAGCAGTCCCTTAATCACCTTTCTGTCCTCTCACAACCTGGTGCAGTGCCTTCTGTGTGTGAGTCTTTTATTCACTGTGTTGATTAGCCAACTCTCCGTTTTTCTCCTGTGAACTTTCTCTGATGTTGGAAGATCCCTCAATTTGCCATCAAGGTAAAGCATCACCTTTAGTTATACTGCAGCTACTTTTTCCATGTCTTGGGGAAATCCTTTGTCTCCCTGAGCCCCAGTTCCTTGCTGTGCATGGGGATAATAATCATACCCATCACAGGGACTTACCATGAAAATTCAATGAATTAATTCATGTAAAATGGCTGACATGTAAGCTGCACTCTAGTGATGGCTTCTATCCTAATAATAATGTTGTCGTTATCATTATCTAGGTCACCAGCACTTTAGTGCCACGTCAAAAGATGTATGTTAGACCATAAGCAAGTCTGAATGTAACTACCTATTCTTGTTTTTTAGTTTCATTTTAAGATTAAATCAGTTCTCTTCATTTAATAAATTCTCCCTGACTTAATAAAATTGAATATATCCAGCTATTTCATAAAGATAAATTTCCCTGGCTGAACTTGAATGCTAAGCTTACCTCTTCCCTGTTGGGTTGTGAATGTTCCATCTGGCAAATGTCTTCTGCCCCCTGCAGATATGGTGTTGGTCCTGCCACAATGGAAGTGCCCTTTTGAAAATGTCAGCACCACCCAAAGAACAGGATGATGGTGTTTTGCAAATCCAGAAGAGTGTCTCGGATGGGTCAGTACTTATTCTTCATCTGTTTTTGTTTTCTAAGAAGCAGGGATTAGTTCTTAGTAGTGTCCATTTCTGTGTACCTACAGGTAGCTTAGTGTTAGAAAAATACAACCTATAGGGGTCATTCTTAATTACTTTAAAAGGAGTCAATATAACATAATCACTAATTAGTCAGTATAACATAATCACTAATCAAAATTTCATGGGGGCTAGGGATGCCACTCAATGGTAGAGCATTTGCCTAGCATGCATAGGGCCCTGGGTTCAATGCCAAGCACTGCAATAAAAATGACAAAAAATAAAGAATGGCAACTATGCTGTTTTTAGAGATGTACACTGAAGTATTTAGGGAGGAAGTGGTATAGTATCTATAATGTTTGGGTTTCGTTTTTGTGTCTGGTTTTTGTTGTTGTTGTTGTTTGCAAACCCAGGCCTTATACATGCTAGGTAAGTGCTCTACCACTGAACCACCACCCTCATTCATTGTCTATAATGTTAATACCTGTCAAATCTAGGTCATGATATATGTCACTATGGTTCTTTTTCTACTTTTCTACATGATTGGAATTTTTCAAAATAAATTTGAAAATATGAAGTGGAGGGGCTGAGGTGTGGCTCAGGGGCAGAGTGCTCGCCTAGCGTGTGTAAGGCCCTGGCTCCGATCCTTAGCACCACATAATAAATAAATAAATAAGCAAATAAATAAATAAAGGTATTTAAAAGAAAATCCAAAGTGGAGGGCTAGGGCTAGGGCTCTGCGGTAGCGCACTTGCCTGGCATGTGTGAGGCAGTGGGTTCGATTCTCAGCACTGCATATAAGTAAATAAAGGTCTACCAACAACTAAAAAAATATTTAAAAAAAAATCCAAAGTGGATAAATTAAAAACAAACAAACAAAAAAAAGTGGACTTTGGAGTTAAATTGCCTTGGTCCAAATCATGGCCCCATCTATTTAGAAACTTGATAACCTTGGGCTGGGCAGTTCTACTTTGGGTTCTCCATTCCCACTGTTAACTGGGGAGAGCAGTCCTGCAGCAGTTGCCACAGAGGTAAGGGTAGGGAGTGGGATATCTGCAGACCTTTTGGAACATATCGGGGCACATAGTAATTGCTTAGGAAATATCTCTTTTAATTCATGTAGCTCTTCTAATTTCATGTTACTTTTTCGTACCTAGAATTTACAAGATCATCCATAGGCCACCCTATGAAATGGTTAAAACTGAAGATCTATCAAGCAACTTCATATCCTTGCAGGAAATCCAGACGGCATACTCTAAATTTAAACAGCTATTTCTGATAGGTGAGAAGAGTGTTGAACAAAACTTTCTGTCAAATGGGGAAAGACATGCCACATGGATCAGCTGCAAGTTGGTACCTTTCCCCTGGGTTCCTTTTGGTGATACACAGATGCTCCTAGCCTCGAAGGTCACTATCATGTAGTGGAAGAGTCAATAGCCAAGGGGCCAGCTGCCACTGCCATGCTGCATGCAGAACATCTCTCTCCAGGCTTTTCTTCCATGGCCCCCCTGTTGTGGCAGTGATCACACAGGCATTCTTCTCCTCTCTTCTTTCCCAGCATACCAGGTTGCTCAGTGGTGAGCATTTTGGCTTCTCTACTTAAAATTCTGGACTATGCATTACCTATTAATCACTAATGTGCATAAACATTTATAAAGTGAATGATCTTTTTTCCCTTAGGGAACTTTTTTCCCAAAGGGGACATATTTTTAATATTTCTTTCCTGATTAGGGATGTACAGTTTCTTAGGATGAAAATTAATTTCAATACAATTAATCAGAAATGTACAGAGTAAAAAATGAAATACGCTTATTCCAGCCTCCCTTGGCAATTTCCCTACTCTCATAGTCTGCTAGTAACAATTAGAACTAGTCTCATTTCTCTCCATTCTTGAATGAGTCCTTACTCTCTGAGGTGTGCTTGCTTAAAGGTAACTTTTCCTAACTTGGACTTTTTAACCTGACAAATGGTTAACTATTTTAGGATTTACTCAGCTGTCATTTATTGAATTTCCATTGTATATACTAACTTTGCTAAGCATTTACCCAAGGCGAATGTAACACAAAAGCTCATACTCTTACAGGGGAAACAGAAGTATATGCCTCTAACTAAAACATGTTGTGATACATGTTATAAAACAGATTATAAGAAGTAGAGATCTGGAGGCAAGGTCCTATTTGATCCAGGACTGAGATTCTACAGTTTTATTTTAATTACCCAGGATTTCCAGAATATCTTCTCTTTACTGATTTGAGTTTGCAACTTTTAAATGTATTAAATTTATTTTAAGTGTATTAAAATTCAAGATTTTCTGCTTTATAAGATGTGTAAGGGGGAATCCTACAGTGGTGTGCAAGGTACATGAACTTGTATTTAAATTTCTTAGAAAAGTCAAGTCTCACCTTAGATGTCCATGGCAATATAGATCTGGTTGCATTTTCCACTTCTAGGAATAGCAGCCTCCATGTCACTTGTTTCTGCCTAAAGCATGTCAGTCTCTCAGTTGAATTATAGGGTAGACCATGGCTTTGAGTATGTGGTAGAGGCTTTTCTTATTTCAGCAAGGAAGACCTCTTCTTGACAACCACACCCTTCTTGAGGCCTACATTTCATAAACTGTTTCAGCTGAAGTTCGGAAATGTTCTTTACTTAAAATAGAGTCTCGTGCCTGGATTTTGCAGGTTGAGTCTAGGACCAATGATCTGAACAGCACAGTGGAATAACAGGCGTTTTGTGGCAAGTGTAACATCTTTATGCTTTTCCTTTTTTCAGATAACAGTACTGAATTTTGGGACACAGACATAAAATGGTTTTCACTTTTGGAAAATAGCAGCTGGCTTGACATAATCAGGTATTCCAAACCATTGTTTTGCTCATGAATTTCAGTTGTCTAATTCAGAGTAGTAGAGCTAATTGACAAATAATTTAACTCTTTGATATTTCACAATTAAATATTCTTAGACCATATGTTCTATTCAGGGCTTGGCTGGATTTTACATTTTATATTTATTATTTCTGTGCACATTTGACAGAACTTACCAACATGTTACCTGCTTACAAAGAAATAGACTCTATAGAAAGACTACAATAAAGGGTGTGATAATGCAAAATTATAATTGAGACTACAGTGCTGCCCTCCAGGAGGAAACTGGGGAATGAAAATAGGAAGGATACTGACTTCACTAAATACTTTTTTGAATTTTGTGTCATATGTATATGACCCACTTAAATTTTTTTTTAAACCATGGTTAATGTCATTTAGTCATTTTTGGTTTTGGAATTAGGTTAAGAGTCCCAGAGGATGGTTATGTTGCCTTTCCTAATTCATATATTAAATGGCTCCTAAGCTAGAAGTTAGGGACAAATCAAAGCTGCAAGCTGTGACTATAGTCCTAAAGGGAATAACAGATAGAAAGAGATAAATCTTTCTGGGACTGGGGTTATGGCTCAGCTCAGTGACAGAGCGCTCGCCTCACATGTGCAAGGCCCTGGGTTTGATTCTCAGTACCACATAAAAATAAATTAAAAAAAAAAAAGTTATTGTGTACAACTACAAAAAAAAATCTTTCTGAGTAGATTGGATCTTTTCAGACACTCTCATACATTCACCTTGAATAAAGCAATATGGATCATATTCTCCAGGAATTGATGTTTGTGGGTTTTACTAGGACTCATCAGAAGACTCAGATGTAAGTTTTCAGTAAGAATCTATAGTTTAGAAATTGCCTAGGAGCACTTTTATGTTAGTTTGGGTTTCCCTTCTGAAAAAAATTTTCCATTTCTTTATTAAATATTTCTGAATTAAATATTCTTTATTAACTATTCTGAATTAAATATTTAAGTATTTAATTGATAAAGATTGTATGTATCAAAATACTCAGTGTTTTTTTTAAAGACGCACTGTGTGATGATTTGGCATATATTGTGTGATGATTACCATAATCAAATGAACACATCCATCACCAATCATGCTATACTTTAGGTCCCCCAGGTTTGTTTATCTTATAACTAAAAGTCTGATTCCTTTGACTTCTCTCCACTTTTTCCACTCACATCCCTTTGGAGTTACCATTCTACTGTGTGTAAGAGTTCAGCTTTTTTTTTTTTTTTAATCTATTTATTTTATTCATTTTAGTTGTTGATGGACCTTTAGTTTTTATTTGTATGTGGTGTTGAGAATTGAACCCATTGCCCCACACATTCGAGGCAAGCTCTCTACCACTGAGCCACAACCCCAGCCCGAGTTCAGCATTTTTACATTTCATGTACAACCAAGGTCATGCTGTGTGGTTTTTATGTGCCTGGCTTATTTCATTTAACATATTTCCTCGAGGTTCATCCGTGGTATGACAATGGTGGAATTTCCCTTTTTAAAAGTACTGAATAATATTCCATTACACACACACACACATTGTACTTATCCATTCATTTGTTAGTGAACTCTTAGGTTGTTTACATATCTTGATTATTGTGAATAATGCAGCAGTGAACATGGGAGCACAGATACCTGAGAAACTGGTCTAATCCCTTTGGATATACACCCAGACTCAGTTTCTAATAGGCAGATAAACATCTCTCAGTATCTGAATAGTGTAAATGTTAAGTATTTTTTTTAATTTTTATTTTCATGAATAAAGAAAAAACTGTGGCTCAAGTGGTAGCGTGCTCACCTGGCATGCGTGAGGCACTGGGTTCTATCCTCAGCACCACATAAAATAGAATAAAGATATTGTGTCCATCTAAAACTAAAAAAAATATATATATATATATATGTATTTTAAAAAAAAGAAGAAAGGAAAAACTGAAGAGGGCTGGGGTTGTGGCTCAGTGGTAGAGTGCTCGCCTAGCATGTGTGAGGCGCTGGGTTCTATCCTCAGCACCACGTAAAAATACATAAATAAAATAAAGGTATGTGTTAAAAAAGAAAAACTGAAGAACAATTCATGCTGTCTCTAAACTTATTGTTCATGGTACCAAACTCAAGACCTAATGCTCATTTCTTGTCTCTTTCCTATTCAGACGTTGCCTGAAAAAAGCAATAGAGATTATAGAATGTCTGGAAGCACAAAACATGAACGTTCTTCTTTTAGGTAACATATTTAAAGCACAAAAATTATTTTCCATTTCATCTCACTTGTGATTCAATTTTTTGTGTATGTAACTTAACAGAATTGTAATTGTCTTATGAGAGAGTAAGCTACTGTAGAAATCCTCCCAGTGTCTTTCTCCTGAACCTTGGAATCCTTTGCCTCAGATTTCAGAGTTAGAGTTTAAAATAAAATTCTTTCACTTGGAACTTGGCAGATCTATTCACAACCCAAGAAGAAATTATTTGCTATCTTTACCAAAGCTCACATTTCTTAATGTTTTGGATTTGGTTTTTTATTAACTAGGTTGAAGTCATAGTCTTTTGGTAATCCCTTTCACATAGACTCATAGATCACTTAATTATTATTTTTGTATCTGTTTGACACTTTTTTTTAATTTTATTTTTTAGTTGTGGTTGGACACAACACCTTTATTTCACCTTTTTATTTTTTTAATGTGGTGCTGAGAATCGAACCCAGGGTCTCGCACATGTGAGGCAAGCGCTCTACCGCTGAGCCACAACCCCAGTCCCCCGTTTGACACAGTCCCCTGTTTGACACTTTCCATAGAAAGTTGGTGAGCTGTGATTTCCCTTTTCTCAGTGGATTTAATTTGGCAAACATGAGGGCAGTGACATAAACATTCAGAATGTGTAAAAGCAAGTATAAACCAATTTGTAACAAGGATGATTGTTGTAGCCAAGCACAGTGGTACATACCTGTAATCCCAGCAACACAGGAGCCTGAAGCAAGAAAATTGCAAGTTTGAGACGAGCTTGAGTAACTTATTGAGATCCTGTTTCAAACTAAAAGACCTTTTTAAAATTTTATTTTAGGAGACAATGTCTTTGTATGTTGTTCAGGCTGGCCTCAAACTCCTGAGCTCATTGATCCTCTAGCTGCAGCCTCCAGAGAGGCTGGGACTACACAACTGTGTCCAGCTTGTTTTTTTTTTTTTTTTTTTTTTTTAATATATGTATTGTTTTTTCAGTTGTAGATGGACACAATACCTTTATTTGATTGATTTATTTTTGTCGTGCTGAGGATCGAACCCAGTGCTAGACAAGTGCTATATCACTGAGCTACAACCCCAGCCCCCAGCTTGGTTTTTATAATATTTTGTTTCTTCTAGTCCTATACTACATATGAATTTTTTTTCTCATGCTTTTATAAATCCAAGCTTTTATCATTTTTTCTGATGCTTTCCTTGACTGTTGGGACTTAGTTTCTAAGAGCAATCTAGAAAATGTATCTTCTGGTGGCTTCTGGAACAGCTGATACTAGCTTACTAACTTGGAGTTGAGCATCTACAATGTGCAGATTCTGTGCTTCTACCTTAGTATTTATAAGGACCTGAAAAAGAGTAATATTTGAGTACCAAATAACTGGTGAAAGGAGGAAGATTGGAAGTCTGAGAAATGTAGGACTCAAGGCCAGACTGCAATAATCAGAGTCCCATGAAATGAAATCTGAATCTTTAGCTAATGGAAATGAGATGTCCTCCACTCCTTGATGGACTTCTGAGTTGTCTCCTCTGAAGTCTCATTGTCTAGTTCCTCTTCCCATCTCTCAGAAGGATATAATTATCTTTCAAATGCAAGAAGAAAGATTCCCTTAAAAATGAAACCTGTAGGGTTGGTGACGTAGCTCAGTGATAGCATGCTTGCCTGGCATGTATAAGGTCCTGCTTTCAACCCCCAGCACTGTTAAAGAAAAATGAAACTTGTTTTAAATTAAAACACCACTAGAAGATAAGCACAAAAATCTGTTTTCATTGAAGTCATGTCTTCCTGTAGTTTAGATTTGTTTCCTAGAAGAGACCAGTGTAAGCCGAGACCTGTGGTACTTCATAATTATGGGGGTCAGGATGAAAAAGTGCTAAGAGTAGGAGTAACTTCCTAGTTGAAGTTCATCCTTAGTTAAGTCGGGCACAGTGCTATATACATCTGCAATCCCAGACTAAGGCAAGAAGATCGCAAGTGTCAGGCAAAGCTCTAACTTAGAAAGACCCTGTCTCAAAATTAAAAAAAAAAAAACAAAAAAACTGGGGGGGGGGGGACTGAGGCTATAACTCAGTGGTAAATCTCTTGCTTAGCACGTGTGAGTCCCTTGGTTCAATCCCCAGTACTACCCCCCAAAATAATAAATTTATCCTTGTTTCTTTAATCATACACACACCATTCTGCTCATGGACATTTTTGAGAGCTTGTTTGGAGGTTCTAGCATGGAAGTACAGCTACTCATACACCCTTGACCAAAGAGGAAGGTTTTCTTCTTCCACAAAGCGTGCAGCTTCAGGAGAGGTGCACATGGAGGGGTGAGGGAGGAAGGGGACACCAGTCTAGCCAGCCAGATCAGTCAAATCAACCCTGGTGATCAGTGGGGTGACAGATGTCACACCATATTGCCCTCACATCCCCTTATGGACATTTTTAAAAAGCAGGTTGAACCGGGTGCAATGATATATGCCTGTAATCCCAGCAGCTTGGGAGACTGAGACAGGAAGATCATGAGTTCAAAGCCAGCCTCAGCAAAAGCAAGGTGCTGAGCAACTCAGTGAGACCCTGTCTCTAAATAAAATACAAAATAGGGCTGGGGATGTTGCTCAGTGGTTGAGTGCCTCTGATTTCAATCCCTGGTACTAAAAAATCCTTTAAGACAAATATAAGGCTATAGATGCATGATTTTATTTGCTCTGAATCATAAATGTTAAACAGGTATATAAATGGACTTTTCAGTCATTTGAGTTTTGTAAAGGGAATTCCAAGTGAGCACATGGAGGTGGACCAAGGAGAATTTCTCCTGTAGACCACTCCTCAAACAGAAAAGAAAAGACCTTGAGGCAGAAAATAAGATCATTTTGGTACAGTCCAGAAAGTTTGAACTTCCTGCAAAGTTGAGTTAGAGGAGGAATAAGAAGTAGAGGAAAGGAGCTCTAAGGTGAGTCTGAGAAATAGCAAGCCTTGGGACAGTGAGCTTAGTGATTGAGGGTTTACCCCACTAGGAGGGAAGGAATTCAGACTCAGTTTGTGCCTGGCAGGTTATCATCATGTGGATGATTCCACTCTGGTTATGTGGTATATCTGAACACCCAAATACTGAAAGTGGATTTTCAGGGCTGCATTTATTCAGTAAGCAAACCCATATTTAGCACCAGTGTGTGCTAGAACCTGTACTAGACAAGCTGGAAGCATTTTGTCTCTTGGTCTGAAAATATCAAGTTTTTTTTTTTTTTTTTTTTTCATTGCCTGTTTCCTGGAGGGAGTAAGAACTTGAGTGCTAATAGCAGATTTTGGTGTTGGGAACCCTGCTTTTAACTGTGTGGTGAGAGCATTGCAGCTTTTAACACTCCATGTCCTCCTTCCTCTTGGCACTGCTACTGGGCCCCTCCTAGAGGAAAATGCCTCCGACCACTGCTGCCTCATTTCCTCTCTGGTGCAAGTGATGATGGACCCCCACTGCCGAACCAAGATTGGTTTCCAGAGCCTCATCCAAAAGGAGTGGGTCATGGGTGGCCACTGTTTCTTGGATCGCTGCAACCATCTCCGCCAGAGTGACAAGGAGGAGGTGAGTTCCCTCACTGAAAACCGTTTCAGGCACAGGGAGAACTCCCCAGTCTCTTACCAGTACCATTCTTCAGATGTAGAGTTTCTGCTTACAAAGTACATGCTACACACAGTCACTAGGAAAACTGAATCAGATTATCATGTGTAACTTTAAATGCTTTAAACTGCCACAGTCCGGCTGCAGCAAAATAACCGGGGGGTGACGAACAACTTGTGCACGTTGATACAGCAGGAGTAGGAGCCGTTTATTGCAGGACAGGAGCAGTATTTATACATTCCACACAGCTTATCTAATTAGCATAAACTAGATACATCAGTCAACCAATAAGGAATCTCCACACTTAATGGCTTGTTTTTGTTACTTCTCAAACCACTCCCTCAGGCGTTTTGCCAGGCACCATCCAGACTTGTTTACGAACTCTAACATTCCCCTGGCAAAATGCCAGGTGTTATTTTTGACTTGTTTACAGACTCTAACATTTCCCCCTTTTGTTTAATTTAAATAACGACCATAGTGGTTTTTACAGAAACACCATAAATAACCTGCTACAAACAGAAAGGGAGGATACAAAATGCCACAATACCAAGCCACTTGATGGCTCCATGCAGGAAGCCCTTGGAAAAATTATACCAGCAATGACACTGTTAGCAAAGATACTGAGTTACAATTTGTTATAGATTACAGTTTGTTGTCTCATTCCAGAAAGCAGTGTCTCAATAGATTAACTCACAGTCCAGGTAAATCACAGTCCAGGTAAGTTCTGCAGGCAGCTAGCTTAAATCACAGTCCAGGTAAGTTCTGCAGGCAGCTAGCTTGATCCGAAGTCTCGTCCGGTTCTCAGCTGAAATCTCAGTCCGGTTCTCAGCAACACTGGAAATTTTTCCATCCTCGTCCTCACCGGCACTGGGACGAAGGCAGGAACTCTTGCAAAGATGCTAAAGAAAATCCTGTAGCATTCCACTAAGAAAACAACCTTCTGAACAATTTAGTACATTATCTCAAGGTTTTTTTACATTTGAAATAAGCATTAATAGTGCTCATTACTCATTAGCTTCCAGGTGTGGGAGAACCATTGTAGCTTAGTTATTGGCATTGAAAATGACCAAACATCAGGAACGCTGGTAACGTCTTCTGCCGGCTGTAGCGTCCTGGGCAGCCCCAGATGGCCCTGGGGAGTGTCCCGGACTCAAACTGCTACTGGGCACAGGGAGCAAGAGCCTGCGAGACTGTGCCTCCAGGTCAGGTCTAGACTTGGGCTCGCGGCAGTGGAAGAGCCAGCTCCCCGGCCAGGAGGCGGGGAAGGGCCAGTCGCCACCGCCTCTTGGAAAATCCTTGCTGCGCTGTGACCGGCTTGCACACTCGGCAGCCGCCTCTCCGCTTCACGCACCCTCCGGTAACGAAAAGTATTTAGTAATAGCCTTTTGCTGCAACGTTTTTTCTGATAATCCTTCTTCTGAACTTTCTTTTTCTTTTTGACTAGAGTTCCTGGGCTCTTATCAACACATGCCCTAACTATTCTTGGTTCCACTGGGGTGCCTTCTTCCCTTAGTAATTTACTTCTCACCCCTTCCATATTTTCGTCACAAAGACAATACAACATTTCAAGACAAAACAAGACACAAACATACTGTATCAATCTTCTCCATTTTCTCGAAATGGCCATTTTTCCTCTCGCCCTATCTGCCTAGGGACGAGCAGATTGCTCCCGTCCTATCTATGGACGGGCAGCTTTTTTTCGTCACTTACCCCCGAGTGTCCCGGGGCTCCCCGTAACAGGCCACCATCTGCCGCAGTCTGTCTGGCTGCAGCAAAATAACCGGGGGGTGACGAACAACTTGTGCACGTTGATACAGCAGGAGTAGGAGCCGTTTATTGCAGGACAGGAGCAGTATTTATACATTCCACACAGCTTATCTAATTAGCATAAACTAGATACATCAGTCAACCAATAAGGAATCTCCACACTTAATGGCTTGTTTTTGTTACTTCTCAAACCACTCCCTCAGGCGTTTTGCCAGGCACCATCCAGACTTGTTTACGAACTCTAACATTCCCCTGGCAAAATGCCAGGTGTTATTTTTGACTTGTTTACAGACTCTAACATTAAACAATATCGAAGCCCTTCCCAAAGGAAAAGATATAGACAAGCATGTTCAGAGTCTTCTCTTCTAAGTTGTGTATAGTAAGGATGTAATACATTTTATAGTAGGAGTAATATTGATTTTTTTTTAGGAGGGGGTGCCAGGGATTGAACTCAGGGACACTTGGCCACTGAGTCACATCCCCAGTGCTATTTTATATTTTAATCAGAGACACGGTCTCACTGAGTTGCTTAGTGCCTCACTTTTGCTGAGGCTGGCTTTGAATTCACCATCCTGCTGCCTCAGCCTCCCAAGCCACTGGGATTATAAGCGTGCACCACCACACCCGGCTTACATATATAATAACCCAGTGAGAGATTCTCCTACAAATTTTGCCAAGTTAATCTTTGCAATAAGTAGATATTCGTTGTGCAGATTTCCTACAGGAAATACATGATAACAAAGTAAATTTTCCTACCACATAAACCTCTTCCAAGGAAAGTACAGGTTTGAGTTAATGCTGTCTGATTGCCAGGGCCTTGGCAGTGATGTGTGTGGGCTATACTGCAGCCTCTTCTACTTGTGTCTAGGTGAATGGCCTCAGATCTGTGCCAGGAAAGTTAGTGTTTTAATTCACCCCCAAATTAAGGTTGACTTGTCTAAGCAACAGCCATACAGACTCTCCTGGCTTATTCATTGGTGATGGGTAGAAGGAAGAATGGAAATGGACCCACTGTCTTTCATAAGTCACCGTAGAGCTAACATGTACTGGTATTGTGACTTGTGGTTTTTCTTACTCCTGATATACAGCATGTCTCTCTGTGGTGCAGAGCAGTTTGACACAGCATGCTGCAGGAATAGAGAGCCATGGTTTCTGCCATGCAGAGCTGGGTGGGTTTCTGGGGAAACCAAGGCCTCTGTTACTAGCTAGGCCAGGCAGTTTCTTTCAGGCCCAGTCTGTATGCCTCTGTGTGATACTGAGCTGACTAGAAGTCACCATCTTTTAGTCTTAGAAGGAACTTTGGGGAAATAATATGAAAGGTTGATGGTACTCATGAAGCAGGATAGAACTAGTATTATCTGAATAAAAATATGATTTTGTATATCTTGAGAAAAGGGATAGTGACTGGCACCCTATTTAGTGGGGAAAGAGCCAAGAGAAGACCTAATCTACTGTTCACCCAGCCTTTGGAGAGTCACTCACAATTTATGAGCCCATTTCCCTGACTGTACAGTGAGATTCATATATTTTTCATTCTGTTTAGTGATATTTTGCTTAAAATGAAGTGTGAACTGAAGTTTCTGAAAAGGGGTTCTTAGCATCTCAGCAACCAGCCTCTCATCACCACTAATCTTCCAGAAGGGAGAGACTGTCACATAGCTTGTCTTATGCAGCCTGCAGAATCATTGGTGAATCAAGAATAGCATTTTTAAATATAAAACACCTTAGAAACTACTGTCCCTACTAAATAAAGGGCTCACTTCTGAGTGGCTAGTAAAGGAAGCCTGTAAATTTTTTAAGAAAAACATTTGTGAAAAAATGCTAGGAACTCATTCTTGCTGCCTTCTCTCCCATCCCTTTTGTCTTCTGGGCCCTCATCATCTGATATGGAGAAGGAAGGCTTCTCATTCCAGCCTCTTCACACCAACCCTATTAGTTGGTGTGTGGGTGGGTAATGGTAGTGGTAGTCCCCCCCACACACACAAACACACAACTTTTTATTGACAAAATTTAAAATAACAATCACTGAGTACAGATTTTTGCATTGAACAGTTATTGGACTAGGACAAGGAATTCTTTGGGGGGGGAAGGCAACATTTCACTTAATTGGAGTTTAAAGTTGCTATTTTGTGTCATCAGAATTAATTGCAAATGTTCATCTGGTGATGCTGATCCATATTTCATCTTTGAAGTGTCTGACACAGATGGGTACTGCCAAATACCATTATTAGTTGAAAGCATGTAGTTTCAGTTGAGCATGTTTATTTTTTGGAATGGAATGGAGCATACTATGTTTCCCAGAGAATATAGGGCTCAGAAGTGGTTACTTCAAAGCTGCTGAAATGGCTATACAGTGAGCTCCTTACAGCTCATGTTGAGCTCTGTGCCTTCTAAGTAACCTGTATCTTGTTTTCATGTAGGTTCCTGTGTTCCTGCTTTTCTTAGATTGTGTCTGGCAGCTGGTGCACCAGCATTCCCCAGCATTTGAATTCACAGAGACTTACCTGACGGTCTTGTCAGATAGCCTGTACATACCTATTTTTAGCACCTTCTTCTTCAATTCACCTCATCAAAAAGATACTAACATGGTAAGAGTCCCTCTAAGAAACCTGTATATTAAAGAAGCTGCATCTCACAAATAGGATGCAATAACATTGATACTAAAAAAAATAATATTTCTTTTAACATTGACTGTGTGCCAGGCATTGTTCTAAGTACTTTCCAGGTACTCACACTTGGAAAGGATTTAATCTTTACAGTACCCTCTGGGTTACATATTATTATCCCTGAGGAAGCTGAGGCACACAAAGAATAAGCAACTAGCCCAAAGTTACATCGTAAATATTTGAAGCTAGTGTTTGAGCAGGGGTTAAGCCAAATTAAAAGCTCTTCTTTTTCCAGACCAGGTGCTTTCTCTTCCCTCATCTTCATGCCCGGAGTTCCTAGGAGAACAGATACTGAACACTGCAAAACAGGAAAGCCAGCCTGACTTTGCTTCTTAAAGCCCTTGAAGCTGTGCTAAACAAATCAGTTGCCTCCAGGCAGCCTTCTGGCCTCAGGGTTTGTTTGAGATTGTAGTGCTACCAAATCCCATAGTGAAGTGGGAGTAATCAAATCTGAGTTTCTTGGGACTCACTAGCTTTGTGATCTCAGGCAGTTCACTTCAGTTTTCTGAGCCTCAGTTTCCTCAAATAAAAAATTAGAAAAATAATAGCTACCTTACAAGGATGTTGGTAAAGTGTCCAGCCCAGAGGGATATGTGGTCCCTCCCAAAGAAGTGTGCTCTGCACCTTCCTCCCCCACCTAGAGCTTTTAGTGAGTAAGCACTGATAGCCTGAGCTGTGGAAAATGAAGTGCCCTGAACATTCAGCCTCAGACGGAGCAGGGTGGAGCCCCCTTCCTGGTGCCTGTTTCTGAGAATGCATGTTTTCTTTCCTCAGTCCTCCCTGGAAGCCTTGGTGACCTGTGCTTGTTTTGGCAGGGTAGAGAAAGCCTAGATACACAAAGCAAGCCTTTGAATCTGCTCACCGTGTGGGATTGGTCTGTACAGTTTGAACCCAAAGCCCAGATGTTGCTCAAAAACCCTCTCTATGTGGAAAAGTCAAAACTGGACAAAGGCCAACGGAAAGGAATGCGTTTTAAAGTAAGATGTTCACATCAAAATTCCCTTCATTTCCCTGTATGTAAGGGTAAAGGATCAAGATGTGTGGTGGTCAAGTCCTTAGGGCCCACTACGTGAATCCTTTGCTTTTAGCAGGTAGTCTTTGGCCTGATGAGAAGTGGCTGTTTGCTGCAGGCCACTGAGGATGCTATTCCCTTAGTCATGCTGCGTGGAATCATGCCTCTTACCCCACGTCTGTGGTAGCTAGTAGGGTAAAAGGAACATTGATTGTATAGTGTAAGTCATGCATTACATGGTAATGAGCTGTAGCTGTAAACCAGGAGCTGGCTACATTTTTTTGTCAAGGGCTATATGGTTTCTGTTGCAATTACCCTCTGCTGTCATGGTACTAAAGAGGCCCTGAACAGTACACAAACCAATGGGCCTTGCTGTGTTGCAGTATTTATGAAAACAGGTGCCACACTAGATTTTGCCCAACCACAATGTCAAAGCTATAGTTTCCTTTCAGTTATTCATTCCTGATTTTATTTTACTCAAAAATTCCTCCACTGGTAAATTATGTAAATGGCACTTTGTCTCAAGGGGGCAAAATTGCGACGTATGTAGTCAAGGGGAGAAATAAAGAATGTCCACATGCTTTTGCCCCATTCAATGCTTTATTCACTCAAATTACTCAATACAATTCCACTCTATAGGTTCTTAATCAAGAAAACGACAATTCTTAATGCTAGGCACTGCAATAGGACACTGCAAACAATTCTAGATTAATTCTTAGCACTGCAAACATACTTAATCATGACAGGCTAATGACAGACATTCCCTCTGCATGCTAAGTTCAAAAGTCTCAAGCCTTAGGCTTTACGTCCAGCAGATGCACACTTACTCAGACCACGTTGATCAGGTCCAGAACCAAGGTAGGCTTTTCCAGGTGTGGAGTGGATGGCTGGTTGAGGAAAGGGTTGTATGGAGAAGTTGCAGCTCTCACCAGGGTCCAGATGAGGCAGTAGAGTTTGAGAGCAGTGAGGATCACGCAGAGGATCAGGAAACAATGACAAGTGATGGGATGTCAGTCCAGGTTCTCATCAGGCTCTCCAGCTCTAGTGCATCCTTGTTTTGGCTGGCTGAATCCCTATTCTTTAGCTCCATTATTTATACTGTTTTGAGGCTTTGACACCCCCCCCCCTTTCAATCCTTATCAGCTACCACTACATAATTTACCCTGGGGTCAGAAACATCTGGTCTGGTGGTATCCACCCTGATCTTCTAACCTTTCTCTCTTATCAGGCAAGGACAGCCTGCCAGAGGCTTCATTCTGTTTATCAGGGTGAGGGGAAGTAACTTGTCTGAGGCCATACTGGAGGAATCTGTTGGATGTGCCTAATGAGACTGGAGTTTCAAACTGGAGTTTTTAAAATGGAGTTGCTTAGGCTCAGGCCTTATGCCATCCTCACACACTTCCAACTCTGTCTGGCCTGGAATCTCTTGCCAGTAGAGCCATAGAGGAGATGGATAGCAGTGATGATAAATCCTGCCTGACCATGAGAGATTCCAGGAAGCCTGCACTTCAATTGGTTCTGTTCTGTTAAGACATGAACCAAAGCCAGCACTCAGAGAAAGTGTCTTCTGCTGTGCAGTTTAGAACTACCACTTGACCCTCTTAGTTGTCCTCAGGCCCTAGATGATTGCTTCCCTTTTCTGATTCAACCACTTTTCTGTTAGTTTGACCAAAATTGCTACAAACCCAGGAACAAGGTGGCTATAAAAATCATCTTTCCTTCAGTGTGTTGTGCCCCCTGGTGGTTACCTGCATGCTTCTCGTGAGAGCTGGGCTGGGATGGTAGAACTGCTGAATGCCCTTGGAGCAAGGATCCTCAGAAACACCATCTTTTTTTGTGGGGGAGAGGGGCACTTGGGATTGTACCACTACTGAGCCACATCCCCAGCCCTATTTTGTATTTTATTTAGAGACAGAGTCTCACTGAGTTGCTTAGCACTTCGCTTTTTCTGAGACTGTCTTTGAACTTGCAATCCTCCTGTCTCAATCTCCTGAGCTACTGGGGTTACAGGAGTGCGCCACTGCACCTGGCCTACAGTTCTTTCTAAGAATGGATTTAATTTCTCTCCTCAGACCCAGTTTTTCTAAGTGTCCCTCACTTCCAAGAGAGGTTGGTGGAGAGATTGGTGCTGAAGGGCTAGACGTTTTATTAGATTAAAGCAGAGTTGGGGCTGAGCAACAAGGAACCTTGGGACCTTGGGACCTTGGCCTCAGAGAAGTTCCATAGTAACTATATGTAAGGGTAAAGGATCAAGCACTGCTCTGTGAATTGCCTCATGAGGGGCAGGATTCACTCAGGCAGGTAGTCTTAGCTTCACTCCAGTATTCAACCAGGCTTTGGGCATGTGGTACTCCTCCCCCTTAGGCACATCTTGAATGTGCCATTCACTGAGGAGGAAGCTGAGAGAAGAGGGCTTCCAAGACCAAGTAAGTTCAGTTAAGAACGCAGACTCTGGAGCCAAGCTTGTTTAAAACTACGGTGGTTGGTGCTTTGGACAGATTACTTTTATAAAATGGGGCAATAATAGTGACTTTGAGAATTGGGTAAGTCAGTGCATATAACAGTGAGCACAGAATTGAGCAGGCATAAGTGATCAGTAACAGGTTTCCTCCACGTTCCCCAACTCCCTTTCCTGCCTTACTCACCTTGATGACTATGGAGAAAGACTCCTGGCCTTTATCTGTCCTATCTCCAGATGCAGAGTCAAACATCCTGGTCATTTCTGATCTGGTCAGTTGTGGATTGTGGATAATTTTGTTTTCTTCTTTATATTTTTATTGTTATTCCATATTCTATCATAAGGAAATTTTTGCTCCATGATAATTTTTTTTTACAAGGAAGACCCACTAGCAAAAATATGTTAGATTATAAAGTAGGATGAAAATAAATTTTTTATCTATTCTTAATTTAAATGAACATGTTAGAAACAAAAGAGACAGGGGAAAAAAAAACAAAACAGCTTTTCCTGACAGTTTTTACCTTCTCCCTTGGGCACTGAGGAGTTCCTGGAACCTTCTGATCACTTCAGCCATCTTTATTACCTCTTAGAGCATACCCCAAAAGATAACGCCTTGCTTTGGCTGTAGAGAGAATTATCAAGGAGGAAAAACATTTAAATGCTCTCATATTTTCTACTCTATGCAGATGTCAGACAAGAACAACTGGCCAACTTAGTCAGTTCCTCTTAGCAAAATTCCTTTGCTTCCGTCTGCCTGTTTTTCTGTGTTCAAAAGAATCCTTATGATTTGAGGCTTGAATTCTAGCCAAATGCTTGATAAACAACCAAGTTGCTGCAGCCACATGATAGAATCTTCAGGTTGTCAGTGCTGCTTCCTTGGAGGTGTTCAGAATATAGTAGCAGTTAACAGTCCCGATATTCTCAAAGAAGAAACATTTTGTTTCCCTTTAAAGAATGATTAGTCTTCACCCCTAAACTCTCCTAAATCATTAACCTATCTTAAATTAAACCCATTCCTTAAAAGTACTTTGTGTCCTTTGGTACCCCTATTCCAGGGGGTAGGGGATGGAAAGCACCACTTGCTGTCCCAGCATGCTTTCTGCATAGCTGCCATATGCACCTTTATAGAGAGTACAGTGTGCATCTGATGTTTGAATCATGAGAATAAAGAAGAACCCACTCTTTCTTTCTATATGTTACCGCATTTTAATGAGCATGCATTCACATGACAATTCTGATATCTCTTGATATTTGTTAAAGCAGAGCTGTGCCTTTTTTTATAACAGTAACTGTAACTTACCTCTTTTGTTAACCAGAGATTTTTATTTGTTTTCTCTCAAAGCACCAACGACAACTTTCTTTGCCACTCACCCAATCGAAGTCATCTCCCAAAAGAGGATTTTTCAGGGAAGAGACAGATCATTTAATTAAAAACCTTCTGGGCAAGAGAATTAGTAAACTTATTAATTCTTCTGATGAGCTGCAAGACAACTTTCGAGAGTTTTATGACAGCTGGCATAGCAAGCCTACTGACTACCATGGTTTGTTGTTGCCTCGTGTAGAGGGGCCAGAAATCAAAGTCTGGGCCCAGCGCTACTTGCGCTGGATTCCAGAAGCCCAAATCCCAGGTGGTGGCAGAGTGGCCACGATGAGCAAACTCTTGGAAATGATGGAGGAAGTCCAGAGCTTACAAGAGAAAATCGATGAGAGACACCACAGCCAGGAGGCCTTCCAGGCAGAGGCCCCCTGCCTGCTGAGGAACTCTGCCCGCCTGTCCTCTTTATTTCCTTTCGCTTTGCTCCAGCGACATTCATCTAAGCCGGTCTTGCCCACCAGTGGCTGGAAAGCCTTGGAAGATGAAGAAGATCTGGCCAAACGAGAAGATGAGTTTGTGGATCTAGGGGATGTGTGACTTGTGTGCCCAGTGATTGTGAAAATGGCTTGTGGGAGAATGGGACAGTTGATCCCTGGGCTGGTCCTATGCTAAGGCTGGGAGGGTCATTAGCCTGGCGCTCTTGGAGAAAACTTGGGCCTTCAGGAAAAGATCGGGTTCTTTTTTTTTTTTTTTTTCATGGTTACAAAAGACTATGCAATTAAAATCATATCTCTACTATTACTAATTGGAAGAAATTCCTACTTGACCCATCATAGGTTTGTGGCCATTTTCTGAGGTCTAATCATCACATACAACCTGCAAAGAACTTTGATAGGATGTGCTTGGACATGATACTTTCTTCTAGTCCTTTCTGTGCCAATATAATTTATCCAGCCATTGAGAATGGGTTCTCTATAACCCATCTCAGTAAGGAGCAAGTTCAGTTTTTTGTGGTATTTACGAGTTGAAAGATTGAGATAAAAGTAGTAAGTCATATGACATGACTTTACCAATAGCATTTTTCCTTTCTGTTGTCTCCTTCTGTGTAGAAAAGCTGAGCAATTCAGTGTGTCACTCATCCTGACATTTAGTCCGGTCTCCTTCCTTCCTAGATGTGTCCATTCCACCTTCCTGGATGTGTCATAGACTGTCTCACATTGTATGTGAGGGTGGCTAGCCAGCTACCCACCCTCTTTCCTGTGCTGACAGCTCCAGGTCTTTCCTTTGCCTGCTCCATGCCACATGCCACTGTCCCTTCCCGCTGCCCACCTTGGTGCACATAGTCCAGTGTCTTGCTGCTCAACCTATCAGCTGACCTGGCAGAATCTCTTTGGGCAGAGGAACTTCTGTTCCTCTGGAGTCTCAGTGTCTACACAGTGTGTTTCACCCTCTGCTAATCATGTGCCAAGGGTTTGGAGCACCTGTGACTGTATTTTTTGGCAGCAGCACCTCATCTACTCCCCCCTGCCCCACTTCAATATTACCTTCACAGGCTGCTGGCTGGGTCACTTTTGAATGTGGCTTTCATAGGAAAGCAGTGAAGTATGACGTCAGAAGTGATGATTATCACATGATACCTCAGTGATTTAAAAGCCATAAAGAAACTCATCGATGCCTGGCCCCCTTGGGTCTGCTGTCTAAGTGATCTATATTCTAATGGAGGAAAGCGTACTTTGTAAGGACCAGTGTTTTCATGCTCACTGGAACCCTGTCAAATCCTACAAAAGAAGGAAAAAACCTACATTAGAATATTTTAAATTGAATGTTTGCCTTTTATATATATTTGCTCTCCAGGATAGATTACCATTTGAATGTTAGATGTTTAGAAAATACTTACAGTTGCTCAAGGGCAATAAGAAAATTTGAAACTATTGATAAAGAGAAGTTTCTAATTTGCACTGAATCGTTTTCTGTACATACAATCATTTTGCCCATTTCACCTTAATGCATAAGCCAGGTTGGTCTGTTAAGATGACAGGTGGAGGGTAGGGCGACATCTGTTCATCTGGGGGCCAAACACACATGCAGTCTTGGTTGCCTTAAGAGTCTTGTGAATGAGCCGGGCATGGTGGTGCATGCCTGTAATCCCAGCAACTTGGGAGGCTGAGGCAGGAGGATTCAAGTTCAAAGCCAGACTCAACAATTTAACAAGGCCCTAAGCAACTTAGTGAGACCCTGTCTCAAAATAAAAAATAAAAAGGGCTGGGGATGTGGCTCAGTGGGAAAGCACCACTAGGTTCAATCCCTAGTACCCAAAAAAAAGTCTTGTGAATGAGGTCAGTGTTAGGCTTGCAGTAGGGATTTTTAAAATACCTTATTTCCTTAGCTACCTTTACATTTGTTCTGTGGGCCTTTTTAAACCAGCACTAACCTCCACTCACTTATCTGCACCATTGCCTCCCAGCTACACTATGGAGCTAACTATTTTTGTTACCATATTATAACATGAATATTTATAGTCACCTATTCAGTCTTAGTAATTTTCATTCCAAAAATGCGTGGTGTGATGCTTTATACTCCACGAAGTATGGTTTAAAGGCACAAGGTCATGGCCCTTGTCATAGCAGTTGAATGTGCATCGAAATATTTTTCTATAATTTTTTAAAATTACAATAGAAAAATAAGTAGACAAGCAAGCTGTTATTACATGTAAGGTCATGATGATTTATGTATTTATATTTGAAATCAATTTCTATAACTTGTATTTGTGTACAGAATTCTCAGTGGGTTTATATATTGTGAAATTTATATTCAAGGTTTAGATGTGGATCAAGCTTAATAGTAAAAGCTGAAATGAGACCATTTACTTTGTTTAAAATGCTGCACTGTGCAAGTTTGGAATTGTACATTAATAATTCACTGTATGTAATGTCTCAACTTTGTTTATACCTCCAGGTTTTTACACTGAAGATAAACTAGCTTTAATGAAAGTCAAAGTTGGTTTTTTTTTTTTTTAAAGGAATAAGCTATTAGGCTAAATCTGTATAAATGTGCTTTTTATTTTCTGAATGCACAATGAAAGTTTATACTTGTATCTCACTGCATCATATCTGATTGCAGAAATTAAAGCACAATTTATAAGCACTGCTGTATTTGGTGTGATCTAACACATGGAGAAATCTTTTTCATTCATTCAGGAAATGTTGGTAAGCCTGTCCTGGGTCCTGGCAGGCCCTACCACAGACGTTAAGAGCTGTGACAATCTCAAGGCTGTGCTCTCCTGAAGAGCAGGCAGGAATTCCTGTGCATGAGTGCACGTGTGTGCAGTTGGCTGGTGATAGGGAATGTGTAACTAAACAGATATTTAAAATTTCAGGTGGTGATAAAATGCTATCAAGAAAAATAAAATTGGGTTAGGAGGCCTTATAGGGTAACTAAAAGAAAAGAGTTTTTAACTCCTGAGATTAAACACCACTGTTTCTTTGCTTTTGCGGGGATATGTGACTTTAGAATCTATTGTTGTATTGCTGGAAGGGATCTGGTTCCTTTAAAACTGACAGAAAAGGCTTTGTTTTTCCTCCCAGAGGGGATCTGTGAGCTAGCACAGTGAAATGATTTATGAGGGTAGGGTTTTATCTAATTAGTTTTGTTTAGTACTTATTAGATTGAGACATGTCTGGTCTTAAAAGTTTCGTTTCTCTGACCTTCCCTACCTGCACAGCAGGCTTGCTGCTTCTTTGCTTGTCCACACTGTCCTTCCCTCTGATCAGGCCCCTCCTGTGTCCAGAAAGCCAGCCTTGAAGCCTCCCTGGAATCCAAGCTCTCCTTGCAGACTTTTCAGTTCTCTGATATCTGTATGAAATTTCCAAGTGGTTGTGACCCGAGAGCTTAGTGTTTTCTATTGTTGCCCTCCGCATCTGGTTAGCTCTTGGCCTTTAGGTGGACTCTGTTGTCTCTGGTTCTTAATTTTGCTTGTTTCTTGGTTTCAGGTGAGGGCATAGGGGCCTTAATGAGGGAGTAAAGATGGGAACATTTTCTATTCAGTGTGAAACAGGAGGGGGGTTGGTTCCTGTTGAGAATTGGCACCTGTGTCTTTGTGTCACCTCCTGACTTTGAGTGGTTGTTGGCAGCAGAGAAGCCCCGCTAGTCTGCTTTCTAACCCTCTCCAGTGATTGTAGACACAGTTGTGCTGCAGGGTTATGCTTATGCCTCATTGTGACTCTAAATATTTATAAAGCCATCCCTGGGACAAGACAAATTAGGGTAAGCACCTGGGACCTATAGTGATACATGTCCTTATTATGCTGACATATACCTTTCTTTTCTTTCTTTTTTTGTTTGTTTGTTTGCTTGCTTGCTTATTGATATTAGGGATTGAACCCAGGGGCTTTTAACCACATCCCCAACCCTTTCCTTTTTTATTTTGAAACAGGGTCTCGCTAAGTTGCTGAAGCTGGCTTTGAACTTGGAATCCTCTTGCCTCGGCCTCCCAAGCGCTGGGATTACAGGCATGTGCCAGGACATCCAACTGACATGTACCTTTCGAAGAACCTCCCCAATACACAGACATGTACATGCACACATGCATGCACACACACTACGCCAAAATATTAGAGTGGGAGTAAAAAGGCAGCCCTTGTTTGTGCCACAAGTTCCAGTGTAACCAGGGATATGTCCAAGCACTTCCACATGAGGTGGATAACCAGGTCAGCATGTGTCATGCAAACTAAATATTTTAAATGTCACTTACATATTGAAGAAGAAAGTAATTTGCTCAAGTGGTGGTTTTGTGTCTTTAAATACAGATGTATCACCAGGTGCAGTGGCATATGCCTGTAATCCAGCAGCTCGGGAGGCTGAGACAGGAGGATTGCGTGTTCAAAGCCAGCCTCAGCAATGACAATGCACTGAGCAACTCAGTGAAACCCTATTTCTAAATAAAATACAAAATAGGGCTGGGGATGTGGCTCAGTGGTTGTGTGCCCCTGAGTTCAATCCCCAGTACCCAAAAAACAAACAAAAAAGAACAGACATATGGAGTGTGGCGGCGTACATCTATAATCCCAACTACTCAGAGGAGACTGAGGCAGGAGGATCAAAAGTTCCAGGTTAGCCTCAGCAACTTAGTAAGACCTTATCTCAAAGAATATAAAAGGGTGGGGATATAGCTCAGTGGTACAGTGCCCCTGGGGTTCAAAATAATAATTAAAAAACAAAAACAGCCATTTCAGCTTATTTTGTGGTTCAGGCCCAGATTTGGGGGTTTTGTTTTGTTTTGTTTTCATAATTCTATTTCACTGACTTTGTCAATTAAGGAAGTATAATACAATATGTAAAATACACAGTAAGCTTTCTGGCTGTCTTTTATGAAGAACTATACTGGCCCTGAATCTTTTTACAAAATCCTAAATGGAGGACTTTTCAAATTATCTTCTTCAAAGCAATTTAAGCCTGGTGAGTACAGTATTCAGTCATCTTCAGCACTGGAAGGCACAAGTGCATGCCTTTCTTGTGCAGGGAAAGAATGCAGATAGACCACATTGCATCCCTGGACTGAGGACCCTGATTGGGATCTGTTAAAGTAGCCGCAAGGAGAAAACTAAAAAGAGCCTGTCTCCAAACTGATCTACGGTGGAAAGCAATTTGTGGAGATTTCCTGGGTGGCAGGGAGAGGGGTAGGGATGGATGGGAAAACACTGGAAGGAATGTTTTGGAATGATAATAGTAGTCTATATCTTTTTTTTTTTTTTTTTTTTTTTGGTACTGGGGATTAAACCTAGGGGCACTCAACCACTGAGACACATCCCCAGCCCTATTTTGTATTTTATTTAGAGACAAGATCTCACTGAGTTGCTTAGCACCTCACTTTTGCTGAGGCTGGCTTTGAACTCGAAATCCTCCCGTCTCAGTCTCCTGAGCTGCTGGGATTACAGGCTACCACACTCAGCTACAGCAGTCTATATCTTGATAAGCATTTGTGTTATGCAGTTATACACACACACAAACACACACCCAGACCCAGAAAATGTACATTTAAGATTTGGGTATTTTGTTATATTTGAATTTTGCATCAAGAGAAAAATAAGGTGAGGATCTAGCTTAGTGGTAGAGTGCTTGCCTAGTGTGCCTAAGATCCTGGGTTCCATACACTAAATAAATAAATAACGAAATAAAAAACTAAGCAAATATTGAACTCTTTAATGATACTGAGTGTAGTATTGTCCAAATTTTGCACTAAAATTAAGCTGATGGAGGAATGGACATTGCTGGAAGCTTGATAAAGCAAATACAATGAAATGTCACTGAGATAATCCGGAGGTAGGAATAGGACAGTGCAGTGTTTACACAAACATCTTAAAACTTTATACATTCGAAACTTTTTACAATATATTGGGTAAAAGTTTAAATTCTTCAATAATTATAAACATGGGAAATGTATATGGAAGTGTATTGGTTCTATTTTGTGTGTGTGTATGGTACTGGGGGTTGAACCTAGGGACACTCTACCACTGAGGTATGTTCCCAGCCCTTTTTAGTTTTTTTCATTTGTTTGTTTGTTTTGTTTTAATTTTGAGAGAGGGTCTCACTAAGTTGCTGAGGCTAGCCTCAAACTTTTGATCCTCCCGCCTCAGCCGCCTCAGTTGCTGGGACTACAGATGTGCATCACCACACTAAGCAGTATATATATATATATATTTTTTTTTTAAAGGGAAAAGAGAAACTCTATTCTTATCAAGTTACCTGACCCCCGGGAGATATAATGAAACTTGGAGAAAGAAGAAGGAAATTTCAAATAGTAGTTTGAGATCTTTTTTTTTTTAAAAAAAATATTTATTTTTTAGTTTTCGGCGGACACAACATCTTTGTATGTGGTGCTGAGGATCGAACCCGGGTCACACGCATGCCAGGCGAGCGCGCTACTGCTTGAGCCACATCCCCAGCCCTAGTTTGAGATCTTGAAGGAAGAACTAGAATATTTATGTTCCCCTTCCTCCACCAGGCCTTTTTTTCTCCTCATTCCCAGGATATCTAAATTATCATTTTCTGTTTCCTGGATCATTGTTCTCACTTTTCTCTGTTTCTGGTCCCCTCTGTCTTGCTATGTAACACATAAACTGTCAATGAATCTTCATAAAGTAGACATGTATTTTCTTAGTTCAAAAACTTTCCATGTATGTATTTATTAAAATTCCAAGGTGCAAAAACTTAAGCCAGAAAGAAGAATTTCATGTGTGTGTGAAGACTGAGGTCAGAGGGACTTGGATCCCAGTGTTAGAAGACCTTGTGATCTTTTCTCAAACCAGCTTCCTAATCTCTCCAGTTCATGAAATGGGATGAAACTCCTACAGCACCTCTGTTTTCAAGACAACAGTCAGGTTAAAGCTGGAATCTTGGTCCTCATTTCAATGCTAGGGAAGAGTGTCTGGGCCAACTTTCTTTGGGGGCAGGGCCTAAGTGCAGGAATAGGACTGCTCCCACAGATGACATGTACGTATCTACAGGTTCACAGGAGAACTACTACCTTTCCACTAATTATTGAGTATTCATCTTTTTCTCTTTCAGATTCTCAAATTTTGAAATAGAGTGAAAGTCCTATTTTTTTATTTCTCCAAACTGACTCCCCCATTGGCCCCCATCAGAAGCTGTATAGTCTGGTTGCTGAGGATCTGGACTCTCTGACTGCCTGAGTCTGAGACCCTGATTTGCAACTCACAGATCCTCTGCCACATCCCTGTCTGTGTGTCCTCCTGCATAAAATGGCACTATTTGTGCAGCCTACTTTACTGAAGGGCTAGAGAGTTAAAGATAAGTTCCTTTTCAGTTCTATCAGGACATAAATGTTCAAAAAATTTAGCTGTATGTGCACGTGTTTGTAAATTGGCCTCCATCCCAGAAATAGCATTTGAAGTATTATAAACAGGAATCCAAGTTCCAAAGGTGGCTACATAAGCACTTCAGATGTTTTCAAAACCTACCCCAGACGGGTTGTTTGGCAGCACACAGAATGCTAAAATTGTCTTTCAAAGGTGAAATGAGTACATACTTGAGGTATGTGATTGGCTAGAAAAAGATGTAGAGGCCCTATCCTCACACCCACAGGATATACAAATCCATCACACCCCTCCGTGTCAAGGCCTTGGAAGCAGACCACAAGGTCTATGAACCTCACTGGCCCAGTGAACTTCACATCCCCTGACCCAGAGTTCATGAGCCTGCTGTCTTTCTGCATCTGTCTTAGGAGTGAAGCTTTCTCAGAAGGTATTGTGTGGAAGCCTGAGGACAGAGAGTGGGCCTTCCTCCAAACTCTAGGAACAACAAATAACAACTGATTTGTGCTGTTAATAAGTGTTTATGCATTTGAAATACTTGGTCCAACGCTGGCTTTCATTGGAAGCACCTCCTGCTGAAGGAAACAACCCCGCCTACCTCTAACTTCTAAAAGCTACTGGTATTTGCCCCAAGAATGGCACAATAGCTGAGTGGCCAAACTGACTTAGGATAATTTTTGACATCCTGTCAGACTTAATGGAAAGTCAGTGATGATTAGATTTCCTGGATCATAGTTATATATGGAGTCTTCCTCTCATTCCTTGGAGCAGTATGGAGCCCTGGGCTACATGAAGTCTACCTCTGGCCTCTGGCCACCAAGGCTGCTACTCTGGGGCTCATTGTGTAAGGTATATATGTCTTAGATTCCCCCAGAAGCCGACTGAGATATGGATTTGGGTCCAAGTCCTTTATTTGGGCAGTGGTCCCAGGCAGTACTGTAAAAAAGCAGAGAATTGAGATAGGAAAGAAAATAAAGAGTGCATGAATGAGCAAGTGAGCAACTGGGGCTCACTCCCTACCCCATGACTCTCCGAGAGACCATGTGGAAGAGCTCAGAGTGGTCCCACTAGAAAATGAGGAAGTTGAGGTGTTGACACATCAACTCCTTCCCACTGCCTGATTGTGGACTGTTTCTGGGAATCTGTTGGCATGGGTAGGGACTGCCGGAGATATGGGGAGGGCACCATCTGCTGTAGTCTGTAGGGTCCCTTGGAAGACAGGTACCATTCTCTCCATGACATACTGGAGGACAGCATCCTTGCCAAAGCCTCTGTCCAAGACAGGGCACCTGGTGGCTTAGTCTAACCTATCTCAGCACACGAGTCACCACCCCCACCCGTAGTCCAGGCCTCTGCAACATGAAGTGACACCAAAGTATTTAGCTTCTCTTTCCAGTCTCAGCAAATGCATTTGGAGTCTTGTGGATTAGGTGCCTCCCCTTTTCCTCTCAGTGGAGAAAAACTAGCATGTCTGTTTTTTTTTTTTAGAAATGACTTGATTTATCACAAGAGTTCTCAGCATTGAATAGAATTATGGGAAGCTGTTGTTTTAGACCGAGATCTTACACTAGGACCCAATAAACCAAACCAAAATGGAGTTGCCAAGTGCCATGTAATTAAACTGAAACTTTAAGGAAGAAGGAAAATCCCAAACAGAACAATTATTTCTAAAAGCTAGAGATGCACAACAGCCAATGTGAAAGCACCCAGTCAATTTAAGCTGGTATGAAAAGGAAGTTCCTCCTACTTAAACCCTTACAAAAATGTAACCTGAAGTGACCTGATGTTAACCTGTATTCTGTTTCCTTGTTCCTGTTCAAAGCTACCTTATAAAAACTGACCGCTCTGCCATGCCCAATGGAGCACCTATTTTCTTAATAATAGATGAGGTGCTGACTGACTCATAAATTGTTAATAAAAGTCCATTTGATCTTTAAGTTTGTTGAAATTTTGTCTCTCAACATCAGAAACAGCCTTAGAAAAAGCTAAGACCATATGTCTTGGTGCTTTCTAACATGGGAAGTTCTACCATTTTCCTAATAGTTAAGTTACAAAGTAAAGTTAGTGAAGTAATAGACAGTAAATTAATTGCTAAAAAAATAATAAATTGCTGGGTAAAATCAACCAAAATTTTTTTTGGTGCCAGAGATTGAATCTAGGGCCACTCTACCACTGAGCCACATACCCAGCTTTTTGTATTTTTTTTTGTTTAGAGACAGAGTCTCACTAAATTGTTTGGGGTTTTTTGTTTGTTTTTTGTGCTACTGAGGATTGAATCTAGGGCCTTGTACATGCGAGGCAAGCACTCTGCCAGCTGAGCTATATCCCCAGCCCTGGTCTCACTAAATTGTTAAGGCTATTCTTGAACTTGTCATCCTGCATCAGCCTCCAAAGTAGCTGGGATTACAGGCCTGCACCACTGCACCTGGCAAAATCAACTACTCATGATAACCATAATTTAACTTTATAGACATAGTTTTCTTCAACAAAATTTAAATTTTTTTCTTTTATTTATTTGTAGATGGCACAATACCTTTATTTTACTTATTTTTATGCGGTGCTGAGGATCAAACCCAGTGTCTCACACGTGCCAGGCAAGCGCTCTACCACTGATTTACAACCCCAGACCTCAATAAATGTGTTAAAAAATGAAGTTTAACAACCTAGGGGTTCTTAATGGTTCTCTTTTGACCCTTGTGCCCTAGCCCATCAGGGAATATTAAGCAGTGTCTAGAGGCATTTTTGGTTCATACGACTTATAGCCGGGGTGGGTAGACTGACAGCTGATGGGGTAGGGACCCAGGATGTTGCAAAAAAACCCTATGGTGCACAGGATAGCTCCATCCTCAACAAAGAAGTATCTGGTCCCAGGTGGTTAAGAAACCCTGCTTCCTCATTCTGACATTCTTGACCTACAGATTACAAGTCAATCATTCCTTGGAACTTTGACACTTTTCAATACTATAGGAAAGCGTTTTCCCCTTCATAGTAAATAGAAGCAAGTTTGATTACTTAGTATAAACTAGGTACAAATTTGGCCTGGATTTTATGATACTAGTATGCAAATATTGTTCTCCTTACCTGTTTGTTTAGAAAGTATACTGGCTGTTCAAGCCTTTGTTTTTTTAAAGCAGCCGGGTCTAAAGTCTGACTCTGTTAACAGTTCTTCCTTTAACTTGAAGCCTGGTAGCCTCAGGCTTTAGTCTCAATCTCTAGCTGAGGCAGAGTTTTAAAATGTGGCACTTATGTTTCTACAATTTCCAGGTTAACAATCTCCCTCCTCTTTTTCTCTGGGGTAGCTATAACTTCCAAATCTGAGCTTAGGTGGGGCAGCCCTGAACAAAGGAAGACCCTTCACCCCCTACTCAGAGGATCTAGCTGACCAGGGAGGCAAGGTCAGGAAAAGGAAACCGTCCCTGGTAACTTCCTGAGAGGTTCCCGCGAATGGAAAAACACTGGAAATGCAAGTCTCTGTGATTTCATTTGTGGGAGGACCTAAAAGACCAGGCACAGAGTACGGAAGAGGAGTCTACTGTTGTGACAGCACCCTGCCCAGAGCAAAAGTTTGTACTTGAACCAAAGCTTAGCAGAAAGTTCAAACACATCCCTTTACCAAGTGTTTATGCAGACACACAGCATTGTTTATGAAGAGGATCACATATGTATATTAGGTTTCTCTTCTTTCTCTGGATGTCTCTTTTCATGTGTCTGTGTTTCTTTCTCTCTCTCGCTCTCTCTCTGTCTCTCTCTCTGACTCTTTCTTTCCTGGTATAGTCTTCATTTTGCTTTGTTTCTTGCCTTTCATTTCCCTTCTTTTCTCTACCACATTGTTAACCTCATATACCTCCTTTTATAATGTTTTCCACACTCACATAATCACATACAAGTATATATAAATATTAGATTGAACCAATATAAAATTGCCAACATTTGACCACTCTTTACTACAAAATGACGATTTCATGTGATTTATATCTAACAGATGGACAAGAGCCTGGTGTTTATACCCACATCTTTTTTTTTTTTAACAGTGCTGGGAATTAAACCCAGGGCCTCACACATACTAGGACGGCACTCCATCACTGACCTACATACCCAGCCCTTCTTTAGATTTTATTTTGAACCCAGGGAAAGGGCTCAGTGTGTTCTAAGCACAAGGGGAATTTGTCCTGCAGAGACAAGCAGAAAGGAGCCACACTGTCAAAACAAAGAGCCAAGCTGCTCAGGCTGACCTTGAACTTGGGATCCTCCTACCTAAATCTCATAAATCACTGGGATTACAGGCATATATCCCTGCCCAGCTCTACCCACATCTTTTCATCTTGCTTTTCTGACTCTATTCTTGTGAAAAATTGCTCTAGTTTGGCGGTAGAGTCCTGGTGCATTCTGGTGCATGGCTGCTCACAGGGCCTCATTCTGGGCACACAACAGCCTCTTCAGAAGCCTGTCCTCCCTGGGGTTTCCAGCTCTCTCCTGCTTCAACAGAAACCCTTTTTCCCCTGGTCCCAAGTGTACCTGGACCTCCCCTGTTTATAAAGGAGCACTTTTTCTCCACCCTCAAAGCCAGGCAGGCATTTCTAAGTATATCCTTTTTTAAACAGGAGGGTGAGTTTCACCCTGCCTAAAGCTTCTGGCTATAAGGCCCGATTTCCCAGACTTTTTTTTTTTTTTAATTAAAAAAAATTCTGTTTACTTAGAAGTATTCAGAATGTCAACAAACAGCTGCACCCCCCCACCTCCAGTTGCAGAGTGGTATTCAGTTAACAGAACAACAATTATATGAGTTGCATCAGAGACAACTAGAGATGAAAAACTACAGTCCCCACATATAACTAATTTGTGCTGTGCCCCAACAAGAACCTTTAAATTATCAAAATCCCAACGGCATTTCTTGTAGAAATAGAGAAAGCAATCATGAAATTCATATGGAAAAATAAAAGACCCAGAATAGCAAAAACAATGCTAAGCAGGAAGTGTGAATCAGGCGGTATAGCGATACCAGACTTCAAACTATACTACAGAGCAATAGTAACAAAAACAGCATGGTACTGGTACCAAAACAGGCGGGTGGACCAATGGTACAGAATAGAGGACACAGAAACCAATCCACAAAACTACAACTATCTTATATTTGATAAAGGGGCTAAAAGCATGCAATGGAGGAAGAATAGCATCTTCAACAAATGGTGCTGGGAAAACTGGAAATCCATATGCAACAAAATGAAACTGAATCCCTTTCTCTCGCCATGCACAAAAGTGAATTCAAAATGGATCAAGGAGCTTGATATCAAATCAGAGACACACCGTCTGATAGAAGAAAAAGTTGGTTACGATCTACATACTGTGGGGTCGGGCTCCAAATTCCTCAATAGGACACCCATAGCACAAAAGTTAATAACTAGAATCAACAAATGGGACTTACTCAAACTAAAAAGTTTTTTCTCAGCAAAAGAAACAATAAGAGAGGTAAATAGGGAGCCTACATCCTGGGAACAAATCTTTACTCCTCACACTTCAGATAGAGCCCTAATATCCAGAGTATACAAAGAACTCAAAAAATTAGACAATAAGATAACAAACAACCCAATCAACAAATGGGCCAAGGACCTGAACAGACACTTCACAGAGGAGGACATACAGTCAATCAACAAGTACATGAAAAAATGCTCACCATCTCTAGCAGTCAGAGAAATGCAAATCAAAACCACCCTAAGATACCATCTCACTCCAGTAAGATTGGCAGCCATTAGGAAGTCAAACAACAACAAGTGCTGGCGAGGATGTGGGGAAAAGGGTACACTTGTACATTGCTGGTGGGACTGCAAATTGGTGCAGCCAATTTGGAAAGCAGTATGGAGATTTCTTGGAAAGCTGGGAATGGAGCCACCATTTGACCCAGCTATTCCCCTTCTCGGTCTATTCCCTAAAGACCTAAAAAGAGCATGCTACAGGGACACTGCTACATCGATGTTCATAGCAGCACAATTCACAATAGCAAGACTGTGGAACCAACCTAGATGCCCTTCAATAGACGAATGGATAAAAAAAATGTGGCATTTATACACAATGGAGTATTACTCTGCATTAAAAAATGACAAAACCATAGAATTTGCAGGGAAATGGACGGCATTAGAGCAGATTATGCTAAGTGAAGCTAGCCAATCCCTAAAAAACAAATGCCAAATGTCTTCTTTGATATAAGGAGAGTAACTAAGAACAGAGTAGGGACGAAGAGCAGGAGAAGAAGATTAACATTAAATAGGGATGAGAGGTGGGAGGGAAAGGGAGAGAGAAGGGAAATTGCATGGAAATGGAAGGAGACCCTCAGGGTTATACAAAAGTACATACAAGAGGAAGTGAGGGGAAAGGGGAAAATAATACAAGGGGGAGAAATGAATGACAGTAGAGGGGGCAGAGAGAGAAGAGGGGAGGGGAGGGGAGGGGAGGGGGGATAGTAGAGGATGGGAAAGGCAGCAGAATACAACAGACACTAGTATGGCAATGTGTAAATCAATGGATGTGTAACTGATGTGATTCTGCAATTTGTATATGGGGTAAAAATGGGGCTCATAACCCACTTGAATCAAAATGTGAAATATGATATATCAAGAAATTTGTAATGTTTTGAACAACCAACAATAAAAAAATTTAAAAAAAAAAAAAAAGAAAGGAGATGAGAACAACAACAACAAAAAAGAACCTTTAAATTTCCAGGAAAGGCCAGTGCTGTTGAAAACACCACCAGGACAACGCTATCTAAACCCACAGACGGTAGAGTGTTAGCCACACGAAAAGAGAGACTGTGTGGTTATAAAACAGATTTTACTCATCCTTGTATTTCAGGGTTTTGTTTTTTTTTAAGGAGTTATTTACAGGGACAAGTTGTTTATAGGCAAAAAATTAAACTAGAACCAACTTATACATCATCTTCTTCATCCTCCTCCTCTTTGTTTTCTTGCTTTTTTTTTTTTTTTTCAGCCTTGAGAACTCCCTTTTTGCTTTTTGTTAGCTTGGTAGCCACCAGAATCCTTTTCACATTTTTCCTTAGCTCAGTAGCCTTCTTTTCATAAGGCTGATTGTGCCCCAGGGTCACTGCGCACCTCTCCCAGTTCCTTTGCGACATCGCCAGTGGATGAGCTGGATGTTCTGATTTGGGGGCAATACTCAGAAAAGAACTTTTTTTTTTTTTTAAGGCTGAAGGAGGACTCTTGAGTACATTGGAATTCTTGAACTTCTTGTTTCCCCTTTGGGAGGGAATAGGTTTTCATTTCTTTTTCATAATGGGCCTTGCCCACCTTTGCCATGTCTTCCAATGTTTCTTTCTCTTCAGCAGACATGGTCTTCCAGCTCTCTGAGCACTTTTTAGAAAATTGACTGGGTGCTTCTTGTGCTCTTCCTGGCAAGTTTGCACCAAGAATCTGTATGACAGCACTTGCCTCTCAGCTTCTTAGGCTCTGCTTCACCTGCGTTTAGTTGTTTGTCCTCAGTGAGGCACAGTCACCCAGTGACTGGCTCTTACATGTCCCGAGGCTGTCTCTGCAGAGCCTAATGTACTGTGAGCCCTATCTCCCAGGCTTCTGTCCTCTGCCTACTAGGAAATGGCAACGTTTTTTAAAATTAAAATTAATTTTTTTTAATATTTGTGGTACCAGGAATTGAACTCAGAGGTGCTAAACCACTGTACCACATCCCTACCCCTTTTTATTTTTTTAAATATATTTTTAGTTTTAGATAGATACAATACCTTTCTTTTATTTATTTATTTTTATGTGGTGCTGAAGATTGAAACCCAGTGCCTCACCCTTAGTAGACAAACTCTCTACCACTGAGTCACAACCCCAGCCCTATTTTTTAAAATTAATTAATTAATTTATTTATTTATTTTAGTTCTCGGCGGACACAACATATTTTTTTAAAATTTATATGTGGTGCTGAGGATCGAACCCAGGCCGCACGCATGCCAAGCGAGCGCACTATCGCTTGAGCCACATCCCCAGCCCAAGATCATCTTTGATACTTGTGAATTGAGCCACCACCAGAGATTTTAAGGGCAGTCTTAATAACGGAGAAGATAAGGAGGGAAGTCCTCCCTAGCTCCTTGGGTCTGACTCAGCCTTGCCCAGAGCAGCTGTGGCTCCTGGTAGGCCCTGCGTCACCCCTGTTTCCCACTGCTTTTCTCCCACCACCTTTCTCTCCTTCCCATTTCCGTGGTCGACCTGGCCTTCCTCTCCCCATCCCTGGTCCCGGCACTCGTGGCCTAGCTGCTTTTGCTATCTTTTTCTATCTCTCAGCCCTTTACTCTCTCCTGATCCTGCTCCTGGGCATGGCAGGTTGCCCTGGTCTAGCCAGTCTCAAAAGCCTTGGTCTTCCTGCTCAAGCTAATGTGTCCACCCCACTCCCTGCCCTACACCATCCAGCCATATTTCCTTTCTCTTAATTTTTTAAAAAAATTTTAGTGCTGTGGATTGAACCCAGGACCTTCGTGCATGCCAGGAAATTTCTCTACCACAGGGCTGAACTCCCAGCTCCCCAACTTCTCAGAGTCCCCTTGACTTGGGTTTTCACTGTTAGGTCTCACACTCGCTTCTCAGTCAGCTCCACGCCACCAAACTTGAAGGATACTTCAGGTCTCAATTTATCTATCAGTTAAAACCCGGTGGGGGCAAGTCAAGGAGGAGGAAATGCATCAGGAAACTCTCTCTCCAGGCCTGTCCCTCGGCGGTTATCTCTGTGGGCCATCTCCTCCTCTTTCAGGAGTCTCTTCTCTTGGTCTCCATGAGATTGCACTTCTGCTGCTTCCCACCTCTGGCTGCTCCTGGGGAGATGTTCTACCTCCTTAGTCTCTTCTCACTCTTGTTTGCTTTCTGTGCTCTCAGGTACCAGGCAAGCGCTCTACATGAAATACACCTCCAGCCCCAGTCTCTTCTCACTCTTAACCCTCTCTCTTACTGATATTATTCATTCTGAGGCTTTCAGTCTTCTGTGTTCAAATGACCCCCAAACCCTTATCTTCTGCCTGCACACCAGTGATCTCCAAATATTAGGGTGGAGATGAAACCCAGGGTCTCCTGCATGTCATCTACTACTGAGCTACACCCCCAGCCCTGACTTCTGAATCTTTATCTCCTACTTTGACTCACATATCAACATTTGAAATGGCTTCAAAGTACCACAAACAACCAACATTAAATTCATTTTATTTCATCCAGATTGACATCTTCAGAATTTTTTGTCTTAATGTCTATGTCCAAGGCAGAAATCTGAGGATTGTTCTAGATGTCTTGTTTTCCCTCACTCCCTAACCCTAATTAACCCTAAGGTCCATGGAGTCTACCTGCTGCTTGTCTTCTGAGTTCTTTCCCTTCTCTCCAGGCCTGGTTACTACCCTTGTCCCAGCCCTTATGGGCAATCACCTGGACTCCTCTATCAACATCTCTGATCTCATCCTTCCTCTGTTTCTCTCCAGTCTGACCCCCACTCTGCAGCCAGAATTGTTCCAAAATGCTATTTGCATCCAATTCTTTAGAGCCCACTAATTACCCGTAGAACAAAAACGTGAGTCCTTAACCCCTCTTTCAGGACCCTTCATCAGCTGGCCCTGCCTGTCTCCCATGGTAAGAACTAGGGCAGAAGCCATGAAGGCATAGTTCAGCAGTAGATGGTCACATGTGTAGAGCTGATCTCCTGGGAAGGCAATTCCATCAGGCTTTGGCTTTCCTCTTAATTTTTATGTTAACATAATACTAATTTCATTCTAAATATTATATCTATTGTGTAACCCTATCTAGAATTGTATTGGGGTCTTTTTCTCTTGCAATAAGTATCAAGAGTTAAATTTAGAGTATCTATTTGTTAACTAGATAGTACACATACATAGTTGAGTATTTTTTAAAGTAATTCTTTTTTTTAAAACCTTTATTTTGTTTGTTTATAAATGTGGTACTGGGGATCAAACCCAGTGCCTCACGCACGCTAGGCAAGCGCTTTACCTCTGAGCCACAACCCCAGCTCCTATTTGGGTATTTTTAAAAATTAGTCCATGTAGGGAACATAGCACCGTTGACTTTTTTTTTTTTTTCCTAGAAGCACTTCCTGTGTTTGGGTAAATAGTGAGAGAGAAAGGAATAGAAGTTTTCCAAGGAAATCACATCATGCAAAGACTTTATATTCTTTCTCCAGTTAGCATAGATAGATCAACGGTACCTTTCCATATTAACCATTTTTCTTCTTTCCCTTTTTTTTTAATATTTATTTTTTAATATTCGGCGGACACAACATCTTCGTTTGTATGTGGTGCTGAGCCTCGAACCTGGGCCGCACGCATGCCAGGCGAGCGTGCTACCGCTTGAGCCACATCCCCAGCCCTCTTCTTTCCCTTAATTACATCATAGATCTTGTTCTCAGAAGTGGGTCAAATAAAACTGAATTATTCTCTGCAGTCATACCACGTGGATACATTTATTAAAACGTCATAAACATGGGGCTGGGGCTCTGGCTCAGTGGTAGAGCGCTTGCCTACCACGTGAGAGGTACTGGGTTCAATCCTCAGCACCACATAAAATAAATAAAGGTCAAAAAAAGTTCATAAACATGAATCATTATAGAATAAGAGGAACTATATTTTCAAAGAGTATTAATTGACTCAGAAAATGCCCACAATATAATCTTTAAGAGAAAAAGACAAATTTTTAAAAAGCACACTAAAATTCTAACTTTATTTATGTAAATCCATAGATAAATGGTGGAAAAAATATCCCAAAATGTTAAGAGAAGTTATCCGGAAGTGATAGAATTACGATCATCTTTTGCTTAAAATTTGAGCATTTTTTTCCTTCAATAAACTTTTGAATTAGTTCCATTTTCCTCCCTTTAGTTGCAGGAGACAGCAACCCAAACCCATTAATTTCGCTTTCACCCCGGGACAAAGTTACCATGAGATCCTGTTTATCTCAGCAACTCAACCATAAGGAAACTACAGGGTCTATCAGTTCCTGGAACAGAAACGCGGATGCTGTCTATGTTCTTCATCTTGGTGGCTTCTCTCCCTTTGTCTACTTCATTTCTTCCTTTTTTTTTTTTTCCTTGTGCAATTGAAGGAAAACATGGCACCTGAAAGCCTCTAACATCACAATTTAGAGTCCTGAACTTTTAAGAAAGACAGGGAACTTTAAAGATGAGCCTGCACCTGCTTCCAAACCCGAGTCTCCGGGGTAAGGATTGAGGATGTCCCTGTCTGGTCCAGTCACCTGCACGTAGGGGTGGAATCCTGGTGCACTAACATACCAGCTTCCACAGAAATCATGGTGGTGGGGGATCAGAGAGACAAATTGAAGAGGTGGTTGTTTCCAGAAGGAAGGGAGTTTTGTATTTACAAAAAGAAAAAAGAAAAAACAGACTTCCCAACCTGAAACTTTATTAAAATTTGTAAAAGGTATGTTATTTTTTTAATTTCATAAATTATTCACAGTATCTTCATCATACATCAGCCCTAATTTATGTCTCTCACTTTCAAACACCTAAGCATTCTTTATTCATAAATCTTTCTACTACCAATAACTCATAACATGTAGGAATTATTTGTTTCAACCCCATCATTTTGGGAAGGAATAAATTCAAACCCAGAGGGGTTGAAACAACTTGGCAGTCCCGCACCCTACGTGATGAGTGACTGTCATCTTTGGCACCTTTCTTCTCTGGTTGTGTTTCTTCTCCCCTGCCCAAATCACTCATCCCTCATAAACCCTCTCTACACCTGAGCTTGTGCTCCTGGAACTACTTGGAAGAAAGCCTTAAAAGTACAGCAAACCTTGTCCTGTGGTATTGATATGCCGTTCTGTGGCATTTTGGAACCTCAAGTCTTTTTTCCTGCATAATTAATTCTAACTCACTGACATTCAATAGGGGCAGGTAGGACAAAGGACTTTCAAGGACATTTGGAGAGGAGATAGTCATGTTCCAAGGGAAAGGCGCCCTATGCCTCCAAATGTTGATCTGGAAGTCTAAATAACCAGAACAATCTGAACAATGAGATTGCTCTACAAGGCCCTCCCACTTTAGGTAGTCATTGTTTAATTAGAGTATTTGTGGAAGAACACACAGTATGTGCTTCAAGTATGAGCTGAGTCAGGACGGAGTTGACTGGACACATCCTGAGGCCTCATCCATCTTGTAAGGACAGGAGGGTAAGAACAGTAATGATCAGGAAAAATAAAATTACTCTGTGTGCCAGGCAGCCTCTGAAGTGGCTCCCAGAGTCTGTGTGTGAGCTGTGTCCTCAAGTATGGGCTAGACATAGTGTTTTGCTTCTCACACATGAAATATGGCAAAAGTGAAGGGCTTACAGATGGCCATGGTCCCCTCTCTCCACCCCCATCTTGTTTGGAGCCCTTGATTCAGGGGACGCAAGCTGCCATCTTGTGAGCTGCCCCGTGGAGAGGTCCATATGGCAAGAAATCGGTGTCTCTGGCTAATAGCCATTGAAGACCTGAGGCCCGCCAAAGCCACGTGAGTGAGCTTGGAAGTGGTTCCTCCCCTGGGTGAGCATCGATATGACTACAGCCCCACTTGAAAGAGACCTTGAGCCTGAGGACCTGCCTAAGCCATGCCCAGATTCCTGGCTCACAGGAATCGTGAGATAATAAAAATTGGTCATTTTAAACCACTAAATTTTGGAGTAATTTGTTACACGATAATAGCTGGATGATCCACCTGATCAGAAGCTACCCTATGTTGAGAACATGTTATAAATTTCATGGAATAAAAGATATTAATTGCCGAGCTAGAGAGAAGCTGGAAGACAAATTTAAAATAGAAATATCTTGCAAAGAGCTAGCAAATCCTGTTAAAAGATCTGTATCTACAAACCTTTAAACTGTGATTTTGCCACAGTGCTTTAAATTGTGATTTTGCCACAGCCCTTTATATGTATATATATTTTGTTTTTTCATGGTGCTTTTGGGAACATGGCCCTTTTTTAAAAAAAATGGGTGTGCATTGCAAATTCTGATTTTTTATCACCAAAATTGCTAAAAAAATATATTTATAAGCCTAAACCACTAAGTGTTTAGGAAAAACAAATTTCCTCTGTTTTTAACCAACAGAGATGCTTTCAATCTGTGGTAGCATAGTATATTTATCAGTAGTACAAACTGAACCCAGACTGCGTGGATTCCCATCCTGGCTCTGTGAGTCACCAGATCTGTGACTTGGGCAAGTTAATTCTCTTCTCTTTACCTCAGTTTTTCCATTTGAAGAATGGAAATAATAGTGGTATCTGTCTCATGAGGACTTTACAGGGATAGCAGGAATTAGTAAGCATGAAGCAGTTAGAATAGAACACTGCTTGTAATTGAGCTGCACAGATGTTTGCATGCTGAGAGGAGGTGGGAGAGGGCCTCACCATGTCCCCTAGGAACACCGAACATGATGCGACACAGCACATCAGATGAGCCCTCCAAGTGCTGTGAAGACTGAGACCTAACACTCTGCACAGGCTATAAACCAAGCTTTGTCAGTTCAAACTCTGGAAGAAACCGTGGTAGTCAGTGCTTTAAACAGTTAATGAATACCCTTGTCCCTACCTACACCCTCAGAAAGGCCACTGCAAACATCAAGAGCAAGCCCTGAAGGATTCAAGGCATCCCTTTCCTACACCTCTTATAATTAAAGGTCCCCAGGCTGGAAATAGGAGTCTGGGGCAGCAGTGTAGGACCCTGCTCCTTCTGAGTACCCCTTGAGATCTCCGAGTGTGTGCAGAGGAATGTTGGACCCCACAATGAAACAGAACTGACTTGAGGAATATGAGAGTAGAGGGTCACCACCCACCCACAGCCCTAGAAAGAGACACATTTCATAGAACTCTACAAGCAACATGCAAAGGGGTGGTAGAGTAGATAGAGGGGTGTCCCTTTGGAAAGAGAGGTCTGAGATAGCCTGGAGTGGCAGGTGGGAGGAGAAAAATAGTTTTCATATCCTCAGCAATACTGTGGGGTAAGGGGGCAAAGAAAGAGTGTCAAGGTATCTGAAAGGTCTTGTGTAGAAAGGCACAAAACAGCAAAGGCCAAGTAGAGTCACTGTGTCATCTTCTTCTCTAATTGGAGTTGAGGTGTCTTTCAGGGGAGTGACTATAAACTCTAGCCCTGTCTTCCTGGCTTTCCTGGAGGTGTGGTTATAGACATTTATGATCTGCCTTTCAGGGAATTCTTATTCTGGCGGACAGCAATGCCTAATGTCCAACCAGGGACCAGGTTTTTCTCTCACAGAAACTTGTTGATACAAGCAGTCACCCTAGTGAATCTTGTCTGACCTGTGCCCAGTTTATTGCTGCCAAGACAGCCACTCTCTAGGAAAGGCCTCACCAGCGAAGAAGGTGGTTCAGGAATATTGGTCTCTGGAAAACAGAGGATGTGACTGAACAGTAGACGTGAAGTGACAATTATTACTTACGGATCCCAGAGAGAAGGCAGCAGGCCTCGTTTGCAGGTCTAACAGGAAGGTAAGAACTCTCCGGGAATCTGTTTTAGTCAGCTTTGTGTCGCTGACAGGAACAACTCAAAGGAGGAAAAGTTTATTTTGGCTCATGGTTTCAGAGGCTCAGTCCACAGTCAGTGGCCTTCACCACTCTGGGCCCAAGGAAAGGCGAACATCATTGCAGAAGGGTGGCAGAAAAAAGCTGATGTTCATGATGGCCAGAAAGCACCTGCCCCCCATGACCTACTTCCTACCTGCCTACAGTTACCACCCAGTTAATCCTTTCTAGAGGGTTAGTTGACTGATTGTCTACAGCTTTCATAACCTAATGGTTTCCTCTGAACATTCCTACATTGTCTCACACTTGAGCTTTTGGGGAACACCTCCTATCCAAACCATAATAGACACACTTGCTCAGCTTGCAAGTGTAGAGCTAGATTCTCTCTCTCTTTCTCTCTCTCTCTCTCTCTCTCTCTCTCCCTCCCTCCTCTCTCTCTCTCTCCCCCCTCCCCCCCCCCCCCCCCGCAGGTTGACCAGTTGGCCGGTGTGCTCCAGACTGACCAAGGTTGACCAGTTGTCTATGTGAGGACTTTGATTCTTTTTTTTTTTTAAATGCATGAAAGAGAGACACCTGCAGGCCAAAGCCTTTATTGGGGCCCAGTAAAGGGTTCCCTGGGTGGGTTTCCCACAGGGAGTTCCAATTGGTGGTTTAACAGCAGACAGACAGGAGCTCCCTGGAGTCTCGCTTTGATGGAGACAGGAGTCACTGTGGCATATCTGCAAAGTACATAAGAGGTAGGGTCAGTGGGTGGAATCAAGTAGGTTGTACTAGCTGTCCCAGACTGGAGTGGTCACCAGAAGATGTTGCATGAGGCAGATATTCGGACCATACTGAGAGCTGAAGAACTGAAAACTGTATCAAGGGTGACTGAGCCCTGCTCCCCATGTGCGAAAAGTCCATCGTATACTCAGAGTGGATACTGAGCCAGCATACAATGATGGGAATTCACTGCATACCTCCTGTCTCATGGCCACATCTTTGTATGATTTAAGATCATCTCCCCCTGCAGCAACTCTCAGAAGTGAGAAAACTCCAAAACAACTGAGAACATCTTACAAAAGCTAGGTTGACATTTTGAGACAAAAGACAGAAGGAAGGCTTTCAATAGAAATTAAGTCCAATTACAGGAAGATAGATTTATATTTTTGCACCCATAAGTTTGTATCCTATATAACAAACTGGCAGGCTTTACTTGGTCATACAGGTTGAAATGTGGTTTGAAAAACCACACATTATACCATGGAATTTTCATGACATTAGAGCTTTAAAAATTCAGATCAGTGTTTCTCCCCTAGTCCATTCCTATTTGTATCATGTGTGGATGTGGACAAGCTCCGTCAGTGGAGTCCCCTGAATTGCCATCGACATCTCCAAACATGCATTTCCAGCCAATAACCGATTTCTCTTCTCCAGTGATCTGTCTCAAACTAATATTGGCATCCATGAAATAAAACAAGAAGTGTGAGTCATAAATGCAGCTGCTCCTTGAAGGGAAAAATCGAGCATGCCAATGAAAACTGATTCTTCACATTTTACTTCAAGTGCCAGTTATTTCATTTTTACTCCTGGTGGCAGAGTGATTGTGCACACTCTAACCAAGGAATATTTTCCTGTCCATATCTTTTTGTTTTTTGTTTTCAGTGCTAGGGATCAAACCCAAAGCCTGGCAAATATCAGGCAAGTGCTTTGCCACTGAGCTACATACACCCCCCCCCCCCCCCCCCCGCTCCTGATCAAGAAAAATTCTTATCTTCGCCTTCACTCTTCAGGTCCCCCTAAGTCCTAAAATATGTATGACAGAGGAGCTCCAGTGAAGAGAGCACACGTGGGTCATTTTTAAGAAGGGGTATTTTGAGAGCTCACTTTAGCCCTTCATCCACCCTGTTGACTAATACTTCATTCAGGCACCTGTTGTGTCTAGGTACCTTGCTCCACCTGAGGACCAAAAATGAATAAAGAACTCTACATGCAACTATGCCTCAAAATAAATCCCATCATACATTAAAGATTTGAATAAATGGAGAAACACACACGCTCCCAGAATGTGTTAGAGTTCCTTGGGTTATCTTAAAATTTAACCCATTTTCAACCTAAATCCCAAATTAAATTCAACTCTTACAAAATGATGCTTCAGTTCCACTAGAATTGAGATATGTGAAAATATTGAGGGTATTTTGGAGAAAGAAGAATAAAGAGGAAGATTTTCTCTGTAGATAATAAGATATATGATTCAGTAATCATCACAAAAATAAGGAAGACAGATGAAAAAGAATAAAGTTTAAAAAATGAATCCAATAAAGAAAATGTGGTATATATACACAATGGAATATTACTCAGCCATAAATAAGAATGAAATCATGGCATTTGCCAGTGAATAGGTGAAACTAGAGACTATCATGCTAAGTAAAAAAAAAAAACCAGTCCCCAAATACCAAAGGCCAAATATTCTCCCTGATTTGCATGTTCTAACACACAATAAGCAGGTAGGAAGGAAGAACAGAAGTTCACTGAATTAGACAAAGAGGAATGAAAAGAAGGGAGAGGGGATGGGAATAGGAAAAAAAAACAGTGTCTTTACTTTTTTATTATAACTTTTCTATGTTCATGTATGAATATACGACTGGTGTAACTCCACATCATGTTCATCCACAAGAATGGGAAATTATACTCCATGTATACATAATATGTCAAAATGCTTTCTATTGTCACGTATAACTAAAAAGAAGAAAACAAAAAAATATGTATTTAAGAAAATACAAGCATTTAGAATGTTATTACTTTGTCTTTGCACTAAGTGAATTGATTTACGGTCAGAAATGATTAATTGTTCAATAAATGCAGTCAGAGAATTTGGATAACCATTTGTGAAAAAAAAATAAAACTAAGATTTCTACCTCATACTTACATTCCACAGAGATTAAGGATAAAAGGTAAAAATGAAACAATGAAAGAATTAGAAGAAAATGGCCAGCATTTTCATCCTGAGATGGGAAAGATGGCTGTAGAACTCACGCCGAGGTCTTGGCCTTCAGGGTGGTTCAGCGTTAGTGATACAGCCAGTTTCCCAAAGTGGTTCTGAGAGCTCCATCATGTGTAGAGAGTTCCAGTTGCTCCACATTCTTGGTATGGTCACTTTAAATTTTTTACACATTTTGATAGTCGTAAGGGATTTAAAAAAAAATTTAGTTGTAGTTGAACACAGTATCTTTACTTTTTTATTATTTATTTTTACGTGGTGCTGAGGATCGAACCCAGGGCCTCGCACGTGCTAGGCAAGCACTCTACCGCTGAGCCACAATCCCAGCCCTCGTAAAGGATTTAATTGCATGTTTCTGATGTTTAATTATGGTTAGCGCATTTTCTTTGCTATGTATAATATGTGAAGGATATGAAATGACAACCCCTCCCCCCCAAAATAGTGAGGCCTGGGAAGAGGGAAGGAGGAAGAAGGCAACACACTGTAACATCGGTCCTTTCCCAATACATCCTTGCCCAGTGACAGGACAGTCCTTAGGAAGGAAGCACACATCACCCAGTGAAGGACAATCCCCGGGAAGAAAAGGTCCACCAAGTCTCTGGGAAGGAGCCAAAAAACTGATCCTTCCCCAAATAAATCCTTTCCCAGTGACAGTACAACAGACCCTGGAGGGAGAGAGGTAAGCACTGAATGCCGAACCATGGACCCTCCATTTCTTGCCCAGTAAAGGCAAATTTCAAATTTTCACAACCCGTTTCTTAAATTCCCAGATTGGTATGTTCTGTGAAAGTCTTCCATGGTTGGGGTGGAGCATGAGAGGATTAGATGAACTGTAAATAGAGCAAAGGGGTAGAAGGGGAAGGGATGGGGCACAGGGGTAGAAAAGATGGTGGAATGAGATGGACATCATTACCCTGAGAACAGGTATGAAGACACAAATGGTGTGACTCTACTTTGTGTGTAACCAGAGACATGAAAAGTTGTGCTCTATATGTGTACTATGAATTGGAATTCATTCGAGTCTTCTATGGTTAAGTCATCTCCCAGTGTGTAACCTATGGAAACCCATACCTTCCCTGTAATTGGGGGCCATTTTCCACCCAGAAAGTGTGCCCTCCCATGCCTGATTCCATTTCTATGACTCTGTGCTGAATAAAGGCTGTGCTGAATTTGTGAGATCTGCACCCGTCCTGGTCACTTTTATGCTTACAATACGCATATAATTTTTTAAAATTTTTTTAGTTGTAGATGGACACAATGCCTTTATTTTACTCATTTATTTTTAATGTGGTGCTGAGGATCGAACCCAATGCCTCACACATGCTAGGCAAGTGTTCTACCACTGAGCCACAACCCCAGCCCAATGCATATATTTTGACCCAGCAATTTTACTTCTAGGACTTTATCCTTTAAATATGTATATAATATAAATTTATATATGCATAAATTATATATAAACACATATATACATATGCACATATGTATACCTACTTGCATATGCACATTTTAGAAATATACAACAATTATATTTTGGTGAAATATATATATTTTTTTTGATTTTTTAGTTGTAGTTGGACACAATACCTTTATTTTATTTTTATGTAGTGCTGATGATCAAACCCAGGGCCCTGCATGTGCTAGGCAAGCGCTCCACTGCTGAGCTACGACCCCAGCCCCAGTGAAATATATTTTTGATGCATTCATACTATAAAATATTAAAGTTACACCATTACTATCTTGGTGGTTAACCCTACATAACAGAGCAATGTGATTTTTTTTATAGGTACACTTTACTCAGATTTTATTTAATTATATGTATGGAAGGTGATTAGAAGGAATGACTTTAGAATGTCACATTGTTACTGAAAGTTTGGTCCATGTCCTGATGCCAATGCAGTAAGGAGGACACAGTTTTGAGAAAAAGGAAAAAATTTTATTGCTTTGCTAGCAAAGGAGAAATACAGGGTACTTCTGTCCCAAAGGCTATGATTCTGTCCTTTATCAGGATCAGGGAGATTTTAAAGAGGTAATTAAAAGACTACATTCCATATGTTCTCTGCTGCAGTTGTAATTCACTTGTTAATTTGGAAGAGAGTCATTTCTGAGATCTTCTGGTGCTATCCCCAAAGTCTGGACCAAACAGACTTTGGTAGGTGTGTACTCAGGGATAGATAACTCTGCCTAGGATGCACAAGAAAGGTAATCCTGTTTCCTCTGAGGTTAGGGAGGAGGCGAGATTAGGGAGGAGCTGTGAGAAGAAACATGTCTGTTTTAAAAATTGCAGTGGCAGAGAAGCAAGGGTTACATTCAAAGCACAAAGTGGACCCATGTTACATTTCCCCGCCTCAATGTCTACATTCCATTTCTATGGAAATATGGATGATGACATTGTTGTGGGGCAGGTCACTCAGAAAACACACCAAGTCCCAGTTTTGTCCAAATTGAAGAGTCTTTATTTAGCCGGCCAGCCGGCAACTACTCCCCACAGGACCCATAACTGTCTCTAGAGGGAATAGCCCCGAGCCTGAGCATTTTAGTATATTTAAAGGCCAAAAACTACATCTGGGTTGACGTAGCTGTAAGCAAACAGGTACAGAAGCTGGATTTGGTAGTTATGAGACAATGTAATAGGTGCATTTGTATTTCCCACCAGACTTTCCAGGTTGGTGTAGCAGCAAGCAAGCAGTAGGGAAGGGGGTCAAAATGACCCTAGTTGAGTACAAGTTAGAGAATAGTTACTAACATCTAGACAATCAATCTCTGTCTGGCAAGGTACATTGCCCAAGAAAAATGGAAAGCAAAGAGAACAATGTTACATTGTATAAGAAGTACTATTTTGTGTTGCCAATTATGCTATGCTAGGTAACTATTAATGGGTACAGAGGCGGGGCTTTCCCACGGAGAAGCATTTCTTACATGCTATGGACACTCAGGGTAAAATGGAGTCTGTTTGGTCATTGCCTGTAGAGCCTGGCCCATAACAACATCTTCATGCTCTTCGTGCTGAAAGAGGGCAAAGTTGGGGGAAGTAACCCACCCAAAGTTCTTGTTCTCTATCAGATGGGCATGGACAGTTTAGGGTATTCAGCATCAGAGCAGTCCAGAGGTCCACAGTGGCAGATGGCAGGTGACTGCACAAGGCATACATAGGGCAGGGATCAGGTGGAGTTTCAGGGCCCCATGGGGAGTACTGTTGTTCTCTGCGTCCTGGCTGCCCTTAGAGGGCAAGGGACAAACTGTTGGCTGCTTTTTCCTTGACCCTTTTACTTCCTTGACTTTGATCTCCAAGCTTGGGGTTTTAAACATCTGGCAGGCCAGTTTCACCAGTCAGGTGGCCAAGGGTATCGCGACTTTACTGAGTTCAGTTTACTTTTTCTCAAAATGGACCACGATGGAGCAAACTGTACCATTCAGGGAGAGAAGACGAAAGTTCCCCAGAGCAAAAGGAGCTTGGGCAGCTGCTGGGGGGCGGGGGGGTCCCTCAGTTCCTCCCTTTACCCACAAGCTTAGCTCCTCCCCTGAGGCAAACTCACCCAACTCCTAACTCTCCTGCAGTTGGCTCTTCTCCAGGCACTTTGCACCCTCAGCATGGAAGTGGGGTTCCTTGGAGAGCCAGACCTGCCCCAGGAGGCTGGAAAGGGGTCTAGCAAAATGATTTTTATTATGTTCATAGTTTTATTTTCTGAATTCTTTTTACAATGACCACATATTGTTTTTATATTTGAAAGAAAAGGTACAAAAGTACTTTTATTTTATTTGGGAACAAATAGAATAAATATATAATCTCAACCAGATGTGATGATGCATACTTTTGATCTCAGTTACTCAAGAGGCTGAGGCAGGAAGATTACAAGTTCAAAATTCAAGGCCAGCTTGAGCGACATATTGAGACCCTGTCTCAAAATAAAAAAATGCAGAAATAAAAAGGAGTGGGGTGTAACTCAGTGTTCAAGTGCCCCTGTGTTCAATTACTACTAATATATATGTGTGTGTGTGTGTGTGTATATGTATATATATGTATAATGGGCACATATATAATATATATGTAATATATATAATGTATATATACATTCTTTCAGGTTATTTGACATTTTATATACATGTATATTATATTTAATGTATATTTATATACATTATACATGTATATAAAATCTCAAATAACCTGAAAGAATCCATACAATTCAATCATGAGCAATGTGTATTCACAATCAATGAGTTCTTTTTTAAAAAAAAATATTTTTTAGTTACAGATGGACACAGTACATTTATTTTATTTATTTATTTATTTTTATTCTGATTTGTGATATATGACAGCAGAATGTACTACAATTCATATTACATATATAGAGCACAATTTTGCATAACTCTGGTTGTATACAAAGTAGAGTCACACCATTCGGTCTTTATACATGTACTTTGGATAATGATGTCCATCTCATTCCATCATTATTTCTAACCCCATGCCCTTCTCTTCCCCTCCCACCGTTTGCCCTATCTAAAGTTCGTCTATTCCTCCCATGTTCCCCCTCCCTACCCCACTATGAAACAGCTTGATGCTGGTTGTTTTAATAATCATAAAAATAGCCATTATTTATCAGGTAGTTAGTATGTGCTCAATACTGTTAAAACACTTCATGAACTAGATTTCTTTTTAAAGCCATATTTTTGAGATATAATTTATATATGGTACAATTTGCCCTATTTAGTTTTATAGTTATATGGATTTTGATAACACAAATATAAAAAATGACAACATATAAATATGGGTATATAGAACTACAGTGAAGATACAGACTATGTTACTTTGTTCTCCTTTACTTCTTTTTTTAAACAAATAGAGAAATTAATTTTATATATTTTTGCTTAACCCAATGGATTTCCAACATAATTTGTAAAGAAAATAATTGTTAGTAAGATATTTCATGTTCATTTTCTTTGTCCTAGTAATTCTTTGGAATCTAATGTCTATTTAACACATAGCACATCTCAATTCAGACTAGACACATTTCAAAATACTCAGTAGCCTCATGTAACCAATGGCTGCCATATTGGCTTCTTTCTTCATCTTTCACCTTTGGGTGAGACATATGCGGTAGGCTGCATGATGAGTCCCCTTGTTATGTGGTTTCTTGTTGAGTTCCATCAGAAAGGGACACCAAAGAGATGAACTTAGAATATACGAGAGTAGAGCGAGGTGCTTTATTCCTCCCTATAAGACTTTATTAGACCATGAGTTGCTTTCTACATGCTTTTGGTGGGAATAACTTCAGTTAGGTCACTTTCTCCTACAAGTTTTTCATAATGGCTCTCTCTTCTTTCACCTCCTGCCTCTCCAAGTTAACCAAAGGAAAGGTGCTTCACAAAATTTGTTAGTTTCCCTCAACTTTGCCCTTACCTTTATAAATACCTTATTAAACAATTTTTACTCTGATTGAGTTTTTTTATCCTTGAATCTTGAATAATGGATGTTTAATTATAAGAGAGTAAAATATACCTCATCTCATATCACAGACAATGTATATGCACATACCAGATTAATTACATATTAAAATATAATGTATAAAATGCTACAACTCTTAAAATATTTGTGTAACTTTGTGAAGAGAAATGGAAAACAAAAAAATTCAAAATAAACAAAAACCTGAAAAATTAGATGATATTGTAGTTAAATTTTTTTAAATATTCATTTTTTAGTTCTAGGTGCACACGATATCTTTATTTTACATTTATGTAGTGCTGAGGATCGAACCCAGTGCCTCATGCATGCTAGGTGAGCACTCTACCACTGAGCCACAACCCCAGACCCTATAGTTAAAATTTTTATGTGTAAAAATTTATCCAAAAGGGTTGAAAGAGACATGAATTGTATTACTGATAGACCCAGCCTGATTTTCTCTTAAAATTGGGAGCCATCTCGCCACAAAGCCATCAAAAGATAATTTCGGCTTTACTATAAATTACTGCAAATTCTGAACCTGCTTGGAATGCCTGCCCGTGCCTTGAACTCACCCATGCCTGCCTCTCTGACCAGATAGCAGCCCTCTGAAACTTTAGTGATGCCTCATAAATCTTGGCCTTCCCTGACCAGATAACGACCCTCTCTGAGGCTCTAATGACCTTCATAAATTCTGATGTCGGGGCCAGCAAAAATGTAAACTAGCCTTTGTGTTATGCTCCTCAGAGTTTTGTTATCTGTAAACCACCCCCCCCTCCCATTATGTAACTTTCTGGGCCATAAAGCTGGGCTGCAAGAAAGTTGCAGGTCGAAATAATAAGCTTGCTTTAATTTGATTTTAATTGGAGTCAGTCTTCTTTTCTTGCATCCTGGTCTAACATTACCAGTTATTTTTGTTTATTTTTGGTATTTAGCTTGACTTGGTTTCTTCTTTGGTTGGCTTTTCCTTTATTGTAATTCTTCCCTTTGCAGATTTTCCTTGCTGTTTTTCATTTCCTCCTTGTGGAATATTTTGCCAAGAATGTTCTGTAGTGCAGACTTTCTTGCTGTAAATTCTTTGAGCTTTTTTTTTTTTTAATTATTTCATGGTCAAATTTGAAACTTAATTTTGGATATAAGATTCTTGGTTGACATCCATTATCTTTTAGAGCTTGGTATATATTGTTCCAGGATCTCCTAGCTTTGACAGTTGCATTGAAAAATCTACTGAGACCTGAATTGGTCTTTCCTTATAGGTAATTTGATTTTTCTCTCTTGCCACCTTTGAAATTCTATCCTTATTCTGTATTCTAGGCATTTTCATTATAATGTATCTTGGTGTAGATCTGTTGTAATTTTGTATATTTGGTATCTTATAGGCCTCTTGTATTTGATTTTCCAGTTCATTCTTCATGCTTGGGAAATTTCCTGCTATTATTTCATTGAAGAGATTGTGCGTTCCATTGGTTTGAGTCTCTGAACCTTCCTCTATCCCAATGAATCTTAATTTGATCTTTTGAAGGTATCCTGTAATTCTTGGATATTCTGTTCATGGTTTCTTACTATCTTCACTGTGAGGTCAACTTTATTTTCAAGTTTGTATATTTTGTCTTCATTGTCTGAGGTCCAGACTTCCAAGTGATCTAGTCTTTTGGTGATGTTATCTATTGAGTTTTTAAATTGGCTTATTGTTTCTTTCATTTCAAGGATTTCTGTTTAGTTTTTCTTTCAGTATCTCTCTTTCTTGAAGTAATCTCTTGCAACCTGTATTTGCTCTCTTATCTCTTTGTTGGTGTGATCAATGGTTGCCTGTATTTGTTCTCTTATCTCTTTGTTGGAGTGATTGATTTTTGCCTATATCTGCTCACTTAGGTCACTTAGGTCATTCTTTAATTCCCAAATCATTTTAGTTATGTATATTCTGAACTCCTTCTCTGACATTTCACCTACTGCGCTATCTATAGATTCTATTGTTGTAGTATCTCGGTTTGTTTGGGGCACTTTTCTCCCTTGTTTTTTCATGATATCCATGGGTCTTCCTCTCTTGTACTGTGGATCTGAGGTATTACAGCTTCTGCCCTATTGTCTTATAGTGTCCCTATAGGCTACCAATACCTCACTTTTAGGGGGAGCTCAATATTACAGCACTCAACATACAGTCATATATCAGTTAGCTTCTATTTTTATATTTATAGTTTTGTCACTATAATCAGAAATGATGAGTTCTGTTATCTTCTACCTTATATTCAATAGGTTTATGTAATGGTTTACAGTTTCTAATGGTAGAAGTGGGGGCTGGGGGATTGGCTGAGATGTTTATGAGGTAGGATGTGACAATATGGAAGTATTAGATTATATGATTAGTGAAAGAGTAATCATAAGAAGTTGGCTGTTAGTAGGAGAAACAAGAGACAGGCAACCCCATGCAAGACTCCCTGTTACCTCAGCAACAGGATAATTGTTAGCATCCCTAGTAGAGATACCTCTGGTGCAGCCGGGCCCACAGGGACCTTGATAGAAGTGACAATATCCCAGTTTTGTGGTGGTGGTAGCCTCAAGCTTATATGTACCCTGATGTTGAGCTGTGTAGCCACACTTTGGTGAATAAGGAACCCCAGTGTGGGGTGGCTCACTGCATATCTCTGGGAGCAGGGCAGGCCTCTCCTCTATTTATTTATTTTATGTGATGCTGAGGATCGAACCCAGTGCCTCATGCATGCTAGGTGAGTGCTCAACCACTGAGCCACAACCACAGCCCCGTAAGTTCTTTTTTATGATCTTTTCTTTTTATTTATTTTTTATTGGTAGATTATCATTATAGTAGGCTTTGTTGTTACGTATTCATATATACACATAACATAATTTGGTCAATTTCAATCCCAAGTATCTTCCCTCTCCTTCCCCTCCTCTATGCCCTTGGTCCCCTTCCTGTATTCTACCTGTCTCTCATCTATTTTCATGAGACACTCCTATCACTCACCTTTTCTTTCTTTCCCTCTTTTATTTTCTTTTCCTTTCTTCTTCCTTCCTTCCTTCCTTCCCTCCTTTCTTTCTTCTCTCTAATTTCCACATATGAGAGAAAACATACAATCCTTAACTGAGTCTGGCTTTTTCACTTAACATAGTGCTCTCAAGTTCCATCCATTTTCCTGAAATGACATAATTTCATTCTTCTTTACGACTGAGTAAAACTCCATTGTGTATATATAACACATTTTTGAAATCCATTTGTCTATTGATAGACACCTAGGCTGGTTCCATCACTTAGCTACTGTGAATTGTGCTGCTATAAACATGGGTATGCATGCATTGCTATAGTAGGCTGACTCTAATTTTGGATAAATAGCAAAGAGTGGTATAGCTGGGTCACATGGTGGTTGTATTCCTTGTCTTTTGAGGACTCTCCATTATTAGTTCCATACTGATTGTACTAATTTATGATTCCACCAACTGTGTATAAGAGTTCCTCTCCTCCACATCCTCTGTAACTTTCTTTCTCCTCCTCCTCTTCCTCCTCCTCCTCCTCCTCCTCCTCCTCCTCCTCCTGCTTCTCCTTCTCCTTCTTCTTCTATTTATTTATTGACTGATTGTGATCCTGGGATTGAACCTAGGGATGCTCTAACCACTGAGATACATCCTAAGGCTTTATTTTTATTTTGAGAAAGGGGCCTTGCTAAGTTTCTGAGTCTGGCCTCAAACTTGAAATCCTCCTGCCTCAGTCTCCCAATCACTGGGATTATGGACGTGAGCCACCTCATACATTTTTGTTTGTATTCTTGATTATTGCTGTTCTAATCAGAGTGAAACAAAATCTCAGTGTAGTTTTTATTTGCATTTTCTTTATTGCTAAAGATGCTAAATTTTTTTTTCATATATTTATTGGTCATGTGTATTTCTTCTTTTCAGAAGTATCTATTTACTCATTCACTGATTCATTGCATTAATTGATTGGGTTATTTGTATTTTTGATGGTTGGATTTTTAGTTTATTACACATTCTTGATATTTGTCCTTGTGAAGAGTAGATGGCAAAGATTTTTTTCCCATTCTGTAGGTTTTCTCTTTATGCTTTTTTAAAAATATTTTTTTGGTTGTAGATGGACGTAACTTTATTTTTTTAATGTGGTGCTGAGGTTGGAACCCAGTGTCTCACATGTGCTAGGCGAGCACCCTACCATTGAGCCACAACCTCAGCCCTCTCTTCATGCTCTTGTTTCCTTCACTGTACAGAGGTGTTTTAATTTGATGCCATCCCATTTACTGATTCTTGGTATTATTTCCTGAAATTTAGTAGTCCAAACGAGGAAGTCATTACCTGGGCCTGTATGTTGGAGGGTCAATGAATACTTCATTTAAAATGCACATGCACCCAGTGCCCTTTATCTTTCTAAATCCTACTCCATTTTTAAAAGGAATCGGCGCTAAAAGCCAGGCCCAATGGCACATGCCTATAATCCCAGCTACTTGGGAGGCTAAGGCAGGCAGATCACAAGTTCAAGGCTAGTCTGGGCAATTTAGCAAGATCCTTGTATCAAAATAAAAAATAAAAAGGGCTGGGGATGTAGCTCAGTGGTATTCTGTCCCTGGGTTTAATCCCCAGTACCAAAAGAAAGCAAACAAACAAACAACAAACCCCAGATGGGGACACATATCAAAAGGACCTGGGAGGGGGGCGAGCTTGTGGCTCAGTGGTACAGTGCTTGACTAGCATGCTTGAGGCACTGGGTTCTATCCCCGGCACCTCATAAAAATAAAAACAAATAAAAGGTATTATGTCCATCTACAACAACAACAACAACAAAAAATGTTAAAAAAAAAAGACAGGAGGGCTGGGGTGGTTCGCGCCTGTAATTCCGGCAGCTCAGAAGGCTGAGACAGGAGAATCGCATGTTCAAAGCCAGCCTCAGAGACAGCAAGGCGCTAAGCAACTCAGTGAGACCCTGCCTCTAAATATCACAGGGCTGTGATGTGGCTCAGTGGCTTAGTGCCCCTATGTTCAATCCCTGGTACCCGCCCCCCCCCCCCCCACAAAAAAAAGAAGACATGGGAGGGCTGAAGACAGCTCAGTTGGTAGAGCACTTGCCTAGCATTGTGAAGCACTGGTTTTGATTCTCAGCACCACATGTAAATAACTAAAGATCCATTGACAACTAAAATAAATATATTTTAAAAAAAGACATGGGAGGCACTGGGGTTATAGCTCAGTGGCAGAGCACTTTCCTAGCATGTGTGAGGCACTGGGTTCAATTCTTAGCACCCACATACAAATAAATAAAGATTCATTAACAACTAAAAAATGTTTTTTTTAGAAAAGGACATGGGCGCTAGTTTGAAGGGAACTAGCTAGTTTTGGATAATTTTTGAGCTAAAACCAAATTAGGACTGTAAAGGATTATAACTCATTGAAGAGAAGAGGCATTCACAATCCCCAGGACCACATGCATAATATAAAAATAGAAATCCATCATTGCATGCTGATATTAAATGAGTAAATATGTAAACTGGAGTATGGGAGGGCTTTTCCTTATAGTGAAATGCAGACTGATAAATGTGAAAGGAGAAATGGGGTTGGGAAAAAAATAACAATTTTTCAGCTATCATAATAATAAAAAAAAATGGTTTGGGCAGGAAATTGCAAACATTGCTAAATCTAGCAGGATGAATTGTGGTAAGGAACAGGATGTTGACTCAATCCTGAAGTGTCTTTCCACAGATTGCTTTTTGGTTGTGAGAGGAAAAAAAGGTAACTATACTAAAGAAACCAGACAACTTCTGGATCCGGATCTGGATTCTGTTGACCAATGAGAGGCAGATTGACATGATGGCCTCCAGATGAATAAATTATTTTATGTCTTGAGAAGAACATAACGTTGCTCTTCTCTCATGGGGACCCCAATTCTGAATCAAGGCATGAAAAATACATCGGGCAAGAAAAACTAAAGAACATTCTAACACAAAATAACTGTATTCTTTAAGCATATCAATATCATGAAAGAGAAATGCTGAAGAATTGTTCCAGATTAAAGAAACTTGACAACTTAATGTGTGTGATCCCTGGCTGAGGCTTGTACTAAGGGTACAAAAAAGGGCAAGATCTTTACAACTTCTAATGGCTCCTAAAAATAAATAATACAGATGGTGAGAAGGAGATAAATGATTCGTCTAAATAAAGCCTATAGGGGAGTTCTGTTGGTTCTGCAAGCTTTCTTTATATTGGAAATTATTAAAAACAAAACATCTAAAAAGGCACATAGTCGTTGTTGTGACATGGTCTGAATTATTTTATTCTTAAATATATGAGTGCTTATGCACTTAATTGAGATACCTCTGTGGAAATAATTTATTCAGTGTGGGGGAGAACAAAAGAGATAACTTTGGGAGAGTTCTGAAGATGTTTGTCTGCTTCTGTACTTGAGAGGCAATAGATGATGGTGATGCGGTTCCAAAATGGAAGGCTGTAGGGCCTCCTTCCTTATGGCACCTTACCATGCTCTGTTTTCTTTCTTCCAGATGAAATACTCAGCACAGTGGAGAGATACCCTGCCCTCCAACCACCACGGGACTAGTCCGTAGTGATTCTTTATCTCCTTTGTTTCAGCCATTAAACCCCAGTATCCCTATGATTTCCTCTATTTTATCTTTCTAAATTTTAATTCCATATCATTGATTTTTGTGTAGGGGTTCCATTTTTAGTATAATCTTTTCTTCAACCGCAAACCCCCCAAATTCCTTTAGTTTTGAAGCAAGACAACTTGAAAGATGCCTGTCAATAAACCAACCAACTACCATTGAAAAGGACTTATGAGGAGCAAAGGGGGGATGGCAGTGGTGACTGGAACAGGGTTGTCACACTCCCAGAGGTTGTGGTTAAGGATGGGAGCACATCTCAGAATGGTAGGCGTATCTTTGATGAGCTAGCTGTCATGATTTAACTAACATGGTAGGTGGATTAGAACTCAGTATGTGAGACCCATCCCACAAGGGTTTATTTATATATTTATATTTAGAAAGGCCACTGGCCTGGCCTTTGTGAAAGTCAAGTCTAGAAGCTTTGCTCCCCTCTCCCCTATTAAAAAGGCAAATAAATAAAAATAAAACTGGTAGGCCAAATTAAAATTTGGATAGAGCTACAACTTAAGGGTTCAAGGATATGAGGTATCAGTAAAGACAACGAGGCAGATTTATCTAAGAGGCGGCTAATGTGATAAAGGAGTTAATGGTGTTTCCATTGTTCATGATATTCTCCTCAAGGTGGGCATCTTCAGTGGGAGAACGGGGATAATTCGACTTGAAACTTGCACATTTATGTTACAAGGCTTCCTTTCTTTAATTTTAAAGGGTTCTGTGTATAATCAAGTATTAATTTCGCCCTTCCAAGAGACTAAAAATAGTAGGGATACCAAAAAAGGCAAACATACTTCAGGGCCATCTTTATTAAGAAACTCTTTGGGAGAGTGAAATTGCTTTCCAGTTGCTCATCTCAAATTCTAGGCCTTAGCTAACCTCAGCTTCTGAGGCTGAATTTCTTCCTGGGGGAGTGTTCTGTTTCCTTAGTGAGGAGCCATGCTAGCATTCCTTGGGAGAAAGTCACAGAGGAAACCCTTAAAGGCAAAGGTAAAAAGGATGTCCGAGAGTGCGAGCCCTGTCAGCCAGGGAGATGGAGACGTGAGCGGCTCCGTTCATCAGTTCATGTTTCCTGTTATGACACAGAATCTTACAGAAATACTCACAGACAGGTGTTTGTAGAAGGGGATTAATGGCAGTGCTGCTGGAATAGTGGAAATTTAGAAAATCATTAAATATCCAGAACTGATTAAATAAATTGTTTCTTTCTACTGTGAAACACTTTGCAGCCATTAAAAAGAAGGAGGTAGAGGGGCTGGTAGTGTAGCTCAGTGATAGAGCACTTGCCTAGCAAGCATGAGGCCCTGGGTTGAATCCTCAGCACTGCAGGGGAGAAAAAAAAAGGAGGTAGAGGTAAGTGCACTGATATGGAAGATTCCCTGGGTAGAACGGTATAAATAGCATGATCCTTTTACATTAAGAAAGTAGCAGGGTGTGGTGGCGCCCAACTATAATCCCAGTGGCTCAGGAGGCTAAAGGCAGGAGGATCATGAGTTCAAAGCCAGCCTCAGCAACTTAGCAAGGTCTTAAGCAACTCAGGGAGACCCTGTCTCTAAATAAAATATAAAAACGGGCTGGGGATGTGGCTCAGTAGTTAGGTGTACCTGGGTTCAATCTCCAGTACCTCCAAACAAAAACTATGATAACCAGGTGTGGTGGTGCAGGCCTATAATTTAAGCTATTCAGGAGGGTGAGACAGGAGGATCACAAATTTGAGACCAGCAACGTAATGAGACCTGTGTTAAAATAAAAAGACCTAGGAATGTAGCTCAGTGGTAGAGTACTCCTAAGTTTGATCCCAGTACTTAAGAAAAAATATTTGTGAGATATATATATATATATATATATATATATATATATATTCATTCATAAAATATATGAATGAATAGCACATAAATGAATACATAATACACACATAAATGAATAGCATAGGGACGTGAAGGTTGGGCACCAAAGTACAACCCTGGTTACTTTGGGGAAAGGATGCAAAACTAGGGATGAAGATGAAAGATGACTTTTATATTTTGCTTTCTAGGATTGATTCTTCTTTGAACCTTTTGTAATAAGAATGTGTTCATATTTCTTGAGTAATTTTTTAAAGATCATTTGGTGCCTTCTATCTATCCAGAAAACAACAAGTTTACTTCACAAAACTAAATTCATAATGATATAGTGAATTTGCATGAGTAGCTCTTTGGTATCTGAACTTATCCTGTCCCCCCTCAAGAGCTAAGAAACTAAGATGATTTTTTTGTAACAATCTCCAAATTCATGCTCAGGACAATTAACTGCTTTGATTTCTTTTCTTCTTACTCTCACAATAAGAAAGTTCTCTCCTCCTCTCTTAAAGCAGATCCGTTGCCTCCTTTTCATGACTGCTGCATTAACCTGATTATTTTTCTAAGCCGGGCTGCTCCTGGCCCCTGTGTCCACAGGTGACTTAATTCTTCCTCAAGTCTCCAACCTGTAAAATGAGTAAAAGGTCAGTTCTAAGTTACTTAATTAGACAAATTATCCAAACCGATCTGCAATTAATAACAATTCTTAATTACTGACTTGGTTAATTCACCTTAAGAAGAGGGGAGTCTGGGTTGGGGATATAGCTCAGTTGGTAGAGTGCTTGCCTCACATGCTTAAGGCCCTGGGTTCAATTCCCAGCGCCCCGCCCCCACACACACACAAAGAAGGAAGACCTTTAAATTTTATCAGAGTCATGTGCTGCATAATGAATAATGACATTTGTTCAAAAAACATAGGCTGCATATGGGTGCTCCCATAAGACTGCATCCCATAGTGACCTCATGGCTATCTTCGTTTGCAGGAGTACACTCTATGATGTCCCCATGAAGATGAAATTGCCTAATGACACATTTCTTAGAACTCTTCTTGTCATTAAGTGACGCCTGAATGTACATAGCAGCCCCTGCTTTAGAGAAGCTGGGGCCAAGCAAACCCCCCCTCCCCCCACCTCCGTGCTTCAGTTACTTCTTTCTGATAACTATTTAGTTATCTCTTTCTCAGGCATTGATGGTTCATGTCTGCTCCCATGGCATCAGCTGGGATAACTCTACTCGAGGATGAAGGATTCACTTTCAGACTGGCTCACTTACATAGTTGGTGCTGACTTAATTGGGTGCTCAGCTGGGGTTGTGGGCCTCTCCACAGGGTGCCTGGGCTTCCTCACTGTAGAGTGGCTGTTCCAAGAGTCTGTATCCCAAGAAAACAGAGCAGATGAATATGATATCTTTATGACCTAATCTCAAAAGTTACAAGGTCAGTTCTACCATACCACATTGCTGGAGGTAGTCTCAAAGAATTGCTGAGGTTCAAGTGGTGGGGATATAGACTCTACCTTTTAGCTGGGAGTTGGGTGAGAGTAGTTTAGGGGAGGAGTGGCAAGATTCTAAGAGAGCATGTAGGCTATCCATTTGCCACACTCCATTTTGAGAAATAGCATAGTCAGTATTGGTTAAGAAATCAGAAATGAAATATTTAAATATTTTGAACAAAGACGCCTGGCTCTCCATATTCACGTGTTCTGAGTCTGCTCATTCAACCAACCTTAGAGTAAAAATCATTTGAAAAAAATTGCACCTGTACTGAATATATAACAACATTTTTTCCTTGCCACTATTCTCTAGAAAGTGCAGTATAACAACTATTTACATATTTACATTGTATTAAGCATGATAAGTAATCCATAGATAACTTAAGTATATGGGAGGGATGGGTGTAGGATATGTGCAAACACTATGCCATTTTATGTAAGGGACTTTCAGCATCCCAGGACTTTGGTATGAGGACCATTGGAATCCATCCTCCTTGGATGCTCAGGGATGGTTGTACTTTTTCAGTAATTCAGCAAATGCAAAGAATGAGAAATTTATCTTTTTAGATCTCCCTCAATCAGATCATCTACAGTTTAGTGGTAAATTAATTTTTGAAAACTCAAAAACACCTTCAAATGTAAATGCAAAAATAATAATTAAAAAATAATAATCAAGAAACTCTTCAAAAAACCCAAACCCAATTCAATATCAAATTAGGTAATATTTATTACCTATTGGTTTTGACTTATTGGAATGTCCCTCTTATAAGAGAGGGAAATAGTTAATTTATATCCCACTGTTATATTTATTTATTAAATGATGCGAAGCAAAAGTTTACTGGGATTTTGAGTAAAATAAGATATCATTATAATCATTATAAAATAACTGTCAACTATTAAGATCACTTGGTTGCACTTCTTATAATTTTGATAGGAGGAAAAACCCCAGTTGAAATGGTATTTTCTATTTTTAGTAAATTAAATTTTGGTAAAACCCCATTGTAAATGATTTAAATGTACTCTATTCAGAAGCTTTATCTAAAAAAAAAGCAAGTTAAAAATTCACTTGAGCCAAGCATGGTGGCGCATTCCTAAAATCCTAATAGCTCTAGGGCTGAGGTAGGAGGATCCTGAGTTCAAGGTCAGTCTCAGCAATTTAATGAGGCCCTAAAAAACTCAACAGGACCCTGTCACTAAAAAGATATAAAAAAGGGCTGGAGATGTGGTTCTGTGGGTAAACTCCTCCGGGTTCAATTCCAGGTACCAAAAAAAAAAAAAAATCATTTGGGATGTTTTCGGAAGTTTGTTAGTGAATCAATTTTCATGGTAAGAAAAATAATAGCATAGGAACAAATATGGAAGGAGAACTGTTGTGAATCTCATGAGAATATTGTAAAAATTGCCAACAGGTACCTGAAGACCTTCTGAAAAGGGGCCATATAGTTAGGTGAGGTGGAGCATGCCTATCATCCCAGCGATTCAGGAAGCTAAGGCAGGAGAATCTCAAATTCAAGGCCAGCCTCAGCAACTTAGTGAGACCCTCTCTCTCTCTCTCTCTCTCTCTCTCTCTCTCTCTCTCTCTTTTAAAGAGAGAGAGTAGAGAGAGAGAGAGAGAGAGAATTTTTAAAAATATTTATTTCTTAGTTTTCGGCGGACACAACATCTTTGTTTGTATGTGGTGCTGAGGATCGAACCAGGCCACACGCATGCCAGGCAAGCGCACTACCGCTTGAGCCACACCCCCAGCCCCTCTCTCTCTCTCTTAAAAAAAAAAAAAAGGCCTCGGGAATGTTATTTAGTGGTTAAGCACCCCTGGGTTCAATCCTGGGATCAAAATAAATAGATAGGGGTCATATAAATGCAAAATAAGAAGATACTTTCATCTTTTACAGTTGGATAGGAGCCAGATATGATGGCACACACCTGTAATCCTAGCCACTCAGGAGTCTGAGTCAGGAGGATTGCAAGTTCAAGGCCAGTCTCAACAACTAACTCTATCTCAAAATAAAAAATAAAAAAGGATGGGGATGTAGCTTGTCAGGTCGGTGGCGGTGACTTAGGACAAAGCAGCCCATTGGGGAAGAAACGTCAGTAAGGCACCAACGGAAATGCCTGTCAATCAGTGGGATCTCCTGGCAATCCTGGATTTCAGTCAGTTCCCCTGACCAACTCCTGAGGGACAAGGGACTCTAAAAACACCTTTTTCCGTCCTGAGCCCTTCCCTTCCTGCTGTAAGCCCCATAAAATTCCAGTTTGGTCAAGCTCCCACGTGGTTTCTCCTCAGACCCTTCTCCTGTCCACTCTGTGGGTCTGAAGGAGTTCCACCCAGGAGGGAGTCTCTGGAGGGAGTCTCAAATAAAGTGGCCTTTTAAAATCTGCCTCTTTTAGTCGCTGCCCTCCTTGCCTGATCTCACATAGCTCAGTGGTAGAAAGTCCCTGTACCATCTGCTTCCTGATGTGAGCTGCTTCCCTCTGCCACACTCTCCCACCATAATGCTCTATGTCACCTTGTGCCCTGAGGAATGGAGCCAGCCTTCTATGTACTGAGGCCTCTGAAACCATGAGACTACAAATAAACTTTTTCTCCTCTTAAAAAAAAAAAAAAAGAAAGTCCCTGTACCACATAATTTTTTTTAAAAATACTTAATTGTTAGTTGTAGTTGGACACAATACCTTTTTTTCACTCATTTATTTTTACGTGGTGCTGAGGATCGAACCCAGGGTCCCGCTCGTGCTAGGCGAGCGCTCTACCGCTGAGCCACAACCCCAGTCCAAAATTTATTATTATTTTAATTTAAGTTGGGTAGGTGATGGGAAAAGACCCTAAAGTTACCATCTCAGGGACACACCTTGAGAAGTGCTCTTCTGCCTGTGGCAGGTGAAACTTGCAAGAGGAAAGGAACCACACAAAGAGGGGCAGAGCAGAAAACTAGTGAGGAAATTCCGTGTCAGCTAAGGACCGTGGCCATGGGCAATTGGCAGAAAGTCATTCTTCCCTGACATCAAACATTTATAGAAATGAAGCTAAATAAAGTATGATAATAGCTGGACAGAGACGTTTGGATTGGGGCAAAGAAAGCAAAGCAGCTGTAAACGAACAAATGGATTAAACTTGTGAATGAAGGAAAAAGAGGAACCAACATCCCACAGAATAGGCAACTCTCCAAATCAGGAGACAGGAAGCAGGCGCGTGGTGCTTAGCCCTTCAGCAGTGAGTGGGGACAAAGGAAAATGACTCCTAGTGGATATGCATTTTGGGGACACAAAATGACAAAAATGTTCTAAAAAGGTAGTAATGCTGAGCCCTGTTGCACTGTCTGGCACTGCCAGGATTCAGAACTCCCTGCCAATTGTCCAGCTCTGTGAGTGGATGAGAGGAAGGGTCTGCTACAGCTGTGCTGTAAGAAGCTGCAGATGTGCTCTTTGCCCATCCATAGCATCAAGAGGATCTTGGAGAGGTTGGATCTGGACTTCATCCAGCAAGTGCAAGTGCAGTGTTCCTGGAGACTGTCCATTTTGTCTACTTTTGCTACTTATTGGGGCCAGATGAGCAACCTGAGGAAGCTCTTTTTCTCCCACGTCTGTGTGTCTGCCTATGCTTCCCAGGAGGAGAAAGATCAGTTGATGGATGATATTACCTCACAGTTTGCCAAGATGGACAGCCTTCAGAGTCTGTACCTGGATGGTGTCTTCCTCCTAGATGGCCGTCTGTGCCAGGTGCTCAGGCTCCTGAAGACCCCCCTGGAGACCCTCTCAATAACCAACTGAAGGCTCTCAGATCCAGACTGGAATGATCTGTCGGGGTCTCCAAACCTCCAACAGCTAATACACCTCACGTTGTGGGGCAGCAAATTGATGAGTTTCAGTCCTGAGCCCCTCATAATTCTGCTAGAGAATGCTGCAGCCACCCTTGAGACCCTAAACTTGCAGGACTGTGGGATCACCAACTCCCAGCTGCAGGCCATCCTACCTGTCCTGAACTGCTGCTCCCAGCTCAGGGTCTTGAGCTTCCATGGGAATGACATCTCCATGTCGGTCCTGAGCAACCTGCTGCTTCACACTTCCAGGCTGACCCAGTTGAGCCTAGAGAGGTACCCTGCCCTTCTGGAGAGCTATGATGCCCAGGATGCCATCCACCCAGGGAGACTTTTCCAACTCATCAATGAGCTGATGGGGATACTGAGAGATGTGAGAGAGCCAAAGGATGTCTTTTTCCATACTAAACCCTGCCATAGATGTGGCAACCAGTTTATCTATAATCTGCCCTCCAGTCCGTGTCGCTGTTGGCTGCCTGCCTAGTGGGATGCATATATCAGAAATGTTCTCCTGTGCACTTGAAAATAAAGCAGGTGGCGAACGCGAGCCATAAGACGTCCTTGGATAAACTTGAGTTCTCTGCAGAAGAAGTCCATTACTGCCTGGTGCTATGGCACACGCCTGTAATCCCAGCAGCTCAGGAGGCTGAGGCAGAAGGATTGCAGGTTCAAAGCCAGTCTCAGCAAAAAGTGAGGCGCTAAGCAACTCAGTGAGACCCTGTCTCTAAATAAAATACAAAATAAGGCTGAAAAAATAAATAAAATAAAAAGGTAGTAATGCTTGTAAAAACTCGATGAATACACTAAAAACCTTGGTTCAATTTAAATAGGTGAATTGTATGGTATATGAATGATACAGTAATAGAACTGACATTTTGGAAAAGTGAATCTAAAATTAAATATCAATAAAAAGTATATACATGGGCAGATTTTTAAATTATACTGCATAGAAAAACCAAATACATCATCTACATGTTCATCACTATGTCCCTATGTTAATTCTCAAGTCACATAACTCCTTTTGTTAGTTTCTTCTGTATCTTTCTGGGATTTAAAAACTGCATATACAGGCAGATATAAATATATATTCTTTTGTTCTTCCCCTTCTTACACTAATGGTAGCATATTGTATAAACCTCTCTGCTCTTTGGATTTTTCTCTCTACAATACATATTAGAGATTGTTCTGTTTTAGCACAGAGAAAACTTCCTCATTCATTTTCATAGTTCATGGGTTTCCATTGTGTGGATGCCCTACAGTTTAATCAGTTTTCTACTCATGATCTCTTTGGGTTATTTCCAATCTTGTACTCCTATAAACAATGCTACGACAATAACCAAGTATAGAAGTCATTTCATACATTGGTAGATAAATTTACAAGATTAATTCATGAAGAGATTTGCTAGATCAAAAGGTAAATGCAATCATAATTTTAATAGCTGTTATCAAATTGCCCTTCGTGTTGCATTACTTCCACCAGGAATGGATAAAGTTATGATTTCCTCCTACTTTTGCCATCATGTTGTGGTGCCAGATTTGTTGATGTAATTGAAGAAATGGGGTTATCGGAATAATTTTAATGTTTTTCTTTTATACTTAGTAAAGTCAGGCATTTTTTTGTATTTAAGAGCTATTTGGCTGGGCACAGTGGTGCATAAATGTAATCCCAGCAACTGGCAAGGCTGAGGAGAATTGGCAACTTAGCAAGACCCTGTCTCAAAATAAAAATTTATAGCTCAGTGGTAGAGCACCCCTGGATTCAATTCTTAGTATCAAAAGATAAAAATAAAAAAGCACGCACACACACACACACACAACAAAGCAAAAACAAAACAAAATAAAAAACCATGGGTTGTATTTACCTTCCTGTGGACAATTAATATTCTGTGCCTCAGGCTGGGGCTGTAGCTCAGCGGCAGAGCACTTGCCTAGCATGTGTCAGGCACTGGGTTTGATCCTTAGCATCACATACAAATATAAACAAATAAAATAAAGGCATGCTGTCCCTCTACAACTACAAAAAAATTGAAAAAATATATTCTGTGCCTCTTTTTTCCCATTTGCCATATTGGGGACTTGGTGATTTTTTTTTTCCATGCAGGAGTTCTCACTTTTTCTGAAATCATATTTTTAATGTTTTCTTTTATGGGTCTGGATTTTAGGTGATATTAAGAAAGACTTCTAATCTCCAAGGTTATGAGACAGTCTAGCCATAGTATTCTTTGGTACTTTTATGGTTTATTAGTGATAGGTTGTCATGATGGGTAAAAGGTGGGACATCTGCAGTCGAGGGAAGAGAAAAAGAATGTCCACATGCTTCTGCTCTTTTCAATGTTTTATTTACTCAAATCACTTAATACATTTTCACTTTATAGGTTCTTAATCAAGGAAATGACAATCCTTAATGCTAGGAACTGCAATAGCCATAATCAATTCACCACAAACAATTCTAGATTAATTAATTCACAGCAAACAATTTTAGATTAATTTAAGTACTGTAAACACACTTAATCATGACAGGCTAATGACAGACATTCCCCTCTGCATGCCAAGTTCAAGTGTCAGATCAAAAGACTTAGGGTTGGAGCTGTGGCTCATTCGTAGCGCACTTGCCTGGCACATGTGAGGCACTGGATTTGATTCTCAGCACCACATATAAATAAATAAAAATAAAGGTCTATCAACAACTTAAAAAGAAAAAATGTCTCAGGCCTTAGGCTTTAAACCCAGCAGATGCACACTCATGCAGACCATGGTGATCAGATCAGGAACCAAGGCAGACTTTTCCTGGGCTGGTTGAGGGAGAAGTTGCAGCTCTCACCAGGGTTAAGATGTGGGTTTAGAGTTTGAGAGCCGTGAGAACAGAGGATCAGGCAAACAGTGAAAAGTGTTGGGGTGTCAGTCCTCATCAGGCTCTCAGTGTGAGGGCATCATTGTCGGCTGGCTGAATGTCTGTTCATTTGCTCCATTATTTATACCAAATTTTGGGGATTTGATCCCCCTTTCAATCCTTATCATCATTTACCCTGGGGTTAAAATATCTGATCCGGTGGTCCCCATCCTGATCTTTCTGCCCTTCCCTCTTATCCGGGGAGGACAGCCTGCCAGAGACTTCACTTTGAGTTTATCAGGGTGGGGAGAAGTGACTTGTTTGTGCCTGAGGGCTATACTGGAGGGGCTCCATTAGGCATGCCTGATGAGACTGGGGGTTTCAAACTGGAGTTTTAAAAATGGAGTTGCTTAGGCTCAGGCCTAAGGCCATCCTCACATAAGTGCTCTGAAATGTTTGTTAAAATAAAAGATTGAAAGAGAAAGGAAAATAGCAAGCTATGTCTTAGTTTTTTACTCTAGCAGAATACCTGAAACTGAACAATTTATAAACAAAAGAGGTTTATTTTGCCTCATGGTTCTGGAAGCGGAGAAATTCAAGACTGGTGACCACATCTGGTGAAACCTCATGTTGCATCATAACATGGCTCATGATATCACCCTATAAGAGTTGGGAGCTGGTACAGGAAGAAGAGAGGAGGCGTTGAAGGAACAGATGCTTACAACAACGCACTCTCCTGAGAACTACATTAATTCTGTAAGAATTAATCCAGTCTAAGGAGAAACGCATTACTCTTTCTTAAAGAACCTACCTTCCAACACCACTATATTAGTAACCCATTTCAACATGAGTTTTGATTGGAACAAACCACTGCAACTTATTAAGAATAAATTCAGTAATATTTAAGACTAACACGTGAAGACATTCATAGGTAATGTATTATTGCATATGAGCAAAGATCAACTAACTACTTTAACAAAAATAAATATTAAATACCATTCTATCTTGGGGCTGGGATTGTAGCTCAGTGGTAGAGCGCCTGCCTAGCATGTGTGAGGCAGTGGGTTCAATACTCAGCACCACATATAAATAAATAAAATAAAGGTCCATTGACAACTAAAAGAAATTTTTAAAAATACCATTATATCTCTAACCTCATCTTGTATATGAGGATCGATACCTGAAATAACTATCATGTAAATCTTGAAGTGTTCAGATTTTTTTTTAGCTGTAGATGAACACAAAATCTTATTAATTTATTTTTTATGTGGTGCTGAGGTTCGAACCCGGTGCCTAACTTGTGCAAAGCAAGCGTTCTACCACTGAGCTAGAGCCCCAGCCCCAAGTGTTCAGATTTTAATTATGTAATGTAGAAAGGAAAAGAGGTGGAGTCTATTTTTCCACCTGTTGAATGTGGACTCACCTTGGGATCTACTGTGATCAATAGAATAGCAAACGTAATACTATACAGCTTCTGAGTCTTGCAGATTGTTTTCCTTTTGGAAACTACATGTCATGTGAAAAAGACTGGCCAACCTGCTGTAGACTGGGAGCTAGCCTGTAGCATTGCCAGTCCCCAGTGAGGAAGCTCACTGTTAAACCACACAGTCAAGCTGCAATTTGGCTGCAGCCATATGAGTGACTCCACCAGAGACCAGCAGAACCAGCAGAGCCCAATTCATACTGTTGAAACACAGAATAGCAAGCAAATAAAATAATTATTGTATTAAACCATTAATTTGGGGTATGGTTTGTTATACAGCAGTAAATAATTATATGAAATTTTTAGAGGGAGCCATGAATAAAGAAAAAGATAACCAAAAAATACAGATAGGTAGGTTACTCTTGTTCTTTAATTTATTCATTCACATACTTTCCATCTCCATGTGGAGAGAAATCAGACCCACTGTGGTGGGAAGACCCTAAGGAGACCACAAGGATACCCTTCTTCTGCTTTTTATGCATTTGTGCAATGGCCTCCTCTTGAATGTGAGACAGATTTCTCAACTGGTTTCTAAACAGCAGAATATGGAAGCAGTGTTGGCTTGTCATCCCCATGGTTGTGTTGGATTATATACAACTCCATTGTGCTGGCAAATTCTCAACAGGAATTCTCCTTGTTGGCATGAGGAAGTAAGATGTGGAAGACGCCCACATGCAGCTTCCAGAAGCTGCAGGTGGCCTCCGGCCAACAGTCTACCAGACACAGAGGCCCTCAGTTCTACAGCCACGAGGAAATGAATTCTGCCAATAACCTAGCCAGCTTGGGAGCCAGTTGCCTCCCAGTTGAGTCATAGCTGAGAATGCAGCTCAATGGATTCTTCCATTGCAACCTGGTGAGTTCCATGTCAGATAACCTGCCCACAGGAAATATATCCTCTAAGACAGGCACAGTGGTGCACACCTATAATCCCAGTGACTTGGGAGCCTGAGGTAAGAGGATCCAAGTTTGAGGCCAGCCTCTGCAATTTAGCCTTGACCCAATTTCAAAAAATAAAAAGGTGGGAAAGTAACTCAGTGGTAGGGTGCCTCTGGGTTCAATCCCCATTTCCAGGTGGGAGTGAGCAGGAAAAAAAGAAAGAAATATAACTATGGGGCTGGGAGTATATTTCAGTGATAGGCCCTGGGCTCAATCTCCAGTGCTGCAAAAAACAAAACAAAACTAAACTAAACTAAACAAACAAAACCCCAAACCACACTAGGCTTTGTAGAATACTCCTACAGCTTCTCAAGAATTCAATTCTTTGACTTTAAAGCAACCTTTACTCCCAGGAGAAAATAGTGTGGTTTGTGAAGAAGAAGGCATTCTACTTTAGAAAGTCGTGTCTTTCTTGTCACACCTGATTTATTTACAATCTCACAAAAGAGAGCATTTCTTTTCATGGCTGACTCAAAGAACTGATGATAATTCACTCAGAGAATGTGATTTAGGCAAGAAATTAAATTTGTATACCTGTGTAAGGGGCCATTTTCCAGGTAGCAATGAGTAAGCTATTCCATTTCCCCTGGCTGAGAAAAGGAGGTGTCAAGGGCAGCAAAAGGATGGAGGATTATACTTAAATCCAAAGTAAACTCCAGAGATTCGCCCTGAAGCATCTGGATGAAAATAGAGACTGTGACTTAGAAGTCAGGAGATGCCTGATCTCCAGGCTGTCACTTTCCATATGCTGCCTTGGGCAGACTAATAGTTAAAGATTTAGTTTAGAATTTCAGGAGAATTCCTGATCATCATGGTGGAGAGAGACCAAGCTTTACCTGGTAAAAGCAAGAAATCTCACCTCTAGACTTGCAGGAATAATGAATAGGCAGTTAGAAAAATTCCAGAAATGTGCACTAGTTTGATCTCTTGAGCATTTCTTAAACTATATACTTCTGGAACATGTGACAGACTGTGGTGAAAGCAAAGAACTAAAATTATTTTCATGGCTTAGCTAGTCTCTGTATTCCTGTACATTTATATTATTTGTTTCTTCACTCTAATCTTTAGTGAAGGTAAATAAAAACACTGTGTTTCAAAATTTAAATGCTAATCCAAACATATTGGTTTTTAAAAATTGAGCATTTTCTTATGCTGAAAATGTGTTTTTCATCAGCACCCCATGAGTGGTGATAAAACAAAACAAACGTGTTCACAGCATTTAAATCTAAAAATGAGGGGCTGGGGCTCTAGCTCAGTAGTAAAGCACTTGCCTAGCACATGTGAGACACTGAGTTCAATCCTCAGCACCACATATGAATAAATAAATAAAGGTAATGTGTCCATCTACAACTAAAAACTTTTTAAAAAAATCTAAAAATTAAAAGCAATTATTACAAAAAGCATAATCATAAACCAAATTTTTCCCCAAGAAAATATATTATCTTGGAACATGTTCCTAGCTAAACCCAATTTGAAGATTCATAATTTTGTTAATAACGGATTTATTAAAATATAATTTATATACCACAAAATTCACCCCTGTAAATTGTAAAATTCAAAGTATTTATATATAGTCATAGAGTTGTGTAATTGTCACCAGGATGAATTTTAGAACATTTTCATCATCCCCCCAAAGAAACCCCATACCCATTAACAGTTGCTTCTTTTTCCTCATAACCTCCCCGATTCTCAACAATCATTAACCCACTTTCTATTTCTATAGATTTGCTTATTCTAGATATTTCATATAAATGGAACCACACAATATGTGGTCTTTTTCTTCTTTTTATTTGTTCTAATTAGTTATACATGACAGTAGAATGCATTTTGACACATTGTACACAAATGGAGCACAATTCTCATTCCTCTGGCTGTACATGGTGCAGAGTCACCCCAGTAGTGTAACCACACATGTATGTAGGGCAGTCATGTCTCTCTCCTACTGTCTTTCCCATCCCTACTGCCTCACTCTTCCCCTCACTCACTATCCAAAGTTCCTTCATTCCCCCCCCCCCCCCCACTATGGATAAGCATTTGCTTTTCAGAGAAAACATTTGGCCTTTGGTTATTTGGGATTGGCTTATTTCACTTAGCATACTATTCTCTAGTTCCATCCATTTATCTGCAAATGCCATAATTTCATTCTTCTTCAAGGCTGAGTAATATTCTATTGTGTATATGAACCACAGTTTCTTTATCCACTCATCTGTTGAAGGGCATCTAGTTTGGTTCCATAGTTCAGCTATCATGAATTGAGCTGCTATAAACATTGATGTGGCTGTGTCACCATAGTATTCTGATTTTAAGTCCTTTGGGTATAAACCAAGAAGAGGGATAGCTGGGTCAAATGGAGGTTCCATTCCAAGTTTTCTAAGGAAAATATGTGGTCTTTTATGACTGATTTATTCCACTTAGAATAATTATATATATATATATATATATATATATATTTTTTTTTTTTTTTTAAGCTTTCGGCGGACACAACATCTTTGTTTGTATGTGGTGCTGAGGATTGAACCCAGGCCACACTCATGCCAGGCGAGCACGCTACCACTTGAGCCACATCCCCAGCCGCCACTTAGAATAATTTTTAAAGGTTTATCCATGTTGTAGCATGTACCAGTACTTCATTCCTTTTTATTGCCTAATATTATTCCACGGTGTGGATATGTTCAATTGATGAACATTTGAATGGCTTTATGAACTGTACTGGTATGAACATTCGTGTTTAGTTTCTTCCCATTATTGAGGATTGAACTCTGAAGCACTTTGCCATTGAGCTATATCCCTCTTTTTATTTATTTATTTATTTTTTAATATTTAGTTTTTAGTTGTAGGTTGCCACAATACCTTTATTTTTTTATGTGGTGATGAGGATTAAACCCAGTGCCTCAATACAACCCCAGCCCCCTCTTTCTATTTTTTTTATTTTGAGACAGTCTTGCTTAGTTGCAGAGGCTTACCATCCTTTTGTCTCAACTTCAGGGGTAGCTGGGATTATAAGCATGAGCCAGCCCACTTGGCCATGTTTAGGTTTTTGTATAAATAATATATTTTAATTTATCTTGGGTATATACCTAGAACTGTAATTGCTAGATCTTATGGTAGCTCTATATTTAATCCTATCAGGATTTACCAAACTTTTTCTAAGGTGGCTATAACATTTAACATTCCAATTTCCCCACACCCTTGATAAATATATCTTTTTATTATAGCTCTCCTGATGGGTGTGAAGTGTTATCTCTTTGTAATTTCTTTCTTTTTTTTTTTTTTTGTGGTGCTGAGGATTGAACCCAACGCCTTGTGCATTTGAGGCAAGCATTCTACCAACTGAGCTATATCCCTAGCCCCTGTAGTTTCTTTTCTTCAATGCTTTTTTTTCAGAACTGGAGATTGCACCCCAGTGGCACTCTACCATTGAGCAACATCCTCAGCCCTTTTTTATTTTATTTTGAGATAGGGTCTCACTAAATTGCCCAGGCTATCCTCAAATTTGTCATCCTCCTGCATCAGCCTTCCAAGTAGCTGGTATTACAGCTAAGCCCAGTAGTCTTTCTTTTGATTATCTGGAAGTGTTAGGACCTTAATTATATCTGTAACAACCTTCACCTTTGTTCATACTCTGTTAGAAACAAGACTCTAGCTCTGCCCAGGCTCAAAGAGAAGGGATCACACAGAAGTGTGGACACCAGGGGGCGGGAACCATGGCAACCATCTTGGAATTATGCTCACAATAGATGGACATCAGGGTGGAAGTGCAATGTGTTTGTGTTCAGGCCTTTTATTCAATTTTTGAAAATAATATATGTGAATTTATTACTTATTCAAAAATCAGATGAAATTTAAAGCCTTTGAAACTTTACATTTGTTTCAGGCTTTTATGTTTGTTATGAGGAAGACCACTTTATGTAGTTGTTGGACCCTAAAAACACTGAGTCATTATCAGGTCCTTGTAAAGAATGTGGCCTCTGAAGCCCATTGTGTAACCTGGGGCAAGATGTTGAATGACTCTGTGCCTGTTTCCTTTTCTGTAGAATGGGGCTAATTATAGTACACAGGATGTCATGAGAACTAAATGAGCTAACTTATCAGTATTCTTTACCTACTGCTATCTGACAACACAAAACTTAGTGGCTTATAAAATAACCTTTGTTTCTGGCTCATACAATCATGGGTAGTTTGAATGGCTCTGCTGATCTCAACTGGGCTTGCTAGGCTTGCCTCTAGGTTGTGGGCTTGCTTCTACCTGCTCCATTCTCCTTCTTTTGGAACTCTGGGAGGCTATCCAAAGTGATTCTCAAAGCCATGAAAGAAGTTCTTCGAATCGTGGTGGTTAGCGAGAGCACAAGAAGACAAGCCCAAGTCACAAGCATATTTCAAGCCTTGATTTGCTTTACATCAGTAACATCCTGCTTGCCAAAGATAGTCAGGTGGCCAATTCCGAGGTCAAGGCTTGGGCTAAACTGACATCAAGAGTGAGAAAGTATTGCCGCAGTCTGGCTGGGCACAATCAGGAGCCACTTGTCAAAAGAAACTAACTTTATTTTTAGAACCACACACGCCAAACAAAACAGCCTCTCAGGAAAAACCCTCAGAGCCCCAACTGCCACCACCAGCTTTCCACAAGCCTCTCTCTCCAACCCAAGCCTCTCTCTCCACCTCCCACAATCCTCCTGCTCTTGAGGCCGATTGGCTGGGTCACGTGGGTGGAGCCAAAAAAGTCCCCCAATGAGCAGCTCCGTGGTCTGAAAGGGCAGGGAAACAGCCCAATGAGCATCACCGCAGAGGAGCCAATCAGCTAGATGTTGCTGGGGCCGCTGTGAGCCAATCATCAGCCGGCAGCTGGAAGTTTGCTGGCAGCTGGAAGTTTGCTGGGGCCCCTTCGGCTGTGGCCCCTTCGGCTGTGGCTCTCAACATCTCCCCCTCTCTGTTTAAACAAAAAGCATGTGGCTTAGGGACCGTGCCTGCCTTAGGTTGTCCAATAGTACATATGGTCCCTACCCGTTAGGTTGGTACCATTGCAATTGGATCTTACCCGTCACTGACTACCGGTCCAGTATACAGCCACACCTGTGGAGAGGTCTTTGTACCAGCGGGGGGGTGAGGTTCTTTGCCTCACCTCTGTTGGCCCCCAAATTTTAGCTGGACAATCATGACAAGCAGAAGGGAGGAAGATACACCAAGCCAATTGACAGCTCCTTTTGGAAAAATTGTACCACCGATGACATCATCAGCAAAAATACCCCAACACTACCACAAGTCGCTGCACCAACAGATAGTTCACAATGCATACAGGTGAGTTCACAATGTGTCCAGGCAAGTTCTGCAAGCAGTTCAGTGATGGCTATTGCAGAAGCTGTAGATTGGTTTTATCTTTGACTTCACCAGCACTGGGATGAAGATAGGAATTCTGGCAATAATGGCTAAAGAAAAAATTATGTAACATTACAGAAGGCACTAAAAGAAAACAACTTTCTTAACAATTTACATTGTCTTCACCGGCACTGGGATGAAGATAGGAATTCTGGCAATAATGGCTAAAGAAAAAATTTGTGACATTACAGAAGGCACTAAAAGAAAACAATTTTCTTAACAATTTACATTGTCTTTAAGAGAATTATTAAATATAATGAAAAGGAAAGGTAAAAGTAAACAAACAGATATGTTAACCTCCTTTTTTGTTCACATATTAAAACAATCCTCAACAGTTGTTTACCCAATTTAAATTAAACCATTTAAATCACGTGAATATAAAAAAAAATTGGATCCATTTTTTCATGAGCGCTCATCATATATGATATATGGACATACGTACATTCAAACATATAACACAAAACACAAGTGTGCACACGTAATATAATACATACAACACATAACATAATAGTAAAGGCCTTATAACTTTTTACAGGTGAAATTTCCATTGCAATGTTTAAAAACTCTATAGTCAAAAAAATAGAACTGATCAGCAAAACATTAACCTAGGTCTGTATGAGCTCAAAAAACAAAATAGAATGTGGGAAAGGGCAATAATAAAATTGATATTGAAAAAAGCATCCTGGTTCTATCGCAGATGTAAGGATAGCCAAACTGGAGTTTTGGATATCAGCTGTTATGGACTTGAGTCAAATCATCTTCTTTTTGGTCTGTAGAAATCGCTTTAGTTAATCTCTCTGGAATCCAAATCGGCTGCTGTTCTCCCTGTGGAAACACACAAACAGGCCTCCGACTCCAGACAATCACTGGGTCAGGACCTTGGTTAATCTCTCTGGAATCCAAATTGGCTGCTGTTCTCCCTGTGGAAACACACAAACAGACCCCCGACTCCAGACAATAACTGGGTCAGGACCTTTCCACTGTCCTGTTAGAATATCCTTCCAAAGTACCTTGGGCTTATGCACATTTTTTGGACACATATGCCTTTCCGCAGCACTAAGTCCTGATGAATCCAAATTTAAAAAGTTTAGAGTAAAAAGGTTATTTTAAGTTTATCTTTGGGAAATATATACCCCTTCCCAATTCCTTCTTTTTGCTTTAATAAGTACATTTTAATAGTTTGATGAGCTCTTTCAACTATGCCTTGTCCCTGTGGATTGTATGGGATTCCTGTTATATGAGTAATGCCAAATGATGAGCAAAATTGTTTAAAAGAGGTAGAAGTATAACCAGGGGCATTATCTGTTTTTAACTGTTTTGGAACGCCCACAGTGGCAAAATTTTGTAAGCAATGAGCTATAACATCTTTAGTTTTTTCTCTGGCATGAAGGGAGCCCATCAAAAATCCAGAAGAAGTATCAACTGTAACATGCAAATATTTTAATTTTCCAAATTCTGGCAAGTGTGTGACGTCCATCTGCCAAATATGGTTAGGTATCAATCCTCTAGGATTGACTCCAAGATTAACTTGTGGTAAAAAGGTCACACAATTTTGACATTGTTTTATTATTTGTCTAGCTTGTTCCTTAGTTATTTTAAAATGCTTTTGTAAAGTATTAGCATTGACATGGAACCATTTATGAAAATTTATAGCTTCTTCAAGTGTAGAGAAAATATGTATGTCATGTGTAGTTATATCTGCTAAATCATTGCCCAAACTAAGGGCTCCAGGCAATCCTGTATGTGCCCTGATATGTCCTATAAAGAATGGATCTTTTCTGTCCCAGATTAGACTTTGTATAGTGGAAAGCAAAGAGAAAACAGTAGAGGAAGGGGAAATCCTACCAGCATCTTCAAGGGATGCTATAGCATTAACTACATACTGACTATCAGAAAATAAATACAGAATCTTTAAACATCACAAAAGCTTGTAAAACTGCATTAAGCTCTACCTTTTGAGCTGATTGTTTGGGTACTAAAAATGTAAAAGTTTGATCAGGTGTAACTATTGCTGCTGTACCATTATTTGATCCATCAGTGAATATATTTGGAGCATTCATGATAGTGTTTTTCTTGTCATTTTTGGAAAAATTACAGGATGCGATGACCAAAAGGACAATAAAGGATTAGATGGTAAGTGGTTATCAAATGAAACATTAGATTTGCACATGATTATTGCCCAAGTATTTAACTCATTAGCTAACTCATCAATTTGATTCATAGTATATGGAGTAATAATTTTATTGGGAGAAATTCCAAACACTCCCTTTGCTGCTTTTATTCCTTTGAGTATTAATTGTCCTACAGCCTCAGGATACCTAGTAAGAATAGTGTTAGGAGAATAAGATAAATGTATCCATAATAATGGACCTTCTTGCCAAAATACTCCTGTAGGAATATTTTTTGTTGGTAGTACAATAAATAATAAAGGCAAACTTATATCAATTCTGTCCAAATGCATATTTTCCATATATGTTTCAATGATTTTTAATGCCTTTCTTGCTTCAGGCGTTAACATGCGGGGTGAATTTGGATCTGATGGACCTTTTAGGATATCAAATAAAGGTCCCAACTCTCCTGTTGGTATACCTAAATAAGGCCTTATCCAATTTATGTCTCCTAATAACTTTTGAAAGTCATTAAGTGATTTGAGTTGATCTACTCGTATTTGAATTTTGGGTGGATGGACCATGGTTGAGGATAATAGAACTCCTAAATAATTAATTGGAAAATTTAATTGTACTTTATCTATTGCTATCTCTAGATTATATTTTTTAATAAGTTTGTAAGTGTGGCATAACATTCTAGCAATGTGTTTTTAGCTTTGTGTGCTAATAATACATCATCCATATAGTGAAATATTTGTAGTTCAGGATTTTGATTTCTAAGTGGCTGGATTACTTTGTTAACATAAATTTGACACATAGTTGGGCTGTTAGCCATCCCTTGAGGGAGTACTTTCCATTCATATCTCTGATCAGGACCTTCATGATTCAGTGCAGGGATAGTAAATGCAAAATGTGGACTATCCTCAGGATGAATTGGAATTGAAAAAAAACAATCTTTAATATCTATAACTAAAACATACCAGGTTTTTGGCAAAGCAGACAACTGAGGAATCCCTGATTGAGCAGGTCCCATAATAACCATCTCATTATTAATGGCTCTTAAATCTTGCAATAATCTCCATTTACCAGATTTCTTTTTGATGACAAAAATGGGAGTATTATGGGGAGATACAGAAGGTTGTATATGTCCTTCCGCTAATTGTTGTTTGACCAGGTCATGGGCTGCTTGTATCTTTTCTTTAGTCAGGGGCCACTGAGGAACCCATACTGGTCTTTCTGATTTCCAAGTAATTTTTATTGTCTCAGTGGCCCTTTCTGAAAATCCAACCCATGTCTGTCTGTTCCTTGATCTATTTGTATTGGTGCTGCTATACCTTGTTCTTGTTTTTCTAATCTTTTTCTTTCCTAAAACCTTGTCTAGTCATAATAGTGGGTGCATTTTGGTTGATGTTATTTGTTAATGTCAAACCTAATTGATCTAGGACATCTCGTCCCCATAAATTTACGGGAAGATGATCCAATACATATGGCTGTATAGTTCCTTCACATCCTTCAGGATCCTTCCAATCTAATACCATTGCACTTCTATGGGGATTAGTCGCCACTCCTAGGCCTCGAAGCGTTTGAGTGGCTTGTTGTAATGGCCAATGTTTTGGCCATTCTTGACGAGAGATGATGCTAAGGTCTGCACCTGTATCCAGTAGCCCATTAAATTCATGTCCTTGAATATTTAGTTTTAGCATGGGGCGAGAATCTAAATTTAAAGAAAGCATAGCCCAATCTACACCTGTGGAGCCTAATCCCTTGGAACCTCTTTCTACAGTACGACTGGAAAATTTATCATGTAGGCTGGGTATTATTAGTAACTGTGCTATTCTATCTCCTGGTGAAATTACTGATATACCCTTTGGAGAACTGGCTATAATTTTTATTTCACCTTCATAATCGGGATCAATTACCCCAGGACTTATCATAAGTCCTTTTAGAGTAGAAGAGCTGCGTCCTAATAATAAGCCTACTGTTCCTTTGGGAAGAGGTCCTTTCACCCCTGTGGGAATGATTTGAACTCCCATCTCTGGAGTTAGTACTGCTCTGGCGGAGGCGCAGATGTCCAACCCTGCGCTCCCTCTGGTTTGTCTGATGAGGGATCTGATGGACAATGTGTCCTGGGAACTACCCTGATGGTGTTGCTGGGTTCCTCCAGTGCTCCGTATATTTGTGGTTTTGGGCCCCGGAGCATTGGGCCCACCTGTCCATTTTTTGGCAACGGAGCCTGATGCCTTTCTCCACGATATCGTGGATAAACACCTGGTCCTTGTTCATTTTTTGATAATGGAGTACCCTCTATGGTGGTTTGAGAACGGTATTCATTAGCCCAATGTCTCCCTCTACGGCATCGTGGGCAAATACCTGGTATTCTACTCCTTTGATACCTAGTTTTGTTAAACCCTCCTCCAATGGGGCAATTCCTTTTAAAATGTCCTGTTTGTTCACAATTGTAGCATGTTCTTGGCCTGGCATCTAAAGCCTGTTTTACTGCAGCTGCCACAATTTGCCCTTGTTCATTAATGTCTCTGGCATCTAAAGCCTGTTTTACTGCAGCTGCCACGACTTGCTCTTGTTCATTAATGTCTCTACATAATTTAATATATGTGTTTAAATCTTCATGTTTCCATGGTCTAATGATATCTCTGCACCAACGATTCGCTTGCTCATAAGCCAGGTGTTTTAGTAATGGCATTGCTTGTTCTGTATTCCCAAAAACTCTGGTAGCTGTTTGAATAAGCCTATCTACAAATTCAGCATAAGGTTCATTAGCTCCTTGTATTACCTTAGATAATTGACCTTGTAAACCTCCATGTCCTTGTAAAGTCTTCCATGCCTTAATTGCATCTACAGCAATTTGTGCATATACACCAGGATCATATGCAATTTGTTGCTGCTGATCCTCATAAGGTCCCTTTCCTAACAACATATCTAGATTTCTCTGAGGATAACCAGCTGCTGCATTTCGCCTAGCCGTCTCCTTGCAAAATTCCTCATTGGCAACCTTCCATAACAGGTATTGTCCTCCATTTAGCACAGCTTTACACATATTAGCCCAATCTGCTGGCGTCATGTTCAAGTTGTTAATGGATTCGACCATGCTTACAGTGAAGGGTGCTTGAGGACCATAGGTTGTTACAGCCTCTTTTAGCTGCTTCACTGTTTTGAAATTTAAAACATGGTAAACTCGCTGCCCTCCTGCCTCAAATACAGGGCATGTTAATATTTGAGATCTTGTCTCAGGATCCCAACTATCAACTGCGGGGGTTGGGGGCCTCCCAGCATATGGAGGTGGCCTTGTTAGTTGGACACTTACGTCCTCTGGTGATAGAAAGGTGTTAGTAGCAGTCTCCTGTAGAGGTGGTGCTGTTGGTTGGACACTTACACCCTCTGGTGATAGAAAGGTGTTAGTAGCAGTCTCCTGTTGTAATTTTCCCCCTGATGGCTTTTTCTGTTTTACACTTTCTTTCTCTGTCTGACTAGCTCGAGAGACCTTCTCTTTTACTTGAATCATTTCCTCTGTCTGACTAACTTGAGAGACCTTCTCTTTTACTTGAATCAATATGTCTTCTCCTTCCTCTACCATTGTCTGAACTGAAGGCTTTGAACTAAGCAAACAAGATTCGAATGTCCACAATGGCAATGTGCCAACTGGCAGAGTCCCTGGGCTTTTCTTTTCTATTCTTTTTAAATCTTCACCATGATGGTTCCATTGTGATATATTTAACAACTCCTCCTTAAAAAGCCATGGGCTACATTTTTGTATTGTATCAACGTATGCCCTGACTGCTCTTGATTTTACTGGGATGCCTCCTTCCTCTAACAATTTACTTAACACTCTTTTGGTTTGTTTTTTACTAATTTCTGATCCCATATTTCTACTATAATACAACCCAACAAGATAACACCAAACAAAACCGAGATAGAATGAAATAAAAATGGAACAACAAAAAATCATTATAACCTTTCTCCCTATCTGTTCCTCAGATGCAAATAGTTTTTCCTCAGATGTGAGCGGTTTTTCTTCCGTCTCACTCATCTCCAGGGACAGGCAACTTAAAACAAAAGTGAAGCAAAACAAAAGAGGAATCTTAAAATGGCTACCCATCCTCTCGCCCTGCCCTCAGGGGCGAGCAGTTTACCTTATCACTTACCCTCAGTCGCTCCCTGTGCGAGCCACCAAATGCCACAGTCTGGCTGGGCACAATCAGGAGCCACTTGTCAAAAGAAACTAACTTTATTTTTAGAACCACACACGCCAAACAAAACAGCCTCTCAGGAAAAACCCTCAGAGCCCCAACTGCCACCACCAGCTTTCCACAAGCCTCTCTCTCCAACCCAAGCCTCTCTCTCCACCTCCCACAATCCTCCTGCTCTTGAGGCCGATTGGCTGGGTCACGTGGGTGGAGCCAAAAAAGTCCCCCAATGAGCAGCTCCGTGGTCTGAAAGGGCAGGGAAACAGCCCAATGAGCATCACCGCAGAGGAGCCAATCAGCTAGATGTTGCTGGGGCCGCTGTGAGCCAATCATCAGCCGGCAGCTGGAAGTTTGCTGGCAGCTGGAAGTTTGCTGGGGCCCCTTCGGCTGTGGCCCCTTCGGCTGTGGCTCTCAACATCTCAATTCCGAGGTCAATGCTTGGGCTAAACTGACATCAAGAGTGAGAAAGTATACTCCTAAAGTATATATTAAGTATACTCCTAAAGTATACATTAAGTATACTCCTGCTGCTACAAGGCCACAGCAAGGATATAAAAAATATGATTACGGGGACTGAAGAATTGTGACCTATCCTTCAGTTTAAAATGAACATGTAGGTTGGGGATGTGGAAGCATGCTCGCCTGGCATGCGTGAGGCACTGGATTCGATCCTCAGCACCACATAAAAATAAAATAAAGATATTGTGTCCACCTAAAAAACTAAAAAGTAAATATTAAAAATAAATAAATAAATAAAAGCAACATGTAAAACAGAGCCTTCTTTGACATATAATTAATGGTTAATTACATTTTTCCTGCCCAATTCTTTTTGGTTTTTATTTTTTAGCGCTGAGGGTCAAACCCAGGACCTCATGAATGCCATGCAAGCCCTCTACCACTAAGCCACATCTACAGCTCTCATATCATATTTTAAAAGAAAAAAAAAATTATTGCATGCCTCTGAAAGATTTGCTACTTATTTTTAATAATACTTCTATGCTTCATAAAAAGTTAGTCTGGGCATGTAAAATAGCAACCTCTCTAGAAAACAATTTCTTGGGTTTGTTTGTTTCTTCCTTCCTTTCTTCCCAATTGTACTTCTGGACATTAATCCAGACAAGTGAAAACTTGTATCCACACAAAAACATGTAAATATTCATAGTAGTGGAAACAACTCAAAAGTCCTTCAATGAATGAATAAACAAACCGTACTGCACGTGTACTATCCGATACTACTCAAAGATAAAAAGAAACAAACTATAGATATACACAATTTGGATAGATCTCAAGAGAACTATGCAGAAGAAAAATGCAAATCCCAAAAGTCTATAAAGTGTATGACTCCGTTTATGTAACATTCTCAAATGACAGAATAATAGAGATCGAGAACAGATCACTGGTCCGGAAGTTACAAATAGGGTGGGGTGAGAGGCTGGAGACAGCTGTGACTATAAGGGGTAGCATGAGGATTGTTATGATGAACCAGCTTTATATCTTAATTGTGATGGTGAGTACATATGGTAGAATTGCATAGACCTACACACACACACACACACACACACACACAGTATATACAAAAACCAATGAAATCTGAATAATGTGTGAATTGTGCTAATGTTCACTTCTCATTTCCTTGTTTTGACAGCATATCATAGTTATATGTTTCCACTGAAGGAAATCGGATTAAGGGCATGCAAGACACTTCTGTAATAATTTTGCAACTTTATGTGAATATGTAATCTTAAAATTTTTTTTAAATCAGATTTTGTGTCATGGTGATAAATGCTTCTCCTTTCTATTGCTATAAAATAATTCATCCATGGTTTTCTTCTTGTATTTTTATAGCTTAATTTACAAGGCCTTTTTATTGGGTTAAGGCACAAAGTCCCTGTATATACCCACCTACATGATAGATCCTTTTGGAAATTTTATATGTTTCTCAAAAGCTTCACTGTGATAAATTCATACAGACTTTGTCATTGCCCAGTGGTCTCTTAGTGAATAGCTCTCCCATTGTTTTCATGATATGGCAGTGGGCTTCCCCGAAAGTGAATGATGGGATTATGGGAGAAAGAAAGAAGCTGCAAAGAATATTATGACCTAGTCTGAGAAGTCACACGCAGTCATGTTGGCCACATTCACTTCATTGGAAAAGTCAGTAAGTCTGGCCCACACTCAAGCGGAGGGATGTTTGGCTTCACATTTTAAGGGAAGAGTATCAGAGAATTGCTGGCATATTGTAGAATCTTCAGGAGAGCAGGGGGGTAGGGCCAACTGGATAAACAGGAGCAGTGCTAGAAGATTTTGGCTACACAGTTAAAAAATATGTGTGTGTGTGTGTGTGTGTATTTAGTTGTAGTTGGACATAATACCTTCATTTTATTTATTTATTTTTATGTGGTGCTGAGGATTGAACCCAGCATCTTGCACATGCAAGGCAAGCATTTTACCCCTGAGCCACAATCCCAGCCCCACACACATTGTTTTTTTTAAGTTAGAGCATTACACATAGTAGTTGGGTTCATTCTGACAAAGTCATACATGCAAGGAATTTGATTTCAATCCTTATCTCCCACTCCCTTCCTTCTTCCCCCTATTCTCCTTCCTCTACTCTCTCTCTCTTTGGCTCTTTTATTTATTTTTGATTGATATTTTCTACATGTAAAGGTGGATTTTCTTTTGGCACATTTATGTATGCATGTAATGTGATTTTGATAAAGATTCATTCCAAATTTCCTCCCCTTTCTCATACTTCCTCCTTCCTTTCTCCACCTCCTACTCTACTAATCTTCCCTATATATTTGATATCCAATCTGTGACACTGCCTTCTTTCCCTTATTTTACTTTAGCTTCCACATATGAAAGAATCACTCAACACTATGTTTGGAGTCTAACTTATTTCCCTTAGCATGATGGTTTCCATTTCCATCCATTTACCTGCTAATGCCACTATTTCATCTTTATGTACACACAATTTTATACATTTTGAACTATGGATTTGACTAAGTCACATAATAAATTAATTACATTTCTTTCACAAAGAAACATGCTTTAATTTATTTGGTAAAGAACTGGAAGAGAGATGAAAGAACAAAAAGTTGGAAAGGACCTGGATGGGAGAAACTGGCTGAGGGGAAACTGACTTTGCTCAGACTGGAAAAAGGTCAGGTAGGCTTGGTGCACACCCTTCCACAGTGGCGTCATTGAGCATTCTCACTTTCCTGGGCATGATCTGGTACATAGGAGTTCCGGATCTGTGGAGGGGGAAACAAATCTATCTACCATTGCTCAGCCACAGCCTGTGTTCATTATTTGAAATACTGGATGACCCACAATGTCAGCTCCCCTCTCCTACTCCTCCAAATCCCTCAGGTTTTCTGGTTTGACAGCTATTCCTTTTTTAAAATTTTCTTTCTTCTTTCTTTCTTTCTTTCTCTTTCTTCTTTCTTTCTTTCTTCTTCTCTCTCTCTCACTTTCTTTTAGTTCTGATGGACACAGCACCTTTTATTAAATTTATTTTTACGTGGTGCTGAGGATCGAACCCAGTGCCTCATACGTGTATGGCAAGTGCTCTGCCACCGAGCCACAATCCCAGCCCTTGACTGCTATTCTCGAACATGGTTTGAACAAACTGTCAAGCACGCCAAGAGGATTTAACCTAGTCATTACTTAGAGATTTAATGTGAACAAAGACGTGGCATGAAACCCAACAGGTTTATTGTCTCTATAAAAGGATCGTTAAGGTCGAGTGTATTACCGCGTTCAGTACTAAGTGTACAGCACTCACCGAGCCCTGGTCACTTTACTGGACAAGTCGAAGGCAAGGAAGGAAAAAAGGTTTACCAGCAGTAGTCAGTGGTCAATTTGTTTAACCTCTCTACGCCTGGAAAACACTACCAGTCCACTTTGAGCCAGTTGGATGCAGGTGCTCCTTCTTAAGGGCCAGGAAGTCCCGGCAGAGAGCGCACCTCTGGCACCTCACCAGCAGCGAACAAAGTCCTTCCTGCAGCTCGCGGGGATCCGGGCGTCCAAGCGGGATCCCAGACGCAAAGACAGGAGCTTCCTCTTAAGGCCACAGTGTCTGGAGTGCTAAGGGGACAGCTACGAGCCGAGCAGGGTCCACCTAGGGCGCCCGGGATCGGACCGCACCCGTAGGGGGTCTTGGGGGCCTCTGGCTCCAGCCCAAGTAGTGAGGGGCAAAGCGGGTAGGCGGACAGACGCGGGAGGTCTAGAGTGTGGGAGCACACGCCAGGCTACGTAGGGACTAAGAGGCTGGGCGAACCTCGCGGTGGGCGGTGAAGACCAAGAGTCCCGCCCGATCCAGCCGCTTCCGGCGCCCCGGACACGCCCCTCGCTGGCTCTGCCACATCCTCTGGTGACGTCAGCCAGCGCCGCCATATTGGAAGGCCTCTGCCGCCGCCTCCGCTGGGGAGCTTGGGTTGTGCTGGGGCAGCGGCCGCCAGCAGGAAGGCGCTCATCTCCCGCCCTGCCGACGCCGGTCCCACCCGCTTCACCCCGACCTGTCTCCTCATGACTGCTCCCGGACCAGTTGCCGACCGACGTCGCCCCAGAACAGTGATTTAACACGGAAGCCCGGGTCGGGGGCCGCGGGGGAAGGAGGAGGAGGTGGAGGAGGAGGAGGGAGACCCGGTCGGTCCCGCGTCCCTCTCGGCCCGGCGCGGCTCCTTGGCCCGAGCCATGACCTCGCTGACCCAACGCAGCTCGGGCTTGGTGCAGCGGCGCACCGAGGCCTCCCGTAACGCCGCCGACAAGGAGCGGGCGGCGGGCGGCGGCAGCGGCAGCGGCGAGGACGACGCTCAGAGCCGCCGCGACGAGCAGGACGACGACGACAAGGGCGACTCCAAGGAAACGCGGCTGACCCTGATGGAGGAGGTGCTCCTGCTGGGCCTCAAGGACCGAGAGGTGCGGGCGGGGCGGGCAGGGCGGGGGCGGCGACACGGGGCCCGGACCCCAGGTGGGCTCCAGGTGGGCGCCGGCCTTGGGCCCGCGCACCTGCCCTCCTCGCTCCTGAGCCCGGAGGCCAGGAGCGCCCAGCTTGCCCCGAGGAGTGTTGAGTTGGCTCCCTCCTGCGCCGCCCGGTGCTTTCCAGATCCTCCTCGCACAGATTGCTTGGATTTTTCCTTCCCCCTTTCACAGTCTCTTTCCATTTCGACACCCGGCTGTCTGCGTTTGTTCCTCGCTTTTTCTCTGCCTGTTCAGCCTGAGTAGATCCTAGGTTGCAATTCCACCCTGGAGACTGCCCGCTAGACCGAACACCAGGACCTCCAGCGCCCTGAACTCTTGGGTTTTGCGGGTTTTAGGACCTGGGAGGGGTCCACAGATCCGCTTGTCAGGGAATTTGTATTTTCTTTTGAATAGATTAAGGTATACCACTTGGTGTTATGAAAAAATTCGGAGGAAAAAGTTATTTTTCCTATTAAAGTTGAAAGTCATAAGTTGTCATGAAATTTGGAAAACGACTTTCTAGATGATCTTGCTTTAGGTGAGAGTTTATCTTTAATATTGCTGTTAAATTTTATTAGTTGACTGTTATGAAGAAAAAAAATTTGACGTTTTAAAGGAATGGCTTTTTTTCGTAAAGTGCTTGAAATGCTAGGTTTGTAATTTGATGAAAGGTCTCAAAGATTTAGATAGGTTGTAGTTGCGATTGATATTTGTGTTCTGACTTTTGAAATAGATCATTTTCATCCTAATATCCAGAATTATCACACAAAGAAAAGTTGGGGAAAAAAACTACAGTGAACATCTTTATATATACTCATGTCTAGACTCTAATAGAACTATTTTGTTTTATTTGCTTTTTCACATATACACCCAGCTACAAAACTGAATTTTAAAGAGATCTGTACATAAATACATGATTGTATATTCTATAAATGATGAGTTGTGTGGCCCTAGGAGCTTTTTTACCTTAATGTGGAAACTAGACAACATCTTTTGAGAGTCAGATGCAGAAGTTTGTTTTGTTTTAAGTTAATTTTTCATTTGGGAAGGTGGGCAAAAGATTTCATCCCAATAAAACTTTCTTTTCCTAATGCCCCAGATTTTATCAGGCATAGATGAGTCTTTTTATGGACTGTTTGTAATTTAGTAATCTAATGCATTAAGTTTTACCTTCATAGAAATGTCTAGGGCGTCTGCAATATCTTGATTTCTCAGATCTTAATAAATAACAGCCACTTTGAAAAAAGTTGATGTCTCTTTGACTGTAAAAGGGTCCCCAGTATCTGTTTATTGCCGAGTTGTGATGATAAAAGTAGGCCATATGTGAATTTCCTTTTTTCTGAGGATGAATAAACAAACTAGATATTAATGTCCAGAAATGTGATTTAGAAAGTATTCAACTTGACCTTTTTTAGGTTTCAGAGTTTGGAATCTTGTTAGTAAACTATTAAACATTTTTATTTAAGCCCCCCACCCCCATTTTAGAAAATATCAAAAAAGCAGAATGAAGAAAGCAAGCATTTCTGGTTAATAATTTAGTTTTTGGTACTTCTGTTTGGATAAAACTGTGTAAAACTAAATTATAAAGAAATGTTAAAACAAAAAGTAGCTTTAGGTGTTGAGTCACTAAGTGTGAGGAATTATAGTAAGTACCTCTTCTCCCCCCCCAAATATGTATTAACTCTTCATGTTTAAAGCTATTACCATGCTGTTTTCTGTGATTGGGCCTCAAGAACATAATTAAAGAATTTGTTGATGTTTAATGATACTTACACTATTTAGACAATTTGAAGTTCTTTGGAAGGTAATTGAAATCATCTGATATGTTTGTTATTAGTCACTATATTTTGCAAGTCATGGACAAGGTCCACAATAGCTAATTCTTCTTGCTGATTTCAACAACCACATAGGGCTCCCTTCCCCTGCTTTTTGTAGGCAGGTCTGAGGAGTTGTGATCTGGGGTTTTGCATTTGTCTTAGATTTTGGTTTTAGAAATTAACCTCTATTTTTTTCTTTCATCACATACTCACATAGTAATTACCTGTACTGTAAATTCATCCATTCATGTTTTCCTGCTTGGTAAGTTCCCCCTCTCTCATGTCTTATATCACCCTTTTTAGGGGGCAGGAATTGCTTTTTTACCCCAAACGTAGGCATTTATGCTTATTAATATTAGATTTCAACTTACCAAATTTGTTATTAATAAATTCTAAACTGTAGTAATATGGATTAGTAAATGCACTATGTTTATTTTAACTTAACCACTTTTGTAATATCTGAGTACTTTTAAGATATTTGAAAGCTAAACTTTAGGCAAGTCATTATTGTTGGACATGTATTACATATATGTATATATACATACATATGTGCATATATTATAGCCTTATTTTAAATTAAAATCATTTAAATAAATTTCTTAATAATGAAATTTTACTCTGATTAAAAAACCCAGGTTTATTAATTACATATTTTGGCTCTTTAAAAATGTTGGATGACAATAAACCTGCAGAAAAATGCAAATAAACATAAATTTTTACAAACTGAATCCTGTTAAATCAGTATGTAGGGCAAGAAATAGTTTATGACCAACTCTCCAGAAACCTCACTTGAATTTCTTTCCAGTCACTATCTTTTTCTTGAGAATAACCACTTGCTTAACTTTAAAATTCAGGATAGACTTACTTTTGCCTGGTTTTTGTACTTTTATTTGTGTCTGGCTTTTGTTCTTCGTTGGTCAGTCCATGTTGTGTGAAATTGTCGTTTGTTTATTCTTATTGTCATACCAATTTGCTTATTTTTTTAATATATCACAAATTACATTGTTTCATTCAATTTAAAATATTAAAAAATTGTTTTGGGATTCCTCTTTGACCTATGGGTTATTAGGAAAATATTTTTTAGTTTTCAAATATTTATTGCTAAATATTTTTTATTTTTTTGTAGTTGTAAATGGACAGAATGCCTTTATTTTATGTGTTTGTGGTGCTAAGGATCGAACCCAGGTGCCTCACACATGTGAGGCAAGTGCCCTGCCACTGAGCTACAGCCCCAGCCCTTTATCACTAAATATTATTGCCGAAAATCTTGTTATTTTCTTTTTTAAAAATTCATTTATTTGTTCTAATTAGTTATACATGGAAGTGGAATGTATTTCGATTCATAGTATACAAATGGAGCACAATTTTTCATTTCTCTGGTTGTACACGAAGTAGAGTCACATCATTCATGTCATCATACATGTACCTAGGGTAATACCAATTTACTTTTAACACAATCTACAATATTTTAAAGATTACTTTGATATTCTGAGTCAAGTCTCTTCCTTCCTTTTACTGAACAGAAGGTTCAGTTTGCCAATAAGCAGATGGTCTGGCTTCACAATGCCTATTAAGGGTGAGTCTAAAGTCGTTGAGATTGATTTTTTTTTTTTTTTTTTTAAGTGCACATTTCAGATTTTTTTACCAGTGATTTTCCTTCCCAGCTTTTATAAAACACAGATGCCTAGGCCCCTTAGGGGATTCTGCTGCTCACTCTGGGTAAAGAATCAGTGGCATAGGTAACTTCAATGGCATTTCAAGGATTGCAGATAGGTTTAGGTTTACACTTGAATTCACCTTCCAATTAATTTGCTAATTTCTGTTATCCCTGCCCTTCCCTCCTTGTATTTGAGGGGGAGGGAGAGCAAAAGTGGTAGGTGTTTTTCTTTTTCTTTCCCCATTTATTTATTTTTTGCTGTGCTAGGTATGAAAATCAGGGCCTTACACATGCCAGGCAAGTTCTACTATGGAGCCACATCCCAGGCCACCCCCTCCCATTTTATTTTAATTTGAATTTATTTTTGTTACCAGGGATTGAGCCCAGAGACAGTTAACCACTGAGCCACATCTCCAACCTTTTTATTTTTATTTATTTACTTATTTTTGGTACCAGGAATTGAACCCAGGTGTACTTTGCCACTGGGCCATATTCCCAGCCCTTTTCTATTTTTTGAGACAGGACCTCAGAAAGTTGCTGAGGGCCTCACTAAGTTGCTCAGGCTGGCTTTGAGCTAGTGATCCTTATTTCTTTTTTCCCTATAGATGCCTCCAATAGAGCATTTTCATTTTATTGATAATTACCTATACTAATAGGTTATTTTCATATAACGTGTGTGTGCCTGTTGAAACAACTCAACCCATGCTGTACTACTGAGTACATCCCCAGCCCCTCAGGTTACTTTTGAATAACTTTAGTGGCGAATCTTAGTTTTTTTTTTTTTTTTTTTGTGGTCCTGGGGACACTGAATAATACAACTGAATTTAAAACCCAGTGCCTTGTACATGTGAGGCAAGCACTAAATCTTAGTGTTTTAAGTTTGGATTTGATTATTTTAAACTGCCAGTTACATAGTTTGCCTATGGAATAGAGAAGTGAAGAGAAGCGTAGTTGTGGTCCAAATGTATTATTTGCTTTACATATTGAAGTTCTCTGAGCTTTGGAATTCTCATGTAAAATGGTTTTGATTGTAGTGTTGTGGACATTTGTTTAATTTTCCACAATGTCTTCCTGGTTCTGTCATTGAGAGTTCCCCATTGTGTGTAACTCTGTGGTGGCCTCTTGAATCATCTTCTCCTAACCTTTTATGCTGCAGCCAGAATTGTCTAGTCAAGATGTTTTTTCCTTAGGTTTTGGGTCTGGAAAGAGCAACAGTTCTTTGGACATTTTTTTCAAAGTAGTGTCCATGTATGAATCAAACTCTTCTTTGACTTGTTTTTTTTTTTTTTTGAGCTTCTTTCTTTCTAGTTCATTGGTGCCGTCTTTTTCTAGCCTGATTTTTATTTTGTAAGTTCCAACACCTTCAGTAAAGTTTCTTTTTTAGAGGTTGTATTTCTAATGTTTGTAGACAGTTTCAGTACAACTGAATTTAAAAAAATAAGTAGATGCTTGAGCTGGATAATAATTAAATTTAAAATTCAGTTATTTGAATTTAATTGACTGACTTGTGGTTTTTACACTGGCTCCAAAAATGGGGAAAAATTTTCCATGGTCGCTACTTTGAAATATAGTACTTGTCAAGATGTATAACTTTGATTTTTAAAAATTCTTTCCACATTTGCAGTTGATGTATGCTATTTGTACGTGACAAATTTGTAAATGAGAATTACATTCAACAAATATTCAGAATTTCATGTTGTCGAAGATTTTTAGTAATTCGAAAGTCTAATAAAGCCTTCTGAGATGTCTATCTGTCCCCTCATGCCTGTGCTGATGCACATGGTTTAGGTTTCTCTTTTCAAAGCTGGAAAGACTGCAACCTGTTTTAGTATCATATTATAGTATTTAAATGTCATTTAGTATACTTTGAAGTTTTTGAATTTTAAAATGGAAAACAGGTTGTTTTCTTGTTAATTGTTTGATAAACCTGATCTGTAAGAATATAACTGGGGCTGGGGTTATGACTCAGAGGTAGAGCGCTCACCTAGCATGTGAGAGGCAGTGGGTTCGATCCTCAGCACCACATAAAAATAAAATAAAGACATTGTGTTCACCTATAACTAAAAAATAAATATTAAAAATACAACAAAGAGTAAAGTACAGCATTTACCAAAAGAGTTTTCTGGTAAATATACTTTTATTTTTTATTTTTTTGTATTAGGGAATTGAACCCAGGGTCCCTCTACTATGCAGTTATACATAAATAAATAAAAATATATACACACATAAATAATTTATTTATTTATTTTTGGGGGAGTACCAGGGATTGAACTCAGGGGCACTTAATCACTGAGCCACATCCCCAGCCCTATTTTGTATTTTATTAGAGGCAGGCTCTCATTGAATTGCTTAGTGCCTCACTTTTGCTGAGGCTGGCTTTGAACTCTCCATCCTCCTCTTAGCCTCCCGAGCTGCTGGGATTACAGGGTGTGCTACCATGCCGGGCTTCCCTCATATTTTTTTAATCATGAATACATTTTGAACTAAAATTATTTTTATACTTAATAAATTGTATTTAGTTTACATATTCCTTTAATGGAGGGATTCCTAAATTGGAGTCAACAGATGGGGTTTAGAAACTTTGTGATCCTTGAGCAAATGTGTGTGTTTTCCTGGGGAAAGGCTGTAACTTTCAATAATAGTCAAAACATTTTCATGATCCCCCAAAAGTCAAAATTGACCTAATGGAGCTCTTTTTTTGTTTTAGTTTAAGGTTTTTGTTTTTGGTTTGTCTCATTCTTCTTATTCCTCCTGAAATTGACTGTAGAAAATTTCAGGTTTCATGGTTGTAGTGAGTTGGATTTTTAGTTACAAGTGGCAGGGTGTGATGGCTTATGACTGTAAACTCAGCAACTCAGGAGGCTGAGCCAGGAGGATTGAAAGTTTGAGGTTAGCTTCAGCAATTTAATGAGCCCCTAATTAATATAGCAAGACCCTGTCTCAAAATAAGAAAATGAGCTCTGGTGATGGAGCTCAGTGGTAGTCCTGGGTTCAATCTCCAGTACCAAACAAACAAACAAAAAAGATTTGAAATATGAAGTCAATATTTCCATGGCCTGTTCCAGAGTTCTCGTAAGTGAATTTAGGAGAAGTGTAATTACCACATCTAGGATTCTAACCATGTCTATGTTTATTGAGCTTAATGTTTATTGAACACATTCTCTGTGCCAGACCATTTACTATAGGTACAAATGTTAGAAAATCTCTGTTTTTAAAGTTTATTTCCTTTCTGTATGTCAGAATTCATCCAATAAACTACAAAACTTAATTATGGTGCTCTTCAGATTTTTCAGTATTATTTCAGCCTGACACATATCTACCATTCAGTAAATATTTTATTTATTTATTTTTTGGCTATCAGGGATTGAACTCAGGGGCACTCAACCACTGAGCTATTCCCACTCCTTTTTATTTTTTGAGACAGGGTCTCACTTAGTCTCCAAGTTGGCCTCAAATTTGTGATTTTCCTGTCTCAGCCTCCTGAGTAGCTGGGATTATGATTGTGCACCAGTGTACTAGCTGGAAATCTTAATATTTTTGTGTGGCTTGGAATGGAACCCAGGACCTTACTGCAGTGTCCTGAGTTCTAGGCTAGAAACATTAGGAGTATAGCTCCCTTCCACGGTCTTCATACTCTTAATCTGAGAGTCTAGGAGAGTGAAAGGAAAGCCAATAATTTTAAGCTTTTAAAAATTGTGGTAATTTTACCACAATACATAACAAAATATTTTAAGTCTTTTTTTAAAGTGTATAATTCAGTGGCATTAGATACATTCATTGTTTTGCAGCCATCACCATTCCCATATCTTTTTAATCATCCTATACCGAAATTTCTGTGCTCATTCCCCATTACCCTTCCCCTCAGTCCCTGATAATCATTGTTCTGCTTTTTGTCTCTGAATTTTTTGTTTTTGTTTTTGATACCAGGGATTGAACCCAGAGATGCTTAACCACTGATCCACATCCCCGGCCCTTTTTATTCTTTATTTTGAGACAGGGTCTCTCTAAAATTGCTGAAGCTGTCTTTGAATTTGGAAGCCTTCCAAGCTGCTGGGAATGCAGGTGTATGCCACCATGCCCAGCTCCTGTCTCTATGAATTTGACTCTTCTAGGTATTTCATGCAAATGAAACCAACACTTGCCCTTTTGTGTGTATTTTACTTTATCTTTTCAAGGTTTATTCATATGTACCATGTATCACAATTTTATTCTTTTTAAGACCAAATAATAATCCCTTATAGGGGCTGGGGTTGTGGCTCAGTGGTAGAGCGCTTGCCTAGCATGTGTGAGGCACTAGGTTCATTCTTCAGTACCACATATAAATAAATAAAGGTCCATGAACAACTAATAAAATATTAAAATAATCATCCATTATAGTACCTATTATATTTATCCATTCATGGGCTTTGGGTTGTTTCTACTTGTAATTTTTTATATTAATAACTGGTAAGAGAAGAGAAATTTTTTGGGGGTGGTATTGGGGATAGAACTTGGGCTTTCAACCTATGAGCCACATCCTATTTTGCATTTTATTTAGAGACAGGGTCTCACTGAGCTATTTAGCGCTTTGTTATTGCTGAGGCTGGCTTTGAACTCGCTCATCTTCCCAAACTGTTGGGATTACAGGCATGTGGGTGTACCGCCCTGCGCAGCTAAGAGAATTTTTTGAAGGGAGGGAGCTCTTGGTCATTGTCTGTTTTCCCAGATTTCATGAGGAAGGGAAAAGTGACTGTTGTCAGTGGTAGAATGGGTAGGTGTTGAGTACTCTAAGGAGTGGAATAAATACCTGTAGGTGAGGGGTGACCAAAGAGGAATGTTGGAGAGGAGATGAGCACTTTGGGGAGATAAGTTTTTTGTTTTTTTTTTTAATGAGATCTCAATGAATTGCTCAGGCTGGTCTCAGACTCCTGGGCACATGTGATCTTTATGTGTCACCCTTCCAAATTTTGGGACTACAGGTACTCTACCACTGTGCACTTCTGGAGATAAGTTTTGAGCCTCCTTTTTGGGATTACAAGTATGTGCTAAGGCCCAACTCTATAGTCTTATTTTAAAGGAGTTTGCCTATGCTCATTTTTATTTAAAAAGTGAGTGGACTATCTTATGACACATGTTCTATTAACATTCTTTCTCTTAATGACACACAGTGATCACCTTCTCATGTCAGTAAAGAGAATTTTTCATGGTATGTGCTCATGAAAAATTTCAGTTGGCACACTCAGAAGTAAAATGTTTCATTATTTGTAATGACTTCATGTTAGAACATCTTCCTTGATATATGGTAATTTAGATCCTTGTATTTAAATATAGTCATGAACTGGGCCTTTAACTTTGTATACAACTTTGTGCTTCTGCCTCCTAAGTGGGGTTGATTTTCTGCTGTAAGAAAAGCATGCAGAGACCACTATATAATAAATGTTATATTGACTAGATAGAAAATTTATGTGCCTCCATTATTCTATATACTTCTATAGAACTTTTCAAAGTGTTTCAACTTCAAATATTGACAGTGTGAAGTAGTAGTGATATTACTATATCTAGAGTCCACTGCTCTTGGGCATGAATAATTGGTAGTTCCTCATTCTCCTTGAGCTGAGTTCCACAATCTTGTGAAACTAGAAGAATAAAGTGTATAATCTTCTAAGGATTTCTTAGCTTTTAAGGATGTACAATCTTTGGACATGATATACATCAAATGCTTAGCATAGTTTTAACATATAGTAGGTACTCAGTTTATGGCAGAGTATGACTATGTGAATTTTAAAAAGGGATTTGGAAGGATATGTCCCAAGTGTTAATGATGTTACCTTGAAGAAGTAGGTGAGGGATGGAAGGGGAGGGAGGAGGTAGTTTAATTTTCTCTCATGTACTTCTATTTGAATTTTTTTTCTAAACAAGTGAGAGTGCTTCAGATGTCTCAAGAAAGTGTGTAAATGAGCTGAGAAAAGGCCAGTGAGCAATACTTTTAAGGAATAGGTAGAGTAACCTGTCAATGACTCTGAGCAGTAGTTGCCAGAGGAAAGCCAGAAGAGGGGTTGTAGAAGCTAAGGGAATGCCATCAGCAGTGAATGTGGAGGAGTTAAGTGAAACCTTTTTCTTAAGAATTTTATCATGGTGCCCTGGACTGGGAAGTAAAAGGGAGACTTCTTTTTGACTGTACTTTGAGTTTGGTGTGAATGGAAAGAAGTTAGGACAGGGTTGGTCCTTAATCTCCTTCATATGATGGGCAAACTTGAAAATTTTGAATGCTAATAACAGGGAGGTGCTGGTGTATATGTAAGAACTTTAAGGTATTTAGGAAGGCAGGAGGTGTGAACAAAGGTAAGTCTTAAGAGAATGGGAAGAAGGATTAGCTTTAGGCAGGGCAGTTTTCTTTTGGTAACCAGACAAAGGAACATGTATGGGTAAGATTGAGTTTATTGGGTTGATTTATTGCTTCTGTGAAGTAATCTGCAGATGAGCTGAATTCAGGAATTGGAGAGAATGGAATTTTGAAATAGCTGTGATAGAGAGTAGTGAGAACTTTGACCAGGGGAAGCAGCAGATAGATTTGCCAAGTTGTTAAGGGATTGACTTAAATTGGAGATAGTAGAGGTCCTAGTGATCCGAGGCCTGGTTATTATTCCTGTGGAGGAATGCATTCTGATTTGCAGATTGCTTAAAAAGGAAATTGAGTAACATGGGAAAAGGTGTGTTTTTTAGCAGGACTATATATATATGATTATATATGAATGTATGTTTTTATATTCGTGCTTTTCTCCCAATATACAAAAAAGGTACCATTTTGTACTTTGTTTTTTATGTGTTATATTCTGAAGATTGTTATCTATCACTATAGAGGGTTTTTTTTTTTTTTTTCCTTCCATTTTTTTGGTACTGTGCATTGAACCTAGGGATGCTTTGCCACTGAGCTACATCCCCAGCTCTTTTTTTTGAAGCAGGGTCTCACTAAGTTGCTGAGGCTGGCCTCGAACTTGTGATTCTCCTGCGTGAGCCTGCTGAGTTGCTGGTATTACAGGTATGTGCCACTGTGCCCAGCTATATAGAGATCTTTTGTGCCTCCATAGTATTCTATTATGTGAATATCTTTCAGTGTGTTCATCCAGTATAATGATGTATGGATCCCATTTTTTTTTCCTAATGGCTATCAAATTATCTCAACATTACTGATTAAAATGGCTAATTCACATTGATTTGAGATGACACGTTTATCATGTAATTTGTTTCAGTAAAATACATGGGTCTGTTTCTGAACTCACTTTTTTTTTTTAAAAGTCTTTTTAGTTGTAGACAGATACAGTACCTTTTATTTTATTTATTTTTACGTGGTGCTGAGGATTGAACTCGCTGTCTTGCCATATATCGTAGGCAAGCGCTATATCACTGAGCTACCACCCCAGCCCTGAACTTACTTTTTTTAGTCTCTTTATTCCTGTGCGGATCAGTATCCCAGCACTAGAGTTCTAAAGAGTTCTAAATTTTTTTTCAGTATCTCCTAGGACAGCTTCCACTTTGGTGTGCTCATATTGCTTTTTACTTCCTTAAGTTTTCCTGGCTTTAGTCTTTCTTTTTTTTGTTTTTTATTCTTCAGACATTTTTTTAAATTTGAATAGCTCCAGAGGGAAAACATCTGTTGCTATTTTTATTGGGATCATATTAAATTTATAAGTAAGCTTAAAGAGACCTCGTAACTTCATAATGTTGAGTTTGTATCCAAGAATGAGAAATCTTTTCATTGCCCAAGTCTATTTTTAAGTCTTTCAAAAGAGTTTTTAAGGCCCTTTTTAGCTAGATTTTGCCTAGACACTTTGTTGCTATTTTTAAATGAAGTCTTTTCAATTGTATTTTAACTTTTTATATGTTCACATTTATATTTTGTATATAACTGCTGCTGATATCAGTTTTATAATCCTGCCAATTTATTCTCAGTCATTTTTTCTAGTTACCCAATTACATCATGTGCAAATGTACATAGTTTCACACCTTTTCCAGTTCTTATGTATTTGCTAAGTTTCAATTTCTAGGTACCCCATTAGATATGTATAGTGTATTTTAACTTTGTTCCTCAGTTCTTTATATGCTATTCATCAGTTTTTAAAATACCCTAGTTGACTTACAAATAGCTTTTTTTAAAGATTGATATTTCTTTTTTTTAACTTTTACTTATTTATTATTTATTTATATGCAGTGCTGAGAATTGAGCTCAGTGCCTCACCCATGCTAGGCAAGCACTCTTGTCCCTGAGCCACAACCCCAGCCCAACTTAGAAATAACTATTAAAATAGATCATATGTGTGTCTTGCCCTAAGCCACACTCTTGGTAAATTCTTTTTTTTTTTTTTTAATATGTGATGCTGAGGAATGAACCCAGGGCCTTGAGTGCTCTACTGCTGAGCCACAACCCCATCCCTCTGGGTAAATTCTTAATTGACAGAATCATATTTGTGGAATGTTTGAAGTCTGTCTTGCTGTATACTGCCTCTCACCTTTGGTGTTAAATAGAAAATTACAATTATTCTGTTTACTTTTTTGGTTTTATATCTATTTGAGGCCTTTGTGTGTGTGTGGTTGTGCTAAAGAATTACAATATGCACCTTCATTTTATTATATTCTTCAAATTAATACTAATCAAATTCTGGTGAAATATAAATTTTGCTCCAGGAAGCTTTATTTACTTCCCTTTCCTGTATGAACTTATCGTTGGAAGTATTACAGCTTTATAAGTTATAACCCTAACAATGCTGTTCTATGAAATCATCTACTTTTAAGTCAGTTTTAAAAGGCCAGTGAGGAAATATATAGCCTTATGTTTATTTACCTTAATATAAAAGATTGATATTATTTACATTCACCAACAGGAGTCCTTTATTTCTTGTAAAGTAGGCTTGCCAGCAGCAAATTCAGTCGTTTATCTGCAAATGCTTTGTTTTTTTTTTTTTTTGAAGAATAGTTTTGCTGTGTATGAAGTCTTCGTTGACAGTTTTTTTCCCTTCAGTACATTGAATGTTATCTTTAATTCCTTCAGTGTTTCCAGTGAGAATTTATTAATCTGTAATCTCCTTTTTCCTAGGATGTGGTAAGTCAGTTTTCTTTTGCTGCTTTTAAGGTGTGATTTTTCTTAATCCAGGGGTGCTTAACCACTGAGCCACGCCCTTTTAAAATTTTTTATCTTGAGACAGGGTCTCACAAAGTTGCTTAGGGTCTTGATAAATTCCTGAGGCTGGCTTTGAACTAGTGATCCTCCTGCCTCAGCCTCCTGGGCCACTGGGATTATAGGTGTGGGCCGCTGGGATTACAGGTGTGTGCCATGGCCCAGTTTCTCCATGGAAATCTTTAGTAAAAGGTGAAAGATATATGCGATTTGAAGAGAAACCAGAATATTCAAGGTGTGCTGTTTGTTTTTGCCTTTCAATAATATGACTATTGTGTGTTTAGGTGAGGCTCTCTTTGCGCCTCCCTCCTTTGGAATTTGTTAAACATTTGGATCTTAGATGAATGTATTCCCATCAAATGTGGGAATTTTTCACCTGTTATTTTTTCTGCTTCCTCATCTCCCTGTGAGATTCCTGATACTCTTATTCTGGGATGTTTGAAGGTGTCTATGGTCTCTCCTTTTTTCTTTGTTATTCAAATTAAAGTTTGATTTCTGGTCTGTTGTTGAACTCTTATAGTGAAATTTTCATCTCACTATACTGTTCAACTATAAAACTAGCATCTCTTTATATAGAGTTTCTGTATTTGATGAATCATTTTTTTTAAGAGCCATTGTAATTCTTTAAACATGTTTTCTTTTAGTTCTTTATCAGTTATTTGGTAGAATGTTTCTCAGTTTGGATTTGTATAAATCCTTTTTAATGTGGGGTGTGTGTGTGTATGTATTTATGGATTTGCTTGGAATTAGGGAGACTGATTTTAACATGGCATTAAATTTTAGGCAGTGTTGGGTAACAAGTTCTTATTTACTCTCAGACAAGTGGATTATATTGATTGGTTGAATTGTAGTTGGTTAATAGTATCTGCATTTATTGTGATAATCACACTTGTTGATTTCCTATTAATATTAATAGGATCTATTAATTAATAGATCCTAGCGGTATAGCCATGTAAATTTGAATTTCTTGGTCATGCATAGCATTTCTTAGTTTACAGTGAACCTTTTAGTTGTATTTTCTGTAATTGAAATAGAAAAGGCCTTTGTTATATTATCACTGATTTAATATTATAAGTCCAGTGTGTCACTAGATTCCTTTTGGTCTTCTTGAAAGTTATGTGTTTGCCTCAGTAATTCAGATGGAGGGTTTTTTTTTTTTTTTTTTTTTGGTATCATGGATTGAACCCAGGTGCCACATCCCGCCCCTCCTTTAATATTTTATTTAGAGACAGGGTCTCATTAAGTTGCTTAGAGCCTAGCTAAGTTGCTGAAGCTGGTTTTGAATTTGCAATCCACCTGCCTCAGCCTCCCAAGTGACTGGGATTACAGGCGTGTCCACCTCACGTGTGGCTCAGTTGGAGGTAATTTAATGCAGGCATTTAGTGTTATTACCTTCAATGTGAAACACTATTAAATAAAAAAATTTAAGAGTGAAAGTTAAAAAAAAAAAGTTATGTGTTTGTAAGATCAAAAACCTCTCAAAGTAGCCCAAGTAACAGTAGATACAGGTAGGTATATCTTGTAGAAACAAGGTTTAGTCCAACCATATAGGTATGCTTTAGTTATTAGGGTGTGTGTGTTTGTGTGTCTCTCTGCTTCACATTGTATAATCCCCTGTTTTTACTGTGAAAATATCTCTGCTTAGCTTTATTTAAACTCTTGCATTTGTATAAAATGACTTGTAATTTCTGTATACACAATTATAGTTCCAGTGCCTCCATAACTGACCCAGTGTGCCAAGTTCAGGTTCTTTTTTTTTTTTTTAATTTGTTTTTTTAAGTGAGATAATTTTTTAAATATTTATTTTTTAGTTTTCGGTGGACACAACATCTTTATTTTATTTTTATGTAGTGCCGAGAATCGAACCCAGTGCCCCACGCATGCCAGGCAAGCGTGCTACCCCTTGAGCCACATCCCCAGCCCCAAGTTTAGGTTCTTGAGTAAGACTTTAATTTGCACATTCTAGTCTAGTTAGATGTCTCAGGCACAATCACCTCGTTCTATAGATGGGGCATCATTACCACTGCTTTTTGGATTGGGTTTGGTAGTAAACCCCACGTTTTGGTAATGTTATTTTCTTTTGTTGGGGAAAGTCTGTTTAGGAAGATGGTTTCAGAACATTGATTATATTAGAATTCAACTCTATGGAAATATTATGTGGAAGATACAGTGTTGTGTTTTAGTGGTTTCATTTTGAAATATTTTGTATGTGAAAACTGTATCTGTTCTTGGTGCATATTACTGGTAGTTGAGAACTGTATATTTGTAAAAGGTTTAATTTAGAAGTTACACACTGGTTTGTAGGTATATTTTGTTTGATCTATGTAGTGGTAAAACTTGTTGAACTATTTCAAAGATAGGACATTTTACACAAAGACATTTTTATTCTCTTGGAAAATTAAAAGATGTGGCAAGAGTATGCACATTTTACACATGGCAGCGGGTTTTTTGGTTTTTGAACCCCCCAGAGGCAGTTAAAGCCACATCCCCAGTCCTTTATTTATTTTTCATTTTGAGACAAGGTCTTGCTAAGTTGCTGAAGCTGACTTTGAGTTTGTGATCCTCAGCCTCTTGAGCTGTTGGGATTACAGGCATGCGCCACTGTGACATGCCAGTAGTTGTTTTGAACTGAGTTGTTTTTCTGCATTTGGTAGGGAGGACATTCTCATTTGTAGTAGTCTATACCTGGGCTCTTTATTCAATCATGTTTGTTCTTTGTACATTCTAAGTATTTGAGTTTGCAGTCTCCCACCGCCTATTCCATTGTAGTTGTATGTATTTGTCATTATTTAAAAATTACTGTTTGCCAGGAGTTGCTTTATATGTACTCTTTATGCAAAGAAAACTAATCTTGGAAATTTAATTACATAGTATGTGGCAGAGTGGGGGTTGATTTGAATTTTCAGGTGTTATTCATAGTTTGGGCTCTTAAGCTCTGTTCTTTATTACCTCCCAGTTCTATTTTAATTTGTCCTTAGCCTTTCATTGGAAGTTTTTTAGTGCTTCTAATATTTTGCCTTTATCACTGTTATTCATACTGTGTTAATTATTACCTTATATGTCTGAACAACCATGGTCTTTTCCAGTCTTCTTTAGTCTATAAAGTCTAAACTAAAATTAACTATTTCTTTAATTTATAAAGTCTGAAATAAAATTAACTATAACCATTTCTACTGCTAACATTTCTTATCTACTTAAAAATGGAAACATTTTATACACACACACATAATTTGATAATGTAATTCTTATTTTTGCACTGATCTTTTGCACCAGGATTTAAAAAAAAAACTGATTTACATAGAATTGTAATCTGCAAGCTGTTAAAGGCATACCAAAAATAAGTGTTCCAAGGTCAAGAAAGTTTGGGAAATACTGAACTTACCTGATATACCACCCCCCATTTTTCCATATTGCAAACACATTAGGGAAAATCTTACAGTTAGGTGGGTGGTGCATGCCTGTAATCCCAGTGGCTCAGGAGGCTCAGGCATGATTGTATGTTCCAAGCCAGCCATAGCAATTTAGCAAGACCCTGTCTCTAAATATAAAATGGGCTGGGGATGTGGCTCAGGGTTAAACATTCCTGAGTTCAATCTCTGGTACCATACCAAACCAAAACAAACACACACATCTGAATATATCTCTCATATGACATTTATATAATATGTATTTATTTTATTAAAATTGTGAGTTCCTTCTTAACAGAAGACTAGGCACTTAAGAGTAGATCAGTGGTGAGACCTCATTTCAATGTTTGCAGTTATAGGGGACCCAGTAAAAATATCTTCCCCATTCAGGTTGGGCCTTTTGAGGGGGAAATGAAAATCAGGCATTTGGAATCCAAATAAGTATCAATATTATCACTGAGAAAAATCAGTTGATTCTTGCTTATATGTGAAACCACATTGGGTTTCCTATAATCTCTGCTCCCCAAATTTTGACCTTGATCCTGCCCATTGAGGGAAGTATTATGTCTGCAGAACATGTTCCCTGGGTCATTCCCTTGTTATTGTGTCATTCATTTTTTCTTCTGGGCTCCTTACTTTTGAATGGCATGCTATATGAAAAAGGGAGTTTATCCCAGTTTAGTTTTGAACAACCTTAATGTTATCTGCCCTGAAGATTGGCCATTTGTCTGAGGCTTTGACCCTAGAAACTTTAAACAGATTGGTATAGAAGTCTGCAGACGGGTGCTCCATTGCAAAGTGTTTGCCTTCTGGGATTTAATGGTTATTAAGAGGTGACTGGTAAAAGGCAAGTAGTTTTTCTTTTCTTTCTTTTATTTTTTTATTTAAATAAATTGGTCTCCAGGGGTTTCTTCCTGTCTCGCTTCCCAGTTTTGTTCGATATCTCTGAGCTGCACATGGTATAACTTTCAAATGTGCCTGTTTATAGGTTTTTCTGGCATCCCAGTACATCAGCACAGCATATTGGGGTCTTAATGGCATACTCTGTTCTGCATGCTTTGTTGTGTTTTGGATCTATAAACCTAGTAAAGTCATGTTTTTCTGTATTCTTTGTGGGTGGATATGACCTATTCCTTTTTGGGATGTCTCTGTTCTTCTCCTTATATTTTGAAATATATGGACTAATTTCTGATCATAATCTTGGACTTGTAGTGCTCCAAACTATTTATTTTGTGATCGTCTTAGGACTGAGTTATTAGTTATACAGTGCATGGGGGATACCCTCAAGGTCCTGTGGATCCTAGTGCAGCTGCTGCTGCTTCATCAACCAGCTGATTGTCTAGTGGTCCGTCCTTAGGGTGACTGAATGTTGAGCACTAGTGGACTGAGGCCATGAAGGTATCCCCTCCATTAGTGGTTGTAGAATTTCAAATCCATTTAAGGTTGAAATGATTATTAGCTTCCAGGAGCAAGAGTTGGGTACCATCCCTGAATACATTATCAATTCTTTATCCTCTCAAGTATGGTTCCATATTTTTAAATCAAATAATAGCTTGATATTGCCAGTTAATCACTAGTCTTCCCCACATATTTTAATTACCATTTTAAAGTAGTGGCTTTCTCTGCTTGATAGATGGGTATAAGATTTTTGCTGGGCACAAACAAGTGTTGTGAATACATAACTATTCTGCCTAGACTACAGACTACTAATTGCTTCATAGAGAGTAGCAGTTTGAAATCCTCTGGGCTGTCTGGTTGTTATTGATGCACTCCTATAAAATCATATTCACTGATAAATCGGGCAGATTGTCAGCATGACTAGATCTGGGTATTCAGTTGCCCAATCTTGTACCACATTTTAAGTACTGTACAGTAATTGACAAGTTCATCTCTATTGCTGCGTACCCAGCAGTCCTAGACCACAGGTTTCCTCTCTCTTCCATGTATTTAGGTCAGTTCAATAGCTGTAATACTGAATGTCCTTTAAGGTGCCATTATTATTTAAAAGTGCACTCGAATTTCAAAGATACTAAACCTTAGAAATAATATTTTTAGAAGTTGATAAAATATATATTATTAAGGTTAGCACAAGACAGATGAAAAAATAAAAGAACTCAGCACTTGGCAAGATTATCTTATGTAAAGTTCCCCTGCCAGCTGGTAGTCTGTATTGTATTGTCAAAAACCTTGCAAGCCTATGTCATGACCAAATTCACTTGACTCTCCCATTCTATTGCATTCTCCCTTTCCCGTGTGTTATTGCCATCTGATCAGTCATACTTTTTTTTTTTTTTTGGTCATTTTTGTTTAACCTCTCTTTTTAAAACCCTTCTCATTTAATTCTTGATTATGCTTTTATGATATGGATTTTAGCAGAAGGTCACAAAATAATAGACTTTCTGTTGCTTATTTTTGTCTTTTGTTGCCTTTATTTATTTATTAAACTGGGAATTGAACTCAGGGAACTACTACTACTGAGCTACATCTTCAGCCCTTTTTATTTTTTATTTTGAGACAGGGCCTCAGTCTCCCAGGTCTCTGGGATTACAGGTGCATGCTACTATGCCTGGCTTCACTTATCTTTGGAATATTCCTGATGAGTCCCAGAGCCTTGCTATAGAATTGTCCTTCATCTGCTTTCCAACATGAATTTTCCAGAACCATTCACTAAGTATAAATCTCTTAAGTCTATTAATAAAAACTCAATTTTGCTAACATCTCTGGGTTACTGATATCCCGAGATCAGTTGAGACCAATGTTTATTTAGTCCTCTGCTATCAAATGTAAACTTCTAAATTCTGTTCAGCTGGGACTTTCAGGCTGTAGATCCTTCCACACCATTCTTCATGAGGTGTACTTTCTTTGTAGAACTGTAACTCTAGGAACTCCATCTGTGTGTCCAGGTCAGTTAGAGCCACATATCTGTAATTCTAGTACTTCTAGTTTCATGTAGAATCTATTCTGTAATTTTGGTTTCATGTAGAATCTATTTCCAGTCTTCCTACAGCTTTAATTTCTGTGTGTTTTACTTAATCTCTATTATTAGTTTTAATAACCACTTGCAAAATTGCTGGTATTAATTTGATCAGATCATTTACATTTACCAAGTCTAAAAGGAGTCTCTTAAATCTAGTTTTCCCCATCTACCTCACATTTAAATTGACCTCTAAAAAATCCCCCAAACTTATAATTTTGTTTTTCTCTTAGGGTTCCCTTAAATTCTCATTTTCCCAAAGCCCTCCTCATTCTTAAGAATGGTAGCTTTCTCTGTCTACTTTAAGTAGACTTGTATCAATAATTAATTACTTGTATTAAGTAAGTCTTGTATCAATAATGATTCATGGGCCATAATTGACCACTCTGACCTTACAAAGTACCAGGACTGATTATTTTAATTTTTAGTTGTAGATAGACACAGTATCTTCATTTTATTTATCTATTTATCTGTTTGTTTGTTTGTTTGTTTATTTATTTATTTATTTATTTATGTGGTGCCCCAGTCATGTGAGGTAAGTGCTCTACCACTGAACCATAACCCCAGCTTCCAGGACTAATTTTTAAAAGTGCCAGATACAGCTGGGTATGGTGGTGCACACCTGTAATTCCAGTATCTCAGGAGGCTGAGGCAGGAGGATTGTATTATAAGTTCAAGACCAGCCTCCATAATTTAGGAAGACCCTGTCTCAAGGTTAAAAAAAAAAAAAAAAGATCTGGAAATGTAGCTCAATGGTAACCTCCGGCCCCTATTCAATCCTTAGCATCCTTACCCCTGATAAAAGTGCCAGATATGAGGGTCCAGGCCTCCTCAATCCCGGTTAGATCCTAATTCTGACTGTCCACTCTTCTGTCATTCAGTTGACATGTTCTTCTCTCCTACCAAAATTATTTGTTATCCACTTCTGAGGGGGCTTAACTAGAACCAGTGAAGTTTCCACTTTCTTATGAGAACTGAGAATCTTAAATTGATAGCTGTGAACTCTGCTGGCAGAGTTCTTGGCTTTATAATTTGAACAACCCCTGTTTCTTGCTCTTGAAGAGTACCCTGGTGTGATGCCTGATTGACCAGTATTCCCTGATGCTTGGACGTTGCACTTCTATTCTCTAAGGGCCAAGATAATATTTTTACTGTTACCCAGAACTTTAGGCATATAATTGTCCTTTCCACTCTTGGGTTTATGCATGTCTTTTTCTGATGTATTCCAAAATTAACTTTGTGTTTTTATCTTATAGCAACAAATAAATGATGTTTTAATTCTCCTTGAGACCTAATTGGCTAGATTGTTTTTCCTGATTTCCTGAACTTTCTCGCATACTACTAATTAAATACTAGTCTGAGTTAACTTCCAGGTTTCCTGGAACTTGTGATCAGTAAGAGTCTAATACACAGCTCAGTAAAGCATGGATTATATTTCTAAGTCTTTGATCAAAGTTGTTTTATCTGTATATAAGGATATATGGTGAAAAGACAAAAGACCATGGTAACTTTAGATTAATAATATGTATTCTGTTTTTTCAGTATTTTGTTGTAGAAAGATAATGAAAGGTAAAAGACAATAAAAAAATGACTTTGGCTAAAAGTATTTCTGACTCTTAATTAAAGGCAAATTTTGTTTTCCTCTTTTAAAAATAGGGTTACACATCATTTTGGAATGACTGTATATCATCTGGATTACGTGGCTGTATGTTAATTGAATTAGCATTGAGAGGAAGGTTACAACTAGAGGCTTGTGGAATGAGACGTAAAAGTCTTTTAACAAGAAAGGTAAGAGGATTGCTAACATCCTTTTATTGAATTTGTTCTGCTTAAAACAAAGAATGTTTCTACTACTAGCTTTCAGAAATTGAAGTGATTTAAATGTTATCTTTATTGGATTGCATTCCTTATCCTTTTTGTATTCTTGGTTTCCTGATTCTTTCATATATAATGAATAATATAATTCATTATTAGGATCAATGACCACTGCTATTTATATATGTAGATATATGCCCAAGTTTATTTGCTGCTTCTAAAAGCTATGATTTTCAAAGACTTGACATAACTTTAAGAAGTTCAAAAAGGTTTCTGTGTAAGTTACCCTATTGATCTTTTTTTTTAAATTTTTTTTAAAGTTGTAGATGGAAATAGTACCTTTGTTTTGTTTATTTTTATGTGGTGCTGAGGATCCAACCCAGTGCCTCACACATGCAAGGCAAGCACTCTACTGCTGAGCCATAACCCCAGCCCTGGCTATTGATCTTTTTAGTAGACCTTGAGTGCTTTTCAGATATCAGTCTTCACTGTGAAGGTTTGAGTAGTTATTTCTGTGGTGTGGTTCAGTAGAGGTCATATTGGCCTCTACAATGAAAACTACAGAACACTAAAGAAATAAATTTAAAAAGACCTTAGAAGATGGAAAGGTTTCTTTCCCATGCTCTTGGATAGGCAAAATTAATATTGTCAAAATGACCATACTACCTAGAGCACTATACAGATTCAGTGTGATTCCAATTAAAATCCCAACATTATTCCTTATAGAAATAGAAAAAGCAATCATGAAATTCATTTGGAAGAATAGCCAACGCAGTCCTCAACAAGAAGAGTGAAGTGGGAGGCACCACAATACCAGACCTTAAACTATACTACAAAGCTATAGTAACAAAAATGGCATGGTATTGGCACAAAAATAGATATGTAGACCAATGGTACAGAATAGAAAACGAGACAAACCCACTTAAATACAGTTATCTCATACTAGACAAAGGCGCCAAAAACATACATTGGAGAAGAGATAACCTCTTCAACAAATGGTGCTGGGACAACTGGAAATCCTTATGCAGCAAAATGAAAATAAACCCATCTCTCATCGTGCACAAAACTCAAAGTGGATCAAAGACCTAGGACCTAGAAGAAAAAGTAAGGCCCAAATCTTCTTCATTTTATCAGATTAGGTCCCGACTTCCTTAACAAGACTCCTAAAGCGCAAGAAATGAAATCAAGAATTATTTAATAAGATGGATTCAAACTAAAAAGCTTCTTCTCAGCAAAAGAAAGAGTACATTTTGGGAGAAAATTTTTGCCACACACACGTTAGAGAACTAACATCCAGGATGTATAAAGAACTCAAAAAATGTAACACCAAAAAAACCCAAATAACCTGATCAGTAAATGGGCTAAGGAGCTGAACAGACACTTTTCAGAAGAAGATATACACTTGATCAACAAATATATGAAAAATGTTCAACATCTCTAGTAATTAGAGAAATGCAAGTCAAAACTACTCTTAATATTTCATCTCACACCAGTCAGAATGGCAGCTATCAAGAATACAGACAATAATAAATGTTGGCAAGGATGTGGGAAAAGGCACACTGGTGAGACTGCAAATTGGTGCAACCAATCTGGAAAGCAGTATGGAGATTCCTTAGAAAACTTGGAATGGAACTACCATTTGACCCAGCTATTCCCCTCCTTGGTCTATACCCAAAGGACTTAAAATTAGCATACTATAGTAATGTAGCTACATCAATGTTCATAGCAGCTTAATTCACAATAGCTAAACTGTGAAACCAAACTAGAAGCCCTTCAGTGGATGAATGGATAAACAAATGGTGACACACACACACACACACACACACACACAGTGCAATGTTACTCAGCATTAAAAAAGAATAAAATTATGGCATTTGCAGGTAATGGATGGAGTTGGAGAATATCATGCTAAGCAAAGTAAGCCAATCCCAAAACACCAAAGGTCGAAAGTTCTCTCTGATAAGTGGAGACTGATCCATAATTGGGAGGGGAGAGACATGGGAAAAATGGAGGAACTTTGGGCAAAGGGGATGGAAAATAGGGAGGATACACGGGGGCAGGAAAGATGGTGGGATAAGGTGGACATCATTACTTTAGGTAACATGTATGAGTGCACATATGGTGTGACGCTTCAGTGTGTACGACCATAGAAATGGAAAGTTGTGCTGCAATTATGTACAATGAATCAAAATGCATTCTGCTGTCATATACCTAATTAAATAAAATAAATTAAAAAAATAGATTTATTCCCTCACAGTTCTGGAGGCCAGAGGTCTGAAATCTAGGTGTGCTGTGTTTTCTTTGAAGTCTCTAAGGAAGAATCTTTTCCTTGCTTTTTCCATCTTCTGGTTGCTCCAGTTCTTTTTTTTTAATATTTATTTTTTTAGTTTTAGATGGACATAATATCTTTATTTTATTTTTATGTGGTGCTGAGGATCGAACCCAGTGCCTCACGCATGCCAGGTGAGAGTGCTACCACTTGAGTCACATCCCGAGAGAGCCTTCCAGTTGTTCTTTAGTGTCTGTCTATATCTGCTTCTGTTCTGTTTTTAGTTTTTTCTTTCCCCAGAGGGCAGTGCTGGGGATTTAATAAAATTTTTATTCTACTAGTGGTGGCAGTTTTAAAAAAGTCTTTCTCATCCTTAAAATTATTTTTCCTATTTGAATCTTAATCTTTTATTGTGGAAGAAGCTCAGAGGAGTCAATCTTACTTGATTTTTGCCTCCAGTTCATTAGTCAACTTAATGATGTTCAGATTTCTTTCTCTGATGTGAAATGTCACCTTTATTGTATATGAGATTCTTTCAAATAATTGAGACTGTTTTTTGGGGGGTGGGTGGGTAGGGGTACTGAGTATTGAACTCAGTGGCACTCGACCACGAGCTACATCCCCAGCCCTATTTTGTATTTTATTTAGAGGCAGGGTTTCACTCAGTTGCTTACTTAGCCCCTGCTTTTGCTGAGGCTGCTTTGAACTTGTGATCTTCCTGCCTTAGCCCCCTGAGCTGTTGGGATTACAGGCGTGTGTGTGCCACAGCACCTAGCAAGATTGGTTTTTGAATTAATAATGTTTTATAAATGAGTTTCTGGATCAAATAGCCCAAGGTTCAATAAGTGGAATTGTATTAAGAATGAATTATTCTAGCATTTTGCCTTACTAGTTATTGCATAGTAGCTTCATTTTCATTTGTTTGTACCTAATCTGGTTAAGTTAAATACAGAATTTCCTTAACACAGAATTAATTTAAACTTTGAACTTTGATACTGCATGAAATGAACATTTTGAGCTTGGTGAATTACTTGCACAGTTGTTGATTTTTTTTTATTTAAAGAGTTTATGTCAGAAAACAGTCTTAATGCTTGTGTTTTAGGTGATCTGTAAGTCCGATGCACCAACAGGGGATGTTCTTCTGGATGAAGCTCTAAAGCATGTTAAGGAGACTCAACCTCCAGAAACAGTCCAGAACTGGATTGAATTACTTAGTGGTAAGCCACTGTAGAAAAATTAAAAAATGAATTTCATTTAAAAGCATTTATAAAATTTTAAATTCTTTTGAAAGGAGCCCATAAAAAATAGCAGAATCTTGTTTAGTCACTGAGACAGATTTAAAGGTTATTTATCACTAAGGGGGAAAAAAGTGTTTTTTTTTCCCAGTTTCATCTTATGATGTATGTATGTATGTATGTATATATAAATATATGTATTTTTGGTGGTGCTGGGGATTGAACCTAGGCCTTCTGCATGTGAGGCAAGCACTATACTAACTGAGCTATATACCTAGTCCCTGAGCATTTATTGATGAGATGTAATATTCTTTCTTCCAGCTCCCATCATTCTTTATCAGAATTGTAGTCCACTTCTTATTCTGTGTAGGCTGGGTTAAGCTGTGGAGATATCTTCAGATGCTCCGCCCATAAGTCATTTCTTGATCTTACATCATACATACTAATATAATAGTACATTGGGTTTAATAGCATATCTTTGACTGCCACATGTCCTTTGACAGTATATGCATTGGTAGAGGAAATTAGTATAAATTAGTATGTCACATAAGGGTGTTGGGTTGACGTTTAAGATGACTATCTACTTGTATTTACCTAACATTTTATGAGTGACTTTTATTTAGTAACTGAACTTGATTCTTAACTTGAGCAGCTGTTACACTCTTCCCACTTGATTGGACATTGAAAAGATGTGAAGTCTTCTAAGCTTTTCTCAAAAGTATTTAAATACAGTTAAGATTTAATTTAAGCAAATGTATGTTTCCCATCTAGTGAATGTACCAAAATATTGCTTGCTGATTAAAATTTCTTTTCTTTAGGTGAAATATAAATAATGTAATATTTACCATTTTAATCATTTATAAGGGTATAGTTCTGAGGCCAGCTTTCTGATTTTAAAATTTTAAAAATGTTTAGTTGCTTTAAGATAGTATATGGTATCAAATACCAGTTGCTTCAACAATACAGACATAGGTGCTATGAAACTTTTTTAAAAGAGATACTCAAAAACGATTGAAAGAATCTTAAAGTCCACTTGGAACAATTGTATATGTCTAAATAATTTGATAACAGATTAGAGTTTAACAGTTTAACAGTATGGTTCTTTGAAAGTTCGGTAGCTCAGAAAAGAGAAATCCTTGAGATCTTTAGTAGTTGAAGTAAGATGTAGACATTGGATTAGACTTTTTTTTTTAATTATTCTTGGTTGTTCAAAACATTACATAGTTCTTGATATATCATATTTCATACTTGGATTAGACTTTTTTTTAAAGAGTAAAAAAGAGACACAAAAGGAAGTGTGTCTGTTTAGAGGGATTAGAGGTAGTGGTAAAATTGGTGAATCTGTCCTTACGTGCTGGGTCTGTGTTTGTTCCAAAGATTATATGCTGTTGCATTGTTAACAGAAATGTGTGATCATATGTAAGAAGAGAGAATGATTAACACAGGTTTATTGGTGGTTATTACAACCAGCAGTAGAGATGGTACACAGGAGGCTTTTAATGTAGAAATAAAGAAGGCAATTAGAGAATATTTTCATTAAGAAACAAAAAAGTTTATTTACCTGGGATGGATGGTATACCTAGGGACTCATTTTTTATTATATAATGTTAAAACTATTGATAACATTTTAAACATTTAAACATCTCTTAAAATTAATAAAAAATATGCAAGACAGACTTTAAAAGTTTTTAACAAAACTACTGTTTTTAAAAATAAAATTAGTCATGAACTGAAATTAATTTGTATGCATGTATGAGTAGGGGATAAACCCAACAATTATATATAATTATAAACTCTAGTAAAATAAAATTTCTGGCTTCTGAAACCTTAAGTAGTTGATCAGTTTGGTCACAGGGTGTCACTAGACTGCCACATGTATGGGGGAAGCTGCTTATAGTTTAATATGATGTCCAGGCAGTTAGGAGTTCTTTGCAGAGAAATTATTTAGTATGTCATTCTCTTTTGGTATGATTGTTGGGTGGTGAATATTATCTCTTAAGAACTTTTCTTCTCACACTTTCTTTTAAAAAATGAACTACAAATAAATTCTATATATTTTAAATTTGCATGTATAATTTACCAAGTCTTTCCATACATACATACATACATACACACACAGTGATTTAGGGACTGGATCACAGTAATATCTTTTAATGTAGTAATTCAAACACTAATTCATCAAGCATTTATTACAAAAATTTGAAAAGATTTTTAATATTCTTAAACTGAAGTAACTAAATCTTTAGTAGCTGGCATAGATCAAACCTTATATTTTCATTAGTCCATCTATACTCCTCTCATCCCAATTTATACTGTTGTCTTAATTATGCCTAACTTGGGGGTGACTTTATCCTTTGCACTTGGCTTAATTTGTTTTTTTGTTTTTAAAAATAAAAGGTAGAAATTTCAGGATACCAAGATACTCATTTATTTCATTATATCTTTTTTCTTGTGTATCACAAGAAATATTATATAGCACTTGAGATATTCCCTTATGGTTTCAACCTTTTGCTTATGAAATTTATTTTTTATATTTGAGGAGATCTAAAAAACCCTTTGAAGTTTTTATATCTGAGGAGATCTGAATAACTCACTTTTTCTTGAGTGAGCACACATGGTTTGCCCTCTTTCAGGGAATTGCTACAAAAGAAGATGATGACTTGGTCCCTTTTTATTACTTCCTCTGAGGCAGAAATGGTTGCCCATGAGAAGGTCCAATCATAAATGGAACACCTTATTGAAGGTGGGTCTGTGTATAGACTCTTCTCAATTTTAGTTGCAACAGTGAACAATTAAGGTAGCATACTTTGGAGTTGAGAAATTTTTCACAGGAACTTTGTAAGCATTACATGTTCCATTGGTTGTAATATATAAGATATAATTAAGGATATGGTGAGGGCAGATATTCGTATGACTTCAGTACAATAAGCAGTAGTCATAAACTGTTAATCCTATCTATTTCCCTTGAGAAAGAAAACAAACCATTGTGTAGCAGCATTAGAAGAGTGTTCTTTTAAATGCTTACAAAGAGAAATTTAACTGGGTTTTCAGAATTACATACTTCTCTATTTCCTATTGTTTGGGAATAGATGACCAAGATGTTTTGTGGGGCATAAAATTCCTTCCTGTTTAACTTACTAAGTTAAAGTTGGGTGGATTGTTATTTGTTCTGCTACATTTTGGTTTGATGATAACATAAACATATTAAAGCAATAATACCTAATTAGCTAGAATTGCCAGGGGATAGTAGTGTTTTTTTGGTAATTTACATATTAACTGCATGGTTAGTTAATTTAGAATTGAACTGTAGTTTTTTAAACAGACTAATGTAAATTTGGCTAGTATTTTATGTTGTATTAGTTTAAATTTCTAAAAATCAATTAATAGAACCCATTCTACTCTAATTGTTGCCATAGGAAACACAAAATAAAGCCCATGCTGTCTGGTGAAAGATGCAGCAGACAGGCATTTATTGGGAGACAGTGGATTGGCACAATAAAAAATTGGATGTCCCATACCTTTGAAAGAAGATGTGTACCTCCTCTAGGACTTATAGCCCGCTAATAATCACTGGCTATGTATTTTGTTGTTTCTTTGGTCCATAGTCCAGGCTGTTCTTCTCTGGAAATCCAGATTCTCTAGAAATTCAGATTTCTAGATTTAGCTTGGCCTTTCTTTTCTAACTTTCTTAGAAATACCCCTTAATATTAAACCCAAGTCATTTCTCATTTGTTTGGGAACTTTGTTCATGTCATTCATAGGGCCCTCTTTCCATTTTATTCTATCCACTAACATGAATGTGTCTTTAATTAGATTTTAAATTCTTTCAGGGTAAAAAATATGTCTTAATGTTTATACTCTTGTTACCTACTCTATGCTGAGAACATTGTGAATACTATAAATTTTCTCATCCAGGATATTGATTTTGCACATTAGTAAATAATACTTAACAATTATTGAGAACTTAACTGTGTATCAGGCTCTATTCTGAGAATTTGATGTCTCATTGAATTCTCATAATAGCCCTTTGAGCTTGATACAATGTTATCCTTACTTTACAGATGAAGAAATGGAGGAGAGAGGTTGAGCCTTGCACAGGCTACACAGCTGGGTGTTTGCCTAAGTAGGGGTTTAAACTGAACCAGTTTGGCTATAGAGCCTGTTCTTAATCTTGTTTTGTTATACTGCCTCATCAGCAGTTACTAATTTCTTGACATTGAATGTAGTTATGAGCTTGTTTGACACTAGAAGTTGAAATAAGAATCATGTTTATTACTCACTGTTTTTCTTTCATACTGTAAGGTTGTTAAATCTAATATGGCTCCAAATATATTTCAGTGCTTTTTCTTTTTGAAAGTACCAAAGACGTTGAATGTAGCAATTGTTTTTCTTTTGTGGAAATTGATTTGCCAGGACTACTTTTTGTTTGTTTGCTGTCTTTAAATCCATGGAGTGACTTTAATTATTAGTGAGTTAGGTACCTGTGTGTGTGTGTGTGTGTGTGTGTGTTTGTTTTTCTCCTGGCACTGGGGATTGAACCCAGGGAACACTTTATGATTAAACTACATTCTTGGCCCTTTTTATTTTTTATTTTGAGACAGAGACTTGCAGATTTGCTGGGGCTGGCCTTGGATTTGTAATCCTCCTGCTTATTTAGACTCCTGAGTAGTTGGGATTATAGGGTTGTGCAGTTGTGCCTAGATGTCATATAATATTTGACAGTTTTGAATTCCCTGCTTTTTCAAAGTAAATCCAAAATTGACAATTCTGTATCATTCCTTAAGAGGAAACAAGCCCTTTAAAAAAAAATTGTGTGCATATTTTCCTTTAAATTAGATACTTATAGTAGCTGTTTTAAGTTTTTTTGTCTGCTAATTCCATTACCGCTGTCATTTCTGGGTGATGTCTGATTTGGTTTACTATTTTCTTTATTTTTTTCCTCCCTTAGTGTTAGATCATATTTTCTCGCTTCTTTGCAAATCTAATGATTTTTGTGTTTAACTGAATGGCAGACATTGTGAATGTTAGATTGTTGAGTGCTGTTTTTTGAAGAGTGTTGAATTTTGTTTTGGAGTAAATAGTTAAACTACTTGTGGATCATCTTCATCTTATTTTTATTTTATTTTTTTTTTTGGTATCAGGGATTGAACCCAGGGGTGCTTAACTGCTGAGCAGATACCCAGTCTGTTTCATTTCTTTATTTTGATACAGAATCTCACTGAGTTGCTTATTAGGGCCTTGCTAATTTGCTGAGGCTGGGTTTGAACTTGGATCCTCTTTCCTCAGCCTCCCAAACCTCTGGGATTACGGGCACCCACCACTGTGCCTGGCTTGGATCAGCTTATTTTAGAGCCAATCTTGGGTGGTCTGATCTAGTTTAACCCCACTACTAAAGTGTCATCCTTCTGTGGTCTCTTCTGCACATCCTATGTGTTCATTGAGGTCTTTTCACCTAAAGTTTTTCTGATCTTTATGTGAACTCTTGGAATTATTCAGCTAAAACTTTCTGGTATTTCTTTGTCTAACCTTGCCCAATTTCTTACCTTAACATGTGTGGCTTAGTTTTTAGTCAGAGACTCAAGGGTATACCACGCAGGGTTCTAGACTTCCTTTCTGTGCATAGATCTTGCTTCAGTACTCTGCCTTGCACATTCCAGCTTCCTTGGCTTCTCTGACCTCTGATCTCAGACCAGAGTGACTATTCTGCTCTGTTGTCTTGTGTGTGCCTTCAGGTAGTAAGTTTGGACATCATAGGGGTTGCTTAGATTTCCTCCAGATTTCTATTTATGGTGAGGCAAGTCTAGGATTGAATGATTACTCTGTCAGAAGCCTGTATTCACTAGTATTCAATCATATAGTAACATACTTGTCCATGGCTAACTGAACATAGTTTAAGACCACTAGAACTTTCTGTGATGATGAAAATATTTTATTTCATGCCATCTAGTCAGTAACCAAGGGCTGCACATAGCTATTTGTACTTGAAATGTGACTTGTGCAACTGAGGAACTGTGTTTTTTTTTTTTATTTTTAATTTAGTTATTTTGAGTATTTATTGGTCTGTTGTGAGCACTCCAGTTAAAGGTTTTCTCAGTTTTATAAAATTTTAACCTTAGAGCTTTTGCAACTAATTAATGATAGCTGTGGTTGATCTTTGTCATGTCCTAATTTTGGAAAGTATTGTAGTATTTTTTTTTCAAATTACAAAAATAGTTAACATTTGTTTGAGACATTTGGAAAATAATGAAAAATACGAAGAAAAATTGTCACACAGAATCCAAAAGATAATCAAGGTTAATATTTTGTTATATTTCTTTCAATCTTATATAAAGAAAAAAACTTGTAGTGAAAAATATTTGCTTTTATTTAAAATATTTATCTTGGAAGTATGCACAAGATTAAAATTGTGAAATTTGTTGTCCTCTTACAATTAGCTTTATGTTATTTGTCATCAAAGCAAGCCTGCACAGGAAAGCCTTTAGACTATGTGTTTGGCACTTCCAGGAATATCATGGAAACATCAATTTTTTTGTCCATTTGTTGCAGGCTGGTGTTTTGTAGAGAAAGTTTGTATTTTGCTGTTGGCTGCTTTTTGGCAATAGCTGGAGTGAACTAGAAATATAATTTGAGTTCATTTTCCCATTAGACTAAGGGTGACTATGGTTTGAAGACTATTTTCTGATTAGATTTTTGTGTGAATACCGTGCCTGAGAATGTGTCAGGTGCCTAAAATTCAAAGGTCTAGCCTCAGATGCTTCATGGTCTTATTGGGGAGCAAAATATTGTTGAGTTTTTTTATTTCTTGGGGGAAAAGTTAAATTTTACTGCTCATTCTATTACTATTAAACTTTGCAAAATTAGCAAGTAATACTCATCATTTCATTTCTAACTTCCAAAATCTTTTGTTTAGGTGAGACATGGAATCCATTAAAATTGCATTATCAATTAAGAAACGTGAGGGAACGATTAGCTAAAAACCTGGTGGAAAAGGGTGTACTGACGACAGAGAAACAGAACTTCCTACTTTTTGACATGACGACACATCCTCTCACCAATAACAACATTAAGCAGCGCCTCATCAAGAAGGTACAAGAAGCTGTTCTTGACAAATGGGTGAATGACCCTCACCGCATGGACAAGCGCTTGCTGGCTCTCATTTACTTAGCCCATGCCTCGGATGTCCTGGAGAATGCCTTTGCACCTCTTCTGGACGAGCAATATGACTTAGCTACCAAGAGAGTGCGGCAGCTTCTTGACTTAGACCCCGAGGTAGAATGTCTGAAGGCCAACACCAACGAGGTTCTGTGGGCAGTGGTGGCGGCATTCACCAAGTAACTCTGTCGGAATGAAATGTTTCCTTTCTTTCATGTAAACCAGTAGTTTTTCTTCTATTGACTTCTGGTTTTCTGCAGTTTGTACTTTCCCACACTATAATTGGCTTTTGTTTTATAAAATGGTGGGTGGCTTTTTCTTTTTGTATGTATGCAGGATTCTGCTGGTACGAGAGGCCTTCCTCTTTCTGTTTTTAACAAATTTACTGCCATATTGGCATTCCATTCCCCGTTTCCATTCTCACTGTTACCTGTTTTGGGTTTCTGATGTACTTTGTCTTCAAAGTACTTCCAGTCACCTCACGTGCACAGTTTCTGGATTACCTCAACTTGAGTTTTCCCACATGTGCATGTCCATCTATATCATTCTGCCTACAATTCAGACAGAAGTCACAACAAGGCCTTCAACTCACCAAAGGTAAATATCTGTATCTATTAGGACATTTTATACATAGACCTCAGTTGAGATGTATACTTAGCAAAATTATTTTTAAATTGAGACAGCACAGTAAATACTTAATATAAAATGCCCCTTGGATTTTTGCTTCCCATGTAAATCTATTGTATTATTATTCTTGTTATAATTTTAACTATTAAATCATAAAGGTCCAGTTGTTTCACAAAGCCAGTTTGGAATGAGCTGCATTCCAGTTAAGCTGTATATAGTTTGAATTATATATAAATTACTCCTTCTTCTGGCCACCCTGCCTCCATCTTAGTATTTTGCAAGATTTGATTAGTTGTACACCTGGTGCCCCTTACTAGCTTCAGTCATTGTTATTTGATGGCAAAATAGACCTCTCATCATTGAAAGAGAGAAAAAAATGTGTATCTGATTGGTGCTGGGATTTTTTTGAGCTCTGCCGTTCATGGTACTCTTTGCCTTTGCATCTGTTTTTGGATTTTTTTTTTTTTTTTGGAGGGGGTGTGTCTTAACTGTCCTTATGATTTCTGTAGGGAAGAGGCTTGTGACCAGTACTAATCTTGAGTACAGTTTTTTTCTGTCAACAAGTAAATTAATGTCTGCTTCGAAATGTCACTTAACTACTTACACTTCCTTGGGGGAAAAAAAAAAATCAAATGTCAGTCCTAGCAGATGTTGCATGTAAATTGGTAGCAAGTAATGACTACAACTCAGATGATTAAGAATTTTGTAACAGAAAGCTCTGCTGTTTTAATTTTTTATATGCAATTATGATAATATGATAATTAGCACATTGTAAGACTAGAAACCTTTGCTTTTAAAGTTTATTTTTACTATTTCTTTATCACTGTTTATCATACCACCATTGGTTTCATAATGTAAATACTATACATTGAACAAATTAAATGTCAATTTTTTATTACTATAGTTCATGTTAATAGTGGGGCTTTCAGGTGTTTAGGAATTTCTTTGGTTAACATTCATTGCAAAAGTACTAGATGGTGTATAACTCTAGAGTTGAATTTTAAGGGATTCCCTAATATGTATACTATCTTTTTATCTGAAATAATAAATAAACTATGATCTTGAAAGTGCCTGAATCAGAGCAAGCATGTCATTTGTATTTTTGTGTTTTGAGTTTGCTTTTATTTTTTAAAAAATATCTTATTTTTTTAGTTGTAGTTGGACACAATACCTTTATTTTATGTATTTTTATGTGGTGCTGAGGATCAAACTCAGGGCCTCACACATACTAGGCGAGCGCTGTACCGCTGAACCACAACCCCAGCCCCTTGAGTTTGCTTTTAAATGAAGTTTTACCTAGTATAGAATTGTCAAATTTCAATGCAAGACTTGGAAAACTTTTTCTTAAATATCCAGATATACGTTTTAGGCTTTTTATTTTATTTTATTTTTTTAAGAGAGAGAGAGAGAGAGAGAGAATATTTTTTTTTTAACATTTATTTTTCAGTTATTGGTGGACACAACATCTTTGTTTGTATGTGGTGCTGAGGATCGAACCCAGGCCGCACGCATGCCAGGCGAGCGCTGCGCTACCACTTGAGCCACATCCCCAGCCCCTATTTTAGGCTTTTAGAGCCACATATTTTGTTTGTTACAGCTACTCCTCAACTTGTTGAATGAAAGCTGTCATTGACATTATAAATAAGAGACTAGGCTGTGTTGGAATAAAACTTCACAGAAACAATCAGCTCTCCATGGCCTACAGTTTGCCAGCCCCTGTACTAATGCATGAAAAAAAGACACATTTTTCTGTCCATTCAAATAACCTCCTTGACTGGGTGTAGTGTTGCCTGTCTATAATCCCAGCTACTCAGAAAGCTGAGGCAAAGATGTTCTTGAGTTTGAAGACTGCCTAAGCATTTAGTGAGAGACCCTGTCTCAAAAGCAGAAACCTCCTTTTTCCCCCCCAAAGTGATATTACTGTAGTTACATGTAGAATCAATTGAAAGTTTGTTTCCCCATAAAATTGATATTGGAAACATACCAGTATGCTGAAGTTTCTTACCAGGTGAAAAATTAATCTTTTTCCATTGAAAGATTTTAGAAGCAAAGTTATTGGGATTTCTAACATAGTTCAGCAGCAGCATTGATACTCTCAAGCAAGGGAAAAGGGGCTTGGCCTGTACATCTGTTATTGTTTGTCAGTATTTGTTTCAAAACAGTGCACACTCATACTTAACCATTGCCTGTGTGTTTCATCAGTTCAGTCTGTTTCTAGAGCCAGAGGATAGGAAAAGTAGTAAAATTGCACGGAGCAGGTGTTATCTAGAACTGTCTTCTATAAAAGGTATTGCTTGTAGTCTCTTTACAGTGGGAAACATGTGTGTCTATGGAAATAGTTATTCCATGTGATAGGAGCAGTATTTCATAGGTTATTGTCATATTGGTTAAATACTGTCAGAACGCAGAATCAGGCAGTGTATTTTTATAGTAAAATGTAAATATTGTGCAAAAAATCGTAGTTGCTTTTTCCTTTTGACTTATTTATATAGTGTTTAATTGATGAGTGTTCCTGAAAATAACCTTATCTAGTGTAGTACTCTTAACAGAAGTTTACTAAACAAATGGTTTGTGCTAGTGAAGTATTTTATATTTCATTTTGATCTCCCCAGACTCAGTTACCAGTCTTTACTTAATAGAGAAGAGGCACAGAGAGGATGAGTTGCTCAGTCTCCCATTATCCAATAACTATTCAAGCTTTTGATCCTAAAGTGATTGAGTAATAGTGATGCATTCAACTATAATTTTTCCATTTTATTTGGGCGTGAGGAGGGGGATTCTTTAAGAGACAGAACCAGAACAACAGGCATGCAAAAGCTTCACATAGTGGTGTAAATGAAGATCCTGGTGTAATTTACATGTGTTATCTTTTTGGGGATGAAAAAGGAAGAAACATTGACATGTCAAATGGCTATGAATGTCACTGGCCCGCTGAAGCAGGATTGAACAATGACTTCTGACTCACACCACCAATCTGTCCTTCCCGTTTTTTGTGAATAGATGGGTACAATAATCTTTTTAAGCCTAGTAAACCCCTGAATTTGGTCATTACTCAAAAGAAAATGAAAAGGGCTGGTGTCTTGAATGGTGTGGTAGCAGCACAGGACCAGTGAGTGGTGATACCTAGCCTGAGGTTGACAAGGGTCTATGACCACTGGGCATGGCTATTCTTCTTGCCTCAGCAGTTTGGAAATGGCCAGTCACATGTTTATGTGAGGTGTTTACTTTATGAAGTTAAATTTTCAACTCCATGGCCTCTCCATCTTCCATTAACTTATTGTCAGATGGTACTGCTCCATTTGACTTCATTTAGATCAAGATGACTGACAGACTAAGGTCTGTCAGCCCATTGAGTCCCAGGGTAATATATATGGCTGCCTTGTGTAAGTTCTGCACAAATGTCATGTATTCTTTAATAACACTGGAAAAGTTGTATTCATAACCTTGCAGGATATCCTTCAGTAGGGTGTGGGTAAAACAGATTAATTAAATTGATATGAACACTTTGTTAGCCCAATGTTGTATAGGTGTTTACTCCTAATAGAATAGTGGTATAATGTAACTCCCACTAGCGTCATTACATACTGATGTACGACTTGCTTTTAGAAACCTTTCAGAATAAGTACACGTTATTCTGAAAGGCTTCATTGTACAGCTTAGTTAAATCTCCCGGCTGGCTGAGTGTGGTGGTGCATTCCTGTAATCCCAGCAGCTCAAGCCAGCCTCGGCAACCCTGCCCTCTAAATAAAATATTAAAAAGGGCTTGGGGGCTGGGGCTGTAGCTCAGTGGTAAAGTGCTTGCCTAGCACGTGTGAGGCACTGGATTCAATCCTCAGCACCACATTAAAAAAGTGTCCATCTACAACTAAAAATATTAAAAAAGGTTGTTGGTGATGCTTGGGATATGGCTCAGTGGTAAAGCCTCCCTGGGCTCAATCCCTGGTACCAAAAAAAGAAAAAAACACCTCTCGTTAGTTGACATATGAGTTATGCTTGTATTTCTCTTTATTACAAATAGTGTTGTATGTTTTTGTACGTTTGTCTTGATATAGGATGGAATTAATAGAAAAGGACTTGATCAAAGAATATTCTTTGAAAATGTAAAAGTGAAGTTTTTTTAATAAGATTCATATTAACTTCTTTGCTTTTACCAATAATGCTGATGTTGGCTTCCTTGTACACTAAGCAGATAGAAGATATTATCAACCTGGCCTTTGCCAAGCAATAGGGGAGAATTAAGTTGTTTTAATTATGGAGGAATTAATTATCATTTACTGTCTCTATTGGTAATTTGTATTTTCTCTGAAAATACACACACACATACACACACACACACATATATATATATATATATATATATATATATATATATATTTTTTTTTTTTTTAAGTTGTTGCTGGACCTTTATTTTATTCTTTTATTTATATGTGGTGCTGAGAATTGAACTCAGTGCCTCACACATGCTAGGCAGGTGCTCTGCCACTGAGCCACAACCCCAGCCCCCACCCGTTCATGTTCTTTATCTGTTTTTTTTTTTTTTTCCTAATGGGCATTGATGTTATTATGTATTGATTCACCAGGACTTAACCCTGTGTTTGTGATGCAGTTGGTTTTCCCAGTCTTTGGAACTAGCTTATGGTAAGTTTTTACTTTTCTTTCATTAGTATTCAGAAGTATAAGGTACACTTCGCAAGCATGGAGTTGGTAGAGATCTTAATTGTACTAAAGCCGTATGCCTGGTGGTCAGATTTCAGAAAGGTATAAATTTGGAGGAGGTACAACTAAATTAACAAATGAAAACTTTGTAGATACATTTATATGCAAACATTTCATTAAGATTTTGATTAAAATCCAAATGGGAAAACATAAATGTATAGATTCAATAATTATTTTAACACAGATATGTTTATAGCTATCATTAAGGTCTGAAAATAGAACCTTTTCAGGCACCCTGAAGCTTTGTGTCTTCCTCCCAGCTATCTTCCTAACTCCTAAGAGTAAACACTTGTCCTGACCCAGTGTGCATCCTTAATAGGTTTATTCTGTTTTATTTCTTTTTTTTTTTTTTCATCTGCTATGCCCTATTAAGTTTATTTTAATCTATAGGTTCTTCCCTGCATCTCTCTGGTTTTTCCTTTGCAAAATATTTATTGGTGAAATTGGGTCAATTGTTCTGTGGAGTTTTCTTTTTTTCTTTTTTATTGGTATCTGGGATTGAACCCAGATGCACTTAACCACTGAGACACATCCCCTAACCCCTTTTAGTTTCGAGACAGGTCCTAAGTTGCTTAGGACCGGGCTAAATAGTTGTTGAGGCTGACTTTCATCTTGGGATCCTCCTGCCTCGGCCTCCTGAGTTGTTGGGATTACAGACTTATAGATTCCTGTGGAGTTTTCTAAAGTTTAGATTCTACTAGTTGCATCTGCATGGTGTAATTTAATATGTTTCTTTGATTTTATATTTCTTACGAATTGGTGATTGGCTCTGGAGGGTTCATGACATTCAGGTTTCTTTGTGTGGTGTGTACTTCCACCAGAGGACAAATAATGCCTCCTTGTCTCTCATTTGGCAGTACTAGCAGCCTTGCCATTGAATTCTTCGATCTTGTGATTAACTGGGGCTGCAGAGTGGTGCTTTTAAAATTCTTGTTATTTCTTCTTTATTCATTAGCTAGAATGTTTCTAAAAAGAAAAACTTTACATTACCTTTGAGTAAAGTTAATACAAGAAAGGTTGGATAAATTCCACAATTTACTTGTCAATTTTCAAAATACACTTGTCTGTCTTCTCCAAAGAATTTATGGAAAGAAACTGTCATCTATATAATTGTCAAATTGTTGTATATATATGTGGAATATAATGTTTTGATCTATGTATACATTATAGAAAGATTCAAAGAAGCTAATTAGCATGTCTGTCACCTCAATAACTTACCTTTTTTTTTGTATGTGGTGAGAATGTTACCATATCAACAGTCTGTTCTTACAGCATTTTTGAAATAGATTACCCCTTTTAGTCACCATGCTGTGTGGTGGATCACTGTAAAACTTATTCTTCTAGTTGAACTGAAATTTTGTATTCCTTGATCAGCATCTTCTCAGCGTTCACCTCCACACCCAAGTGTCTGGTAATAACCTTTCTACTCTCTTCTGAGAATCTACACATAAATAAGATCATAACAGAATTTTGTCTTTTTGTGCCTGTTTATTTCACAGCATCATGTAACATTTATGTGTATTGATCTACCATGGTTATCTTTATTAATGCTTGGGATTACCTATCTGTGGCCAGTGGACCCCTCTTCAGAGATCCTTAGTCTTTCTGGTATAATCCTAGTCATCTTTAATGACCTGTTACAGTCAGATGTTCTAAATTCGTTTGTATGTTTTCTTCCCCATATCCGTAATCATCACTTTCTTCAAAAAGCTGTGATTTCTTCTGGCATAAATTGGTATTTTAAGACCATAATGTGGGCTTTCAGAATATTTACTATTATTGCCATGGTCATTGCTTCTAGGCAAAGAAATTGTGTTTTTATAGGATATATATATAATTTATAAATTAAAATAAAATACAGAGTTTGAGTTTGGGAAGATGAAAAAGTTTGGGAGCTGATGGTGGTGATGGTTTACAATATCAGTGGCTGAATGTCACTATATACAGTGACACTAACAGTATACAGTAAATATATAGTTGTATACTTAAAATGGTAGGACTATCTGTATTTTACTATGATAAAAAAATAAATACAGATACTTTATGAGTTTACATTGGATTCATATTTAGAACTGTAAGGTTTTCTGTATCTCTACTTTTCCATATCAGGAATCCTAATTCTCAAGGAATTGGTAATGATCAAATTAAAATACATAAATTATTAATTTGCTTTGTATCTTTACACTCATGATATCCTCAAAATAACAGTATTGCCACAATATCAGCAATATATGATTACTGAGAGTTAAAAAATACTATATTTACCCTACCACTGCGAAAACAAAACAAAAACAATTTTTTGTTGTTGTTTTTGAGTTGGGTTTTTTTTTCTTTTTTTTTTTTTTTTATTATCTACACATGACATTACAATGATCTTGGCAACACTTTTTTTTAATATGCTCTCTTCATTCCAACCCTTTTTGTAGTTAATGCTGCATCTGCATTGCAAGAACAAAGTCATTAAGTCTCCTTTGACTCTTCCTTTGATTTTTTTTTTTTAAACTCTGCAAGTACACACAATATTTAATGCTTATCACCATTCCTGATGTCGCAGTCTATCGAGTCATTTAGGTTGTCTTCAGAAAGGGCTTGTGAGAATAATATTCCTAAGATTTTGTATGCTGATGGCAAGATTCTTGGGTCACATTTTCTTTGAGTATCTTAATCCATTTTGCCCATTGTCTCAGATGTGTAACACCAATAAAAACTTAAACTGAACAGTAAATATTAACCAATTTTAATACATCCATCCTTGAAATATTCGCAGAATTAGAAACTTGGGATTAATGGGTTAAGTGGTTTTTTTTTTTTTAATATTTATTTTTTAGTTTTAGATGGATGCTGTATTTTATTTTTATATGGTGCTGAGGATTGAATCCAGTGCCTCACACATGCTAGGCAAGCACACTACCACTGAGCCACAACCACAGCCCAAGTGTGCTCTATTTTTGACAAAAAGCATTGCTGTAGAGCTTTGTGAATCATGATTTTGTATCCCTCATGAGTGCTTTCTTGTTTTTGCCTGAATGGCCATGGGATTTTCTTCCCTGGTATTTTTCCAGCTTTAAGAGGATGTTTTGGTCTTGGTGTGTTCTTTTACTAAAAAGTGTCAATTTTCTTTTTCTATTCTTGATTTCAGTAAAATTAAAGATTAAAGTATTCTGTTTCCTTGTTTGGATTGTCTCTTTGGGGATTCCTGTCATATACTCTATTTCTGTCCGTTTTTCTTGGGTTCTTCTTTCTTACTGATCTTTCAACATTTCCCTCCTGTTATAGTCTCTCAAGGTGTTATTTGTGTTTATTCACCAAGAATAATATTTCTAGTTGATTCTTCTAAAATCATTTAATTTTTTCTTAAATTTTACTGCATTTTAAAATTTTTTTATGTTTGTTATTCAGTCATATTTTGTGACTTTTTTCTTCTTCCCCCCCTTTTTTTTTGTTTTGTTACTGGTGTTGAACCCAAGAGTGCTTTACCACTAAGCTATATCCCCAGATCTTTTCAACATTTTTTGTTTTGAGACAGGGTCTCACTAAGTTGTCAAGTCTGGTTTCAAGCTTGTGATCCTCCTGCCTCAGCGTCCTGAGTCACTGGGCTTATAGGCATGCGCCACTGTACCTGTCTCAGATCATTTTCTTGATGTACTTGATGCAGGTTCTTAATAGCTTCCTGTGCATCTCTCTTGTGTGCTTGTTTTTGGTACCACACTGGGGAACTGAATTCAGGGCCTCTCTCATGCTGGGCAAGTGCTTTATCACCTTGCTACATCCCCAGCTCTGGTGTACTTTAGTGTCTGCAGATAGTGTATTTGCTTCTCATGTTACTTTTTCTTATCATTTTTTATGGGATTTGACCTCGTTTATATTCTGTCTCTGGTTCTTGAATTTCTTTTCCTATTCTTTTAGGAGAGAGATGTGAGAGCAGCTCAACTATTGTCTAGCTCTTATTTGTTTTGGTGGAGTGTTCAGATATATGGCTGTTTGATTTCTGCCACTGTTCACCTTACCTGTTTTCATCTGATTCTTATTCTTGTTCCCTGTTGTTCTTGTCCTTCTGAACTTGGATTCTGTTTCCCGTGGTTTCTCCTCATTATGGAGTCTGAGAGTGCACAGCTTGTATCAGCCCTTTTCCTCCTTCATCCCACCCAGTTCACACACTTGACTACTATGAGAGGGTGAAAAACTTGCAATTTCAGCTGCAATTTACTGTGGTTTTTCTGTATCAGTTGTGTGCATGCACCTTTTGCATGTTAATATTTCTCTCTCCCTGCTTTCTATTTTCTATTCTTTCTTTTATGCCCTTTTCTTTACCTGTTATTTCTGCATAAGTAAGACCCTTGCTGACTCACATTTGGTAGAATTAGGTTAAGTTCTTTATAAGCCTGCCATTTGGCCCAAGATTGGTCAGTAGCTGGTTCTTCATAGCTCTGTTTGAGTATTTTTCAATAAGTCCCTTAGGCCAAGAGAGGAAAGCTATGTCCTTGCTGATATGAATCTTTTTTTTTTTTTGATACCAAGGATTGAACCCAGGGGTGCTTAACCAACTGAGCCACATCCCCAGGCCTTTTTGTATTTATTTAGAGATAGGGTCTCACTGAATTCCTTAGGGCCTCCCTAAATTGCTGAGGTTGGATTTGAACTCACAATCCTCTTTCCTCAGCCTCCCAAGCCACTGGGATTATAGGTGTGCTCCACCGCACTCAGCCTGATGTTAATCTTTACTGAGGTGCTCAGCTGTTTCAGGAGTATCAGGAGGAGGGTGTGGGGAGTGGTGGTCACTGTGGCCTTTGTCAGTGAGTGGTGACCTGGGGCAGCTAGTGTCGTACTGAGCCAGTTGAGTCCTGTCATTGCAAGATCCCGACTGAGGGAAGCTTCCCTTAGATCACAAAGCATGAAGATGACTTGGGTGTAACCCGCTTCTTTAAGGGTTTACCTTCTGTAGACCCCATTCTTCAGGTTAAGTGTTTTGGTGGCATTCCTCAAAACTCTCATACCACTTTTGCTTTCTTTCATTTAGAGAGAATTGTTTCCCATTCCATTGTTCTTCAGTTTGGTGTTAGGTTTTATTGTACAATGAATATCATAGTTTTCCACATTCATAGAATATGTGATGTCAATTTCCATATTAGAACTAGGTTTCCAGTTTCCTTTTTTAAATTTATTTTTTTTGTTCTTGGTACTGAGGATTGAACCTAGGGGTGCTTTACCTCTGAGCTACATCCCTAGTCCCCATTTAAAATTTTTTTTAAGACAGGCTCTCCCTAAGTTGCTGGGTTGACCTTGATGATCTTCCTGCCTGAACCTCCTAAGTTGCTGGGATTAGGGGTATGCACCATATCTGTAGAGTTTTCCTGTTTGTATTTGTTCATTTCACACATCAGTGGGTTTCAGGGAAGAGAATTATGTAAATAGATATTCTCCTGAGGAAAAATTACCCAAGTAGGGGTGGGCTGAGCCAATATATTTGATATATGAGCCAATATATCAGAGCCTTATATTTGGGATATTTTGGAAATTTAGGCAGACTGTGGTGTATATGTCCAGAGAGATTCTGGGATATTAAGTAGGCCAAATTAAGACAATATGGCACTCATGGTAGGTTTCTAGGTGACAGTTAAGGACTGGGGATAAGGATGCCAGCTGGGAGATAGTAGGCCAGCAGAGAGAGACCCACAACCATGGAGCTCTACCAGTAGAAGGAGTTGGGTGAAAACCCGGAACCCTAGAGTTCCTGTAGTCCCATGCTGGGTCCCATTCTTAAATTTCTATGAGATTCCATCTTGCATTCTTCCTTGAGATGCTACTCTAGGTTGGTGTCTGTATCTTAAAACCAAAAAACGCCTAAATAATATAGATGCTTTTTATTTCACTCTGAACCAGGATCCCAGATGATGCATGTGTGAGGGGGAAGGTGAGTAAGTAGGGTTTCTGAGAAAAATAAAGAACATAGTCATTGTGAAAAATGAGAGAAAAAACTGACAAGGAAACAGTTACTGAGCAGCATCAAGGGCCCAGTTGAAGTTGGAAATTATGAATTTATTGTGGCAACTTTTGGTATGTGACAGTCGGGAAGATCCAGGACTTCTGGAAAGACTGGTTAGTGGCATACAGGATCTAAAGTCTCTGGGCTGTCCTCTGCCATGGGGTCTGGTCTGAAAAGAGAAGGAAGTAAGAAAGGATAGGATTCTGATGGGGAGAAAACAGACAGTTGTCAGGAGATTAAAGGCCTTGTTGTAATTGAAGCCAGGAGATGACCAGAGCCAGGAGGTTGTGGTAATGTTTAAGATTTTAAAGGCAGAGTGGTTTTAGATTCTGTCAAAGCTCTGATTGTAACCATGAAAAATAATGGCTAACTTCAGTTATCTTGCCTTTGTACCTCTCACCTATTTAGGTTATAGCAGACATTGTTTATCTTGATATTACTCTGTAAATATAGAACAGTTGGGGAAAAAAAGGCCAAGTAGTAAGCAGAGTGTTTATTTTTTTAAAATTACTTAAAAAAGTTGTTTACAGAGATGTGGATTTACATAACTTGGCAACAACATTTAAAAATGTACAGGCTATTTCATATTATTGCACTTACTCTTTAATATATAAGGCATTTTATTTTACATAAATAAAGGATAATGTATAATATACAACAAGTGTGGTGCCAATTATAGTCAAACCATACAATTCAATGAGATGCATGTGGGAGGGTGGAAATGAAACCCAACCTCCTCAGCTTTCACGGTATATTCTTGCAACTACGATTTACATGTTATGACACATTTACCCTCATAGCTTACTGTGAATGACTGACCAGTTTAAAAAAAAACAAACGAGTTTTAGTAGGACAATACTATAGTGTTCACTTCAGGAAGTGTGGGAGCTTATTAGACTAATTAGAAACACTAGTCATGCCTTGAACACTGAAGACAAATAAATAGCTTTCTATCTCTCAGGATCAAAATTCAGCTTTTGCTTCTTCCCTTAAATTCCTACTGTTGGTCAGGGAATCCTTCTGGCACGATGGAATAGAAATAGCTGATGACTTGGTATGAGAAGCCAGAGGTCCACCCTTGTAATGCCATTGCTCTAGAAAGTTCTGTCTGTTCACATAGAAGTGTGCATTTCTTTACTATTAGAGTTTTATGATGGATTCTACATTTCTTAAAGGCAAAGCTGTAAAAGTAGAGGCAAAAAATGGTTTTCAGTATTGACTTCAAGTAGTCTCTTAATTTTTAGGCAAGAAGTAGAAACCATGAAATTGACCCCGAGACTTCAAAAATAATCTAGCATGCACCTTGCACTGACTTCCTATAATATCCTACCTGTAACTGTAATGAAAATTAGAATCTAAGCTTAATCAATCAGGTTTTTCTAGCTAACTGCTGCACTATATTTTCCTTTGCATAACCTGTTGAAAAATGAGAAATCTGGGCTCAGACAAGCCAGGTATTTTACTCCCATCTGAGGGACCTCACTGGGCCAACTTCACAGATCTTTAGCAGAATTGGTCCTCAGAAAAATGATGTATATAGATGACAGCTCAAGTATCTCCATGATCTGGGACTTATAGCCCTTTACCTGGCTGTAGGTTATTTTTTTAAATCACCAACATAAAATCTTAGAATCATGCATGCAGGTATGACAAATACAATCTCCACCCGTATTTCCAGGACTCAGTGGGCTGGCTTCTTACCACCCGAGGATTTAAGTTGTAAATACTACATACTCCTTCACCTTGACAGTGACTCACCCTGTTTTTCCATTTTCTTCCTCGTTTTTACATTTTGGTAAACAAAGCTGATGAGGCTTTGGAATTTAGGAAAATAAGGTATAGTGCAAGGGGAGAAAAGCCAACTGTGTCACAGGGGAATGGCACATGGGATAAGAATGGGTACTTTGAAGAAGCTTATGGCAGCTGGGGGGTGTTCACAAGCAGCATGAGTCACATTCTTCTGGAGGAAAATACTTTTAGCAAAAGGAAGAATTTGCAAAACAGGAATACATAGCAACAACTTCAGTCATTATAGAGTTTTGTTATACCAGGTCAAGAAATCCATTAACTAGAAACAAGAGATCCATTAACTAGAAACGTCACATTTCTTAAGTGCTGGGAAAGCAGAGAAAAACCAACCCAAAGTTTTTCTCAAAAGGATTAATATATGCTGCTCAATTTGGATTTGTAAATAGAATACCTTTGCTTATAAATCTAAGGACACTAAAAAGATACTTCTAAAAATTTACTTGAAATGAGTGGTTGGAGTGCATGAAATATAGAAGTGGAAACCCATGGCTGATAGTTTTGTCTGCTTTGTGTTGTCCAGTCTTGAATTTAAGCACTTATCCAAGACAGGTTTGAAAACCAGATGCAAGGTGCTTTCAGATCTGCAACTCCCTGCTCCTTGTAGGCAGTGAAGCTCACGGCTGTTTAGTGCAGTTTTTGGAACTGTTATACTGTAAAGCAGCCTTTGACTTAACCTTGGAGAACTAGAAGGTGATCATTACTTCATAGTCAGGGACCCATTGAATTGAACTCTGCACCCATATATTGTACATTACACTAGTTAAAAAATATTACTTTCTTTATTTTGCCTTTTCATTATTTAGATAATTCCTGAGCTCAGCCTAATGATTAGGTCATAATTTCATTTTTTTTTTCTAAGCCTTATTTTCTTTTCAGGATAACATATATAGACTTACAGCTCTTCCTTCCATTGACTGTGCCTAAAAGCATGTCACTTACTTAAAAAATTATATAAAACTAGTCTTTTTAGCTGTGACATTTGTGTTACCCATCCGGTCTCTTTGCACCAGGACTGTATGTTGGGAGAGGTGGCAGGAGGGAAGTGAAGGTGTAGCTAGGTGTTTCAGATGAAGAAGAGCATGTCACCTCTTGTGTCCTCAATGCAAACATAAAAGGAGGGCATAGGCACTAGAACCAAACGACCCCTGCAGGCTTCCAGAGTTCAACTTCATTGCTGCTGCAACACAACAGGTCAGGCTTCGTGGAAAAGCAAAAAAATTGGAGACTTTTATAGTTTTCGTCTATACTATTTGTCGTTTCAAGAACCTGTCATTTAAAGAAGTCATTCTGATTTGCTAAAATGAGGAAAGAACTGAGAAAACAAAGAGTCATGTTGAAATTCATGAATTCCGATGCTTTCTAATTACTAACTGCACCGGTCCTTCTGGAACAGACTTCATAATATTCCAGGCATCAAAGTGCATGAGCCCAACCAGGGGCTTCCCATTAATAGCGAGAATTTCATCTCCAGCTTCTATTGTTCCAGCTTGTTCTGCTGCACCACCTGTCAGAACAAATGCAGAATGAGGGTTTGGAAATTTCATAGCTTTCCAAAATTTCTAAAATTTAAATGAGGAGAAGCTCTAAATGATATATGCCTATATTCTTAAAATAGGGAACTATTTCTTAGGATACAAAACACAAATACCAATAAAAAATCAGTTGGATTACATTAAAAAAAAATCAATTTTCTCATCCCCCCCCCCCACCACCAAAATACAAGACAAAAATAAGCGACTGACAAGGGGGTGAGAATTTAAATGTATTCAACAAAGGGTTAGTATCCATTACTAGATGAAGAACTACAAACCAATAAAACAATACAAAATGAAAAAAAGTTAGGCAAAGGAAATCAGTAGTTAAATAGCCAGTGAATTCAGGGAAATAGGCTCAACTTCCAATTGTTAACAGATATTGGCTGAAACATTCAAGTTCTGAGAAGCAGGAATCATCTGCTCACCAGTGACTGGAAGCTACTTAATTGATTCTCTGCAAACAAATATTTCTTCATTACAGCTTTTTGTAGGTTATAGCAAATTCGTGAGCTTTGAAAAAAAGTTTAAGCTTTCTCCACCTACTTTCTTGCACATATACATCGAAAACAAACATCACATTGAAGAAAAAATGCACATTGGCTGGAATCATTTTATCATGACAAAATGACATCAAAAAATTCCAAAGTATGAAAGTAAAAATTCATTTTCTTAGAAATCTTAATTAGATCTCAAAAGACTGAGTAGATGTATGTATTTCATTGTGATGATCTAAAAGTCATTAAATATTTATACATAAAGGTTTTTTTTTTTTTTTTTTTTAACCAAATTTGATAAAAATACAGCCTGGAAGAAAGTAAGTCCAAATCTAGTCCACCCAAGGACAGAAGTATTTTCTATGGGAATGATAGAGGCAGATATCATAGAAGAGTCTAGGCCTCACATCAGCTCCATAGTGGAACAAAAAGAAGGAGCTGGTTGCAGTCACTGCTTTTTTATAAATTCCTGGAGGAACCAGAGCACTGTTGTTTGGCATAACCAGTTATAGTTATGTTAGTATATCCAATATTCCTGTTCTAGAATATTAACTGAAGGCCTCAAGAAGGTCATATGAAAACAAGTGATTTGGAGTCTTCACCTGGGTCTAAGACGTGGAGTGTTCCAAACAACCAAAGCAGAAGCCTATGTTAGTGGGATGCACACCTACGGGGCACACCTACATGGACTACAGCTGCGTTGTGGTCTCCGGTCTGTGTCTATGGGCAAGTTACAAATTCCTCTAAACAAGTTTCTCATCTGCAAAATATGGTTTCAGTAATATCTGCCCTGTTATCTTACTAGGTTGGTGAAAGGATTGAATAAGATGAACTACATGAAAATCCTTCAGGAAACATTCCATACTGTGCAAACCAAAGGTGATACCAGCTTTTGGACTTTAAAGGAGTGAGAAATAAACTTCTCTTTGGTTTATACCTCTGCTATTTTAAGGTTGATATTTCATGAGGCCAAACAAATCCTGATTGAGCAGGATAGGTCTCTCTCCTCATTTACTGAGTTTTAAAAAACATCCTTTGGGAATCTGGCTTTTATGCTATTTCTCCAAATCATCTTCCATAGGTTTATTTTAACACTTTCTTAGGTTTTTGCTGTTGTTATTATGAATTGGTATTAAACCGAGCAGAATCTGCATTTGGCTTTTTTTACCCAGTTTATGCTGTTTTTGAGCTGGTCTTGGTTAGTGTACAAAGATCTAATGTATTTCTTAAGTTGCCATATTGCTTTCCTTTTTTATGTTGCCATATTGCTTTCCTTTTTTATGAATTTATGTTGTCTTCTGTTCTGTTACAGAATGGTAAGCTATTTCATGGCTTCATATTAGTAAGTCCTACCACATTCCCCCCAAGAGATGACCCAATAAGTGGTTCCACTGGAAGTAACGAGGGCTTTCTTTTCTCTGCATTCTTGACAACATACGAGATTTGTTATTTTTGGCCAACCTGACATTAAAAACGATTCCTGATAGTTGTCATAATTTTCATCCCACAATTAATTTAAGTTTGCCCTTCTGTGTTTCTTGGCCATTTAGGTTTTTTTGACATTTGTTAATTTTCTATGCTTCCTTGTAACCTGAATTTTTAATTTTTAGTGTGCCTGGGATTGAACTCTGTGTCTCTGGTATGCTTGGCAAGCATTGTACCACTGAGGTACATCCCTGTAAAATTTTTTTCTTTTAATTTTGAGACAGGGTCCTGCTCAGCTGCCCAGACTGGCTTCGGTTTTGCAGCTCTCCTGCCTCATCCTCTCAGCAGCTGGGAATACAGGCATGTGCTGCTGGACCCAGTCTAGTTGTGTTTTTTCCCCCTTCTTTTTCTTTCCTTTCTTTCTCCTTTTCTTTTTTTGCAGTTACCGAACCCAGGGCGTTGTACAGACTAGATAAGCACTCTCGTGCTGAGCTATTCCTCTAGTCCTTTTAAAGAAATTTCATTTTGAAACAGGAAAGTTGTCAAGCTAGCTGGAACTGGAGATCCTGATGCCTTAGCCCCTCAAGTAGCTGGGATTCAGGTGTGCACCACTGCACCAGATGTTTTGTATTTTTCTTGAATTATAGTTTTTTATTCAGTAACCTTTTTTTGATTAAATACAATAGATGTTCTTCTAGTCAGTCACTTGTATTTTTATGTCTACTCAGACTTTTTTCCCCCCCATGTATTAAACCTTCTGCTGTCAAAACGTGTCACATAATGACATTTTGGTCAGTGACTTGCTGCATATACAATGGTGGTACCATAATATTACATCACCTAGAGTGGCAAGGCTATCTTAATGTAAGTACATCGTGGTGTTCCTGTGGCAACTAAGTTGACTAGTAGTGCATCTTTCAGAATCTATCCCTGTTGTTAAGTGATATATGATTGTTTTTTTTTAAAGATGGTTTTCTGTTATGTTGAATAAATCTTCCCGTGTGAATTAAAAATAATGGTTATTGCTAACGTATGAGAAGTTCTGTTGATCTCTGTATATTGATTGTGAACTCCTCAGTTTGGTGAACTATTCACATTGGCCTGATATTAGATTATCTTAGGTTCTTCTTCTTCTCCCCTCCTCCCCGTCAGGAAGTATGAACAGTTTTCCAATTATATTCCTATACTTCCAGTTTTCAATTTTTTTGTTTTTGGATTATGTATTGCTGAGTTATTTGGTAAAATGATGAAAGGAGAAACATTTCAGAAGAAGCCCAGACCCAGAATTGTACTAGTGACGATGTTCTAACTTTTTCTTGGGTGGCTGCTGCTGCACATAAGGAGTTAAAAATAACTGTTTATTAATTTGGTCATGGATACAATTTCTGACCTTTAAGGGAGATACAATATTTAGTTATTTAAAAAAATTTTTTTTGGGGGGGGGCGGTAATAGATTAGATTTACACAAAAAGTTAGTACAGGTTAAATTTCCCTTAACTGAAGTGCTTGGGACTAGAAGTATTTTAGATTTTGGAATATGTGGATAGACTTTATCAACTGAGCATCTCTAATCTGAAAATTGAAAATGCTGCAAATTCTAAAACTGAGCACAGGCTCCCCAGTCAGATTGGGTGCTAAGCCAGTTGTAGCTCTGGGATTAGGGTACATTGGCCTTGGACACCTTTTTAAGCTATGTCTTTTTTTTTGTTTTTGGTACCAGGGATTGAATCCAGGGGTGCTTAACCACTGAGCCACATCCCCAGCCCTTTTTAATATTTTATTTAGATTTAGGGCCTTCCTTGCTAAGTTGCTGAGGCTGACCTTGAACTCACAATCCTTTTGTCTTAGGCTCCTGAGCTGCAGGGATTACAGGAGTGGAACACCACCCCGCCTGCTGTGTGCTTCTTAGCCTGTGGAGGCTGTCCTGTGACTGGCCCTGGAGGCAGCGACTCCAGCTCCTTTCATGAGTTCCATTCAGCTGTTCCTCTGGAGTGATGGCTTAGTGGGTAGATGGACAGCAGTTGCCCTCTGTCTTCTGTAGGTGTTACTCTGTTAACTTTTGGCATTCATGCTGAGGAACTGATCTGTTGGCTATTTAGATTTCCACATTATTCTTTACATGATTTGGGTTTTTATATATGCAGCCTGTTTTGCCCTTGATGATGTATCTCCCCCCTTCCCCCGCCCTAGTTTGAGGACTCCTGTTTTTAGTTTTGGAAAAGTCTTAGTTACAGTTTCTCCTCATATTTCCTCTCATCTGTCTTTTCCTTCTGAAAGTCCTTATCCCTTTTACCCTTTTGTAGTTTAAATTGTTTCTTCTATCACTATTCTTACAAATTCTGTCCTTATATGAATTCAGTCTACTTTTTTATTAATTAAAAATACATTTGACTTCATTTTCATTAAAGGTGTGTGTGGGCATTTGTTTTTTTAACATCTCTGCTCCTTTTGGATACGCTCTTGATGCTTGGATATTATTCCTGCCTTTATTTTTTAGTGGGCTTTCCTATTCATGGGGCTCCCGGCAATGGATCTCCACATCCTGTGTACTCTGAGAGCTGTCCCTTGCCAGTGCTGTTATAGTTAAGTTGCTTCATGCTTGCCTTAGCTCAGCTCTCTGTCTACTGTTCTGTCAACTAGATGAGTAACGAATGTGGTTTCTCTACCTTGGCACTGTTAAGTTCAGACACCACGTAGCAGAGGCCCGACTCCTGATATGTGCCTGTCTTCTGCCTGCTGGTAGGGCCAAGGGCAGACAGCTGACTGGTGGAGAACAGATCAGCCCTTCCCTTCACAAGATGCCTGGTTCCAGTTGTCCAGAAATTCAGGAGGTGCTCAGCTCCTACTCCTAGGTGGACACTGGAGCCCCAGCTTCCACTGCCTGTTTCCCATCTCCTGCTTCCTCTGGGCCACAGGGTGGCAGCCCTGCTTACCTGTCACTATGGATTTCACTTCAACTTTTGATCCATAGAGGTTTCCCCGCCCCCCCCCCCCCCCCATTCTTCAGCTAAGTTAGCAGAAGAGATAATTTAGTGTTCATGTGTTGCTCTTGGCCACAATGGAGAATAGAACTAGTTCAGAATGTCATAAGGTCAGGGCAAATGACCAACAGAGAAGGTTATTGTGTGCGCAGGTGCTCTCAGAGGTAGTCTTGGCAACTCGATGGCAGTGAAGGTCTAGATCCACTCAAAGAACTTCTAGACAGCAGCATAGCAGCATGCCGTCAACAACTTGGGCCAGCCTCCCTGGCCCCCAGAGGCCCTTATTTTGGTTCTTGTGGCCTCTGGGTTAAACAGGTGAGCAGTTCACAAGCACTTCACCCTGTGCATTTGCTTCTTTCTCCATGTGGCTCTCAAGGTTTCCTAGAAGATGGGGTAAGGCTGAGAGCACTGGAGATTGTTTTTTAAAGCACAGCTCTATATTGAAGAATTTTTTTTTTTTTTTTTTTTTTTTTTTTTTTTTTACACTATTAGTGCTGTGTGTCAGGAGTGGAGAAAGGCTTCAAAATTACTATATAATTATAGAAAAACACTAAAGGTCAGTAACTAATGACTTGTGGTCATTAAAATAATAAAAAAAATCCTTAGCTAAGAACTGATGTTACTATTTATTGACTTACTTATTTTGTAACATTCTCTTAACTTTAATGGTTTTTTTTTATATTATATTTTTCAGATGTTGATGAACCTTTATTTTATTCATTTATTTATATGTGGTGTTGAGAATCGAACCCAGTGCCTCACACATGCTAGGCAAGCACCCTGAGCCATAACCCCAGCCCACTTTAATGGGTTTCTACTCTGTACCAACAATGTCAATACATAATAATATTACAATTATATCATTAATATAGTTATTCAGTTTAGGAATCTGAAGAGATTTTTGAAAGCTTCTCAAGATCATAAAATGAATTATCCAAGTTCACAAAGAAACCTCATCTTTACTGATCATTTCAATAAGATCTACCTCCTATTTTCATATATACATAAATCTTGTCAATGAACATTTATTTTTATATATTTGTATATGGTGCTGAGGACTGAACCCTAACCCTCACACACGCTAGGCAAATGCTCTACCACTGAGCCACAACCCCAGTCCCCATCTTGCAGTCTAGTATTTTCAGTTAGAGAGATCTTGGCTGGTATTAAGTACTCCTGACTGGTGAGTCTGATGGCGTTACTTAGCTTGTTAGTCACCTGACAGGCTGTTACATGGATACAGCATGAGTTTTAATATGTGTAAAAAACTACATGGATGACCCAGAATAATCCCTACATGTCAAAAGCATTAAAGACATTTTAGAATTTTAAAAACGAGTGTGAAGCCAGACACAGTGGTGCATGCCTGACTTGGGAGGCTGCGGCAAGAGGATCTGAAGTTCGAGGCCAGCCTCAGCAACTTAGTGAGACCCTGTCTCAAAGTGAAAAATAAAAAGGGCTGGGGATATAGCTCAGTGGTAAAGTCTCTCTGGGTTCCATCCCCAATACTAAAATAAAATAAAATAAAAATAACAAAATCAAATCAAGTTTGATTTCCAATGGAAGGCACTGATTTTTCATGGAGACATGTGGAAATGGTAGGAGGAGGCTGGCTGAGCTTCCCCGGACATTACCTTTGTACACCCTTTTAATGACCAGGGGCCCATCTCCAGACATGGATGATTTTCCTCCATCCAGACTCAGTCCCAGCCCAGCTGAGGTCTTTAGCACTTCAACACACAGAGCACCAGGAGCAGCTCCGCTTCTCCCTGCAGCAATGATATTTATCAGGATAAAAATGACAGGGTTGCTCATTGTGCCACGTGCCCAATGACCCGCCCCCAAATGCATTACTCCCACTATAGTCTCCTGCCACCCTCAAGTCCTGTAACCCATGAAGTACTTTCAGCAAAACCTTTGGGCTCAGCATTCAGGCTGGTCTCCAGCATGTGGCTGCCTGCCTGGCTACGTTCCTGCTGTGCTTACGTATTCTGCTCTCCTGTGTATTTCCCGCAAGTGTGGAGAATGCTTTTACACCCAAGCAGAAATCCCCAGAAAATACTGCTCTTGCCAAGCCCAGGGCTTGATGGTACGCATCTTAGTGAGGATGGAAGTAACACTTAGGGAATCAAATTGGATTTCCTGCTAACCCTGAATTCTGTGCCGCAGAGTGTCACCGTCTGGTACTAAAAGCAGCAGCACCAAAGTGCCTGGCCTCACATGAGGGCTGTCATAATTGACTCAGAAGCTCCCTGGGACTGAGCAGGGCTTCCTTCCTTGCATCCATCATGCTCCTATGAGGGGAAATCCTGCCTCCAGGCATGGCTGCCTTCACTGGCATCTGGCTCCACAGTGGAGAGAAGCGTTTCCATGGTTACACCTCCTCCATTGCGAGGAACTGGCGCCCATTCTGTGCTAGTTTGGAGAGGCCAGGCTGAGGTCCGAGTAGGAATTGTAAACTCGCCTTTTAATGATTCTTCTGTGCTGTTCCAGCCAAGGATATTAGAGTTGAGTGGAAAGGTGCACTTAGTTGCTCGGGAGGCAGGGGAAGGACCACAAAGGAATTAAAGGGCCCACTTAACCACATTTGTTAGGGCGGAGGCGGAGCTAGCTAGCATCATCACCTTTGAACATAAACCATCATTGCGGCTTAAAGCCAAAGCACATGGTCTGAAGGACATTTACTAATACAGGGAGTGGCACAATTTTTCAATAGGTGACTTTACTTCCTGTTAAACAGAAAAACAAAAAACCCATCCAGGGGCGCTCTGCCTCCCAGAATCACTTGGAACATTAAAGAGGTGCTGATGCCAGGTCCCCACTCCTTAGCATTCTGATTTCATTGAGGAATTTTCTGGACAAAGCTTTCCAGGTATCTCTAATGTGCAACTTATCATATCAGGCCTAAATCAGATGCTGTCAGTGTTTGCCAAAAAATAACTGCATAGGACCAGGGAGCCCCAGGGCAGGGAAACCCCAAAGAATAGCAATGAGCTTCAGCCCTCAAGGTGCTGACAGCTGGATAATGCTGCTGGGTCTGGTTCAAGGTCAGTGGTCTGGAGGTGCTACAGAAATACTTCAGGATTATAAGTGATAATGAGATGGTCTTCTCTTGAGTTGTAAATCTCAAAAACTCTGGAAGCTATTAGGATTAAGTGCCAAATGTTTCCTTTGATAGGTTGAATCCCCAGGATCCCACTGAAAATACTCCAACCACTGGAGAGTGCTGGGGCAAAGGTGAGCCATCAGTCTGATGAGGAAGGTGTTTCCGTGTGTTGGGAAAGGTGTCAGCTCTCTAGGAGTGGAAAACAGAAGAGCCGAGGACACGGGAGCCACTGTGTCGGAATCTTGACAGGTAGAGTTTCTCATTTGTTCAATGGAATCAAATCCATTTTCAGCAAAATCTTTACAGATTGCTCAGGCCACAGTGAAGCCAAGTTTAGCAGAGACATTCAGCTACCCTTGATCATCAGGGGGAGATGCTGAAAAGAAAGCAAAAGGCCCCTCCCAGAAGGCAGTGGCCTAACTCAACTCCAGTAGATCTTGTCTGCCTTCTGGACTAGAGAGAGGTCATTCCCAAATGCAGAGGCGGAGGACACTGGGTGCAGTGCTTCTCTGGAGGCTGAAATCAGCCTGTGGTCAGAAACAAGCGTACTTGGTGTTGAGGCAGTACCTCGCAGAGGGGCACAGAGAATCCCTTGTAGCAAATACTTCTCAGCAGATGAAGGCTGCAGTCTGTTTTCAAACACAAAAACATGTTTGCTCTTTCATTTCCTTATGTTCTTACAAAACAGGAAAAAAATCTCAACCTTGATGTTTCCCAGGGACAAATCTCATTCTTGAATTTCTCCTTCAATACGGATTTTCCCTGTCACAAGAATTCCTTGATTTTACTTACCAGCCACTTAGGTTCTAACAAAGAGATGTAAATATGATGGTGTCTCCTTAGGATGTTGAGAGAAGCTGCCAAGTAATTTTCAGCAGTGTGGCTTTCACTACGGAGTTTTAAACAAAATTGTTTGTAATACTTCTTTTGCAGGAAGCATCCCCAAACACTATATTTCACTACATTCACTTTTTCTGATTCAGGAACTGGCCATTATTTTTTTAATGTCTAACCAGAATGCTGGTTATTGAACTGATATCTTACCAGTTCCAGGCTCCAGAGACATGGTCTTTCTGGAAAGCGAACCCTTTCCATTGGCCATGGGAGGCTCCTGCCTGGAGGAGGATCTGGGCTGTTCATTCCCTTTCTTGATGACCATGAGGACATGTCTGTGCAGCTGTGCCTGATGCAGAACCTTCAAGACGTCTCCGTGGGCCAAGCCAGCCAACGAGGTGCCATTGATGGAGAGAAGGAAATCCCCTCGGTTCACAGTCCCTTCCTGAGAAGCCGCCCCCTGAGAAAACACCCTGTGGACCTGGAAAGGAGAAAGGAAAGGGGAACAAAAGCTAGAATCCATTTATGACCTCCAGGGATGGCAAGACAGCAACTGCTACTCTGTAGTGAAGACAAGTTCCTCATGACAAGTTTTCTTATTCATGACAAATATTTAAGTTGATCAAAATCATTCAGTGCGGGACGTGGAATTACAAATGTCAATACCAGCACATATTTTTTACTCAACTTCTTGTTAGTGTCTAATGTGTGTGGCATCCATGAGGCAACAGGAATACAAGGACAAATGAGACCAATGAAAGTGGCCTTCATGATCTCGAGGCCTCTGAGTGGTACAATATCTTACATTACTATTCTTTGGAAAGAAGTGATTTTATAAGTGAATTTAAGTTAGGTCAGTTGATCCTCAGGTTTTTCTAGTGCTTAAATAAGATATTTAGGCAAGTTATAAGGATATAGATAACTGTGCTTATATGTATTGACATGTGGTCTATACATGTCAGTCATATGTCAGTCTTCTTTGTCAATGAAAATACTGTGAACTACTTCCTCCATGTTTCCATTTCTGTGTAAGTAGTAGCTAACACAACTCAGTAGCCTTTGAATGTTATAATCAGAATCTGTATCCTGTTCAATCTGTATCCTAATGGCACTGTCACTTACCATGATTGATTTTGGCTCCACATCTGTCCCTCCTGCCACACTGAATCCCAAACCTGAGCCTTCTTTTTTATTCAAGACTATGAAGCAAATATCTTCTTTATTCTAGTCAAGAGAAACAGGAAAACAATTTACTGTATATTCCCAGTGCCAAGAAAGAGAAGCTCCAACTTAAATCCTCCTGTAGGTGCCCATCCCAGGCCTCAGTGATTCCCCAGCTCACACAGAAATGTCAGAGAAGTCCCCAGGTCAACCTGCACCCCTTCTGGGTAGTGCTTAAGTGGAAAGTTCTGAGGGTCTATGCTGCAGTTGTGGAACCCCTGGGAAGGTGAACGTGAACCAGGATGTGGGCAGGGGCATTAAGCATTCCCACGTTTTCAAGCCATTTGAGGCACCAGATTGTATCTTCCTAAATCTGATTATAGCACAGACTTTCACCTTGAAGGGAATTCCTTATTCTAGAATTCTTTACATCTACATTTAGCAAAGCCAATTTCAACAGCCGCAAAAAAGATTAAGTGACAGAGGCCTTGTGTTTTATATGCTCACTTCTGGCACGTTCAGTTACTAGATTTCAGGTGCAAATTAACTAGCAGTCCTAAAATACTCAGAATATAAAAAACAAAGTATGTTTCTGGGGGTGATGGTGGACACCTATAATCACAGTGACTTGGACGGCTAAGGCAGAAAGATCCCTAATTTCTGGCCACTGCAATTCAGTCAGACCTTGTCTCAAAACAAACCCTGTAGTTCAGTGGTAGAGCACCTCTGGGTTCAATCCCTGGGAAGGAAAGAAGAAAATACCTAAAAACTATGTTAAAACTAATACTCAACTGATATTGAGACTAAAGCATTCTTAGTAGTATTGTAGGACTACCAGAAGACTGTCCCTGTCTCGCGCATCCAAAGATATTTTTGGAATAAAAGATTTTAAAATAAATAAACTGGCTGGGCTAATTATTCCGAACTTATTTCCTTCACCCACATGTGACATGTGATTCAGCAACATTTTAAAGCTCTGCATTGTTCTTTTTTCTTATGAAGTGATTGATAATCCATCACTTCAAGGTGTTCTCAAATATAGCACTAGAACAAGAGTCTAAGAATAACCCTTAAAGATGGATTTGATGAAAGAAAACAGCTGAGACAGAAGACCAACTCTATAACAGCAAGGGAGAGAACCTGGTAGAAGAAAGTGTTTGGTCCTGTTAGGAAGTCACAAGGGCTAATTTCTAAGCATTTTCTCTCTCTCCTAAGAAGCTGATTTGGACCAAGGCACATGTGCTGATACCAGAATGTCCTTCAGCCATACCTGTGCCCAAGCACACATCAGTAGACAGAAGGATGTCTACTGGGCTTCTAAACAAAAATGGAAACACGTGGGCAGTAAATGATTTTTGTGTAGCTTCTGGAAGGTAAAGAAATATGAATATGGAATATGAGTATTTCCCCGGTATTTAACCACAAAGCGACAGAACATTTGAAGATAGAGCTCCTATAATGCAGTACTTGTTGTCACCAATATTTTAATTCATTCAAATTGTTTTTTTCCAGGGTGTGTGAGGATACCAGTGTGCTAGAAGCTGGCTAACCGGCCAAATTTTGCTTGAGAAGCTCAGCACAGTACCCCGGAAGCCAGATGAACCATGAAGTGCTCTTCAAGGCTTGGGTGTGCTGAAGTCAGAAGACCAGGGATGGTTGTGAGATGACCTCTGTCATCTCTCACAGCACCACCAAAGGCTGTGAAGTAGTTTTGTACAGTTCCATTTTTGGCACCTGCAAACCATACTCCCTGGAAAAAAAACAAGGCAGAGAACCGCTAGTGTGAAGATGGCAGAATGAGGCGGTCTCTGCTCACCCCTCCTCTCTGAAATCAGCTTGGGAACACAATAAGAAAACAAGGGGGAAGGACGGGGGGAGAGAGAGAGCGAGAGCGGGAGAGAGAGAGAGAGAGTGAGAGAGAGAGAGAGAGAGAGAGAGAGAGAGAGCGAGAGAGAGAGAGCGAGAGAGAGAGAGAGAGAGAGAGAGAGAGAGCGAGAGAGAGAGAGAGCGAGAGAGAGAGAGAGCGAGAGAGAGAGAGAGAGAGAACGCACGAGAGAGCTGTATTCTGATGAAAGTAGGCTTGATCTTCAGCACCGAGCCACACTGGGGATGTATATCAAACCAGAGGGAGGGAGGCCTCCGACGATGGCTGCAATGGCAGCGCTGGGCATCCTGTCCATAGAAAAAGTCACCACTTTATTTCTGGTTCCTGTAATGGGCACCTGGTGTATGAGGCTGGCTTAGACTGTTTTTCTCTTTCTCCACATTATCTAACACTGTAAATAAAATGTCCGGAGCAGAGGGTCCTGGCTGAGGGTGACCCCACCCTCCCCACCTTGATAGAGATCGGAGACTCTTCCTGCGTGAGATGCTTACTGTAATGACAAGTCCGAGAAGGCAGCGAGAGACGGACTACTTCCTTTCACTGAAAGTGAAAACTGCTTGGTGCCCAGGTGTTTCCTAACTGCACACACCCAAACCAGTGGGCTGAGACTCTGAGGGGAGGTGAAACTAAAAGGGTATCATCTCCCCTCTTCCCCCCGTGCTCACCGTCCCTGCCAGCTTATTAGCTGCCAGAGCTGGCTAGGTGGGGTGGCATATGCCTGGAACCCTAGCCACTTAGGAAGCTGAGGCGGGAGGATTGCTAGTTCAAGGCCAGCCTGGGTAACTTACTGAGACACTGTCTCAAAAACTAAAAAGGGCTGGGGGTGTGGCTCAGTGGTAGAGCACCCTTGGGTTCAATTCCTAGTATGGCCAAAAAAAAAAAAAAAAAAAAAAAAAAAAATGGCAAGACTGTTAGATAATAAACCTCAAATAGCATCCTTTGGGTAATATTTTAATTTTTAGAACAGTGTTTGTAGATGAAGTTAGTAAGCCAAATACATTACTAGGAAAGAAAAATTTGTTCATATTTGCATTTTCCTAATATTCAACTCTTAGGTTTCGAATTTCTATGAACAGTCCTGAGAAGCTTTTATTCTTCAGAGTAGTATTCTATATGTGATGCCATCCTCTCTTTTGTTATTGTTACATCCGATTCATTTAAAGACTTTATTTGTAATTAGCTCCTTTGTCTTATACAGGGGTTCCCAAACTCCTAGGCCTCAGGATACAAGGAGGACTGTATTGGTGTAACTGTTTCTTTTACCTGCAGGTGGCGCCCTTCACTAGTTAATGTGCACAGTGAAGTGGCTGGAGGGACTTTGTCATTGGAAGCATTTCACAGTCCTGCTTAGAAGCCCCTCTGCAGACAAACTCCAAATCTTGGGGTGGGAAAGGTGGTAACTTGCTACCAGGGAATTAAAGTAGCAGTGACACCAATATGGCATGTGAACTTTCCATGAAGGTCTAGCTTCTGAAGCCAGCTGGCAGCAAACGAGGCAAGAGTCCGACTGAGATGTAGAATTCCCAGCCCAGCCAGGCCTTCCAGGACCAGACGCGCCCTCCTTGGCTGTCAGAGCAGGCGACGGGCACCTGGCCACTAATGCTGCTGCCGTTTTTGTGCACCCTCTGCATTTCACTCACCTCTGATTGTGCTTTCGCTTCCTGAATGAGAGTGAGGGTGGAAGATTTTGATCCCACCGATGACAAAACAGCCTGTAATCTCTGCTGGTCCCCCACTGAGACTTCAAGTTGATCCAAACTAAATAACAAGTATATTTTGAAAACATTAAAGGAGGAAGCAATTTTTCCATTTTCTAAGGATGCATTTGAAATGAATGCTATTCAAATATATGGCAGTTATTTTCTGAGGTGCTGCTGCTTATGTTTTCTTCTCGTTGTAACTCCCACTCCAAACTAAGGGCCCTGAATGCTGAGCAGGAATGTCCTTCACATTGACAATTATTGGGACAATTTTTGACAATAGTAATAGGAGTGCTCTGGGTTCAGGGATTCCTCCAAGATGTTAGGGGATGGATACAGGGGTTTAATAGGACACTCTGACATGTAAAATATTTAATATGTAGGCTCAGGTGAAACATTTAAAATATGCTGGAAATTCCCATTGGACTGCAGTCACTTTCCACAGCCCAGGTTCCCCCCTGAGGTGCAGCCTTCTCTTCCTTCCCATCTCCCTTGCAGGTTGCTTTTGCTTAGTAAGTGCCGTGCCTGGGGAATGTGCTACTCGGGGCAGCATTTTGACAAACTCTTCCCTGCAGGCACTTGTTTCCCGTAACTATATTGAAAACAGAGGAGGCTAAATGCAATGTGGTACTCTGGATTGGATCCTGGAATAGAAAAGGGACATTCGTGGAATTTATTTAGCGGAATCTGAATAGACTTTGTAGTTTGGTTAATAGGATTGCTCAATGTTAATTTCTTACTTTCGACAAATGGACCGTGGTTATGTGAGATGTTAACAACAGTTAGAGCTGGGTGAGAGGTACATGGGAGCTTCCTGTACTACCTTGGCAACTTTCATATGAACTTAAAAACTATTCCAAAATAATGTAAGTTTATTTAAACAAAAGGGAGGGTAGATACTTACTTAACTGACCAGCTTTTTCCAGAAGGCAGGTCCTGGGTGGTTTTACCCACCTCGTTGGCTGAACTGGGTGCTGCAGGCTCACTGGCTGTAGGACTGCTTCTTCCTGGACAGGCCCTGTTTCCACCCTTCCCCGGACATGAAAGGGTGGCCGGTCCATCAAGGCCAGGAAGGCCTGCAGTTGGGGAGCCACTGGGGGAGCCCAGCGACCTCCTGGGGATGATCTCTAGCTGGGTTTTGAAGAGCATGGCGGAGGGCCCTGCGGGGTAGTCCTCGCTGCTGCAGAGCTTGTCAAGGTCGGGCATGCTCAAGGCTCTCAGTTCCTGCAGCTTAGAGCGGGACACAGGGGAGGGCTGGGCGTGGCGCACCGAGGACTTGTTCTTCTTGATGGGAGAGGCTGGAGTCACGGTTGGGGTGGGGATTCCCAGAGGAACAAGCGATTTCTTTTGGTCTGAATCTGGAACCTTGTTCCTGGTCTCTGGTGCATTCTGCCGGGAGACAATCAAAGTCATGCTAGACGGCGACTTGGTCATCGGTGGGAGAAGAGCACCGGATTCACTTTGGCTTTCGCTGCAGGAACTCAAGCTGCGTCTCAGTGACCTCGCTGCTGCATCACTTGGGTAGCCAAGGCTCCCTGAAGTGATGCTGCCAGATGACCGCCTGCCAATGGGAGGCTTGGAGCTTACAGACAAAAATGGGGATGCCCCGGACTTGGTGGTGGGCCGGTCAGAATTGGCCAGGTTCTCAAAAGACTTGATCCTCTGTTTCACAGAGAAAAATGAGGTAGATTCATGGGGCCAGTTCTGCTCATAGTAGTAATGCCTCCTGGTGACTTTGATTTTGTCTGTGACAAGGCAGCTTGTCTCCTGGACTGCGGTGATGTCGCCTTCCTCTATGGTTGGGACATTCTTTGACATTTCCTGCAAAGGCTTGACACTATATACAGCCTGTCCATTGGCCAGGCTGAGAATACTGCCTTTGGATGCCTTTGCCTCAGGGAGACCCGTGCTAGTTACAGGGACCTGGCCATTCCTAGGGGAGCGACCAGGGCTGTGCGGGGAGTGACTCTCCCGTCCGAAATGGCTTGAGAACTGGGCTGGCATGGAGTAGGTCCTGGTGGCTGGCCTTGGGGTGAAGTAGGGATGGTCTTCCCCAGCAGGGGCCATTGGTATGTCATTCTTGGGCATCCGGAGGGAGTCTGACATCAGGCTTGATCTTCCCTGGGAGGGATCTGCCTTTTTAGCAGGCAGTTGAGGGGAGGAGGAGGAAGCCAGTTTGGCCACACTGAAGGATCGTTGCATTTCCTGCTCCACCTGGGGGGCAGGAGGCACGAGTGAGGATGGATGATTTGGGGATGATTCCACTGACTGGTGGAATCTGATTTTACTCTTCTCCTGACAGTTGCCCTGGGCCAAGAACCCTCCCTGTCTGTCACTTTCAGCAGGCTTGTCACCACATGCATTCTTTGGCATTCTTTCAGAAGAAATCTCAACTATTTTCAGCTGGTTTGTTCTTTCCAGGGGATCACTAGCAATTCTCTTGCTTCCTTTTTCACTGGTCCCCCTGGGTTGGGCTGCATCTGACACTGAGACCATCTGACTGGATGTGCGTGGCTCACTCTGTCTGACCCCTGCCAGGGACACACTGCTCCTGGACGCTGCGGGACTCACCAGCCCAGAGACAGCACAGGGTGCCTTGCCCTCTGGTCCACACCTGGGAGATCTGGGGGTCGCTGGGCAACCTCTGGTGGATTCTGAGTGGATAGCCGCGTGGAACCGGTTATACGTGCTTTGTTCAGGAAGCGTCTTTGGGGAGGTCAGGGGGGAAATGAATGTGCTGATGCTCGTGTCTGATGCGGAGGCCTTCAGTGACCCGGAGGCAGCCAGTGGTGGCCTGCTCTCCAGCACACACTGGGGAGCCTGGGGGGTGTCTGTGGTGTTTTTGTCATGTTCTTCTTGGTCAGCTATGTGAAACCGGTGTGACGCTCCCTTGGAAAGCATTCTGTGGGAGGTCTGGGGTGAAATTAAGGATTTCCTGTGGTCTGCCCCACCAGCCTTAGCAGGATTAGCAGCAGGGGCCTCAGAGCAGACTTTGCTTTTGCTTTTGATGCTGAGTCTCCTCAGCTTCGGGCCGCACTTGGGTTTCTGACAGTTACTTAAAAGTGTTTCCACCGAACCCTTTTTAGTTGAATCTTTATTTTCAAGATTGATTTTGAGCGGAGGAGGGCTATTAGGTATGGCAACCCCCTTTTTGTGGTTTGAGCTCAACATCTGAATTTTGGAGTCGGGACTTCTGGCTGGCATGGTGGAGTAGTCCTTCTCTGGTTTGCTCTGTCCGTGTGAACCTTGGCTATTTTTATTTATTTCTTTAAACCAGGCCATGATGGGCCTCCTGGAGATCATTTTTCGTTTCTGCAGCAAGTCATCCAGGTCTTGACTCTCCGAGATGTGTAGGTCTGCCAAAACAGACTCTCCGTTCTTTGGGATGTCCACACTGAAGGGGTACACGTTTTCAGTGGTGTCTGCCTTTGTTTCTTGTCTGTCTGGGTTTTTGTCATCCAGCCAGTCATGTCCCAGACCATTCACCACGTGAGGGGAGCCGAGCGTGACTGGTGGGTCGTGCCTCACAACTTTAGAAGGTTGGCCGTTCACTTCCATAGTTTCTTCTGCACACAGAGTCCTGTGACTCTGTGAAATGCTCATCTCCGCAGGAGTTTCCTGCTCCTGAGCCCTCAGATCCAGGAGTGAAAACATCTGGGGAGAGTTTGGGCTGGAAGTGCAGGAGGCTCCTGGCAAGAAGGACGCTGTCTCGCAGGGGTCTCCCAGGGACTCGCTCAGCGCACTGTGCTTCAACGGCAGAACTTTGGCTAACGCCGGGCAGGGTGCAGCCTGAGCGGGAGTCGTCGAGGGTGGATTGGGGTGACCATTCGTGGAACAAATTTCAATTTGTTCCTCCTCAGACTCCGTAGGATCTTCCTTGGGAGAAGACCCATGAGAACGAGGCTGTGACCAGCTGTCCCTGGTGGAAGCTTGTGGGGCTTCAGTGAGTGACTCGGAGTCGGAAGAGGAGTCCTCGGCATCTCCATACATGGAGGAGAGAGATGGCTCTGTACTGTCGCCCAGGCCTGACAGGGAGTTACTGTCTTCATGAAAGCTGCTAAAATTTCTAGAGTAGTTGCTCAGAAAGTTTTTGTTCACAGTAAAATGTTTATTGGGATTAATGGAATCTAAAACTGAAGGCTGGGAGGCCCACAGTGGGGCTGTTGGGGAAGCAGTGGCCAAGGCCTTCCTGGGGGAGGATGTCTGGTCACCTGTGACTGGAAGAGCATGCTGGGAACTGCCACCTCCAGCTCCTGCCTGCAGCATAACCTGAGAACTGCCTTGGTGACCCCTGCCTCCCCCTTTCTGAGAAGACTGAGGCCTCACTTCAGAAGCCTCTGACTCCTTGATGAATCTGTCAATGTCTGTCACCAGGCTCTCTCTGCTCCCCAGTGGGCAGCAGTGCCCAGAGACCCCATCACACGTGTCGCTGGTCTTGTCAGAGGGCACTGGCAGGGAGGGGCTGGCCCGTGACACCCTTGCAGACACAGCATCTGTGACCTCAAGCAGAGTGGCCTCCTGGGGGGTCTCAGGGGCTTGGTCTTCTGAGGATTTGGAGCCCTTGCAGTGGGTGGCTGGAGTTCCTCGACTCTGCTCCTGGGATATGAGGTCTTGTGGCAGGAGGGCACTGGCTGGTGTTGCTTCCTCGGCCCCAGGTCCCACAACTCTGGGGGCAGCTGCCTTTCTGGTGGTGCCGTGGCAGCTGGCCAGAGTCTTGCTGAAGTCAGGAGGGGTCACTGCCTTCTCCTCTGGGGGTGTGCTGCACTCGTGGGGGACCATCACAGCAGATCTGCCCTGGGCCTCAGGCTCCACGAGCCTGGGCAACACAGGCTGGCCAGCCTTCTCAGGCCTGCTGACTTGCCATGCATCCGTGGAGGTCTTGCTGAGATCAGGATGGGTGGCCTCCTTTCCTGGGGAAGGGAGCAGGGCCGGAGGGCTGTTTGGTCCTGTGTGGAGAACAAAAAGTGGAGTGGTAGAGAAGATGAAGGGGCAAAGGGAGGAAAACAGAAGCCCTTGCAATGAAAAGAGAACCATAAACAATCTCAGCCTTTTTTTCTTTTCTTTCTTTTTTTTTAGGAGGACATTCCACAGCCTACACGTGGGCCTTCTTGTCTGTCTGTTTTTGTCTCTCAAATTACAGAGCGCTCACATCCAGCAAACACCACACTGCTTCAGCGGCCCCAAAATAACTCAGACGAGCTGGCAGAATGAGCGTGTGAGCCTGCCCATTTTTCTCTTTCTTGGTGATTTCTGAGGACGGGGGACACCAGAAATCCTTGGGTTTCTTTACACCATCTGCTCTTTGACAGCAGAAGCTCAGGAGGAGTGGAGCGGTTGTTCTGTGCGATGCCTGAGATTTGGGGTGGACTCGGCAGAGCCTCGCATCTCACCCAGTCCCAGCATCTGGCCCATCAGGTGAGGGTTGTCCCTCAGGCTGTGAGACGGGAGGGACAGGGTACAGCATAAGAAAGTCTAATCTCTGAATTTAGAGGCCTCCTTTTAGCTTAAGAGATGCTACCCAGAGACAGATGCTGTGGATGGGACTCAGGGCTACGTCTACTTGGGGCCTTGGCATGTCTTGAGGCTCAGCACAGTGGGGCTAGAAGGCTGAGCTATTGCAGGAAGCCTCCACGGAGCGGGTAGGGGCTGGAGGGGTGCTCACGAGGACAGTTTGGGCACAGCGATGGGAAGGAAGGTGAGAAAGGCAACGGAATGAAAGCACAGAGGTAAGAAAGCATGGACGCTCATGGTGGCAGGAAACGGGGTACTTAAGTCACTCATGGGACATGTTTCAAGACCCACTCTATCCTGCAGGTGGCTCCTTGGAAAGCCCTGCATACTCTTGGGCTAATCTATCCACCTCTGGTACATAGCACCTGGCAACGGGGTTGGTGGGGAGATTGGCATAAAAAAGAACCAGGATTAGCAGTTTTCTTGGGGTCATAGGTCGGAGTGCAAAGCTCAGTCACATGAATGCTCTTGGTTTGAGAACAGTCATCTACCCCAAATGTCACATTCATCCCTCATCTCTCACATAAAATCATCCTAACTACGCTCTCCCCCCTCCTGAAGTTCCTTTGTGAATAATTATGAAGTAATTGTTAGGACTTAGCACTACGAGTTTTTCCAGTAATGAAGGTCGGCACCATGCTAAGACTCCCTCAGGCACTTAGTTTTCCTCCCAACACTGTGGGGAATGCCCTGTGACCATCGGCCCTGGGCAGACGAAGATGGAGCTGCTGAGTGGTTCAGCAGCATGTCAAAGGTCACAGTTCACAGGTGATGTAACTGGATCTACAGCCACGCTGTAGACTGAACCCTAACCCTGTGGCCTCTGTGTTGACAGCATGTGGCAATAGCAAGTATGGATCTCTGAGACAGGCACCGAGATTCCTGGATCCTCTGGGGAGGCCAGGGCCCTTCAGAGAGCCAGATCCAGTGGTGTTCTCTGCTCAGCCTTTCCTGGACTCCCAAAGCATAATTTTCCTGCTTTTACTAACACCAAATACAGGGAGCAATGAGACAAGAGGAGCAGATTGAGTTTTCAATTTCAGATTCACTCACTGAATACACCCCTCCCAGGCAAGTTGTGCAATAGCAAAGTGTGAATCTTGAAGGGTTTTATTTGAGGGAGATTAAGTTACGTGCAGGCAGCCTTATATCATCTTCCAAAATAATGCTTCATTTGGAAACTCCCCAAATGCCTAGTAATGGGCACAGCCCTGGGACAAAGGCCCAGGAGCTGTCACTCATGGTTTGTAGTGTGGAAGGACTTGGGGACATCAGTGTAGCTTCCTCACTCAAGAAGGCTGCATTTGTGCTGCTGTGGAGGGGCTAGGGCATGGGACAGGCTGCAGGGGACTGTATTGATCACACAGGCTTAGGATCAGTCTTGTCACCCCAGCAGACTGCTCAATTATCTTCTGTCTGAGGCAAAAAAAGGTTGTTAGGTACAGGTGAACACTGGAGTACTTTGTCCCCCCCCTCCCAAGAAACAGCATAGGACTGTGAGTGATATATTTTACACATACTCATGTATGCACAACAGGACTAAAAGACTAGATAGTGGGCTGGGGACATAGTTCAGTGGTAGGGCACTTGACCAGAGTGTATGAGGACCTGAGTTCCATACTAGCAGCATACGTTAAAAAAAAAAAAAAAAGATGTATAGCAAAATGTTAATAGAGTTTTTTCCCCACCCTGGGGCTTAGATGATTTTTATGCTAACAATTTCTCTATTAACTATTATTTTCTCAGTTTTTAAAAATAATAATCATGTATGCATTTCATGAGAGTTATTTAAAAATTTAGTGGCAAACAAGGACTTCTACACTCCCCACACTGCTTTGGGCTGCCTCTTCCTCCTGGTTTCTAAGAGCTACCCACTAGGGGTCAGTTCCATCTGCCTGGGCTCAACGTCAGACCTCCCCACCGGTACATTTGCTTGGTTGGCCGATCACTCCTGTGTACAATAGCAAGTGGATCTTTATTCCTTTCTAGAAAGTTTCTTCGAAAAATCGTGTTGTTTGCATGTCTGTGTACATGCATGTATCCAACTGCATGTATATTATATTCTAGGCAGTGAAATATGTGTATTTTTCCTTAGAAAAATCATGTGCATAAAATTTATTGAGTGTATATTGTATACTAGACAGGCCTCCAAGTGTTATCTGTGAAAAACTTCATTGATTCCTCCAAAAAACAAAACAAAACAAAAAAAACACCCCTAAAACCATGGGGTGGGCAACCTAGGATATGAGTGACTTGCCCAGGGTCAATTCCCTGGTCAAACTTTGAAGCTTGGACTTGAACCCAGGGAGCCTGCAGGTGGTGCCACAGGCTTCACTATCATGCTGCACGTACATTGTTTTGGAATCTTAAAAAGGATTAAAAGAAAAAAAGGTAAGGTGTTCCTTCTTTATCAGTTAAGCATTCTGGGATCTTTACATAAAAAAATAATATATTTTGAAGAATATTCTTCCTACATATTGAAAAGTAGCTAAGCTACTTATAATCAAATGAGAAGAAAGAAAGCTTTGATTAACAGTCAATTTCTCGGCAGGACCAACTTTTTGACTAGGAAGGAGAAATAGAAATCCACAAAAAGGATTCAGAAGCTCTGATAAAATTGTAGGGATGATGCTATCTATCTATCTATCTATTTATTTGTTTTTATTTTGCCATGCTGGGAATTGAACCCAAGGCTTCACACATGATAAGCATGTGATCTGTTACTGACCTACATTCCCAGACCTTTTTTATTTTATTAAGAGATATGGAGCTAGGTGTGGTGGTGCACACCTGTAATCCCAGTGGCTCAAGAGGCTGAGGCAGGAGGATCACGAATTCAAAGCCAGCCTCAGCAAAAAGTGAGGCACTAAGCAACTCAATGAGACCCTATCTCTAAAGAAAATACAAAAATGGGCTGGACACTCAGTGGCTGAGTGTCCCTGAGTTCAACCCCTGGTACCTCCCTGCCTCCCCTCTAAAAGAGACATGGAGACAAGGTCTTGATAAGTTGCCCAGGTTGGCCTCAAGCTTGCGATCCTTCCTGCCTCAGCCTCTTGAGCAGCTGGGATTAGCAGTGTGTACCATCAAGTCTGGCTTGGGACCAGGTAAAATGTGTAATACTTCTCATACACCCCAAAAGCCTAGAGGGTGCCAGGGTGTCACTATAACTCAACAGTCAGTCCTCATAATGAGGACCCTGACATTTAAGAATTGGGTGATAATGGGTATCATGAATTATATGTTAATTGAACATAGCACAAATACTAAGTATCGGTTCCTGGCACAGTGTTAACTGGTTGCTCAGTGAATGCCCAGGAGACAAGTTGCTCCTTTCTCAGGGCTCATCATCTCTAGGGAGTCCAGAGAGGGGGAGACAGGCGAGCACCCACACACCTGCAGTGGGAAGGGTCAGAAGCTGTAACACACGGGGAAGGCAGTTCTTCTGTGGGGGGGAAGTGGGGAGGGGTAGGCTTGATGTCTCTCTACATGGAATATAACCCAGGAGAAATTTACATGCAAACACCCACTTATTTAAGTCACAAACGCACAGAATTAAGGAAAACGTCCTCATGTGGAAAGAGAAAGGAGAGGATTTCTGCATTAGGCTGGTGATTAAAAAAATGCCCCTTTGTTGCCCCTCCCCTTCAATTCCAGAGCAAATGTCCCTTCCAAGGAAACTTCCAGAGGATCCTTTTATAGAATATTCACTCTTCAAATGGGTGGTTGATGCTGGCCTCAGATCAAGCATTCTTTTGAAAGGTGACCCCGAGGGCTTCCTCCATATAACTTATCTTCCCTCAAATAAAACCCCTTAAAGCTAACACACTTTGCAAAAGTCAGGCTGTTAATAAAATTGGTTGTTCACATTGGGTCAGTGAGTGAGTGTGAACCGTAAAGAACAGAAACCAGGGTAACAGCCTCATCCACAGGAGGACAAAGAGCCACAGATCACAAAGCATCAGGGACCTGTATTTTTTCTGTGAGTGGCCATCAAAATATCGGGAGGATATTCTGAGTTTCCAAATTTTTTATTTATAAGGACAGCCCTACCAAGTGGGGCTTCTCATGTCCCTCTTCTGCCATAGTTGCTCACCAGAGAGCAGGAACTGCAATAGGCAAAGACTCTCTGGTGGCAGCTGCAGAGGGATTGCCAGCACTTCAGAGGCCCTCCAGCGGTTCTCAGCCACTGAGAAAAGTGTCCCCACCAAAGTGCAAGTTTAGAAGACAAATTTGCAACTTCCACTAAAAAGGCTGACAAGTTATTGAAATTCAGCCTGACTAGAAACATCTCATTCTGCAACATTATTCTGGATGACTACAAGATGCTAGGTGGTCACATTGATTTTGACATGATTTCTGCTTCCACAACATCACTCCATCTCTCATCAACACTTTTTCCAATATTTGTTTTTTTTTACTTTCCCTGGTGGAGGTTTTTGTCGCCATTCTCAGTGCACTTGATTTCACATAAGCAGTGTGTTGAGATTCTGAAGGGTGGAAAATCCTTGTGTTTTATCTCATGTCTCATTTGTGACACATTTTTGGGAAAATAGTACTGATGCCTGAAAATGGATGCCATCGACATGGAATTAAAACTATGAAGTTAGAATCCCAGCGGCTTGGGAGGCTGAGGCAGGAGGATCTTGAGTTCAAAGCCAGGCTCAGCAAACGTGAGGCGCTAAACAACTCAGTGAGACCCTGTCTCCAAATAAATATAAAACAGGGCTGGGGATGTGGCTCAGTGGCCAAGTGCCCCTGAGTTCAATCGTCAATACCAAAAAAAAAAAAGGTATAAAGTTAGACACAATGGTCTAGTCAAATTGTTAAGTGAAGGCAGCATTTAAACATCATAAATTCGCATAAGAAGTTTTTCCCTCCTCAAAATTATCCACTTGTAATACTTTTATTAGGGTGTGTGCCTTGCTACTTTTAAATTTAACAAATGATAAATTAATCTCACCAGTCACAGGCTGTTGCCCCCACTCTGGTGCAGCTTCGGGTGGGTTCTCTGTGAGATGTCCGGGGTCAGGGTGACACAGAATACTGGCTGGCCCACAGTCAATCGGGACACATCCATCCCCAGGGGTCAGCTTCCCCAGAGGTTCCTGGTACAATTACAACCACAAGTCACTGCTGATGGCTTTCAGGTTTTCTGCATCATAAGACAACATCATACAGAGCAGAGGAGAGTGGTTTGAGAAAAGTCAGAAGAGGCTGGAGTAGGAGCCAGGAGATCTGGACCTGAAAGGAGCGTGGTCTTGTTCCTCTGACCCAAGACCCAGTTTCCTCAGCTTTAAAATGGGAATGATAAGTCTCACTATGGAGGTTTTTTTAATTTTTTATTTTTTTGTAGTTGTGGATGGACAGAATGCCATTGTTTATTTTTATGTGGTGCCGAGGATTGAACCCAGGGCCTCACACATGTGAGGCAGGTGCTCTGCCTCTGAGCCACAGCCTCAGCCCTCACAATGGGGTTTTAAATAAAAGATGCTTAAGTGAGAATAGCTATAAAATGGCATATAAAAGGCTCCCGAGATGGAAGGCAGTATTATTATAATACTATTTAGAGATTTCCAAGACTGTAAAGTCAATTCCTTAGCTTAGTAGTGAGGGAAACGACAAATCTGGCTAAATGAAACTGACATTTAATATTTTAAGATTTCTCTCAGGCCAAGTGTCAATGACTTTATCCTGCTTTCTTCTATCCTACTCTTCGTTGAGGAAAAAAAAATTATTTTTTGAACTTATTAGAAAGTTAAATCGGATTTATTTGGAATTTATCTACTGAATTTGAGTCAGAAAGTGGCCCAAGGGTGGCGGCAAAGAAGAGAAGTGAGAGGTACAGTGTGTCCGAGCAACTCTTGTAAAAATTCATTTTTTAAAATGTCAATTACCAGGGGAGGGGAACCTTCCTAGCATTTAACTCCATTCAGGTTCAGTAAGGTAAGGTAAGTGTAAGGTAAAAGCAGTGGCAGAGTTTTGGAATGGGACAGAGGTGGCCGTCACATGCACCCACGGCCATTGAACTGTGTACTTTAAAATGGTTAATTTTACATTATGTACATTTTGCCTGAATAAAAAGAATTAAATAAAAGCAATAGAAAACCTACTCATCAAAGCTTTTCTCTGGTTTTGATTTTTTAAAAATATTTTTTAGACATTGATGGACCTTTGTTTTATTCATTTATTTATATGTGGTGCTGAGAATCGAATCCAGTGTCTCGCACATGTGAGGCAAGCGCTCGACCACTGAGCCACAACTCCAGCCCCCTGGCTTTGCTTTCAACTTCCAATATTTGAGGATACTTCAGAGCAATGCATTCTATTTTTTTTGTATATCATTAAATTAAATTTTGGAACAAAAAGTTTTGTGAGAAAAATTCTTTTGCATCAGTTTTAAATGCTGCTCAAAAGTTCTTATTGAGAATATAATTTCAAAAGTACAAAAGGCTCCTATTTTTAATAGATAGACATCATTATGAATAAAAATCCTGATCTGGTGTTCTATAGTTATCCAAAACTGATTATGATACTTTTTGAAAAAAATGGAACATACCCATTGTTTAAACATTATTTTATAAAATATAGGTTGGAAAAAGAAAAAAACCAAAACTCATGCTGGTTAGAGGTAAGATATAATTTGAGGGGAAAAAAAGATGTATATTTCTACTTTTAATTTATTTTACTTTTGAGGCTGGGGATTTAACCCAGGGGTGCTTAACCACTGAACTAGATCCCCAGCCCTTTTCATTTTTAATTTTATGGCAGGGTCTCACTAAGTGCTTAGGGCCCCGCTAAGTTGCTGAAGCTGGCTTTGAACCTACAATCCTCCTGCCTCCACGTTTCAAGTCTTTGGGATTACAGGCATGTGCCATGACACCCAGTTTTTGTTTTTGTTTTAAATAGGGTTGGAAAAAAGGACTTCTGATCTCATATAGTGTTTTTGATTTTTCATTTCTGGATCTATTTACATGTATTTTTACATAAGCCAATTAACATCTTCAAATATGGCCTGATTAAGTCACCTCAGGTTGTTTGCTCAGAGATAAAGAGAAATTATTTATGTTGAGCAGATTAATAAACAACATTAATTCCTCTCTCCTTGTTAAAGAAGAGGTATATATCAAAATATAAAAAAATGAACAATTTGATAATTCTAACCAAGTAGTAACAAAAAATTAACTTGCATCTAATGTGGGTGCATTATAAATTTCTAAATGATTATAACCCCCCTTATTCACGTGACATAATAATAATCAAGCTATAGTAAGGACCACTCATAACCTTATCAGTGGAAGAGAATCCCCTCGAACATAGATTTGGTGGCTCCCCCAACTCCGACCTGACCAGGCAGACAGCACCAGCCCTGTTTTACAGCCAGAATGGAGGCTCAAAAAGGCTCAATAACCCTGTAATCCCAGCGGCTTGGGAAGCTGAGGCAGGAAAATCGTGAGTTGAAAGCCAGCCTCAGCAAAAGCGAGGTGCTAAGCAACTCAGTGAGACCCTGTCTCTAAGTAAAATACAAAATAGGGCTGGGGATGTGGCTAATGGTTGATTGCCCCTGATTTCAATCCCCGGTAACCACCCCCCACCGCCCCCCCACCCCAATAAAAAGACTCAGTAACTTGCCTAAGTAGTCACTCAACTTATACCAATTAGTCAGTGGAGCAGTTGGTACCAGGCCCAGGGCTTTGCTCCACCCACACCATACTGCCTTTCCATCCTCCACTAGAGGCCCTGTGTACAGGTAAGGGAGCAATCGCTTTTAGCTGAATGACCTCAGGACTGATGACCTACCAATATGCTAATAGGCTCCCATTAAATGAATGACTCTCCCGAAAGATATTTCTCCTGTCAACATCTTTTTTTTTTTTTAATATTTACTTTAGTTGTAGATGGACACAATACCTTTATTCTATTGATTTACTTTTATGTGGTGCTGAGAATCGAACGCAGTGCCTCACACATGCAAGGCGAGTGCTCTACTACTGAGCTACACCCCAGACCAGCATCCTTTTTGTTGAGGTGGATTTCCCTGTGCTTACCAACAGAGCCCCTATTCAGTCACACAATATTCACTTAGATTCAAAGTAACCAAGAGAAAGTCAGTTACCTCCTTGGCAGTTCCATCTGGTAGAAGACCAGTGACAGTCTCTTTGAAGGCAGTGGCCTGGATTTTTACATCCTGACCACATGGTCCATCAGCCTTGTCAGTCAGGGACTCTGTCTCTGAGCAGCTGGACTCTGCCTCGGGCCTCTTGCAGTGTGGGCTGACCCTGGCCACTGGTTTGTGCCTGGACATCAGGTTTTCACTCTTCTGGGGGGGAATAGGGTTCTCTGTGCTCTTCACACTCTGGGTATCTATATGGACTTTGTATTCCAATTTGGGTGAACTTCTGGATCCTGACAGTTCCTTTCTTCCTGAGCCTCCAGGGCTATTCCTTGGGACCTCTGCAGAACCCAGCAGGCTGGTTGCCTGGGAAGCAGCATCCACCATACCCTCTGGAACACTCTCCTCCAAGTACAACGAGCTGCCCAGGAGGGGCACTGAGGAGGCCTTGCTGACCTGTGTTTTCTGGCGTTGCTCCTCTTGCTTGTTGACATCCGTGATCTTGGGAGACGTCACCAAGGCATGCTTAGAGTGGTCTTCTGTCAGAGGCCTGCTGGGACCTGGCAGGGATCCTGGGAGGGAAACGCAGTCACCTTCTCTGCTGAACTCTTCCTCATCGCTGCCATCGTTGGCGTCGTAGCAGCCCACCCTTCTCTGGCGGAGCAGAGGGTTCCTGAGGACCTGTGGACTTCCAGGAAGACTGGCTTGTCTGGCAACTGTCACCTGCTTGTGGAAGAGCCCAGAGGTCCTCTGGCTTCCCAGAGACACAAGGCTGTTGGCCCTGGCTTTTCCTGGTTCCTTGTGAGCTGGAGGAGGCAGAGAGAAAAGTCAAATGAAACCAAGTTCCTGAATCTGGCCTGGTCTGATAATGGAATCCCATCACAACACAGGAGCATTCGGTGTTCACAACTGCAGACACTCAACCTCTGACCCCTGGACACCGTGCTTAAGTGACATGACGTCTTAGGCTCTATTCAGAGTGGATGGCCAGCCTATGGCTCCCCTTTTCCTTCTGGTATCCCCCACCCTTTTATCCCTAGCCCTCTGGATAATTTAACGTAGACTGTGTGCTGTCTGGAGACAGAGACTTGTAACTCTTTGATTTCCATGATGTCTCACAGGTTGCTGGGGTCCAACCTAAATGCTGCTGTGGATAATTCCTCTCTAGAAGGAATTATCCAATGATGTGTCCCCCATACCTGGGCCTTTCCATCACCTGAGGTCCCTCCATCTGCATCATGGGGTAGCCAACCTTCCCCACCTGGGAATGGAGTCTGCACTCAGCCCATTTACTGTCCACTTGAGTGGCCCATCATTACAGTGGCTGCATCTACCAAGAGTAAACTGTGTTTAGTCAGGGTGGAAAGATGACCTCTGTTCATCCAGAGGCATGCTTTCCAGTTCTCCATTCACATTTTAGCACCAGGGAAGTTAAACCACCATAGCCTCCAGTGGAGAGGTGCAAACTAGCACTTGGTTATTGGAATGCAGAGCCCAGGGCCCACTGGGGCTTCCTGCTTACTGGAGGAGCTGGGAGGCAGGCTGCCGTCCTCGGAGGCACTGCAGCTACTTCCTGGGTGATCCTCATCCTCAGAGCCGGCCACCATGAAGTCTGACAAGGGGCCCTGGACATCGTGGGCAAAGTACTGGGAGAATTCAGATTCAGAAATAAGGGAGTCCTGTTGGAGAAGAAAATGCTGGATGTCTCCGCTTTCTCAGAAAATGCACCAGAAGCAGATTATTTGAAACTAATTACTTCCTATCTTTGCAAGAACACTTTGTTCTAATCCACGGTCATTCAAAACAGCTGTGATAGTAAACGCCCATCTCCATTTACTTTTCAGAATGGCTAAATTAACGATTACAGAATAAAAAGGTGACTGCTGTTGCCAGACCCTGGTTTTAGAGGTTTGGGGGTGGTGGTGGTCACATTTTTGGCAATGATCATGAAAGCCACAGCAGTAGTTTATCAACCATCCCAGGAAACACACTGGAGGAAGGGATAAGAACACAGAATGAAATCCCAAGCCAACGGGCCCAGCCAGTTGATTGGGGGTGGGGAGAACTCTGCGCCCAGATCGAGTGGGATTTAGAGATGTTCCACCATTTCCTTAAAGTCACAGGTCCCCCAAAACTCAGGCCTGCTTTAATATGGAGCAGTTTTTTAAAAAACTACTTTAAAAACTGCAGTTCTGGTTCTTTAATTTTATTGCTCTACTCTTTTCCTGGATGAATATTTAATAAGTGAAAAACACACTTGGGGATTTGTTCTCAAATTAGCATGGTTGCTATTTCCTGTAAAAAGTGACATAAAGGACTCATGGGCAGAAATATGTGCTGGGCACTCTGGCTTGACTTAGGGGCTCCTGGTTAGAGTCCCGCTGAGCAGGGTAGGTAGTAACATGTCTTGACTCACCTTTTTGGCAAGAGAGGGGCTCTTCAAGGGAGTACCTGCATGGGGAAGAATTCACCGTATTGTCAAAACGATGAAGTTCAAATCACTAAGAGGCTCACACACTTAACTAGAAAAGGAGGCACCAAGCATATTAAACAAAAGCTCCCTTTGCTGCCAGGGTACAGAGGGACTGTGCACATAGGTAGATGCGTACAGTCTACCTGGGTCCCTGACTCACCCCATCCTACTTCCCAAGACTCTGCTCATGATCTGAGCCCTGACTCCAATGTTACCTCCTTCCATAATGACCCCAGTTAGAAGTAATTTCTTTCTCTGAATTTTCAAAGTCTTTTAGACAACACACCTCCATTTCCAGATACATAGGAAATTTTAGTGATGAGTGGATGTATCTCATCTGCCTTGCTTGACTATTTCACAATTGGTACAGCAGAGAGGTTGACTGGTTGGACCCCCAGAGCTGGGCATTGCACCTGCTGTCTAGTAAGTGTTCATTGGTATCTGCTGAATGGGTTGAAGGATGAATGGACAAATGAACATCATTCAAGAAACTTAGGAAAGAACTAGGGAGAGGGATGGATATCTATTTTAATTTTTAACTAAAGGATGAAAAGCTCAGCATTTAGATTTAAAATTCTATGCCACAAGCAAAAGCGATTTAGGGCATATGGATCATGCTTAATAAAATCTTTTCTAACTGATAGAGTGAAATGTTGGGATTAAGAGACTGCAGCTTTCAGGCAGGTCAGAATAATTGAATGGTTGAATAAAGAGTCTATTATGGCTGAGTCCACTTCAAATATATTAATTATGGATGTAAATAATCAGGGTATTTCATGGTTGCCAAAAAATATTATGCCTTACTTTTTCTCTGACAACCAGTAACTCATATTTCAGTTCCTTTTCCCTCTGGGACATCAATCTGAACATCAGTAAAATCTCCAGCTCAGAAATGTTTGAAGAGTCTCTTTAGGTTTCCATGCTACAGGAAACATTAGTTTTAAAATGCAAGACAATGTTCTAAATTCATATGAAACTCCTGGCCACTCCTTCTCCGCTTGAACTTTTTTCCACTTACAGATCATGATTTTTGCTGCCTCTGTTACTCTCTGTACATTAAAACTTTTTAAATTCATATAAAGAAATCTCAGGCTTTTAGATGAGTAATACGCTGCATCTATCAAATTACTCATATTTTGGTATCATCTTACTTTCATCTACAGCATTTTGGATGAATCGTGTATAAATACATGAAATGCTGTTAACTCACTTTTGCAAAGTATTTGAGAGTAGTACAAGAAGCATGCATGATTAGATCTTTAATGAAGCACATTAAATAACTGTGGAAAGAAAAAGTACCAACTAAGAGAAAGCACTAGTTCTCTCTGACAGCTACTTTCACCAACCCTGATAATTACAGAATCCAATACTATTGCACTGGGGAGCGCCCCCTGGGTGAACTTAATGAGACACTCTTCTGAATGTTGAATGAAAATGTGCAATTACAGTACCTAAGCCAGGAGAGGAACTGGCCTCTTTGCTCTCCTGATAAGTGCTGCGTGCTATCACTTCATCCATTTCCTGCTCGGAAACCTGATTTTCAGCAGAAAGCACAAATTAGATGGTTTTATTTATTTATTTTCTCCCAATAAAAGTAGCTGAGACCAGAGTCCAAGTTGAATGCAGATAAAAAAGGCAAATCACATGGTCAAAGATTATGACCATCCTCTGAAGCAATAACTCTGGACAGTAAGTACAGTTGGGTTAGTGGGTTGTTTCAAAGAATGAATGTATAATAAGACCTTCAACTTCCCAAGCTCAGGTACCATGCCATGACTGCATCTTCTCTTTCTAGAACACTCAATCCAATTTTTTCTTTTAAACAATTTTAAGCCTACAAAAAATGAAGACCAGCACAAGAATAGTACATTCTTCACCTTGATTCACTAATTTTTAACAACTTGCCACATTTATGTATATGCCCTCTCTTTGTATGCATGCATGTGAATGCACACAGAGTCACAACTTTTTGTTAAACCAAACGCAAGTTGTAGACTTTATGATCTTTCACTTGTAAATATTTTAATGGGTAACTCCTAAAAATAAGGACTTTCTCTCAGAAAACCATGATACTATTGTCTGATTCAGGAAATTCATCCCAGATGACTCTTTAATTTACATGTCATATTCCAATTTCTGTCAAACTGTTCCGATACCATCCTAATTTCAGAAGACCTACTCTGAGTGTATCTGTGGGTTGCAACTAGTTCACAGAAAGTCTGACACCAACCTGTGGTGACATAAAGACTGTAATCTGGAATGCAAATTAGAACCCGGCTTGCTTCATCAACGAAGTCTTGCCAAGGGGAAAAATGTCAACTGAACCAAATGGCATGTACAGTGAGGTAACTGGTTTACATCCTGGTGCAAGCTCTTCTTGTTTCAAACCTGTGTGGGACCATCATGGATCAGCTTCTCTGCATAAGAGTGCTTTACAGAAAAATCGTTTCTGGCAATTCAGAACATAATCCATTTGAGCTGTTGCGCATCTTTAGTCTTTCTTAATCAGAAATTGTTATGAGCTTTTCTTTGTCTTTCACGATACAGATATTTTGGAAGAAACCCAGGCCAACCCAAACCCTCAATTGGGATCTGTCTGATAGTTTCCTCATGCTTAGATTCAGATTATGCTTTTAATTTTTTTTTTTTTTTTTGGCAGAAAAACTACAAAAAGTTTCCTTCTCAGCACTTACAGAGGCACTAAGGGTCAATGTGTCTCTTAAATGGTGATGATAACTTGAATTTGTTTGGTTAAGATGCAACTTGACAGATTTTTCCACTGGAATGTCATTAATGAGTAATCTGTGAGGAAACAGTTTGAGACTGTAGATACCCTGCTCCTCAATTTATTTTTACCCCACGATTTTAGTGTTATCGATTATTCTTGCCTGAATCAATTATGACCAACTATTTTGTAACTGAATCAACTATTTTGTAACTTTTCTATTCCTTCTATATTTGTTAGTATTATTATAGATTTATGGAATTCTTTTTTTTCTATCAGTTTTTCTCCTTGTCATTATTCATGGGAAGATATTTTTAAAGCATGACATATACTGAACTATGATACCATTTCAATTAGAAAACTTATAGTTTCTTTTTTTAAAGGTAAGAATACTTCAAACTTAGAGTGGTAATTTTGTGCACTAAAATAACATATGGCATAAGTAAATATTTGCATCAGTATAGTGACTTGTCTTAATAATTATAAATATTTCTCTATAGGATTCAGCATTACATTTCAGATAGATAAATCATAATCACATCACGGCCTTTATGTAATAATTTATAGTAGGTGCCACAAGAAATAAAACATGTATACATACACACAGGCATATATATACTTCCACCACCCCCACCCCTGAACAAGAAGAATTTTGTACAAATGAGCCAGGGAAAATATGAGCTTAAACAGTGCTTGCTATTTTTCTTAATACTGGGCTTTCAATATTTACAACAGTTTTTCGGAGTGGGAGAAAAATGGATTTCTGTTACTTTTTTCTACTTAACCTAAGCTAGAAGCTGCTACCCTAGCAGGTCCAGATTTTAGCCTGTCTAGACCTGGAAGGTTCAAATATCCTAATTGGGCAACTGCTGCACCAGACATGATGAGAAACCGAAGAAAAAGAAAATCCTTGTGGTATTTCTCTTGGAACAACACAAAAACTAAGGGAGCACATACATTCAGTATCAAAATGTTCTGTTGGCATGAAATGCTGGGATAAGTGGTATAAAGAATACATTGAACATAAAACAGAATCTTGACCAAAAGAAAAATATAGTATGGTGTTACAACCAAGAACACCATGTTTACCTAGGAAGAAACGTGAAATCCAGTCAAATACTGAAATGTGGTTCTGCCGGACACATCTCCACACTATCACAGAAAGCCCATTTTACTGTGACTAGAAGCACAAATTGACCTGTGTCCAACAGACTCTCGGACCATCAGTCTATCAGGATTCTTATGCTTTGCACTGAAACACTATCTTGACTTTTGATTGTGTTGGCAAATAGGCAAATGTTTTGGGGTCGAGATGAATGGTCTCTTGAACAAATCATGGCCCATGTTATGCTGGAAGGATTTTGAAGTCAGTCATGCCTTGAAGCCAATGACTGCAAACCACTGAAAACTTAATTTTCTCTAATGTTGCCAAGGGATGCATTAGGTCAGCCACAGCCGACTACTGACTGGTCTGTTTCCTGAGGTGGAAGAGATGATGGGGGTGACAGAACCCAAGTGGAGACCCTGGAGAAAGGAGCTGAGAACTGTTCTCTCTGTAACTGTGAGTCAAAATGGTGTTAAAATTGACCCAGAGAGAGCCATGGGGACAGCAGTGGAGAGATTCTAAAAAGTAGAGCAGATTCTTAAAGAATGTATCAGGATCACAGAAGAGACAGGAGAAAGATGGGAAGGAGGAAAAAAGTAGAAGGAGGACCTGGTTTTATATTAATGATACTAAATATTTTTGATGCAAGACATTTCTGAGAATGCATATAGGTAACAGAACACAATGTGCAAAGGCAGTTGCCTTTGAATCATTCAAGGGCCACCTTATTCCTAGCATTGTTATTGCTGCTGCACCCCCCAGATGGAGGCATAGAGTTATAGCTCAATAGCACTTATGTGCACTGGGAAGCACCAGCTCAACCCAGGAGCATCACTGAGAATTTACAAATGATGCTGTCAAGAAATATCAGATGTGGCCCATGAGAGAACCCACAAGATCCTTTGGAACAGACTTCTTACTCTTACAGTGGCATACAAATCCATCAAACATTGGTAGCCTGGGACCATTCAGGATATAATTGAATAATATTACAAATGATATAATTTGTAATATTATTCAATTATAATATTTTTAATATTATAGACGTGGGGTTCCAATGTTCTTAATGGACATTTTGAGTTGTTTAAAGGAAAGGTGTAGATTTTGCTAAATAGGATCTGATTGTAATATTAGGGGCAAACTAACTTTAAAATGTTTTTATGTCATGGACTCAAAACAACCAAAAATGGTGCTCTAAGTGGATTGAGTGGAAGTTGCTGAAGGGTCCTGTGGTTAACTTGAAAAAATTATAAGCAACTATGGAATTACAGAAGAGATGGAACCAAATAGCAGAGACTAATGATTTATGGGTTACAATTATCTGTAAGTTCAGTATGGATCAACAATGTGATGCTGCTGTTGAAAAAAAAATTAATGGACTCTTTGGTCTTATTGACAGAGTATCTGTGCAGGCCAAGGATGACCTGGACAGAGGAAGAGGCCTCTCTTTAAGCTGGGTCTCCTTTTTCATCTGTTTAACACCTTAACATTTTCAGGGGTCATAAATGACTGAGAATTTGATGCAACCTGTTGACTTCATCCACAAATGTAAATATGTTCCCAAATTATGTCATTCGTAAAGTTCCAGGAAAGGTCCACAGACTTCAGGTTAAGAACACCTTCAGATTAAGAATATAAGTTTCTGGACTTGGGATACATTCTAACTCCTCTGTGCAGCTCCGGCATGTTAACAGTGGAAGTACAATAAACGTTAGATAATGAATTTGACATAGGACAGGGATTGATGAGGATCGGATCACACGGGCAGCGTGGAGACAGGGAAGGTCAGGCTGTCTGCTCCACTAATTGGATGCTTGGCCTCCTGCCTGCTTCCAGCCTCCACACCCATTCCAGCTCACCCACAGGGTCTGTCAGGAACTCTGCCTCTTCTGTTTGGTATCAGGTTTACACAGGCTGCTGGTACTTACAGCTGAGCTACTAGTGTTAGATCTTTCCTCTTTCCTAATTAAGTAGACCTTGGAACCAAGAAAAGGTCATTTAATGGTTCATTCTCAATAGAAAACTACGTGGGCATCATTACTACCAGAAAATGGACTGAGCTGCAGTGATCTGCATGTGCTACTGACTCCACATTGCACATGGTTCCTGTTCTCTTCTTTGGGGCTGCTTTCATGAGATATGCCAAGAAAAGACTCCCCACTTTCAGACTGTGTCTTCAGCAGAACAGGCAAAACCAGCGCTGGATAATGTGAATATATGCTAAATGTCTGGGAGAACTTCAGTATGTATTTACGCTGTGTTAGGGTTTGGATATGAAGTGTTTAAGACTCATATGTTAAAGGTTTGGTCCCCAATGCAGCAGTGTACACAGGTGGAAAGTTTGGGAAGTGATTGGATCATGAGGGCTCTGATTTCATCAGTGGATTAATCCACTGATGGATTAATAATGTGATGGCATTATTGAGAAGTGGTAGAAATGTAAGATGTGGGGCCTAGTTGGAGGAAGGGGGTCATTGGTATTGTGCCCTATAGTATATCTTGTCCTCCATCCCTTTATTGTGCTCTTTCTCTCTCTGCTTCCCGGCTGCATGAGCTAAGCAGCTTTCTTCTGCCACAGCCTTCCAATCACAATGTTTTGCTTCACCACAGGCCCAGAAACAATGTAGCCAGTTGATCATGGATTGAAATGTTTTCTTCCTCTAAGTTGATTTTCTCAGGTATTTTGTCACAGTGATAGAAAGCTGACTAACACATGCTGCATAGGTTGGTTTGAGAACATCTGTGGTAGTAGTTAGTGGAAAAGACACAATGATGAACTTAAAAATTTAGTCTGGGTCCACTGGACAGAAAATAGGATCTTCTGCAATACTGAATACACTTAACAACTTCTCCACTATGGTTTATTTGAAATGCTGTGCTCTCTCATTTTCTTTGATGGAAGCAAAATCCACAAATATTTGCAAGGAAGCAATTGGTTTGCAAAGCCAGATTTCATCTTACTTTCATTTCTTTCAGTTGTGTGAGACAGTCACTTGACAGAATAAATAGGTAGTTTTTTGACCCAACAAACAACTAAATGAGCATTAAGAAGGAAACCTTTCTCTTCAAATCTAAAAGACATTTGTCCTTGAAAAACTCTGTATTCTAGACATCCTACAGAAATGCAAAAACAGTCATTGGTATAAGTGAATTAAGGATATCGTTCAAGTTTAAATTACATTCTGAATAATCATTGTTCCAACTATTATAGAAATGTAATTTCATACTATTTCCATTTTGTCACATTCTCATTTCTTCAAAAAAGTTTAAAGTTCACTGAACCTACTTTAAAAACCAATTAGTTAGCATCATACTTAGTGTCAGTCTAGGAATATGAGTCACTACTGCTGGACAAATGGCTAAGCCACCTTCCCATGCTCAGAGTAGAATGGAACACTTCACCTTAGGATTAGGGTGCCGGCCGATGACCAGGCGGACAGGTCCTGGGGGGCATTTGCTCAAGATGGCGTGCACTTTGCTCAAAGCTGCATGGCGAACGTTGACTGAGTTCACTTCCAGGATTTGGTCTCCGCGGCTAGGGAGGACGACATAGTCAACAGTTTGTGGTAAAAATCAGCATTTTAAAAGACAAGAAGTCTTCCTTCTATGAGAGATTTATCATGAAATCTTTTCTGAATACTTTCAAGAAGTAAATATCATCCTTTCATCTTTGCATACATATTTTTTTTTCTATTAGGCCTAAATTTGTGTGTTCCTAATTGTACCATGACCACCATCTTTTAGCATCTTTTTTACACCTGTAACAAAGCCAAAGGTGGATAAATGCAAACCTAGATTTAGCAATGATTATTTTAATATTTTATCTTATTTGGAAGTGTCCTACGTAGTCACTGAATAGCTATCATTTCATTTAGTTTATTCAGACTAAGGGTGTAGCTCTCAAAGAGACTTGGAAAACTTAAGCAAACATGTTTGCACTCTAAAACATAATTATAGTTTAATATTACATTTATTAACTCCTCTCAGTTACAACCAGTTAATTTTCTCATTTTTAGTTAAAAACCTCCTAACTTTTGTGATTCTGAGAGAAAAGTTGTGTGTTTTTTTGTTGCATGGTATTTAATATTTATAGAACTGTGTGGTACAATGTAGACAATATATAAACACATTTATAAACATACATGCTGCCAAAACATACCACACATGAACCTACACATGCACTTGTAAGAATACAGACAGATGAAAATAAAGATGTTGTGTTTTTGCTTTAAAATTATAGTCATGAGCTAGGTGCAGTGGCACACACCTGTAATCTCTCAATTTGGGAAGCTGAGGCAGATCACAAATTCAAAGCCAGCCTCAGCAATTTAGCAAGTCCCTAAGCAACGTAGTGACACCTTATTTCAAAAAAAACAAAAAAACAAAAAAAACAAAAAAAGAAAAGACTTGGGGATATGGATCAAGGGTTAAGTGTCCCTAGGTTCAATCCCCAGTACCAAAAAAAAAAAAAAAAAAAAAAAGAAGAAGAAAAAAAATTATGGTCATGAGGATTGGAGATGTAGCTCAGTGGTAGAGTACTTGCCTAGCATGCATGAGGGCTGGGTTCTATCTCCAGGCCCATGAAAAACAAATCAGTCATGACAAAGGTACAAAAATTCAGTGATTTATAAAGATGGTGGGGATCCAGCAAAGAAAACAAAGGTTTCTGCACCCATCTTAAAAAAAAAAAAAAAAGCAATACATTCATATAAACATGTACGATTTTCAACTGGCAAAGGCAATTATCCATATCATTTTCAGAAGTAATAAAGCTAAATAACATAGTTAACAAGGAAACAAGGAAGGCTACTATTTTTTAAGCATATCCTGCATGCCAGGCCCTATAGCAAGAAATTTATGTAGCAATGCTTTGAAAAGGTATAACTATTGCTCCATTATGTAGGTAAGGCTACAGGCTCAGTAGGTCACCCAGATGTCACACTATGTTGAACTAACTCAGCTCTGTTTGCCTCTTGATCATCATGTGACAGGCTCTCGACCACCATCAGTTTCTTCTTTCTTCCCACCATCTTGAAATGATTATTGTAATATAATTTAAGGAGGAAATATCTGGAGCTCAAAGGTTACCCAGGAATTTGTAAAAACGTTTCAAATTTGAAAAAATGAGAAATTGGGGACAAGTTGCCCACTTGAAATTATAGGGAGAGAACTCAGTAAGAGAGAACAAAGACTCTTTACATGGGGTTTGAAGAATGTTCATTTGGCAGCCTCCAGACATATGGAACCATTCAAGAAAGAAACATCATCTTGGGATGTCATTAAAGGATTTTTTTTTCTTTTTTCCTTGGTTCTAAAAGTATATTTTCTTTAATGTACTTTGGATGATTTACTAAGTTTTTTTAAAATATGAAAATTCACTGTGAAGATTAACTAAAAATATAATATCACCTATTAACAGGGCCCTAAAATGGCAACCTCAAGGAATGCCGTTGTGACAATTCTTCAACTGCTGAAGGTCTTAGCTTATAGGGGAGAGAGGTGGTACTGTTTGCAGAGTGCTTTGTGCAGTGCGTGTACATTCCTGTGAAGGCGGGCACCAACCCACTGCAATTCCTGTCTAATGGAACACCTAGACATCTCTTGTATAAACAGAATACTCATGATACAACTCAACTACCTGGATTAAGAAATCAGACGCTCCATGATCTCAGACCACAGGCACCTAGACATCACCGCTCACACAGGAATGAAAGCAATGGAAAAAGTTCAAGAGATAATAACAAGAAAGGCCTCCCATTCAAGGGGATGATTTCAAGATTCTTTTGCATCCAGTGATTCTGGACCACTGTGAGCAGTTCCGGTACCTTGTCTGAATTTTGTATAAGTGAATATAAAAGTGAAAGAATATATTGAGATAATCAGAGATATCTGTAGAGAGCTGTGTTTTGTCAGGATTCAAAAACTAAACTTCTGAGTCCAAATAGAACAGAACAGACAGGGAAACCAAGATCCAGAGTTCTCAGATTCAGCCACACTTCATTTATGTCAGCTTTTTGTCTTCAGAGAGGCTATGAATGGTAGTCTTGGCTATATTACTGGAAATAATTCAAAGATGTATAATTCTACAAAGGAATGTAGCACAGCAGATATGTGTGTGCATTCACATATTCACAAACAGGCCAGAACCCTCTCCTCTCAGGGGCACCACCCACCTCAGGTTGCTCTCCATCTTGGCCACTGAGCCTGGGGCAAGGCTGTGAATGTAGATGCCTGGAGGACTGTTTTCCAAAGCCAAGCAGCAAGCACCGATGCCTAGTCCAACCCTTGGCTCTGTGAGAGGCATAATTCAAAGAAAACAAAAGCAAAAATCACACAGTAACCGGAAAAGAAGTTAACTTATTTGCAACTGTACTAACATACATTCAGAAGGTAAGCATTTAGTTTTGGGTCAGAATCAGAATGTATATCCTGCTTTTCTTTTATCCAAGTGTCTATTCTCTGCTTAGTCTAAGGCTGGCTCAAATCTGTTTTTGGAAATAGGCAGAGCATCAGTAACATTTTTATTCTAGATGTACACACTTTTAGGCTTTTGTTGCCTCTTTTTAAGCAATGTATCTCTTGGTTATTTAATTGCTGATCATATTTCCATAGGTAGGGAAGAAAAGCAAACAAAGATGAAAGGCAGTAAGATTTGGTGATCACCCATAACTTCTAGTTACTGGTGTTAACTGTATTCTTAACTATAATCTTTAGTTTTTTGAAATTTTATATATAAACCCTAGACTTAAGCTACTCAGTAATTTTGTTTTAACATGAGTCTCTGATTCACAGTGATTCATCTGGGGAGAGCTCAGAGAGTTTCTGCTATGGGTAACTTCTCCTCACTTGTAAAATGACTGAAATCTCTACTTTTGATTCCCCTGTCCACTTAGAGAACACTGTCTGTTGTTGATAGCAAATGGTCCCAAAGGAACAATTCCAAGGAAACTTAGAAACACTTAATGTAAGAAGAGATTTTAAATTGTTATCAAGAGAACCCAGTGGAAGGGAGGAACAGCTAGAATCACCTTTGTTGAGAGTGACCTCCATGACAATTCTGTCCTTGGGTCCAGGGGCCTTCCGACCCAGGGATGAAGAGCTGCCTTCATCAGAGGCTCCCACTGAGGTTCCCCCACTGGTGTTGAAGTTTGGGGAGCTCGATCTGCTCATGTGTGTGGGGGTCGAGCAGGGTGTGAGGCTGGGGCTCAGTAACTTGGTGCGAACTGTTAAGACAAACAGCCCGCTCCGTATTTGCTGCAAAAACAAGAAAGAAGGTGGCCTCAAACAATCAGACTGTTTTTTAGGGCAAAGGGGGGAAAACATTTCATCCAACCCACACCAGAAGGAAATAAAGGAAGAAGAAAGAGGACAAAGGAGATCAATCAACAGGTATGGTGTTACCTTAAAGGTATGAATAGCTTCTTGAAACGTCAAGCCCTTAATTGGTATTCCATTGACATCTAGAATTTCATCACCTAGTGACATAAAATAAGAATCACATTAACATTAAGCTTTGATTTACTGGAATCTAAGTGCATGGTTTGTGCTAGAATGAGACAGAATATGGTCCTTGATTTGCTACTTTATAAAGTAACTTTTATTGTTACAGTTCACTCCCAGGCATGTCACAAAAATGGGACAGTTAATGAAAATTCATTTTCTTTTGCAGTAATTCTGTATTCCAGTCTTCAATGAAAACATCACAAGATCTTCTTCTTCTTCTTCTTCTTCTTATTATTATTATTATTTTAGTCATTGTCAAGTTTGACAACATATCCTATGTTTAGAATCAAATTGCAAATATAAAGTTGCAAGGGTTTCCTCACAGTCATTTTTAAAGACTGGCAATGAAGCATGTGCACACACAACATTTGAGAAGCCACTCCTGTATTTGCTGAGAGACAAGCTCCCCAAATCCACAGTGTATGAAAAATATTTTCAATAATAGAGTCAAAAAACTTGCTGAGATATTATTGGGAAACGGCAGCCTGGCTTTCAGAAATAGTGTAGATGTCTGGTCTTATTGATGCAGTTCCAGGTTCTCTACCATCAGGCTAGCAAGCGACTGTAGGCTTCTGTCTCAGAGGTAACTGTAGGGTGATGTCAGATAACTCTAAGGTGATGTCTGATGGTGAGGCATGGGCCTGCACATGCTTGCTTGCCTCTTGGCCTTCTAAAGCTACTCCAATCTCCAACACTAAGGAGAGAAGGGCAGGTCATTTTTCAAGCTGTGGGTAGTGTCTGCTGGGAATCCAAAAGACCCTGGTCATCCTTGTCGATTTGTAAGAACTCATTTCTGGTATGAACTCTTATGACGGGGGCTGTTTTTTGTTTTTTTCTGAATGCCAGTTCATCAAAAACACTCTGAAGAAGCCCCAGAGAGCACAGATGAACTTCGTGTGCCAGTAGGGAAGGGAGATTTGTATACCTAAGAGAAAGTGCCAACCAACTTGGGAACACACATTTCACCTCTCACAGATAGCCAATCCTAGAAGTATACTGTGTGTACGATTCAATCTGTAGGGGCTGGGGCTGTAGCTCAGTGGCAGGGTGCTTGCCTACCATGAGTGAGGCACTGGGTTTGATCCTTGGTGCCACATAAAAACAAACAAACAAAAAAAGGCCTTCTGTCCATTTACAATCACAGAAAAAAAAAAAAAAAGGAATTCTGTAGATAAGGTTTTGAGGTCTTGTCTATATGGGAAAAGTAATAGAAACATTAACATGATTTCTCATGCTCTTAAAATTTATACAAAAGTTTTTAAGAGGCACATCACTCAACAGATTGAAAATCTGTTCTGATGACTTACATTTCTTATAAAGGAACACATATGAAAAAAGAAAACAGTCTTGAAGGATGTCTTTCAATCCAATAAACACATGATAATTTTACATTGTTCTGAAACTAGACATAAACACCACCTGGGTGTTAACCCTTCCTCCAAGAGAGAGAAATAAATGTTTTGCCCTAGGAGTACTAAGCCTGGCCACATCTTGTTGTTAGTATAGGCTTTATGGTTTTTCTACCTTAAAAGAAAGGAGAGGGGCTGGGGATAGCTCAGTTGGTAGAGTATTTGCCTCACATACACAAGGCTCTGGGTTCAATCCCCAGGACCACCACCACCAAAAAAAAAAAAAAAAAAAAAGTAAATCAGTAAAATACAGCAGTGGCTACAATTTGGGTCAAATGAACTGAAGAGTCAGAGCAGTTCATTTTCGAAGATATCTAGAAAAATTCTGATTTAATCTTTCATGAAAGATGAATAATAATAAGGGAGGGAAAATTATGATTGACAATTTGGTGAATGTTATTTAAAATATGTTCAGAATTTGTTAATGTGCTTTATGAAAGTAGATAGTCTTTCTTTTTTTAAACTTTCTCCCTTTATTTTGGATTAGCTTCTGACTATCAGAGAAAATATTCAACCTTCGACTTTCCGAGTCTGGCTTATTTTACTTAGCATGATAGTCTCCCGTCCCATCCATTTACCAGCAAATGCCATAAAGTTTTTCTTTATGAATTCTTCTTTATCCGTTCATCTGTAGAAGACTTTACGTTGGCTCTATAGTTTGGCTGTTGGGGAACTGTGCTGCTATAAACATTGATGTGGTTACATCACTGTGCATGCTGACTTTAAATCCTTTGGATAAATACTGAGGAGTGCGATAGCTGAGTCAAATGGTTGTTCCTAGTTTTTTTGAGGAATCTCCTTACTGCTTTCCAGTGCACTTGCACTAATTTGCAGTCCCACCAACAATGTATGAGTGTACCTTTTTCCTCCCACATCCTTGCCAACAAAAGGGGTGGGGGCAGGATTGAAGGGAAGGGAACAAGGGTTGGGATGAGAAAAAACAGTGGAATGAATTGGAGCTAACTTTCCTATGTTTGTATATAAATATTTCACAGTGAATCTCACCATTGAGTACATCCACAAGACACTAATTAAAAAACAAAACAAAACTATAAAACAATAGCAGAAAGATCAGAGGCACAGAGGCAAGGGAAGGGGGGAGGGAGGAGGGAAGGGAGAGGGAAAGTACTGGGGACTGAATTAGAATGAATTACATTCCATGCTTTTATAATTATGTCAAAATGAATCCTAAGTTATGTATAACAAAAATGAACCAATAAAAAGAAAAAATAGTCTTAATCCAGAATAATATTCTGTGGCAAATATACAAATATGCAAACATGCATAGGAAGATTCTACCTTTATTAAAAGCAGCTTGTAGTATGTCTGTATACAAAGGAAATTTTGGTGTATTCAAATCTTGTTTTTTGAAGTATCATGTTCAAGAAGGAAGAAATGAGTTAATCTTGGGTAGTAAGGTGGGGAGAATTGAACTTGGGATCAGAAAAATGGATTTGAATTTCACTGCTATCATTACTAAGGGTGGGACAAAATCTTAGTCGCTTAACATTCCCGAGTGTTAGTTTCCTCACTTGTATGATCAGTCCAAAATGCCAACTCGATAGGCTTGTAATACAGTTAATGAAATAATTGAAATATATGGAAATGTATAGTAAATGTTTAAAGCATTACAAGACATAAGATGTACTGAAGCATTTAAAAATTTTGTTCTCAAGGTAAAACTTGGCACCTCAATATTACTCTAACTTGCATTCAAAAGCCCTTGTTTAGTGTTATTTTTGTGTTGCAAAATGGTAGATGCTAGAGAGAATTGTAAAAGATGTTCATTTAGGAACCAAACTACATGATGGTTGATTTCAACAGCAGGATAGTAAATGGCAACTAAAGATTAGGTTCTCTATTTTCACACTAGCCCCAAGGTGAGAACGGACTGAACTCTCAGGAACAGTACAGACAAGGAACACAATGAAGGACCACGGACCAGGTGGACAAAATAAGCACTTGTGGTCCCCAATGCACATATCAAGCCACTTTGAGTATGTCTCTTTTAATTCTCACAACAATCCTTCAAGGCAGGTATTAACATTCCAAGTTCACCACTGGGAAAGGAAAGCTCAGATTACACAACTGCTCAAGATCACAATGAGGAGGTGCTGGTCTACAGGACTCTCATGCCCCTGACCTCAGCTGCGGGCCATTGGCTCCATTTTCTGAAAGGGGCAGATTCTCATGGGATCAAAGCTCAGTGTCTTGGCAGATCACCAAGATGTGTTCTCCTACCTTCCTTAAGTCTTCCGTCTTCTGCAGCTGATCCATTTGGAAAAATGGTCTTAACAAAAATCCCCATCTGGCCTCGAATGCAGTCTCGACCTCCAGCAATGCTAAAGCCAAGGCCCTACATTCAAAGCAGATGGGAGTCAGGTAGACATCACAGTACTTAATTAAAGACATCTTTCCTGTTGCAGTACTTAACCAAGGGCATCTCTCCTACCTAGTATTCAACTGAGGTGTCCTTTCTAATCAGGCTCAGTGTTAAGCCAGTCAATTAGCTGTAAATTCAAGTTTGAATTTACAAATTCAGACTTGTCACTATGTCAAGTGACAAGTCTGAATTTATAAATGTCACTTCTCATATCTGTTTGCATTGCACTAGCTATGCATTACATTAAAGGGAGAAAATCATAGGTTGAAACACATGAACCTGCTAATATTTGACAATTTTTGACCTCCTAAAATGCCAGTTTCACTGGGCATGGTGGCACATGCCTGTAATCTCCGCAGCTTGAGAGGCCAAGGCAGGAGGATTGTGAGTTCAAAGCCAGCCTCAGCAACTTATTGAGGCACTTAGCAAATGAGTGAGACCCTGTTTCTAAAATATAAAAAAGGGCCAAGAATGTGGCTAAGTAGTTAAACACCCCTGGAATCAATTCTCAGTACCCCCCCCCAAAAAAAAAGCCGATTTCATATGTATCAACTGGATAGCTTGAGAGTCATTTCACACTATGCAAGGCCATACTTTTTTTTCCCTTTTGGTTCAGTGTTTCCACTTTATATAACATCAAAGTGGATATTTTGATAGTTGTTGAATAGTAAATTGTTCATATAATTCCTTGATAGTGGTAATGCCAAGAAATTCACTGGAAGGACATGGGAAGTATTCCCTGAAGCAAAACTGGTTCTGCATTTCTTTCAAAGGAGGTAAAAATTAGGGGTCATGGACTCAGTTCTCAAAACACACAAACAAAAGTGGTTGGGGGTCATTCATTCCACCCTGGATTCTTCCCTAGCAGCTGGGCACTGGTGACTCCTCACAACACAAGGGCAAAGAGGGTATGACTGTCTCACACTCTGAGGTCCACAGGAAACAATGCCAGAGAAACCACATGAAGGCCACGTGGTCTATCCTTCCTTATACTTGTTACTTTTAATTTCATATAAAAATAATAAAAATAAAATTAAAATTAGCCATTTAAGAAGTAGATGGTACCACCTAGAGGGCAAAACAGACTGTGGGAAGAGCTCACCTTGCCTTTTTCTTTGTACAGGCCTATGATGGAGATAACAGACGGGCGAATGAGTCTCCAGGGAGATTCCACATGGGTGGTGCTTAGGGAGCGGGTGGATTTCTTCACAATGTGGTATTCCTACAAGCATATGACAAAACCAGACATAATCTCACTCATCCTGCCGTGGGCTCTGGTATGCAAATATATCACCAAAACTTGGAAAATCTCAGTTGTCTTTTGTGTTGGACAGCAAGTTCCCTGGGGTGCATCCCCTGGTTCAGTGGCTTAAAGAAACCTCTGCCATAACAGACAGCCAGGTGTTCTCCCTCATAAAGAGAGATGCTACAGTTGTAGCTCAGTGGCAGAGTGCTCACCTAGCATGTGTGAGGCACTGGGTTCGATCCTCAGTACCACATATAAATAAACAAACAAAATAAAGGTATTCTGTCCTACAACTCCAAAAATTTAAAAAGAAAAAAATAAAAAGAATTGCTTGGAGCCCACGAGCACCTTGTGTTCTTTCTTGGCCACGTTCCACAGACTGCAGTGTTGGAATGAAGTCAGGAACTAGGAACCAAGAGGCCTCAAAGATACAGGATGACTGCCCAGGGTCAGTCCCTCCTCAGAAATCCCCCCTTCTGAATCCCGACTTCACAGTCATGGTTAGAAAGTCTCTCACCATTTTAATTCACTCATTCAAAAACTCAGCGAGCCCTTGTTTCTTATAAAGCGCAAACCACAAACCCAGACAACTTATTCCACATAAAACATCCCGCGGAGAGACGGCAGCCGCTTAAGATCTAATCCCTCACATTTGGAAAATAAGATATTTTCCCATAAGCCCCACTTTCCCTTCCTGGCACTCAGCAGCTCAAATCTCAATCCCCTTTTCATGTCCCTCACCCATGATATTCCCGTGTGTTAGCCAGGTGCACGATTTACAATATAAACAAGAGATTAAGTGACTCTGGCTAACACACTCTTGCACTCTAGCTCCTTGTTATTCTTCTTAAAATAATAAATGCTTTAAATGACCCAGATATTCTAGCACAAGCCCCCAAAAATCATTTCATATTTAATGAGAAAAGAGATATCACAAAATAGCTTTTTATCCTTCATTCGCATATGCTACCCTCCAAGATAGAAATGAGATGTCCCCCAAAAATATTTTTGTATTCCTGGCAGCTTAGAAAATTATACTGTGTAGTTTTACAAAATACCTGCCAGTAATGTGGGCCTCCCAGACTTGGGCTCATTAAATAAACGATGTGGTGGGCTTGGCAAGGTCGCTACCCTTTTACTGAAACCATTGCAGAGGCACCAGATACAGCCTATTGGCTTCCAACCCTCAAATAAAGAGATCTCCGTGTGACCTGACCAGGGAATTCTTCTGCTGATGACCAATCTTCAGCACTACCTTCTTCCATGTCCCTTTGGGAACCAGTGAGAATCAAAGCCTGCCCACTTCATGGGTCTCTCCAAGAGTTTCAGGGGTCCCCTTCCATTTTCAAGACCTGTGTTGCCTAATACGGTCATCACCTGCCACCACTGGCTGTCTATATTTAAAATAAAGTGAGCTAAGATTAAAAATTCACTCCCTGGTCTCACTAGCCACTTTTCATGTGCTCAGTAGTCACACGTGGCTACCATCTTGGACAGTACAGATACAAAGCACTTCCAACCATGTGGGCAGTGTCATTGGATAACTCAGCTCCAGGTAACGATACTTTTTAGTGGAAGGAGAAAACCGAATAAAAAGAAAGGTGAATCCTGCGGGCAGAAAATAAGGAATCAAGAGGAAGGACATCTGAAGAAGGAAAAATTCTTTTCTTTCTTTACTAGCACAAGTTTCCTGATTTCTGGAGATCGATTAGAAATGAACCTTTCTTGGACTATAAATCTGGTCAGGTCGCCTAACAAGTCAGTTATGAAATTACCACCTTAATGCTAGATCTGTGACCCTGATGGTAGTAACCGTTTTCTCTCATCTTCCACACTAAAAGAGCCTGACCTGTTTCTCTCCTACCGCTTTCTGGTCTTTCTCTTTCTCAGTGGGTCCGATGGGATCATTCTGACCAGGCCACAGATCCGTCTGTCCCTAGTTGTAGGTCTGGATGAGCTTTAACAGATCCTACGCAATTCTTTTTTTTTGGTACTGGGGATTGAACCCAGAGGTGCTTAACCATTGAGCCACAACCCCAGCCCTCCCCAGGCTTTTAAAATATTTTATTTAGAGACAGGGTCTTGCTGAGTTGCTTAGGGCCTCAATAAGTTGCTGAGGCTGGCTTTGAACTAGCAATCTTCCTTCCTCTGCCTCCCGAGCTGCTGGGATTACAGGTGTGTGCCACAATGCTCAGCTCTATGCAATTCTTTCTTGCTGCTCTTTCTCAGTGCCTCACTCCCCTTTGGGTGAATGCAATACAAAAGACCCTGATCAGTAACTGGCTCTGAAACATGAACACTTCTATTTTTTTCCTGGTTCAGGTAAAAAGCAACAGAAGCAAGAGAAATACTTGACCCTGATATATAGCCACCTGTATTCATGCACTTTTAAACAAAAGAGACTCTGGCAAATCACCTTGAGTGAAATAATTAACCTCTTTGAGATTCAGTTGTCACAGCTGCAAAATGGTCATAACACACAAAAAGTAAGGGCTCAACCTAGAACACCTGATCCAAGACCGTAAGAATACCATCTGCGAGTCTCTAGGCACTTAGGGTGTCCTTGGTGCTATCCCTCCTCCTCCAGCTCTGCTTCATCGTCGGCCTGGGGATACAATGCCAATGTCTCCATTACTGTCCTCTGGCCCATGGGACCAGGACTCAAAGAACCCCACAAGTTCCCTAGAAACTGAGCCTGCCGCCAACTCAGTTGTGAGACCGTCTACCCAGTTTCTAGTAGGTTGGGGATACTACAGTTGGGGAGGAGCCCCCACACAGGGTCACGGAGCCCAGTGCTCTGAGGGGACAGGCTTGGAATATTAACAACCAGCTACTTCACCGCTCTGGGCAGCCCGTCCTGACCCTGGCTGTGTGAGTTGTCACCATGGAGTAGGTAGGCCCCAGGCATGGCACAGGCTCGAGCAGACCCCAGCCCCACAGTTGTTATGCTGACACCCGATGCGCCTATTAAATAAGCGATGGTGGTTCACCACAGACTGTGAGACGCCATTGTCTCCTGGCAGTTGAAAGTGACTTTTAGTTCCAAAATCCACAGCAGCAGGGGGAATGAGAGGCTGAGATGCAATGGAGGTTCTCTTTCTTTTCTAACTTTTTTCACCTATTAGGGTTCTTCCTTCCAGTCTCTCTGGGTGGACCTCCCTCTCTCTACTGTCTCTACTATCTCTCTGGCCCCAGATGCTCATGGCCCACACAGATGGAAGGTTCTTCTTCACACAGTAGACCATGTGTTAGGAGAAGAAGAAGAAGAAAGCCTGGGGACCCAGAGGCTGGTAACCCTGCTCTCTAACTAAGCAACTGTGGCTGTGACTGAGTGAGACACCCCGTGGCCCAGGACTGACCTGCGATGCTCCGGAGTCCAGCAGCTGGGGCAGGGAGTGCTTCCGGCCATCTCGGGAGACCTCCAGCATCCTGGCCCGGGGGTCTCCGTGGCGCACCATCAGCTCATTATATTCTTCCACTGACTCCAGACGGTGGACACCCCCTTGGAAAATAGAGGGGGTGGGAAATATGGCTTGATATGGGATAAGAAGTACCCACAGACATAAACTTGTAGTGTTTATGCCATACGCACAGTTTCAGAAGGCCTGGTGTCCAAGATACCCAAAGTACCAAGCCCACAGAGTCCCAGACCAAGTTCTGCATAAGCTTGTTGTGTAGTAAGGCCTATTAATGCCAGGTTATGAAGAAACTGCCAGTTAAGTGACCAGACTGGATAAGAGGCCATGGATATGTTTGATCCAAGTCAGATATAGGTGTGGTGGAAAAGCAAGGAATGTCAGGGAGAAGGCCTGACATTTTTCTGCGTCCAGTGGTGGAACAGCAGAACTCTGTGGTTGGTACAGTTCCATCACGGGGCAGATACTTTTTAACCTACGTGTAGCACAACTTTTTAAATAAAATTTTTATTAGCAAGTAAGACTTATAAATCCTAACCGACAGTTCCATGAAGTTTTACAAAGTGGACGTACCAGTGACCAACACCCCCAGGTCAAGAAACAGAAAGTTAACCAGAACCTCAGGGTTACCCATCATGCCACTGCCCACCCCTCCCCCAGCAATGACCATGATCTGGACTTTGACATCACAGGCGATTTTGGCCTGTTCTTGACCTTTATATAAATGAATGTGTACAATATGTACTTTCTGTGTTTGGCTCATTGTTCCTAACATTGTGAGAGTTACTCCTGTTGTCTGTATGCCAGTAGCTTGTTTGTTCTTATTCTGCATAATATTTCATCACATAAACATACCACTATTTATTTACTTATTCTATTGTTGATGGATATTTGCCTTGTATCCAGTTTTAGAACTAGAATAAGGGTCAGCAAATTTTTTTTGGTAAGGGCCAGATAGTACATCTCTTAGCTTTGTGGGCTATGAATGGTCTTTGTCACACATTCTTAATAGTCCACTCAAAGTGTGGAAAGCATTTCTAGCTCTTAGCCATATAAATAATAGCCGTGGGAGGTAGTTCGCTGACCTCTGATCTAGGTATACCATTACTGAATATTCTCATACACATCTCTTGCACAAGTCATTTGTGTTGGGTGGCACGTAGGAGTGGCGGTGCTGGGTACAGGCATCTGTTCACCTTTGCTAGTGTTGTATCACCAGCAATCAATGTATGAATTCTAGCTTCTCCATGTCCTCATGGCCAGTCTTTGATAGTGTCAGTCTTTGATGTCAATCATTCTGGTGGGTACACAATGGTATCTCACTGTGGTTTTTAATTTGCATTTCACAGGTGACCAAGTTTCTTTTTCATGTATTTATTGGCTGTTTTTCTTTTGTAAAGTGCCTGTGGGAGGCTTCTGCCGATTCTTTTTTTTTTTTTTTTATTTTTCAGTTTTTAGTGGACACAACATCTTTGTATGTGGTGCTGAGGATTGAACCCGGTCCGAACGCATGTCGAGCGAGCGCGCTACTGCTTGAGCCACATCCCCAGCCCATTCTGCCCATTCTTTTATTGGATTTCTGTCATTTTCTTGTGGAGTCATAGTTTTTACTTAGTTTTAACATATCTTAAATTATGAATCCTTTGTGGGATCAATGTATTGTAAATATTGTCTCCATGTCTGTGACCAGCCTTTTCATTACCTTAGTGGTATTTTTTGATGAATCAGAGTTCATAATTTTAATTCAGTACAAGATGATCATACATCACTTCATGACAGGTATATGTCTTGAGAAATACACTGTTAGGTGACTTTGTTGTGAGACTGCCATAGAGTGTACTTACACCAACTAAGATGGCTACAAGGTCAAATGGTGATACAGTTTTATGGGACCATAGCCATATACATGGGCCACTGGGCACAGAAATGTCATGTAGTACATGACAATGTACCATTTTTCACCTTTATGGCTAAAACTTTAATGTCCTGTTTAAGAAATTAATGATTTTGAAAGGCAGCGTTATTAGTTTCCAATTTACATTGTATGTTGTTTCAAAATAATATAACGAAAGAGAGCTGGGGTTGTGGCTCAGAGGTAGAGCACTAGCCTAATATGTGTGGGGCACTGGGTTTGATTCTCAGCACCACATAAATAAAGATATTGTGTCCACCTATAACCAGAAATTAAAAAAAAGAAAGATAATGGAAGAGATTTTAATCTTAAATTATGGGTCATTTAAATATGAATACAGCTATAATATTATTGCAATGTTTTTACTATATACAGTATATATGTATTCATGTATGTATGTGTATGTATGGTGTGTATATATCTTGACATATAGATAATTTAGAATATCAAGTTCTTCTGTACTATGTGATGATTCATTTGATGACCTAAAATTTCTATTTACCTAAAACTTTCTCTGAAAATTTTTCATAGAATAAAGCAAGGTAATTTGGTACTTTGAAAAAGAATATATTGATGAGTTGTTAATAGTGATAAAAAGTTAGAAAAGTGCTGATACAGTTATATTATAATGGATATCACTAATGCCTTGACTTTTCAAAAGCTAAATACTAACTCTGTGAAGTAGGTTTTTTCAAACATCTGAAATTCCTTTGCAACCAAGGAAAATTTTGCATTTGAAAAGATCACAAACCTAAGGGATTAACATAGATAAATTGAAAGTACCAATATTAAAGGGGAACCCTGCGGACAAAAAGGAAGCATGAAGTAAGGAAAAACTCAGGTGCAAATATCAGAAAAATTCTCCCTGAAAGGAGAGACGCTGCTGCTCTAGTCAGACTGGGCAAAACCCTCGTGGAAATGGCTGGAACCTCCTTACAGATACTCTTTAATAGTTTATAAGTTAATAATTCATGACCCGATTAATCTCTCTTGGCATGCTTGTTCATCTGAAAAAGATTTATTAGAAAAAAATTCCCCTTGAGCTGACAGGGAGGCTCTTGTCACTAACAGGACAGAAACCACATTGTAGTGTCCAGAGATAAAACACTGACTAGGGCAATGCCAGAGTGACTCATTTAAGAAAATATGAAATCAACATCCAGGTTCACAGTACAAACTAGGAGCTGATCTCATGGAAATCTGTATGCAAATAAGTCATTACAATGAATGGATTTCACAGGACTGAACGAGGCCCGGTTCTTTAAGCCTCTTCAGCATGTCTCCAGATTACACTTCCAGTCTTATCTCCTACTACCCTGCTCTGTGCTGATGACTGTCGAAGGAAAGGATTTGTCCTCTTCCCCCTCCTTTCTGGACTGGGACACACAGATGTCACATGCAGTTTTTCCCACCTTCGTTCGCCTGCCCCCTTGCCTCCCACCCCCGGATTCTATGGCCTCGTTTCTCCTAATCCCTCTGACGAGCTCTGCTGCCCTGAATCATTGTTGCTGTCAGATCATCTTGGCTCTTTCAAATGGCTGAGGAATAAAAACAGTGGCCAAAACTTCTCTAATACATTCTCCCCCATTGTCCCTAAAATCTCTCTTTCAAATCCTGCCAGAGTCCTGGCGCCCCTTCATCTGTGTCTTCTGATGTCTCCCCACAGCGCCACCACCTGGACAGATCCTGTCTTTGGCCTGGTGAGTGGCTGATGGTGTCCACTGCTCTGTGTACCTGTGGGCAGCCTACCCTGGGACCAGGCATTCCTGGGAAGTCTCCTGCCTGAATCCATTCAAGCAGGTCTCTCTCTGAGAGGGTAATAGGTGAGAAGGATCCAGATGAAAATGATGAGAATGAGCCCGGTATTAAAGATGATGAGGGTAATAAGGGTGGCAGCCACCACGAAGCAAGGGCGCAGTTGCCACACTCAGAATGGCAGTGCCACATGCATACTCTTGACTGGATCTGTCAACCAGACTTGGCCCTTGGAAGAGTCTCACAAGTACTGTCAGGATAAGTGTATATTATAACCCTCACTTGACAGAGAAGAAACTGAGGCCCAGAGAAGTCACTTGTCCCAGGTCATTTGTCCCACCAGAAGTGGCATAGCTGGGAACTGAATACAGTTCTGGATAATGTGTATGTGTTTCTCCCTGTTCTGCATTTCCATGTCACAGCCTTGGATGTCCCCAGAAGGACACGGGAAGAAACGGGGGGTGGGGGGGGGCAGTCCTTCATGACAAACAGTGGCCAGTTCTGGATTTAATGATCAGCTGGACGTGCTGCTCATTCCAAATTTACAGTATTGCTACAGTCTATCTGGAATGTCCCCTCGTGGCTCATGTGTTGGAGGCTTGGTCCCCAATGCAGCAATGTCCAGAGGTGGATCTTTTGGGAAATGATTGGATAGGAGAGCTCTGATTTCATCAGATTAATCATAGCTGAATGGAAGAAGTAAGTCATTGGGTGTACGTTCTTGGGGAGTACATTTGACCCTGAGCCCTCCTTCTCCCTCCTCTGGTTCCTGACTGCCATGAGGTGTTACTCCATAACGCCCTTTCCTTTGGTCATGATGTTCTGCTCACCTCAGGCCCAAAGCCAGACAACCACGGACTGAAGCCTCTGAAACCATGATCCAAAATAAATCTTTTCTCTCCTAAGTTCCTTTTCTCAGGTATTTTGTCCCAGCAACAAAGCTGACTAACACTAGCATGAACAGAATTATAAAATCACACATCCGGAAGCAGACACTCCCCCCCACCCCACCCCCACCCGGCCCCTGCTATATCCCACTCCCTATGTAGATGGATCTAGGAAGCCCCAGACAGGGGACAGAATTCTTTCATGATCAGGAAACTCAAGGGTTGGAAGAAATGTCTGCGGTGGGGGTGGGAGTAGGGATGGGGGCAGCTCCTTTTCCCAGAGCGACTTTGACTGAGTGACCTTTGGGATTCCCTTAACTTCTCAGGTCTCATCCATAAAATGAAGAATGTGACCAGGTTGGTTTCAAAGGTCCCTGTATTTCCTCAGAGCTCTGTGAGCCTCCCTGGGGGTTGTTTATAAGGTGTCAGAGAGCTGACCTCAGGGCCTTCCCCACCCAAACGCAAACAGGATTTAAATGTTTCTCTCAACCACTCCTCAGGACTGGAGATTGGGGGGAGGGGGGCAGTTTTGTTGGCTGCTGCCTCCAGGTGAGAACCTGCACTGGTTCTCCTCATCAGTCTCTGGCTTCACGGGTCTCTTTTCTCACAAATGTTCTAACACCACCTAAGTCTGCAGAGCGGCAAATACAATTGATTTTGTTTACTTTGTTGAAAAAGTGATGTATTCTATGGTCCCATACCTGCCATCTTGCCTGAGAATAGACTCAGCGGAGGCCGGGCAGGGAGGGAGGAGGGAAGGGAGGGAGGTGGCACCAGACTTTGGCTGGTAGCCTGGCTACTGCCCCCTCTATCCATTTGGGTGGTGGAGGACAAAGCGGATGGTTTTTGGCTACAACACACTATGCATTGCCCTAGATGAATCACGTACATTAAAAACACACATCTGCCCAACCTTTCAAAGTCAGGGTATTATTCTCTTATTTCAGGTGGGGAGTAGAAGTTTGGGGAGGCTCAGAAATCAGCCTAAGGGTGTGAGGCAATTCAAGAGCTGAAGGGTAAGCCTGGCGCTGCCAGGCCTCACGGCTCTTGCTTTGAGAGCCAGGAGGGTTGGAACAAGCTGTAGTCCCAGAGACTATGGAGGCTAAGGCAGGAGGATCACAAGTTTAAGGCCAGCCTGGGAAGCTTGGTGAGACCTTGTCTCAAAATAAAATAAAAAGGGCCGGGATGTAGCTCAGAGGTAGAGCACCCCTGGGTTCAATTCTCTGTTAACTTTCCCCCTCCAAAAAAAGTCAAAATGAAGAGGAACATGTAGGGGTAGTCACTTCATTCCTGCCTCTGCACCTCGTCTCTGTGTCTTCCTTTTTATTTTCCTTCCAGGAAAGAAAAAAAGAAAAGTCATTCCAGATGACTGTCATGGGTGGGCAGCCAGGATCGACTTCTCCATTAGGCCAATTAGGCCAGAAAATACAGTGCCAGAGGCCCATGACACTTTCAAGGACCCACAGGAACATTTTAATTACTTTTTAAATGCAGAAAAAAATCGAACATAATCACAACAAATAGATTTACATGAACCCGGACTGTATCTGTATACCAACACACGTATAAAATATAATTCTTATTTTTTGGTGGAAGAAATGCCCCATTAGGGCAAAAGTGCCTGAGACCCATGAAAGTCATCCTGTGTCTCCTGCACTTGGCCTCCGCTTTCAGCATTCAGGGCACAGGCCAGCGACTCTAAGGAAATGCCCAGGAAGTAGAGAATACAGAATCTATTTGTTTGAAAAGCTGAAATTCCATCCCATTTGTTCTTGATTAGTTGAGATGCAAATTTGATATTAGATAAATGGCTCTTTGTCCCTTTTTCTGGTTGGCTGAGGGTGGGGAAGATGGACCATCAGGGGTGTTCCACACTGAAGGGGTCACCTGAAATCCTACAGAAATAAATGAACCAAACAAATTTACATTTTGGTGGAGACACACAGCAATGTTGACATTCACTTTGTTATGACTCAGATAAAAATATTTACGTGGGCAGCCAGGCTTAATGGCGCTGTTATGCCAGGAACATGCATCATCTAAGGAAAAACAATTTTGAGGTTAAGGAATAAAAGTGCTCATTCCGTTAATGGCATTATCTCCCCACTCCCGAGGCGGAAAGCTCATCTTGGGGCAGGCCTCAGCAGGCAGAGTTGACACTTACCTGACAGACGACTCTTGAGCTTCAGTTTACTGTTGCCCTGTTTGGGACTTTCCAAGCTCCCCTTGGAATCCTCAGGGCCACACACATCTTGGTGTTCATCTGACTCAGGCATCTGAAATATAGAGGACACAGAGCTGGTGGGAGAAGCTAGTCCTGGAACCACTTATGCTACCCCTCCAAGAAGTTATCTCAATAGAGTTCAAGGAGCAGGTATCATGTGAGAAAAAAATTTCAGAGGATCAAAGCACTTGATAACCTGCAGATAACCTGCAGCCTGACAGCAGCATCTGCTGGGAAGTCCTTCCTCAGCACACGGGGAGGTTTTCAACTGGAGGCAGTCCTTGGACTATGCTGTCTCTCATTCTAGATTAGAGGAAACTGTAGGTCAAGGTTACCCAGGGTAGTCAATGGCAAAAACAAAATCATAGCCTGGTCTCTTGGCTTGTGGGTCAGTGCTTTCCTACAATGCAAGTTGCAACAAATATGAAACCAGAAGTTAAAACCCAATTCTAAGGTTCCAAGGTAACAGAGGTCCACTTTATGCTTGGAATACAGCCCTTGCATCTGATTTTTATTTAATTATTTATTTAAACTTATCTTTTTTTTAATATTTATTTTTTGGTTGTGGTTGGACACAATACCTTTATTTCACTTATTTATTTTTAATGTAGTACCCAGGGCCTCGTGCGTGCAAGGCGAGGGCTCTATCACTGAGCCACAACCCCAGCCCTGCAACTGAGTTTTAAAATGGACGTGTTTCTTTTCCTTTTCTCTCCCTATTCCTAATCTCAGGGGAAACAGATTACCTTACTTCCCCATCCTAGGCAGAGTTATCTGTCCCTGAGCACACACCCACCATAGGAATGAAATAATCCAGACTTTGGGGATGGCATCAGAAGATCTCAGAAATGACAATCTCCCAAATTAACAAGTGAATTACAATTCCAACACAGAACCCGAGGAATGTAGCCTTTGAGTCACCTCTTTAAAAGCCCCTTTTTGCTGCTGATGGGAAGAATCACAGCTTTTGGGATAGGAGTCCCCTGTATTTCTCCTTTGCTAGCAAAGCAATAAACCTTCTTTTTCCCCAAACTGAGTCCTCATTATTGGATTGGCACTGGGGATAAGAACCGAGTTTTCAGCAGGCAACATCTAAAATATAGCAAAACTTTGATTTTGTAGCAGTCAAAAAACACTACAGGCATGCATAGCTTAATGATGGGAATGTGCGCTGAGAAATGTGGCATTAGACAATTTTGTCATTGTAAGGACATCATGGAATGTTGTTGTTGTTGTTATTGTTTTTTTTTTTTTTTTTGGTACTGGGGATTGAACCCAGGGGCTCTATACCACTGAGCTATATCCCAAGTCCTTTTTATTTTGAAGCAGGATCTCCCTAAATTGCTAAGAGCGTTGCTAACCCCCTGAGGCTAGCCTTCAATTTAACAATCCTCTTGCCTCAGCCTCCTGATTCACTGGGATTACAGGTGTGCCCCACCATGCCTGGCTACAGAGTGTACTAGCACAAAGCTAGATGGTCTAGTCAACCACTCTGAGTGGCCTCCTGATACAACCGAATGTAAACAAGAGATGGTAAGGCTGCTGCCAGCACCACACGGCAGGTTGTTGTAAGGTAAACTTCTAGTAAGTAGGAGTAGACTCTAAAATAATGCTAAAAAGCATAGTAAATGTAATAAACCAGAGGGCTGGGGTTGTGGTTCAGTGATAGAGCACTTGCCTAGTATGTGTGAGACACTGGGTTGGATCCTCAGCATCACAGACAATAAATAAAATAAAGTTAAAAAAATATAAACCAGTAACATAACTATGTCTACTGTCAAATATTATGTGCTGTACATAATGGCATATGCCATATTTTTACATGACTGATGGCCCAGGCTTATGTATACCAGCAGTCCCCGGAGCACACAATGCATTGCCTGATGACATCACTAGGCAATAGGAACCTTTCAGTTCCACAGTAATCTCACGGGACCACAGTCACATGTGCAGTCTGTCACTCACTGAAGTGTGCGTCACCTGACTACATACCTTCAGTCACTGATGTTCCATGTACACTCCCATGCCCTGATTAAACACCTCCCAGAAACAAGCACCACCCAGGTTATGTGCAGGACTCGGTCCACATCTGTAAGCCGTGTGTGTAGAATTGGATCCTGAGAGTGACGTGGGAAGGGTGCTCCCAAGGTTCATGGGGCTCTCCATCCTAGAAAATCCAAAAACGCTAAAAAGTACAATTACAAGATGGAGGAAGGAAATTTGTGTGTTTGGTTTGTTAAAAACGTGGAGTGGGTAATTTGTACAAAACAAACTTATGAGATACATGAAACAATAAACTCTTTATTTGAAAAGTTATTTTTCTTTGAGGTTTTGGAGAAAAAGCCTAACAATAAAGTAGATAAGATTCATACGAAGGAACATGTACATGTTTTAAAATGCATATATGATATTCTTTGACAATGAAAAATCATGTGATAATAATGCAAAAAAGCCCTACCTGGATTTAAACAGGTAATGTATTATATCCTGTATCTCAAAATCAGTGTATAAAAATATATGAAGTAGAGGATATTATTTATATAGGTTTATATATAATAATATCTGAAAAAGTTCCTCTTTTTTTCTTAAGCTCAAGTATCTTTCTGGATAAGGAAGAGGAATAAAAGGTCTGAGAAGGAAGAGATATAAGCAAAGTTGAATAAGGAGCACTGGGAAAATAAATTAACCCTGATATACAAAACAAAGATAACAAATTTAGTGCATTCATATTACAATACAAGGGGCTAGCAGGTAGTTGTCCAGGTTTAAATCTGAAGAAAAGGCAAAGCCAATGTGGTAACACACACCTATAATTCTAGCAACTGGGGAGTCCAAGGCAGGAGGATCGCAAGCGTCAGGCCAGCCTCAGCAACTAATGTGGTCCTAAGCAACTAAGTGAGACCCTGTCTCAAAATACAAAATGAGGGGCTGGGGTTGTAGATCAGTGGTAGTGCGCCTGTCTAGCATGTGGGAGGCACTGGGTTCGATCCTCAGCAGTAAATAAAAATAAATAAATAAAACAAAGGTATTGTGTCCATCTATACTAAAATAAAAACACACACACAAACAAACAAATAAAATAATGAAACGGGCTTGTGCTGTAGCTCAGAGGTAAAGCATCCCTGGATTCAATCTTCAGTATGAGGGGTGGGGACAGGGGCAGGGGAGACAATGGAATCTTGAGGACAATTTTAGATACTTTTTTAGAGGGATGATTTTTCCAACCTTGAAACCTGACACTGATGCAAACAGTGAAAAAGAAGCATTTTGAGATATGCCAGAGATCAGAGCCTCATGAGACAAGGAGAGGAACAAATAGGAATAGTCCAGAGAGGACTCCCAGGGCTTCTCCTCTGTGTGGCTTAAAGACTTTATGGAAAGAACCTGAACCCAGCTATAAACAGCAATCACTGGACACTGGTTGTTGTTCTCCCCCCTCCTTCTGGTTACACCTCCTGACCCAGGCGCCGGCCTTTAGAGAGCCGCTCTCCCCTGACGGCAGGTCACTCCTTCCTTTGGTGCCCATTAAGTGAGCAGTTTACTACACGGTGCTGCCTGAGCTCTCTTGTCCAGGGAAGAAAACTGCCCCTGCCTCCTGCTTCTGATCTCCTCAAGTGACCTCCTTCTTCCCCTCCATCTTCCCAAAGAACCCCCAGTTTTCACAGAATGAGTGGATTCTGGAGATGACGTAAGCACTCTTGAGTACCCAGGGAGGTAAGTGGCCGGCCAGGGCCTCTTAGCACCATACAGACAAGGCCACGGCTTAATTCTCCATTTCTAAACACCAGCTCATATATTACCAGGATGTTTCCCCCTCAACCTGAAGATGCGTTTAACTAAACGAGTTATGTGGATTATTAATACCAAACAAGCATTTAGTTCACTCCACTTGTTTTTCCATTTAATTTTCATAGCAAATATATATCCCATGGTAAACAGTATCACCTCCATTTGACAGATGAGGAAATAAAAGCAAGACCCTTAAGTTAGATTCTTTTGCTCATGACATATATTTGGGATCTAAGAGATTGTTTATGAAGAAAGAAAGAGTACAGAAAAAGTGGTGTTGAGTTGTACAAGAGGTTACATGTACTATGTCAAACCTGAAGTCCATAAGACACAAACAAAAAAACTGTAAACTCTTCTTTAGTATTAGAAGTCGAGGGCAGGCATTTAAAAGTAAGGGAATCAGAGCCTTAAAGAACAATGCTGCGCACATCTGTAATCTCAGCAGCTCTGGAGGCTGAGACAGGAGGATCTTGAGTTCAAAGCCAGCCTCAGCAATGGACAGGTGCTAAGCAACTCAGTGACACCCTGTCTCTAAATAAAATACAAAATAGGGCTGGGGATGTGGCTCAGTGGTTGAGTGTCCCTGAGTTCAATCCCTGGTTAAAAACCAAACAAAAACAAAACAAAAAAAACAAAACAAAAACAATGCTTTTTTTTCCTCTTAATCCCTCAATGAAAGAATGAAATGAGATTTTGTTTCCGTGTTCTACAAGAAGGCAGTAAGATTTAAAAAAAAATTTTTTTTAGTTGTAGATGGACACAATATCTTTATTTTTATTTATTTACTTTTTTTGTGTTGCTGAAGATCAAACCTAGGGCCTCACACATGCGAGGCAAGCACTCTACCACTGAGCTACAACCCCAGCCCAGTAATGAGATTTTTTTTTTAAGGCCAGAGAAATCTTATGCTAATAACAGTGCATGTTATTACCCAATCTTGTGGGTAGACCCAATAAGAATGGATTTAGAGACATCTCAAAATATTATAAATGGTGAGCTCAGAGTAGGAGTGAATTCTATTTCAGAACCTACTGAAAGTGTTAGCAAAACTTTCTGAATCTATTTTGTGTTCCCATAACACAATACCAGAGTATAGGTAATTTATAAAGAAAAGAAGCGTATTTCTCACAGTTTTTCAGCCTGGGAAGTCCAATATCAAAGTGCCAGCAACTGGCTAGGACCTTCTTGCTGTGTCCTTGCAGAAGGACAGGGAGCAACAAGAGGCCAAACTCACCTTTACAATAAGCCTGCTCTTGCAATAAGTAATCTTCTCCCACAATAATGACATTAATCTGCTGAAGTCTGGCTGGGCACAAATAACAGAGCCGCCACAAAGCCTTGTAGGTTCAAACAGCAACTCTTTATTCCCCAACTCTCAACGGCACTGCACACACACTACTCGGGAACACACTCCTTCCACTGGGCTCAAGGCGCCCAATCTCCCGAACCCCCACAAGAACTGCTCGGGAACTCCAAAGTAGCAGGTGACCAAGGCAGATTTCCCGAGCCACCCCATTCACCCGGAGCAGGGTCCATATACAACTCAATCAATCCAGCATCAAAGCAGTTATATACAGCTTAACTCAAATCATCATCTCAATGGTTTGCTGGTGTCACCTTTCAACCATTCCCTCTGGCAATATGCCAGGCATCATTCTGACTTGGCTGTGGCTCTCAACATTAATCCATTCATGAGGGCTCTAGTCATCTCTTCTTAGGTCCCACCTCCCAACACTGTTGACCGGGATTAGATTTCCAACACATGAATTTATTCAAACCACAGCAATAGAATTCTGAATTTAAATGGGACTATTTCCTCCTGTAACAGAAAACTGGTTTGTCATGTTAGATGGATTGTAACTCAGTGAACAGGAAGTGGCTACCTAGCCACATTATTTCCAGTTTAAAGCAGGAAGTAGCAGCGTACAAAGTATAATTTTGATTACAATGAACCTTTCCTTAGTCTTCTGACTATTGTCTGAAAAATGTCCACACTCTAACAGAATCCCTTTGCTGTGTGAATTTTGCCCTGATACACAGAACAAATCAAACTGTTCTGAAAATATCATTTTAGTTGTTCTAAAATGAAATTTGCAGAAATTTCTCTTGGAAGACCTTCAGTTCAGTGAAACAGTTGATATAATGTATTATTCATGAGCAGTTTCTAATCCACATGTTAGAAAACAATGCCATTAGATTTTTGCAATCTAATAATATTTGCCAATCTCCATGGAGTCCCCCTCTTTCTGTCCTATTCTGTATCTGTAACCTGTGAAACTCTCTCTCAGTGAAGAAACATCTTTAGCTTCTAGCACCTTGGTGGGCAGAATGGTTAAGAGTCCAATTGCCTGAGCACAAATCCTGGTTACACCATTTTATTATCTTCATCTCAAACATAGGTCTGCATTTAAGAATTAAGTGGTAAAGGATTCTGATTAATGGTGATAGATTTCCCTTTTAAAACAATGCTATAAGACAGGGAAGAGAAGGAAGGAGGGAGGAGGTGGGGAAAGGAGGGAGGAAGGAATAATTCTACAAGGGCAAAAAGAATAGAAGACAATAGCAACAAAATGCTGGAAACCAGTAAGCAATCAGATGGGTGGTAACAGATCTGATTTATGCTGAGTAGGGATTTCTCTAAGTAGGGATTAGAGAAAACTGAATAGAAACCCAGTTTGCATAGAAAGTTTCCCAAAACTCAGGAGTGGCCAACAGAGGACCTCTGGAAGCAGGCACAAAGGTAAGGCTGGAACAATGGTACAAGAAATGGCCAAGAGTTCAAGGTGATTGCAGCAAGCATTTATAGTAGTCTGATTTTTTACAGAGATTTTTGGGAGGCTGGGATTGGCCTGGATAATCTTTGGTGTGCATAAGAATCACCTGGAGAGCCACTAAAGCATACTAAGGCCCAGGCCTGCCCTTCAGAATTCACCACCCTAGGTGGAAGCACCAGCCAAAGGAGATGTAGAATTGACCTGCAATTTTCCCTGTTATTTCATGAGTTACTCCAGAGATGGAGAGTAGCTACACTGAAGTAGCCCATCAGGCAAAAACTGACGGGGAATTATCATCATCATGCTGCTGTCTAGAATATATGTATTCTTTTTTTCTTTAAAGATTTTTTTTAAGGTGGACACAATATCTTTATTTATTGTATTTATTTTTCTGTGGTGCTGAGGTTTGAGCCCAGTGCCTAACATGTGCGAGGCAAGTACTCTACTGCTGAGCTATAACCCCAACCCCTAGAATATGTGTATTCTGAACAGCAATTATGGAAACCTGTCCCACTCAGTGTATGGACTACAAGCACATAAGTGTGCTGGGAGCCATTAGCCAAGTAGGTATGACAATTTCCTTGCCAGCGTACCCCATGTTGCAGTGACATTGAATGTAGGTGACCTTGTTCAAGGACCAAGGCGGATTAGGGCGTTCCCGGTTTAGGTTCCAGGTTTAAGGTTTAAGATTATTCCTGCTGGGAATAGGGCGTATCCTGCTGCCTGAGTTCCCCTTCAGTTCTCACGGGATTGAGACAGTATATTTTGGAGATAGAAGCCCAGTGGAGGTGGATTTGGGCAGAGAACGTGGATTTCCCCAGAACCTGTTGGTAGATGGCTGGTGTGAGTTCGGGAATAAAGAGTTGCTGTTTGAATCTACAAGCTGTGTGGTGGCTCGTGATTGTGTGCCCAGCCAGACTGCGGCATTTGTGCCCAGCCAGACTGTGGCATAAGTGTATGCAGGCTGGTGGAGTAACTCATTGGTAGAGCACTTGCCTGGCATGAGCAAGGCCTTGAGTTTGACCTTTAGTAAGAAAGCATGTGTGCTGGGGAGAGGAGGAAGAGAGGAAGGGGAGGAGGAAGAAAAAAGGAGGAGGAGAAAGGAAAGGAAGAGGAGGAAGGGGAGGAAGAAAAGAAGAAGAAAGGGGGAAGAGGGGGAAAAAGAAGAAAGGGGGGGGAGGAGGAGGAGGAGGAGAAAGGAAGAGAAATCTAACCAAGGAACAGAGGCAAAAACAGAGAAAAGAGAGTGGCATCCTAGGCCCAGAAAACTAAGAGAGATGTGATTTTAAAACTGAAGATGGGTCCAGGAGGATCATAAGTCTGAGACTAGCCTCAGCAACTTAGGGAGGTCCAAAGCAATTTAGCAAGACCCTGTCTCAAAATAGAATCATTTTAAAAAAGCCTATTGTGGGGGGCAGAATAGTGTTGGGAATATGGCTCAGTAGTTAAGTGGCCCTGGATTCAATCCCCAATACAAAATAAAAAACAAAAACAAACAAAAACCCCTGCAAATGAAATGCTTTAGTAAAAGGCCTTGGGATAGCTACACCAAGAGAGATCAGAAAGTGTACAGGTTTAAAGGTGGGTGGTAAGAAAGAATAAAAAGAACTCCTGAGTAAAACTCACAAGGACACAGTTGTTGTTGTTGCCCTAACGGAAGGGACCTGAGAAATGTATGAAATTAGAAATCCAGAGGGAGTAAATGTGAGAAATAAGGAGGGAGCCCTGGCTAATTCTGAGCTGGAGGTGATGGTCAAGATGCACTAGAATAATGGAGACTTTTAGGGGACTCATTGATTCCATCTTTTCATATGACAGAATCTAGATTAGTATTTTAGGAAAAAAAAATTCTGAGTTAGAAAGCAAAGGAACAGAAGGAAAAAATTTAAAGGCATCCAAATCCAGCAAACAGGGCTGTGAAAGAAGGAAAGGAACCAATTTAAGCAGTAGGTGAAAAAGAAATTCAAGGGAGTGGAGTCCTCCCCAAAGGGGAGGGATATAAAACCTTAGAGGCATCCAATTACTGACCAAGAATATGTGACAGAAAGCAACACTACTCGACCCTTTGAACATTTAAAACCTGAGGAAAGATGAATCTGGAGGAGTTGGTGGCAGAGGTATTATTATCCTCAAATAGTTTTTTAGGGGCAGAAGCTGTAGAATCATCAACAGCACGTCTGGTTCATGAATCTGCAGAAGGTGTTTTCCCAGCTGAGCAAATAAATAGGGGAGGAGAGATGTAGCTTCTTCAGTTTTAGCACTTCTATGCAAGAGGCAGTATAAATGGAAAATATGGTCCAGGATGGAAGATTCTTACTCTGAGGCGCTATCAGAGGCACAATCTATACTCAATACAGTACACCAGGAAGGCCTATATTTTTGTGTCAAAGTGTAAAATGCAAACCAAGAAGCTTTTGAATGCACTAAAATTGCTTTAAGTAGGACCAGTTTGATCTCCCTCAACCCCAATTGGGAGAAGATTCCTTGCCAGTTGAATTTAAGTTCATGGTTATGCACTCTTGACAATAATCACAGAATGACTGGCATCTTCAAGAGAAGTCAAGAATATTTTCATCATCTGTCTTTCTTTACTTGATGTTACTGAATTTCTCGGCTATAGCCAATTGGGAGACAACTCTCCACAGATCTTGTGCATTTCTACATGGCTTGTGAATGGAGGCACAGGCTGTTTTTACCAAGGTATCAATCTCTCAAGGATGTACCTAGTGTGAACAGCCTTGAAAGCTAGAGATAGAGTACGAGGAGGAAGGTGTGGGTTTGTTTGCTCTCTGGTATACGAAATCTCTCTTTCCCTCCAAAGTAAACCCTAGTTAGGCTTGTGTCTAGTCCATCACGAAGGATTGAAGTTACTTATCCTCAGGACTCTTTACCTGTGAGCAAGTCTACTGCACGTGTCTCTACCTGAGTTTTCTGTATTACAGCTGCAGGATTTGGAGTGGGCTGTGATGTGAAGGTGGAACTTTAAGTTGGGATTTGATCCTAAACTAGATAGAGAAAGCCAAAATCCAGTTGTTGCACCATGAGTAATAAAGTCATTTGTCTTAAACCCAGGAATCTCATCTTCTGCCAAGAAGATTCTTTAAAACTATAGTGTAAAATCTCCTTTTTTTTTTTTTTTTACCTGGGACAACTATCTTGGGGTTGGGATTTGGCTCATTTTTCTAAATGTCGTGGGTGTGGGGCCAATGTTTTGACATCATTGTGTGTTCACTTACTCTTTGTTCATCTACAAGTCACTGAGATATTTGCTGTTGAATGAGTTCCATGTTATTGGAGCTGGAGAAACCATATTTGTTCCAGGAAAAAATAGCTCAGGTTACAGACACTGAAAAATACAATCTCTTTCTAGCATTCAGCATCAAAAATCTCATTAGCTTAGATGGAGAAAAATAAGATACAGGAGAGATCAAAGGAGGCTATTAAATGCTTTTTTAAACTCACAAAGTCAAGGAAATTTAAGTTTGAATGTTAATTGCTTTAGATTTTAACATGTTTGGATCATGACTTGCAAAAAGATATAAATTTGTTGGCATTTGCTTGATTATCATTGTGGTGGCATTTTATTTCATTTGCAGAACTTCTGACAAGCTGCACTTTTGTATAAGAAAAATCATAGGGACCAGAGTTTTAGCTTCTGGAAAAATTTCGTCTTCTGGGAGTGGGGAGCAAGCCATTTCCCATGAGACAGGCCACTTGGGTTCAAGCTAAAGACGACTACTTAGGAATGTCCTCTAACTGCTGTTCAAAGCATTTGTGAGAGCTCCTTGAACACACTGTGACTAATCTGATGTCTAACTTCTGAGCATCATCTGTCTTTCTCAGCTAGTTCTTGAGGCCTTACAAACAAACCAGGTGAAACATGGCCTTTCTTTCTACCTCATCCCATTGTGCAAGCATATCTAGTCCCAGGGAACACTTCAGGAGGACTGGTGGTACCCAGGTCACACCACATTTTTATGGTTCCCAGCATTTGTTTAAAAAAAAAAAAATGCAGATGTGACAGAAGACATCTCAGTTCTGAATCCCAGGAAGCTTGACTGGCTTTTCTCCCATCAGTGTCCACAGGACCACGGAGCCTGGTGATTTCCCTTTCATGCTTCAGCCACACTAAGATTATTTTTAGGCTGCCAAAGGAAGCTCATTTTCCAAATCTCTGGGGCAGATGTTCGAGTGACCAAAAGAGAACCAGATGGCCATCAGAGAGGCCAGGGCTGGAAATGAATAACCATTCAGAAAGAAGGAATCAGAACAACAATAAATCAGCACGAAGTGGCCAGAAGCCTGCAAGCTGCCTGCAGAAATTAAAACCGTGAACCTACTGCTATGCCAGACCCACTGCTCTCCTGCAAAGACAGTAACTCAGGACTAAAGAGGGGAACAGTAAAACTGGAAAGTAAAACTCTCCAGCCCCCAGCATGCCCTGGTACATGCAGAGTGTAAAACATGTGCACTCTTCCCCGTCAGATGCAGCTGGGGGAAGAGCCACAGCTGACGCTGTAGCTTTGCAAATGAGATAATACTGCCCTTGTTCTATCTGAGCCTGTTCCCAGTCTCTTCCCTTTCATCATCCCCCTAAAGCTGAATGGGCTTAATGGACTTTGTTGGTGATTATTTGGATGATTTTTATGCATACAAATTAAACAGATCTCTTGGTTGCTCAGAAAGTTGAGGTACCCTGTCTCTAAATAAAATACAAAATAGTGCTGGGCATGTGGCTCAGTGGTTGAGTGCCCCTGAGTTCAATGTCTGGTGCCTGCTCCCCCTCCCAAAAAAAAAAAGAAAGTTGAGGTAAAGACAGCCATGCATGGTGCACACACCTCTAATCCCACGACTTGCTAGGCTGAGGCAGGAAGATGGCAAGTTTGAGGCTGGCCTGGACAACTTAACCAAATTCTATCTCCAAGTAAAAAATAAAAAGAATCTGGGATATAGCTCAGTGGTACAGTGCCCCTGGGTTCAATCTCCAGTGTGTAAAAAGAAAGAAAGAAAGAAAGAATGAAAAAAAGAAATTCAAGGTAAAGAAGTCACCTTTAAGACATCAGTCATTGCCCTGTTTGACCATCTCATGGTGAGTTGGTGTCACTTTCCTAAAGAGAGGACAGTGTCCTTCAGGGACTCTCGGTTCTTTGAATGTGGATGTCAGGGGGAATCTGCATACATTCTCCTGGTTGTAGATTTCAAAATGAGGTAAGGCAAGGACAGACAGTCTATGAGGTAGGGCTCCCTCACTTTTGCCATGTCCCTGTGACCTAGTAGGTGAAGATATGGTGGGGTCTGACATTCTTCTTTGGGTTTGTGGGCTCACTGAAGGGAAGACACATAGGTCATTTCTCAGCAGGAGTTACCTGCCAACGTTCACTGATACTGACAGATCTCTCAGAGCAGGATTGTGACATGCTTTACCCTAAGTTCCAGAATGATAAAATCAGATGTGTGTGTGTGTGTGTGTGTGTGTGTGTGTGTAGGAAGACCTTCAGACATATAAGAAATAGAGGTGGAGGGTGGAAAACAGGCACAGACTGGGGATGTAGCTCAGTGGTACCTGCCTAACATGCAAAGGCCCTGGGTTTCATTCCTAGCACCAGAAAAAATAAAAAAATACAAATACAAATAAATGGCCTCTAAAAGAGGTAAGTAAGAGGATTAGCGGGAAAGAAAATACGGGATGAGTTGTCAGAGGTGCCCTGAGACAGCAGCTAATCAAACCCAGTTCTGCAGTAACAGTATTCCACACAAACATGTATAAGATATACAAACATATACAACTTTGAGAGAAAGTTTCATACTCTTATGTGGCCTATGCTAACAGAAAAAGGTCATCCTAATGGGGCATATCAGAGGCAGTTTTTAGAATAAGAGGAAGGTATCATCGTGGTTCAGTTTGGGCTCATTGCTAGGTTCTAGGCAGTACCTTAAAGCTTAAGCCTTCTACTGCCTCTTCTAGATCAGTACAGGCCGAATTTTCATTTCCAGGAGCAGTACTGAGTATGTGCTGCTGGGTATATATTTCTCTAAGAATCTGATGAGAAACAGGGATGTGCTAAGTGAAGGCCCAGAAGCTAACCCAGATGCACCAAAGATCAGCCAGGGCTCTGCAAACGGCTGCCTAGGGGCCCAAGGGGGCACACCACTTGTTTTTGTAACTGGAACTCAGTCACGCTCACTAGTTTACTAATTGTCATGGCTGCTCTGGAAATGCAAAGGCAGAGTTGAGCAACAGACTCCTGACAGCAAAAGCATGAAATGTTTACCGTTTGGCCTTCACAGGTGCTGACTCCTCATCCACAGGAATGGTGCAAATTCCAGTCGTAAGTCAAGGCAAAGAAATTGGAGCATTTTTAGAAAACATGACTTAGCAAGTCAATCAGAAGGAATTGGCAAGTGGGTAAGAAGCTGGAAGGCTTGCTGGTCTACCACAGTATTTCCTCTTTGGACTCATCCAGGTTGCCTGATTTTATCTTTAAAGTTAATTTTAAAATTTTATCCAAAATAAAAAATAAAAAATTAGACTCATTTGAAACAACAAGGATTCTCTTCAATATTCACACTGTGCTAGTGTCATAGGATTACTGAATATCACTGAAGTCAGGTTGCTTTTCTGACATGGTTTGGAAGGAACGGAAAGCATTTGTTTCTTGGTGGTCATGAAAGGAGATAGAGAAAATGGCTGGGAGGAGAAGGGAAGAGAGGCTGCCTGGGGGCCTGGAACCCTGTAGAAGACGGAGGATGCTGTGGGGACCTCGGTGAGCCAGTGTACAGCAGCTGGAGGGTACTAGGCTCCAGGAAACCTGTGTAGAGGGAGCCAGCAAGAGAGAAGAGGAGGAGAGGACTGGAGGCAGGAAGGCTCAAAAGTAAACAGAAACCTGGTCAAAACACAGTAGTGGCCCTGCCTTCAGGGGGAAAAACAAAAGAACAAAATAAAAAACATATCCCCCCACAAAAAAAAAAAAAAGAAAGAAAAAGAAAAAGAAGACAACCCAGAACCTAGCACCCAAATGCTGGGAGAACTTAGCTCCCTCTCTCCTCTGACCACCCACTCCCACTGTTCTCTTTCTTCCTAGCTTCATGGCCCCTCTCCCTCAGCCCTGGATCCGGTTATTTCTCAGTGGGGCTATAGTAGAGGCCTCCACATCCATCTCTGTGCCTCCAACCTGCCTGTTCTCTCTCCACCTCCTTCTCTACCCCACTGCCCAAGTAACCTCACCACAGGAACCCTGAGCCTGTCACAAATAAAAAGCCATCAATGAGTCACCGTCCTCATAAAAGAATCTGTAATTCCTTAGTCTGGAACTGAGAGCACAGGCTGAACATTGGCCCTTTGTTGATCTTTGAACGGGCCTTAAAATTTTCTTTTTGTGGACCACTGTCTGTGTTATGTTTCTGCACTAGAATGTCACTCATTTCTGGGAGTGCTCCTGCAGAAATCCTATGAAATAGTCAAATATTATTGTATCTATTGAGCCCTCCCTGATCTCCAGAAAAAAATGAGATCTCTCTCTTTCCTCCAAATCAATACAGCCTATGGCTCCAAAGAATTTATTATACAGAAGAAGGAAAAAGAAAAAGTCAGAAATAATATTTCATTTTGGAATAACAGATATTGTTAGAGAGGAAAAGAGTACCCAGCACAGGGCTTTGTAGGTATGTGGATAGAGATGTAGCGCTGGCTGGTGAACAGCACTGAATCGTACTATGGCTGCTTGGGGGGCACCTGCTATAAACTTCTGTGGTGTAGGTGAGAAGAACATTAGCAAGACTTAGAGATGTCTGCCCTAGGAGCTCAAGAGGAGGGGTGTGTGTGTGTGTGTGTGTGTGTGTGTGTGTGTGTGACATGCAGACCACCTATTTGTGACTCCTAGCTTAAAAGATATATCCACAAATTTTTATTAGGTAAATACATGTGTTCCATCCACCCAGTTATGAAATCAGGAGTTGACTTTCTGATTTTAAGCGCTAACATGCAAGAAACAGGCAAAATTGGCAATCAGAGAAGGTAGAAGTGACAGAAGGCTGGAGTAATTAGACAAGTCTCTGAGGGACAGGGGCTTTAAAGTCTTGATAGTCAAGGCATGGAAGGGAAGGTATTTCAAGTGAAGGAATAAAAACAGCAAGGATCATGGCCTTCTTTTTCTGCAAATGTCATCTAGGGAACTAAATCAGTACTTACAAAGCTAGGCAAGCAAAAACAAGCCAACAAACAGCAAACAAAAAGCCAGGCAGGCAAACAGTACCTCCAGGGGGCGGGGATGGGAGAATTCTATTGGTCCTACACAGCTCTGCTTCTCTGAGAAATTTCTGCCCTGGATTCCACAGGGGAACTTCTGACCTCTTGTATTTTGCTTTGTTTTGATTTCCCAGGCTCTGTGCTACATGTTGCATAAGATGTGAGTAGACAGAAAAAAATATCAAAAGATTTCAAATCTTCCAAGGTTCATGAAGCCTTTAAGTGAGATGTGTTTTTCCCTAGCACTCAAGGCCTATTTATCTAACATCAGCATACTGTCAAAGGTTATTTTGTCATTTGCCTAAAGACCAGCACAATAACTGGAATGGAAACAAAGAGGGACCTCCTGTTCCTCTTGGTGTAAGATTCTCAGTGTGCCTTACCTTCACTGGTGGTCTCAGAAAGCACCTCAGGAATTTTCTAGACCTTCAGACTTTCAAGCTCATAAAGTTATCCTGAGATACACAGTGCACAGTATTTATTGCTATCACTTTGTCTATGGCTGAAGACAGTTTTAATTTCAGTTTCATTACTGAATTGTCACCTTCTTTTAAGCCTTAATGGATTTTACTTTATGTTTCAATGTGTAGACCACAGATTCAAACCCCCCAAAGACATGCAGATCTAAATTAAGAAAACAGGGTGATATTAAGAAAAAAGGAAAGTATCTAATAAGGGTCAGAGTTGAAATATTGTGCCCGAAGATGCAAAGACAGGAAGCAATTTACCTAAAGCAATAATAGTCACCCTATGAGTTCTACAATATTTTTTTTAATAAAAGAAATTAACTTGAGGGCAGAGAAACCTTATGCTATGCTCTAGAGGGCTGTATTTTCTTTTCACTGAAATTTGAAGGAAAATTTCAAGTCCAAATAAAGTTGACTGCATATGAAGAGGAGTTCTTGATCTATATGTCCTATGGCTGCATGCTCTGATGTCAGCCCTTTTAGTTTGAGAAGCTCCCAACACAGATTCATAAATCACAAGCCTACAGTACTGCACTCATGTCTACATGCACAATAAGACACAAAGCAACTGAAACCGATAAGATCTAGGCAAGTTCTAATACTTCCCTCCCATTCTCTCAGCAACCACCTGGCTTCCTCTCTGGAAGGCCCTGGGCTTAGAGACTCCACGTGGAATACCATACTTGCTTTTCTATGTCAATAACATGAGTTGTTTACTTCCTTGAGAACTGCAAACTACATGGGTGGAAACGCAGCACTGAGCCAGGTAGCAAGTTGGAACAAGTCTTTGACAAAGTGCCACTAGGACAAGCCTAACTCAAATGTCAGCAGTTTTGGGGGCAATTCATTCTGGCCAAATAATTATTCTTATCTTCAGCCACCCCTTTAAATAATCACTTCATCTCCTTAAGTATGAAACCAAACCAAATCAAAACCACCCCCAAATTTAAATCTTATTTTCCTAGACCAGCAGCAATTGCAAGCCTTTTCTTTCTTATCTCGCTCTGGCAATTTCGCATACTGCATTCAGTTTCATGCAATGACTTCTGTCTGTCTCATGCCAGTTAAAGTGTTGCTCAAGGAACCTCAAAGTGAACTGAGACCTAGCTGGAGGAGTGCAGAACTGTGGAGAAAGAATAGTTTGTAGATCTGGGCAGGGAAGATAAAAATGCAGAACTCAGGGTAGAGGATCAGCATACAAGGTGCTGGGACAGTTCTTGCATCCACAGCACAGTCTATACACTACAAGCTGGTGTTGGGGAAGGTAAGGAGAAGATGACATGCCCAATTCCATGCCTGAGGAGCTGGAGCAGCCTGGGGACCTGTGCTTGCCAAGTGTCCCATGAGCACTACAACCCCTGTGGCCTTGCTCCTCTGTTCCCAAAGTGCAAAAAGGAGGGAGGCTGGTGGGGGCCTAAAATCTCTTGTCTCAATGCACAGAGAGGTCCCAGAGTTTCAACCAGCTCCTAATAGGAGACTCCTAAGAGACCTGCTGTTTTCATTTTTATAGTCTGGGTGAGCAGCAGGGTCTTGTGGAAGCTTCTGATAACAGACTCATAGGCCTGCCCCACATGGAGCTGCGGAATGGGCCTTTCCAGATGGCACTGGGGATCTGACGCCAGCCTACGTACACCACACCCTCCTGCTGCACATTAGACAGACGAGGGACCACCTGCACACCTGCGTGAATCTCTAAGCAGAGACTGCAACTGCCCTGGGTTTAGAGGAATTCTGAGGACCTCAGAGAAGCAGCCAAGTCTTCACACTGTCCCCTTGAAGCTGTGGGGAAAGAACACTGGCTCCCCTGTGCCAGTATTTCTCTGTGTTAATTGTTTTAGCCTGTGAAGATCTGATTTCCAGTCAGGAGGCACGTCTAACCGCTTTAACACGAATCACAGCTTCATGCGCTTGGTGCTCTTTGTTTTTTTTGTATCAGATGCTTAAGTTTGATTCACCAGAAAAATCTAGTTCAGACCCCAAAGGAGAGACAGTTCCCCAGCCAGGGCAGCTTGATTCAACCAGAAATGACACTTTCAGATGCTGTGATAAAAGTCTTCAGACACTTCTGCAAACACACAGAGTGGACATTTTCTCAACTACTCTATCCAAACAAAACACAAGAGGCCCTCTCCTTTCTTTCCAAAATTGAATATCTACCTGAAGGGTACCATCTTCCAGGTTCTCACCTCCACAACGACAAAGCATCACACACCCACATCAGACTTACAGAGTTGCAAGGTCCAGTTTTGCTCTTCATTCCTTTCGAGAGATGAGATCTTTCCCAAATCCCAATCTCCCAAAGTTCTCCCAGATTTCCCCAAACTTGTGATTCCAGAAACGCTGGAACTGATTCTCTTGATGCCAAAGGAAGCCGGATACAGGTCTCCTGATTGATGTGCTAAACAAGCTCTTCCTAGCTGAGTGGTGACAACTGTACATTTGGCAGAGACAACCATGACTTCCATTTCTGAGGGTTTTGTTCTTTGTTAAAAATATAAAAAAAGGGAGACAAGTTTTGATTCACTGAAGAGATATCACCCATATTCCGCCCCGTCATTCTGAAAGTCTTCTTCTTTGTTTAAAAAAAAGTCACTTTCAGAGGGGTAGGACATGGATTTTGTTTCCCCCCTCTGAAAAAGCATCTTTTTTTTTTTTTTTTTCAGATGAACCATGATTATTTACACTTGGGACAGAACACACATTTTTCTGAATGGTCAGAAGATCCCAGGAGAGGTCTGGGGTTATGGCTCAGTGGTAGAGCACTTGCCTCGCATGTGTGAGGCACTGGGTTTGAGTCTCAGCACCACATGTAAATAATTGAATAAAATAAAGTCTGTCAACAACTAAAAAAAAAAAATCACAGGAGAATCTTTCCCTACCCTCACCCCTTGTTACACTTCAGGTACTATACTGCATCCTCAGGATAGAGAGAGAGGTTAGAGAGAGAGGTGCTTAATCCCTCCTGCTCCTTGCTCTTGAAACTTTTATGTCCAATTAGGAAGATAGAGCAGTAAAAAGATAAATGATACAAAAAAAGATGATAAACACTATGATAGATACAGAGTGCTACCTAAGTGCAGAGCATAGACTAAATAACCCGAGGGCTCAGGGAAAGGGATGCTTCAGGGGTGGAGTGACAGTTGGGCTGGGTTGCCAAGGATCTTGCCAGGTGAGGAAAGGAAGGTGGTCTTCCAGGTAGAACAGAGGTGTGAGGCACCAAGTAGTGAGAATTCTAGAATACGGGGGAAACATAGAGCTCACAGTGCTAGTGGTGTGGTGTGTGTGTGCGTGTGTGCGTGTGTGCATGCATAGAGCTGTTGGGAGCATACACAGGAGACAGGCAGCACAGCCAGACTGGGGTTGGCAGCACAGTTTTCCCTTGCCATAGGCTGGGGATTGGTAACAGGATACCCACTGGATACTAAAATTCAAGGTGTACAAGTCCCTTATATAAATGTCTTAGTGCTTGCATAAAACCTACATATATATATATATATATATATATATACACACACACACACACACATACATACATACATACACATACTCCTATACACTTTAAATTACCTCTAGATTACTTACAATGCCTAATACCATGTGGATGCTATGGAAATAGTTGTAATATTATTTAGGCAACAACGACAAGAAGAAAAGTCTCCATGTTCTGTACAGGTGCAATTTTTCCCCTCAAATTATTCTCCATCCGTGGTTGGTAGAACCTGCTGATGCAGAGCTCATGCTTGCTGAAGGATGACTCTATTCTACATTAAGGAGTTGAGATTTTAACTTCAGGGTAATTGAGAGCTACTCAATTATATTACTTGCTTAAGTGACAGAACTAGACTCTCATTTAAAACACTATGGCTGAGCAGAAGATGAGATGGAGATGAGAGATTCCAGGAAGACAGACCCATCTGGGGCTCAAGGACCTCAGGTGGAGTGGAGGAGGGGTCTAGACTTAGGGACTTCTGAGACCAAAACTGAAAGACTGTAATCATGCATGCGCTGGTGGTGACACTGGGAGCAGGTGATGGAGAGTTAGCCCTAGCACTGAAGCCAGGCCCATTCAGGACAGCAATTGTGCAAATGCTTGTCTTTCCCACCATCCTTTCCTGTTTCTTTTGATCCAGTTTACACTCTTCAAACTTGATATTCAACATATGGTTTTATACTAAGTTTTTTGAAAGGAAAAATCTCATTGCTGTTTATTGTAGCAATGGAAAGTAAATCAAAGCACACTCACGACAGATCCCTAGCCTTTATCTTACATTTGCTCAACGGAAGCACTTGGAGCACACCACAACGGACAGGTGCAAAAGCAGTCAGTGTCCGAGTGGACCTGGGCAGCAGGTGTAGCCATCATCATCTGTGGAATCAGAGCCTTTGTGACTTATTGATTAAAATGGTACCAGATTTCTTTCATTTCAGTGGTTCTTTAGTTTTTAAAAATTACAAAACAAGAGTCTTGGATTGTGAACCCATAACTAAAAGAATTTTTTGTTTCACTAGCTCAGCCCTTGTCTAAGGCGCATCAGGGCAGACACTGGGAGGGGAGCAGGGAGGCTGCCCACAGTTCTGCCTCAGGACTGGTTCTCCTGGTGTGAAGCCAGAGTGGCTAAGACATGGTTGGTGCCCAGGTCCAGGGGACAAACTGGGACCCTTCTCCGTGAATGTTTCGTGAGGGGTAGAGTGGAAAAGGGGCCCAGATAAGGGAGACTGTTGAAGTAGGATTGTTTCTTGGGCTGGGGACATAACTCAGTTGGTAGAGTGCTTGCCTTGCATGCACAAGGCCCTGGGTTCAATCTTGAGCACCACACACACACAAAAGATTGTTTCATTGTTTCTCGCCTCTTTGCAAACAAAGTACTGTATCCCAGATAAGATGTGTATGACAGCATGCACAGAAATTCCTCTGGAAAAGCACATAAAATAATAAACATGTAAAACAATGTGATTAATTGACAAACAATTAAATTAAAGACAATGTTATTGGTGATCACAGAAGTGGCCACTGCTATGAATGTTAGTATAACCTCTCTGGAGAAAACTTTGGATCAAGCAATTCTGCTACAAGGTATTTAAGGGAAAAAAAAACATTAAAAATATGCATTGGCATATATGAGCAAAGATATACAGAATCTTTATCATTTTGAAAAAAACCTGAATATACATGTGAGTGATGTAAATTGGTGACACAAATTTTGGCACTTCCATGTTAGGGAATATTAGCCATTATAAACCATGGTTTCAGAAGAGGCTTTAATACAGGGACATGCTCAGGATTGTATCACTAAAATCACAGCATGTTTTGTAAGCATGGTTTTCTAAGTTTAATTAAAAATAGATGGCCTTTGGGGCTATAATAATTCAGTTAGAAAGGCATAGTAAAATGTTTCTAGATGACTATCTTTAAATAGGATTGTATATTGTTTTTGTGATTTTTTTCAGAGAAATTCATTTAAATTATATGTAATAACTTAAATCATAATAAATTTGTGAAAATTTATTATCTCTATGTAGATATCTATGTATATATATCTTTGCCTGTATATATCTGTGCATATTTTTGATGTAATTCTCCTCTAGCAGAATTTCTTGGTCAAAGGCTTTCTCTAGAGAGATGATACTTATTATTATTATTATTTTCTGTGGTACTGGGGATCAAACCCAGGGCCTTGTGCATGCAAGGCAAGCACTCTACCAACTGAGCTATAGTGATACTTATACTCCTAGAAGTGGCCAGTTCCGAAGATCACCAATAATATATTTAAACAACAACAACAACAAAATAGTTTACCTATTAATCACATTGTTTTACATGTTCATTAGTGTAATTTTCCCAAAAGAAATCTATAAAAATTGTAAGCATAAATTATAATTTAAATTATAATATACAACATGTAATATATTTAACATAGTCAATGTGTTATTTATTAAAGCAGTATTTGGTATAAAAAAATTCCCAGACAATTAAATAATTGCTTGGAGTTTTTTTGCAAGAGAATATGACTTACGAAGTTTTAAAAATTTATGGGACTGTGACCTTCCCCATAAAGAGCCTTTGTGCTACGCCAAGGCTGGGGGCTTTATCAGACGTGCAGCCAAGGTCCCCTCTCCCCTCTGGAGAAGACCCTGAGCTCACTGAGCTTTCCATTGAAATCTAGCTGACCTCCCCCCAGGCATGGCAGCTCAGCCAATGGCTCCTGCTCAGCCAGGGTGAACTGTCCAGACTGGGAGCACAGGGAGGGAGAGAGCAAGGGGACTCCCTGGGCTAGTGCAGGGCTGGCAGAGCCAGCAGCGAAGGGAGTCTGGCTAGAGAGGTGAAGTGCTGGAGTTGTTAGCTGTATGGTGACACAGCCCTTGCTCCTTCTTGTACCACAAGGAGCAGAGGGTAACTGCTGAGTTAGCCCAGAGCCCAGAGCCCTGGGGCTGGAGGTCTCAGGGAGGAAGAGCTCAGGATGACCTTGGCCTTGATGGATGGGTAGACAGTAGAGGAGTAGGTGGTGGGGAGAAGACACAATGCTTAGACGTGCTCAAGGCTTATTCCTGGAGCATCCCTGAGGTCAATGGGATGGGGACATGCACAGGAAACTGAGGCCCTTTGAGGCTGCCATGCTGTGGTCAGCTGTGGGCTAGGGGAATAGCCATAAAATTGATGGTAGGTAAATCTAGTTGGATTTTGTTGTCATTTTTCATTATTTTCTGGGCTTAGCACAGAGCTGAGAAAATGGCAGGTATTCAGTGAATGTCCGCTCTGCTTTTAAATTTTAAACCTACACCCTCGTCCCCTATCCGCTACCTGGGCTGCTGGGCCGCAAGCTGCTGGCTGTGTTCAGGCTTGCTGCAGTAGCCTTGCTGTTAAATTTAGTTTCATATAACTCAACAACCAGATCACTGCCTCAGTCTTACAGATCCACCAAACAGTCATCATGCTTTCTCACCTCCTGGAGCTCACCACGGGGTAGGAGAAACACACCTTAGTCTGACCTGCCCCAGGCATCAAACAGATCTGTGATAAATAGCTCACAGGAGGGCACATGCTTGGTCGTGGTGCTAGAGCTGAGGGATTGGAAAAGGATATTCGGGAAGTTTCTCTGAGGAAGTAACATTATGGGACCCAAAAGATAAACATGAATCAGTTATGCAAAGAGGATTCCATAGAGACAGAGCAACATTTGCAAAGGTCCTGTGGCAAGAAAGTGTGTAGTCACCATGAGGGGCTCAGGAATGGGCATTGTGGTGGTTGCATAGAACTGGGGGTCAGTTTGGTCTACAGGGAGGTCTGAGAAGCAGTCAGGGGTCAATCATGGAGGGCATGATAGGTCATGAAAATTAGTTGAGTCTCTACTATTACCAAAAGTCAAAGGAAAGCCACTGAATGGTCATAACGCAAAAAGATAGGAATCAGCACACAGTTGTTTCAAACTGTCAACCTCGGCCCCACTTGTTAAGTTCAGGTGTGCCTGCTATTGCAGGTTGGTCTTCTGAGAAAGCTCCCTCCTTTGAGGGAAAAGCAGCTGGAAAAATGTTTGAAATCAATCATGGTTCTATAGAACACATGTTATAAAAGCTTCTAAATTTTATGATGTAATCGTGATTCCTGAGATGTGATACCTTTGTGCAGCCTACAACCTGTAAAACCGTACACAGTGGCCCTGATCTCCAGGGACCAAAAGTAAAGAGGAAAATCTTTTTCTTCTTAAAGTAATATGGCATGTTATGGCAAATAAGATGAGATACATTTTTTTTTTTTTTTTGCCTTTGATGGCCTTATGATCAACAAAGCTGATTTTCCAACACTATCTATGCTACCTAGGTTCAAAGCTGGTGGGAAGGAATAACAGGTTCCAAATGGCAGAAGAGGGTGCCTTCCCCAAGGTTAGTTGGATGAGAAAAAGGACTAATAAGAGTTTACACACACACACACACACAAAATGACACATTTTTTAGATCTGGGATACAAAGAGGAGACCATGGAGCCAGAAGCTGTTCTGACAGCTTCATGTACACCAGGTGACATGTGCAGAACGTGAGGGTGTGAAGTGACACCAGCCATGTGAGGAAGAGCCCCAAGCTGTGCGGGGTATCCTGGCTTAGTTAAAATGGTAAGCTGTCTTCTACACAAATCTGTCTGAGTGATCTTTGTGCTAACATTCCACTCGGAACCAGAAATCTTGCCATCTAAGTTTAGATTCAAGAACACTTGTTTTCAAACACTATCGAGAAGCAGCAGCAACAAAATCCTTGTTTATATCACAAAGCATCCTAGACCTGATCTATGCACTGAACTCAATAGCCAGATGCATTTTGTTTGGAGTTTCATTTTTTTTTTTTCTTTTCTGAAATGAAACGCCTTCCCCTCACAGATGTTTCCGGAAGATTCTGAGAAAAATATCAAAAAGAGTGCACTGAGATCCTTTCCCTTCCTGGTGTCTATTCCAGTCTCTGAAGTATTTCTCCTCTGATCCTGACACCCATGTCTTCAGGGAAACCATTCCAAAAGAGCAGCCTGGGAGAAACCAGAGTCACACTTACTGCTCTTTGGATGGCGGATGAGCTGGTCCCTTCCTCCTCTTCCCCGTCTGGCTCCTGGTCTTCATTGTCGGTCCATGAGGACACATCCTCTATCGAGCTGGTCAAGTCAGGCAGACTCTTAGAGGTCAACCTGAGGAGGTCCTCTGCAGAGCTTTCCTGTGGGGATGCAAGGAAAGGTCCAGGAATTATCCCCTGGCACCAACCAGTTCTGCTGACCACCGCTGCTTGGGCAAAGCCTAGCTTCCTCCTTTGGGATCATCCTGGAGGCGTCTTCTCTAATAGCCTTGATTATTTATTTTTTCCCCTGCGTGTATGTTTAACTTCACTTGTCTGTTTGCCCTGCCTGTATGAGTGTTCCTCCCACCTCACACCATCTCTACCCATATCCACGTCCCCAGACCTAGCACAGAGCTCAAGTATCTATGACCCCCTCCTCCCTGCCCTGCTACCATCTCAGCGGCATATGCCCGTTAGAAAAAGATTAGATTGTTTATTGAATCAAAATGCCAACTTGGAGACACGAGAATGTCTTTTCAATGAAAGCAGCCCTTGAACAACCTTTAAAGGTCAACAACAATTCATAGAATCAGACTCCATTAAGATCAGACTCCAAGAGGCTTCATCAGCCCAGCCCTCTGCTCCTCTGTGCAGAGAAGGCCAAAGCAGGCTGTGGGATGCGGGTGAGATCGTTAAGTGCTCATGAGTGCAAATGAGGACACGTGGCAGTCTGGCACCCTCCTGGGAAATGCCACAAATGGGGGGCTGGGGTCCAGGGAGGGAGGGGTGCAGTGGCAGAGCTGCTCAGAGGCCAGTGAGAAACTGTGCTCTCTCCCCTCCCTCCCACACCAGCCACTTCTTCAGGGAAGGAAACAAGTGAGTTTTCATCATCATATGCCTTGAGGTTGACAGAATAGAAGACAAAGAAAAACAAAAAACAAAAAACACCCACATTCAACACTGGACTTTACAAACCATAGTGCTTGAACACCTAATGACAGTGGCATTTGTCACTCGTTTGATGCTGCTTCCACCTTTAAGGAACCTAAAGAATTTTCATCGTAGATTTGCAATTTGTGAATATTATGTTGTTAGTTCTTAACCACGGAAATGAAAAAGTTACTAAATAAAAGGTGAGTTGATTTCTGGGATGTCAACTTTGCTGGACTATTAACAGAAGAATAAAAAAAGGTGCCAGTCGGTGAGTAAATGGCACGGTAGCCACAGGAAGGAGCACTCCATAGCCATGACAACGGGGGGCTGTAGAAATCACCTCCTGGGTGGAAAGGCAGGATCTTACAGCACCCTGCTCCTTGAACGAGCCGATTAAAACGACAGTAATGAGCATGATATTAATGAGGCATGTAATAATGAATTAGAGGTAATAAAGTCACAAAGCCAAACGCTCCTCCACTGCTTAGGGCCCTCTCCATCTCCTACAGTCTCCATGACATCCTTGTGACGTGGTCACTGACTCTTACTGTACAGAAGAAAAAACTGAGACTTGGAGTTGCAAGGATGTGCCCAGGAAGCATGGCTTTTCAAGGGCTGTGCTGGCACTTAATTCTAGGTGGGACTGCCCCCAGTGTGAACCCTGTCTCCTTGTGTTTGACTCCATTTAAAAGAAATGTGCCCAGCTGGAAGGACACACCACTTAGTGGATTATATTATTGGTGACATTATCAAAATTTCATCTTTTTCTTCTCTTTATTTTTTTTTCTGGGTTTTCTACATTAGAAATAATAAAAATCTACTACTTGGTAATAAAAATCAGGACTAAAAAAAAAAAGAGTGACAGAGAGAGTTCTGTATTACTATGTGATGCTTCCAGAAATAGCAAAACTAACTTGGAAATTCTGAGTTCCTTCAACAAAGACTTTATAAGCTCCTACTATAAACATACAACCTATTTGTGCAGAAACATGAGACAGCCTCTCTGCTGTAACTGCTGTATTTCCCAAACAATGCCTTAAAATTTTGTGACAAGGTGACTGTTATCTAGAATAACAAGAATCTACTCTGTGTGTGTGTGTGTGTGTGTGTGTGTGTGTGTGTTTGGTACTAGGGATCGAACCCAGGGGCGCTCTACCACTGACCTCCATCCTGGCTCTTTTTATTTTTTGAGGCAGGTTCTAAGTTGCCCCGGCTGGTTCTAAAGTTGCCATCCTCCTGCCTCAGCATCCTGAGTAGCTGGGGTTATAGGTGTATGCCATCATGTCCAGCAAGACATTTTACATGGTTATTATTCTTTATTCAGCAAGTTAGAAGCTTCCTTCATTCAAATACAAAGACAACAACAAAGTCTGTGGATTATCTCCCCTTGTTAGATACAAGAGAGGAACAGGTGCCCAGAGGAGCCTAAAGTGACACTTCTTTTCCCCCTAATGGATGAACACCTTGGCTGGTGGAGGCCGAGGTTAGACACCAGCAGCAGTGGCGGCTCCACAGTTCATTGTCTAATTGCAAAAGGGGCCCAACCACGCCTTTGGGAACTGGGCTGGATGCTCAAGAGCTGGGATGGACACCCATTCTTGTTGTCCGCACGTTGCTCAGCCCTATAAGAACCCAGCAAGGGTCCCTAAAAGTCAATGCCTCTGGCAGGAACACATTATGTTTTTTCCTAATACCATTGGGTCTGGGGTCCTTTATATTTTATTTGCTTGAAGGGCAGCATGGAGTATGAGAAGCAGCATGAACTTTGAAGTCTGGAGGACTCGGCATAACCCCTGCGTTTGCTATCTACTGCCGCATGACCACACGCAAGTTAACTGGCGTTTCAATTCCATCCTTTGAATAAAAAGAACCCATACCTGTACCATGGGATTTGTACTCTTAAGAATCCAAGGAGATAATAGATAATAGGTGAGAAGCCCTGGCAGTGTCCTCTCTTCCTTTAAGGTGGTGCGTGAGATCAGAGACCAGGCATCCCCTGGGAACTAGTTTTCAGAGCCCAGCGGATCCCCCTTCATTATTAGCTCTGTGTGTGAGGGGCCCTTTTTGTTTTAATAGTGTATATTTTTTGTTTGTGGATAACAGCTTGATGTAGAAAAGATGTCCCTCCTTCCTTATTTTCCAAACTAGCTGAAAAAAATTAGGCAGCACAGAGATGAAGGCTTGGTGACACACGGTACAGAGCTCAGGCAGGACCCCAGGTTCTCGAGCTGCAGCTGTGGGGAGGGGAGCTGTGCTTTCCGGCTCTGGTAGGTCTGGAAAAATGAGGAAATGGTTTCTCCTTCTCTGGGGCAGCATTTCCCTCCAGGGGCCTTCGGCAGGCTGACAGGGGACATCCTGAGGACCGCTGTCCTTCCTTGTCCCCAGTGAGGGGTATAGACAGCCCTCAGGCAGGCATTTGTGTGGAGCTCCAGGGACTTAGGATACCCCGGAGGACCCCATGGAACTTCTGGAAGGGGAGGAAAGGACCTAGAATGGGCTCAGCTCCTGCCTCCGGGGGCTCAGATGTCTGCATTTCCCACTGAGCCTTCACCAAGGCTCTGCATATTGGAAGCCTGAAAGTCCAGTCAAGGATCTGGGGTAAAAAGTGAAAAGGAATAAAAGCAGATTTTTTTTTTTCAGATAGCTCCAAGTATTCTTCTAATCTACTGGTTAAATACAGTTGACTTTCAGTACCTCTGGGGGATCGGTTCTGGGACACGCTCCCCCATACCAAAATCCAAGGATGCTCAAGTCCCTTTATAAAATAGTGTATAGCATATAACCTACACATCCTCCCACGTACTTCAAATAATCCTTAGGTTACTAGTCCTTCCTGTAGATGCAGAACTTATGGATAAGAAGCACCAATTGTATTCCTCTAATCAGCAACCAATCTTGGAATCTAAATGGGAATATATATATATAAACCTCAGATGCAAGGTTAAAAAACAGCAGGGATGATGGGAAAAGAATCACCCTGACCAGCAACAGCTTAGTGTGAGAAGGGGCTAAGGTGCACAAGGCCTCACACCCAGTCTCCCTGCCAGAAATGGAAGGAAGTCCCCAGGCTCCGTTCACTAATTGCTCATTCACACGAACTCTTTCCGAGTCTCACCAACAGCACAATCAGGTGACAGGAAGGAGAGAGGTCAGTGCCTCCCTTTCTCATCAGAGTTGTGGAGCCTGCACTCTTTCTCTAGCACTTAAAGACTGGTGACCAGGGCTGGGGGAGTGGCGCAGATGCTGGGGGCCTGCTGATGGCCAGATGCTCAGGGCATCCCGGCCCCTGCAACATGGAAGCCAGCCAATGGAGGCTCGGCCTCACTCTTCATCTGTAGAACTAGGAGGAAGGAAAGGCGCAGGGTGGAGGGAGCAAAAGACCCCCCAAGGCTTCCCCCAGCGAGGCCTTAAGGAGCAGGCCCCTGGCCTGCCCATGGAGGACCCCGGGTCTTCTTTTCCTTCTGAACTTGAAGATACAATCCCCCACCTCCCTCTTCCCTGCCGTCCAGGTTTCCATACCCCCTTTCTAGTTTCTCCTGGGAGAACTGCTTCTCCCTCCACATCGTCCTTCCTTCCACCTTACCGTTCTTACCTTTTCCTTAGTTCTATTATTATCTTTTCACCCTGCAACATGTATCTTTAAAGACTCTCAAAGAAAAGCAAAACGAATGGAATGTACTTCAGCTGAGGAGGGCCTCCACGTTGGCTTGCGGATCAGGGCCCAGGGTCAATGTGTGCAGGCACATCCGCACCCGGGTGTGGCAGGGGGAGGGCTCGATGCCAAACCCACCACCACCATTCGAAGTTTTTTCAAAAACTGAACAAAACTACCTACCTTGCTGGCCACGACCAGCTGCACCATTCCGGTGGCTGAACGAAGAATGGCCACAGCTTCCTCATGGGAGAGCCCGACCAGTAAGTGACCATTGATTACCAGCAGCTCATCTCCCAAGGACAGTCTGCCATCCCTGAGGAAATGGAGATGAAAAAAAAAATCCCTCATCAAGATGTCCTGGGCCTGAGAAGGGTCATTCTCCAGGAGTGAAGGAGGTCATGAGAAGGGACAGTTAAAGTCGGGCTACAGAGGAAGCGGTGACAACCAGACAGTCTGGGATGGAACAGCCTTATATTTTGAGTCCAGATTCCCACTAGAGGAGGGAAAATTTCTAGAATTTCAGCTTTCCCCCATTATTGACATCGGTGTCCATGAAGCACCCAACTAGGTGGGGAGGGGGACAGAGAAACCCAGACCCCAGGGTTTTGGGGAAGTCAGGTCATCCTCTTTCTAAACCCGTCATCTTGTCCCCACAACCCAGTCACTGAGCTCAGTCCAGGGCCAGCAAGGGTATCCTAAGCCCATCACAGCCTTCCCTGACCCACAGCCCCTTCTCTTCCCAGATGACAGGACCCTTACCAGGTTTCCTCTGGGGAACCTGTGACCACCACACTCTATGGTCTCTGCCCTCCCCCACCCCCAACAAGGTTACAGGACCTTGGGGGGGAAATCTTTCTGTACTTTCGTTTTTAATCATTGGATCCTTACAACCAAGCTTCCTAAGGAGAAGGGTAAATCAAAATAATAAACTTTAATTTGCTATGGTAGGTAGCAGACCTGGCCTGTAAACATGGGTGTACAAACATTTTCTGTTTCTTGATTTCCTTTAAATTAAACTATGGGTGATCCAGAGCTTTCTTCCTGGTGGGATGGAAGGAACCTCTCCTGTCCCTGGAAATTGTCTCCTTGGAACTCAGGGCTCTCCGTGGCACATTATGCCAGAACACTGGGCAGGCCTCTTCCATGGGTTCCAACTGGGCCTCCAATGGTCTGGTATCCTGAAATCCCAAAGGAGCCACAGATGGCTTCAAATCTGATAAGGTGAACAAACCTTCACCTAGGGTTTACAGTGTCCTTCAAAGGGGCACCCAGGGGCTGCTGTGGGCAGATCCAGCCAACTCTGTTCTCTCTAGTCTAGTCTAGTCTGTCTGTCTCTCTCTCTCTCTCTCTCTTGCTTTCTTTCAACCAACTTCTCTCCTTTCATCCTTACCTCTTGTCTTCAGCTGTTTCTCTCTGTCACCTTTCTTTAGGACATAATCATAATCTTTTTATTTTTATTTTTATAAATTCAGGCTTTAACAGAAGACAGAAGGCAGCACAGATATCTGACAGCCTTATTTGCTGTCCTTCAAAAATCCCCAAAGCATGGGCTGAGGATATAGCTCAGTTGGTAGAGTGCCTGCCTTGCATGTACAAGGCCCTGAGTTCAATCCCCAGCACCCCAGGGGGGAAAAATATCCCTGAAGCACAGAAATGCTAAGGGCACCTCTGGTTGCTTGAAAAGGCAGAAGAAGGGAATAGAAAAATCATGGAGGAAGAAAACCCCTAGAATCTCAAGACTAGGAGTGTGGGTGGACTCCGTAGGTAATCCCGAGGAGAGGGATTCTGGTATAAAAAAATCCAAGGGCTCTGGCCAGTGTCCCTGGTCTTGCTTATCTATAATATTACCCACAAGACCAGCCTCAGCCCAGCCCCTTTCCTATTTCACTCTAATTTCATTTCTCTCTTCTCCTGTTATTAGCCAGAATGTTCCACTTGGGAGTCAACACCCCGGAGCAAAGCTAGACATACAACTCCATGCTGAGAATGAACGGAAAATGATGAGAGCCATTAGAAGGGATTCCGGTGGGAAACAGACAAAACACAGTTCCATGCAAAGCTTATCTCTGGGCACAGGAATTTCCTAATTGCCAACTTGCCAAAGATAGACTAGAACCTAAGCTTAGGATTTGTGGGAAAATGGCTACCTGGTGGGAGTTCATTAAAGCATGTGTCATTGGAAGTCTGGTAATGCTCACTTGGTTTAAAACCATCTCAGGTTTTAATCTTTTAATAATTCCTGTCACCCAGATAACTGACAGTTGTAGCTAACCTTTTTCTACTTTAGTTATTAGCTTCTTCCTCTCTAAGAGGATTGAGAAGCAGGAAACGTTTTGCTGCTGTTTCCTGGTCCTCTTCTTAATTTTGCATTCTCAGACTAAATGCCTCTAGCTCCTTCAACTACATCTCATGAGACATACTTGAGTTCCCTCTCATTCTTGGGGAGGCTGATCCTGCTCTGGTCATATCCCCCTTAGAATCAGGGTACCTGGACTGAACAATTCCAGACTAGATAAAAGTCAATCTCCTCCCTCATCAGTGACTTTCTCTTTATATACTTACTGTGCACATGTGGGAAGGTAGCACCTGCACCCACCCCGCCATTACATGAATGGAAGCAATTAGCAGGGCAAAGAACATGCCTGATATCTTGGTTGAGCTGCATCCCTCACACTCAAATTGATCTCCTTTTTTTGCACATGCTCTAGCCAATGCTTCTTTTTATGTCCGATGATTGTTCAGATTAAAAAATAAGCTTTTAATCATGAACTGTTTTCAGGTCACATGGAAAGGAATTCACATTTATTTCTTTCCCTTCCACATCTGCCCAACAGACACATGTGCATTAAGTGTGTGTGAAATCCTGATTGACCTGACAAGGGAAGCCCTAGTGCATGAACTGTGGTCACAGTGGAAAGGAATCGCTTTCCTGAGTTTCAGTCACAGTCTCAGGGAGTTAAGACGTCAGGGATGTGGTGTTCTGCTTACCAGCATATTCCTGATAAGTAACCACATATTCCATAGTACCAGCCTCCAAGAAGTAGGATCAATAACATCTGCTTGAAACTACGTCTGGTGTAGAAAGAAACCCAACCTTGACTCTGTGGTTTGGAAAATCCTGCACTCTCCTCACCAATTAGCCACTTCCTGTGCTCAGAGAGGTGTGATTAGTACTGTTCTTGCCTGATTTCCTCCCATGCACCCAAAGGATCTTTATAAACTATAATTATTAGGACTTTGACCAACCGGAAGAGGACAAGCACCCAGGAAAGGGGAGGGGAGGACAGGAGACAGAGAGACAGGGGAGAGTTATCTAGTCACCTGTGAGCGGCACCTCCTTCCTTCACTTGAGTGACAACGATAGCGTGAGGTGAGCGCTTTGATCCTCGGCCTCCACTAACCTGAATTCCCAGCCCATCTGATTCTTTGAGCAGCTCCATCTTCCATATCCGACCAACTTCCTCCTTAGAAGAAAAAGTGAACATGCGTGAAGGACGCTAACAGACATGTGGCACCGACCCGGAGCACAGAGCTGTCATGTCTCGCCAAATATCCGTCGCTCAGCAAGAGCCCTCACAGCTCATCCCAGAAGGAAAAGCTCCTGTGGACTGGACCAGCCTCTGGCTGGCAGTGCTGTCCAATAGAACTTTCTGTGATAGTGGAAATGTTCTGTTTGTGCCACCCAATATGGAACCACTGGCCACAGGTGGCGATGGTGTGTTTGAATGCACCTGGTGGTGACAGAGGACCTGAATTTTTAATTTCACCGAATTCTAATTAAATTTATATAGCCACCTGTGGCTAGTGGCTTTGATATTGGACAGCCCAGCAAGTGTGATTACTGAATTCCTGACCAGGGTCCTGTTAAATGAAACTGCTTCTTCCTGAGACCTACATGCTACTCTGTAGGTACACAGTGGCTTAGTCTGAATCCTTTTATTTTTCATAGCTACTAATTAATAAAAGAAGAAAGATCATGTCTTGGCCTCAGGAGACTTCAACTAGTTTGAACCTAGTTCTGCCATCTGTAACTTATGAGTCATGTAATGTGTACAAATCTGTTTCCTTGCCCCTAACATGAGAATAAGGATTGGTATTTCTAGGTTGGCTGTTAGGGTTAAATGAGATATTTATGGAAATAGGTGTCAGCATAACACCTAGCAGTTACATAATGAATATAGGTAATCATATACTATGTTTTTTTAAATGTTTATTTTTTAGTTGTAGTTAGACACAATATCTTTGTTTTATTTATTTATACGTGGTGCTGAGGACTAAACCCAGGGCCTCACATGTGCTAGGCAAGTGCTCTACCGCTGAGCCACAACCCCAGCCCCAATCATATACTATTTGTTAGTATCCCTTATCAGAAATGCTTGGGACCATAAGTGTTTCAGATTTCAGATTTTTTGGGGGGTGTAGTAATAGTTGCATATACATAATGAGATATCTTTGGAAGAGACCTAAATCTAAACAAAAATTCATTTATGATTCATATGTACCCTATACATATGGCCTGAAGTAATTTTATACAATATTTTTAGTGCACCTGTGTTTTGACTGTGATGTATTACATGAAGTTAGGTGTGGAATTTTCCAATTGTGTCGTGAGGTTGGTGCTCCACAGTTTTTGTATTTTGGAGCATTTTGGAGATTTCAGATTTTCAGGTTAGTGATGCTCAATCTGTACTTATATGAACATATGCAATTGTGCACACACACACGCACATATATGTATGTTGAAAGCATATTGAATTCAATCCAAATGAGACCTTGTACAGAAAATTAATGTTGATATCAACTGTTGGTTCATAGGATTGGTGACATTGGTCTACATGTTTCTTAAATACATTTAAAAACTGTTCCAACCCCTATACCAATCTGTCATTTAAAAATATTTTAAAAACTAATAAATGTCTTTAAGTTATCGGATTGCGGATAGCTTCTCTGCTTTGGTTAATCCTTCCCTTTGATCCTTATTTTATTCTGAGGATGCAAGCATACTCACTGCAAACTCATTGAATTCTTTCAGATACTTAGCTATTCAGAAAAATGAAAGCAAAATCTTGAAAAATGATTTATTTGGGGGGTCTTAATCTAGGCTCATCCCTGTGGTTCTTTTAGTCCTGGGTCACCATATATTTCTCACCATATAAAACAAAAGCTCTCTGTTTTCTTCATCTATCATGAAGGCCCAATGGAACCATCGCCCCCTAGAAATAGGCAACCTGCCCTTTCAAGCTGCTTGCAAGGGAGGAAGAATGTGAAGCATTTGGAAAATCTGAAATACACACTGTCAGAAACTAAAATGAAACTTTATGCAAAAGTGAAAAAACCAGATGTTGAGCAGTCACTGATGTGCAGCAATAGGAATGTCTAGGGAAATTATTAGCAGACAGAGACCTGCTGGATCCTACACTTTTTCTAGCACAGTGCTGCTCGGTGGGACTCCGTCATTCCAGCAACAGGCAGTGGTGCCAAGTGTCTCCTGCATCCTCTGACCACAGACAAATGAAGCTTGTCTGGCCAAATGTAACTTCAGAAGTCACTGGCTTACCACACTCGTTCATGAACTTGTCATCGATCCCTATTTCATCCAGTAGTCTCACTTTGGACTTCACAGTTTTTGGTTTGCTGCCTCTGACCTCTGGAACACCTTTCTCTTTCCCATTCAGAAACATTCTCCCCTGGACGTTAAAGTCTCTTGTTGCTCCACTACTTCCAGAAAGCCATCCTTGGGAATCAATGTGATCACCAAGATGGCAGCTTTCAACACTTCTAATATAAGAGACTCCGATGCCTGGCGGATATCACCAAAAACAACACATTCAGGAGGGCTGATTAGTTGTCCTGGCTTGTGGGTCTCCCACGCCAGAATCCCAGACAGCCTGTGGCTGTCTCCCTGGGCCTCATGGTGCAGTGAGAGACACAAGAGCAGGACAGTGGCTTGACCTGTTTCTTTCTATGGAAGAGATATCATGGTTCCTGGGTTCTAGCAGAGGAGAGACAGTCCTCCCTCCCCAGCACAGAAAAGCTGGGCAACTCTTTCCAAACAGCACCAAGGTATGTGATTGGAGTCCAGAAAGAAGAAACTCTTTTATTTAGATTGAGCCCCAAAGTAATAACAACCTATCTACCTCCATTACTGGTTTATGCCATTATTCCCCTCCACACCCGTTTACTCTCCTCTTTTATAAACAGAACCTGTATGATTCACAGTAGGTGCAATAACACTAGATATGCTCCTTTTAATTTTAAAATGCTTTTAGAATTAGAACCTGTGATAAGAAACTTGCAAAACTATGTTCATATAGGTAGATAAATGACCTAAATGTTTATTCTGGCAGAGAAGTTTAAGACAATTTTCATCAAGAGCACTAACATACCCACTTCACACCCTCCCCTGTCCCAACACATTTACAGCTAGTTAAAAATAAGTAAGAGGGCTGGGGTTGTGGCTCAGAGTTAGAGCGCTCGCCTACCAAGTGTAAAGCCCTGGGTTCGATCCTCAGCACCATATATAAATAAATAAAAATGAAGGCATTAAAACATATTAAAAAAATAAAAGATAAAAATAAGTAAGACAAAACATATATTGAATACAAGTGGCTTCAGAGGGTAGAAAGGACAGTCTGTAATATCTCTAACTATTCCAGTAAAAACCCAGATCTCCTTCACTTTCGTCCAATGATATGGTTTTCTCCCTATAACTGAAAATAGAAATTTTTAAGGGGAATGTTCAAAGAAATCAATGCCAAGTTTCCTTGCCTTGGGATTTCTTGATCATCTAATGAAGGAGTTCAGAGGAATAGAAAGGAAGACACAAGCAGCAAGAGGCAAACATTATCAGTTTTAATTGCCAGTATTAAATTGAGTTGCCTATAGCAAAAGCAATGTTCAGTTAAAAATAAAATGAGTGTCTGAAGTTTATTAGGCTAAAGCTGGTACTTGTCCAAAACAAATAGGCTAACTTAAATATAACAATATTAAATATATTTCCAACTGCCTTCTTACAATTCCACACGGGTATTTAATTCACACCTCAGTACAGTCAAAACAAAACTCTTCCCCTCCTACTCCTGGATTTCTCATCTCAATGAGAACAGGACTGTCATCTACTCAAGCTACAGAGGATATGCAAGCCAAAAGCTCTCGAGCATGCAAATAAAATGATATTTCACTGCCAACATCATAGCCATGCGAGACATCTGTAGGTTCTATTCCCTAAATAGATCTGCTTCTGCTCATATTCCCCATAAGCACCCTATCAAAGCCACCAGCATTTTCAGCGTGGTGACCATGATAGCCTCTGATCTGGTCTCCTGTTTCATTCTTCACCTCCTATAATGTTCTCCATTAAACACCCAGGGGACTAAGAAGCACAGGACATGAGGCACTCAGCGTAGATGCTCCAATGGCTGAAGTGACTCCCCACAGACCAAGAGGAAGGTCCAAACTCTGGGATGGCAGCTGGGAACCTTTGTAAGGGGGCCCTGTCCACTCTCAGAATCATCTCCTGGCACTCGGTTTCTTCACTCCTGGGACACTCTGTTGTTCCTGTCTTAGGGCTGCTGTCTTTGCTGGTTCCTTCCTGGGAACATTCTGAGCCATGATTTCACAGGGCTGCCCTCTCCTGACTCTCAGGCTCAGCTCAAACATCACCTCTATAAGGAGGTCCTTCTTCACCGACACCCAATATCAACCAGCCCTCTACCTATGACACTGCCCAGCCATCGTGCACTTCACCCCGTTTAGTTCATTTATATTTGTCCCCTTTGGACCTTATGATTCATTGCTTATGTGTTGTTGACAGTCCCTTCTATGGTATAAATACTACAGGACATGGAACCTTGTTACCTCATTTAGCAGTGAAACCAGATCTTCATCTTCATCCATTAATGATTATTCCCCCATAATTGAAAGTAAAAAATTTTAAGGGGAATGTTCAAAGAAATCAGTGCAGGTTTCCTTGTTATCAGCATAACTGATAAAGAAGCTAGTTATCAGTACAACTGAAGACTTTCTACCCTCAGGAACAGAGTCTTATCACATAATATCAATTTTCCACAAATACGATGGAATACACAAAAAGGAACATTTATCCACTAATCTTATGGTCCTTTGGACAATTGAGACTGTTAAGAGGCTGAACCAGATGTGAGACCTGTGTGTTCGCCAACGTTCAATATGTGAACACGTGAACACCGATCCAGTTGTAGAGACAACTGAGTTCTGAAACAGACTATGTCTAGGCAGATGGTTCGGGCATTTGTTTTCTCTTACATTGGCTTAAAGGGCAATGAAACTTTGTTAGCCTATTGAGAAAAAGCCAAACCACGAAAAAGGAGGTGCTGTGGACTTCTGAACTAAGGTCGTCAGCGTTACCCTCTCCTGCATGCTGCCAACTACTGTGTAAGTCCACACGTGCATTGCTTCCCCGGAGCCAATCAGGGATTTATTTACTAAAACAGGGGCGGAACATTAAAGGGAGCTGTCTTGCAGCATTTAAATGACCTCATTTTTGCTGGAACCAAAAATAACATTTTACAACAGCATCTTTGCCCCAAATGTGAGAAGACACATCATCCAACTTGAATTTCACTGCAGCAAATACTCTGGCTCTTGTTGCAAACCTACTCTGAGACTGTTTGCTTTCCCCTTCTTATTAGAAAGGTCAGTGAGAAATCAGAGAAAAGTGTGATCATAATGTCAGAGCTGGAAGTCCCTTAGTCATCAGGCCCAAATGCTCAGTTTATAGGTGAGAAAATAGAAACCCAGAGAAGGGTGATGACGGCCCCAAAGCCACACAGTTGGGGATAGAAGAACTGGGGCTGGAACCCATTGTCCCAGCTCCTGGGCATGGTGCTTGTGAGCATCTTCATAAATAAAGATTTACAGAGCACCTGCAAGTGCAAGGCCCTGAGCTGGGACCCGTGACAGACAAATAAGGCCCAACCTTAAAAGTCTACTGAGGACACAACAAGCCAATGATAATTGGAAGATGTGGGGTTTGTGCATCAGTGAAAATGGCAGGTGGTACTTCAGGAGCCCAGGGAGGAGGGGTCTAAAGATGGAGCAGGTGGCAAGAATGTCACAAAAAGCCTCCAAGAAGAGAGCATCATGATGCTTGGTCTCTATGGAAGGCAGAAGCCAAGCTATGGAGGGGAGGGGGTGGAGGTAGGGTGGGCGACTGGGCAGAGACAGCAGTCCCCACATGGCTCAGTGGCAAAGCAAACACAGCCTTTGAAGGACCCTGCCATGAGAGGAAGCAAGCAGTGAGAAACTGAATATCCCAGACAGCTTCAGGAGAGGCACTGGCCATCAGAAGGACCACGTCATAAGGAAGCTGGAGTTCCCAGCCCGCCCCCAACCTCAGGGAGGATGAAAGGCTTGGAAGTGAACAATGGATCACACCAATGTGGTGAAGCTTCCATCAAGATTCTTGAAGTATGGGGTTTGGAGAGCTTCTGGGTTGGGTAATGCAACCATGTGCCAGAAGGGGGGTGTGTCTCGCTTCCACAAAGATAGAAGCTCCTGTGGTGGGCACCCTGAAGACCTCATCCTGTGGACCTCTTCAGCTAGCTGCTTATCTACATCCTTTATCATATCCTTTATTATCTAATAAACTGGTTAATATGCTTAAAAAATAAAAGAAAGGAAGGAGGAGATAGAGACAGAAAGTTAAGCAGGGATCACATAATGAAGGGCCTCTGATGACACGGCAAGGTGTCTGGATGTTACCCTGAAGGGAAAGTGGACTTCCCCAAAGGATCTAAGCTACAGTGTGCCTATGTGTGTGTGCATGGCATGCATGCATGTGCACGTGTGTGTGTGTATGTGCGAGCACGTGAGTCATGAGACTGGCTCTTCAGAAATGTTCCTCTGGCTGCAGGGGACAATAGATGAAAGGGAGGGGAGTAGGGGCAGTGAGGTGGGAGGCCACTACCACACCTCCCAGGTGAGCAATGAAAGCAGCCCAGCCTTGAACCTGCAGCATGGGAGTGGGGAAGGAGTGGCCAGATCTGTGCATCTCTAAGGGAACTAGAGTTGACAGGACTTGGTAATTGACTGGATCTGGTACAAAGGAAAGGACAGAGTTTCAGTGGACACCAGGAAGACCAGGGAGACTCTCCCAGGATAAACCATGTGACAAACCATAGTAAAACCTGGACAAACCAGGCCACTTCAGTTGAATTTCAGGTGGTTCTGGATTGGACAACTTGTGGATGGTGAGACCTGGAACATTGGGGTGGGTCCGATGGTGCAGACAGTGGATGCATCGAGTTTTAGGTGTGAAGTGGAACATCCAAGATGGGGACATCCTGTAGGGAGTTGGCATAAAGCTTACAGGTTCTGGAGATAGGCAAGAGCTCAGAAATGAACTTAGGGAATATGATCCTTAGGACAATGTGAGTTCACCAGGTGGCCCTGAGGACTTCCTAGAAGAGGATCATCCTCATGGTGCCCCTGTTTGATGCAAACATCAGTGGATGTCCTGGGTGTGAATTGCCTTCTTAGCTTTCCATCCTGCAGCCTGAGTTCTCTGAAGAAGCACTTATGGAGACAACACAGCAGAAAGGTCTGGTATTCTACGGGTGATTATGATTTCTGGGGTAAGGCCTCAAATGTACCCAGAGACATACAAATGCCAGTCGAGAATAAACTTGCCTGCCTGACAAACAGTGGGTTTTTTTTCCTTTTGTTATGAGACTGTTTGGTTGTACACATTTTCAACACACAACACTACAAAAATATACCTTCTATATAAACAGACTTGAGAAATCTGTCATCTTGAATGACTGAAGATCTTTGCTGAAAAGGTGGTAAGGAACTTTGGGTTCATTTCTAAAATTACTGGTTGATGTCCTAGGAAATCCTTATGTTTTAGAAGATGAACCCAACTTTTGTATTTTTAAAAATTAATGTGCTTGTCTATGTATCATTGTGTGTTACTATCTTACACAAGCATACCATTTTTTAAAAAAAGAAAATATTTGTTAAAAGGAAATACATTTCCTATTGCTCTGTGAAGAGAGAATAGACCAGGGAAACAAAGACAGGATTTAGTTTAATGGAATATTTTCTTAGAACAAATAAGTGAAGTACCTGGCAAACAGAATTGGTCTGAATGAGCACTATAGGCCTTTTCTGTAATTTATTAAGTCTTTGTAGATATATTAAATCATTAATAAAGCAGAAACGGAACAATGCTGACACAGTTAATCTCCCATTTTTCAAATGCAATGGAATTTTTTTCCCCCCAAAGGCTTAAGAGGTAAATAGCTAATTTCTGTTTTCCTGGAAATTCCATTTTAGCATGACCTTGGTCTCAACTATCCTAGAGTAAAAATAAAAATCCACTCCAGCCCAAGAACCTAAGCAATCTTTTATGAAGGGAGACTGGTTCCAATTTAGGTGCTATGAGGACATGAAGATCTCCTTGCCAACTCCGTCAATCCTGAGCAAAGCCATCTAATGAGGTTACTTCTGGGGCTGAAAAGTGTGGTAAAACATGAGTGCCTGAGAAGGAGTACGGGCCCTTCCTACCTACCAAGTCCAAAAGTCTGACCCAGGGCCAACAATCAGTCTATGGTTAATGGACAGGTACAAAGAATGCAAGTTCCAAATGGCCAGTCTCTCCCTTCTATAGCAATGTGGCTCCAAAACAAACCAATTGCCCCAAACGCAATCAAGTCTTGAATTTTTTTTTCACCCTTTCATTTATACCTTCTGGGACAAAAAGAGCACAAATATCAAGCAAAGGTATAAATAAAAATGAAATTATGGCATTTGCTGGTAAATGGATGGAACTGGAGACTGTCATGCTAAGTGACATAAGCCAATCCCCCCAAATCAAAGGTTTAATGCTCTCTCTGATATGTGGATGCTAACACACAATAAGTATGTGTGTGAGGGCACAGAAGTACTTTAGATTAGACAAAAGGGAATGAAGGAAAGGGGGGATGGGAATGGGAAAGACCGTAGAATGAATCAGACACAATTTTCCTATGTTCATGTGTAAATACAAGACCAGTGTAACTCCACATCATCTACAACCACAAGAATGGGAAGTCATACTCCAGGTATGTATAATATGTCAAAATATATTCCACGGTCATGCATAGCTAAAAAAGAACAAATAAAAATTTTTAAAGATTGGGTAAAGACACTCTGACATGTGTGTAGTCTTCAGATACCCAAATCCAAAAAATAATATCAATTATTTTAATTAAGATGAGTGGAGGAGGGGTACTCTTCAAAGTTTGGTGGCATTTTTCATTTTTTCTTTTACTATCATTTCAAATTATCTCCATTGTGTCCTAGGCCAAATCAAAGCCTGTTCTTTGGATTATAAGCAAGATTCACCCTCTTTTGGTGCCCGAACCTTCAAAATTATTAAGGAAGAAACACACCCTACTTTCTATTTTTCACCTTAGACTTTCTGGGTATTTGTAATCCAATCATTAGAAGAAAAATCATAGCAAGACAGAGTCCCTGATAAGGAGCATATAGTATTTTCATTGCTTTTAATTTGGGGGGAATCCCATAAAATTGGTAGGAAAATCACTGATAAAGACACAAGGTTTCCCTTCTCGTTTGTTTACATATCCCATTTATAAATAATGCCTCCTCTGGCTTTATGGGGATCATTTAACTCCTAAAATGAAGGAAAACAATCCCTTGAGAGAAGTATTATTTTGATTCAATTCATCATGTAGATTGGCTGAAATTATAGAAATAATTGCATCAAATAGCCTTTTGAGAAATTTTTTTTCACTCCCAGGGCACCCCTTTCTCAATGCAAAACTGAACATGATTCTTTTGTGTCCTTTCCCACCTTTCCATCTCTATAGATGGTGTCTCCTGACTAAAGAAGACACCAATCAGCACTCACCTAGGAAGCTATTGTTTCATTTAGGGTTCATCAAAACATCTGCCAGGGGATTCTTGGGACTGACATGTTTACCTTAGAGAAATGTAACTCGGCTATGAAAGAATGTTGGTTATAATGAAGGAGACAATCAAGGCGAGAAGCTCACCCATCACCTGTCAGAATATTCACATCTGTTCTGCTTTTAGGTAAGACCAACCTTGACCATCGCAACTGAATATCACAGTGTCAGAGATTTCTGTGAAACTTCCCATTTCACTGGAACTTACCAATGCAAGAATATGATCCCATGAAAATACCACTGGTTTTGAATTGTTAAAAATAAAGGCAGCTGCTTCCTTTCCTGTGTAAGACTGAAGATGGGATGTTTGTGTTCTCAAATACCACCAGGAATTCCTGGCCCTGGAGTGACCATTTCACTGTGACAGCAATGATAAATAATGACACAGCTCAAGACACACACTTTACCAGAGAAGGCTTGAATTTTTCCACTTATGATCACTTGACTAGCTCTTTATTTAAATGGGATAAAATGACTTGAATCTTTTCATGGTTGCTGTTGTTATGTGCTCTGATCATTTATCTTGATAAATTTGTTGGCTTCTAAGTACAAGGTCATCTTAGACATATTTTCTATATTTAAAAAGCAACTGAAAAAATATTTTTTTTAAAAAAAAATGTAGGTTCTATAAGCAAATGGAGCCTTACCCGAGCCAGGCAGTCACTTGACTGAAAGTCCGTCTTTCCAGCTTTTGAGATGCGACGTTTGTCATTGCTTGTGGTCAGAGGAGCATCTGTCTTTGGAGTTCTGTTCTCCGTTCCTCTGTCTACTTCTGATCTCTCGAGATGGGGTCCAGCCACCTCCTTGAGGGAATGCGGGCCATTTTCTAGCTCATAGGCATGCCCGTTTCCAAGTTCAGGGTCAGTGCCGTTCTCCAGCTCAGTGCTGGTGTCATCGGCCAACTCACAGCTGGCGCTGCTCCTGGATTCCTCCGGGGACTTGCTGGTGGGAGGTTTGGAAATGACCCCAAACTTTCTTGCTCTTTTCCCCTTTTTTGAAGTTCGGTCACCCAGCTCCAAGGTAGGTGTCTCTCCTGGTTCAGAGCTGTTGCCACTGTTGCCATTATAAGTAGACTGGGTTTTGTGCTTGAAGCGCCGCAGCATGATCAGGTAGATGAAGCCGCCATTCCAGCACTGCTCAGCCAGGTAACTGCAAAAACAGAGGTGCCTGTTAGAGCCGCCAACGCCCTTCTTAACACCCAGTTTGGACAAACCTCACGGGACCTGGTGATGAAAACCCTGGCCAACATACTGACGTACTTTTGAGCTTTCTAGAGAGCTCACCATTCAACTTTTTAAATTTATATAATTGTTAATATTATATTTTTTATATAATTGTTTATATAATTGATAAATGATCCCCAAGCCCTCAAATAAACAAAAAACCTCATGAACTAGAAATTACTAATTTAAGTCCCCTAGCATTAGGAGTCAGAGAAGGGTTTTTCTACTGACAGAGCCAATCCTAACATATTAAAAAATAAACTTTTTTTTCAGTTCTGGTGATTGAACCGAGGGCCACATGCAAATTAAGTAAATGCTCTGTCACTGAATTATATCCCCAGTCACTGAAATGAAATAAAATTCTTATAGGAGGGATAATATCGAATGTTCTATAGTATAGTAGGGTAACTGTGGTTGCAACATTTAATTGTCTATTTCTAAATAGGTGGTAGAGAGGATTTTGAATAACCCCAACACAAAGAAATGACAAATGTCTATGGTGACAGTATGCCAACTATCTTGATCATTACACATTGTGTACATGCATTGAAATGTCACATTTCATCACATAATTGACACACATAATATACTTATATGTCAATTAATAATATTTTTAAAAACTTCAAATGTTCTCCAGCACAATAGGCTAACTATGATTAATAAAAGAAGTGGGTGAATAAAAATTAAGAACTTTTTTTCTTTACTCTCTTTACTCCTTCAAGAACATCTGACATTGGCATTAAGCCAGACTGCCATCCATATATTGCTGAAGGAATGATATTGAGTCCCCCGGGTAAAGAAAGAATAGAGAGCGTGGATTGGGGGAAATGTTAACTTTTGTTTCTAGGATCAAAAAGATTAACTGCACATTAGGAGCTTCTGCCCTACAGCAACTGGTTCCCAAGCAAAGAGTGATGACAACTGAGTCTTTCACAAATCTGACCTGCTTCTAGTCTTCCTACGCTTACAAAGAAAAGGCCTGGGGCTATGCTGCCTACATCTTCAATAAGAAATAGAACCTTTCCAAGTGTACCAAAAAGCTCCAATACTGGATAGGGGCCAGACTAATATGAAGACGCTAAGGAAGCATTAGCAGCCATGTGCTGCACAGAATGAGTATCAGGTTCATTTCTTAGTATGGTCCTAATGTGAGCTGTTCATAGCACACAAGGACAGTCATGCCCAATTTGGGCATCATTTTAAGAGGATCACCGAACAAAGTGGAAAGCACATAGAAGACCAGGAAAAGGAAGGATGCTGGAAACTATGTCAACCAGGAGGAGTCAGGGGAATGAGGGACATTCAGCAGAGAAGACAGGGTCAGGGTCAGTTTTTTTTTTTTTATATATTTGAGGATGGGCAAATATTGAGAAACAGAAAATAATATAAATGCAGTATGTATGTATAGTATAATATGCAAGAATGCTCCAGAGCTTCAAGAATATGAAGAAGATAGAACACTGAATAAAGTGAGTAATTAGCTGCAGTCAGGATTTCAGGTCATTAAAGCTTCAACAAAGAAAATACCTGCTGCAGTCAGGAAGCGAGGCTGGGCCCCACCCTCCGCGTGCCATGGGAGATCAAGAAGCACACATCCTCGCAGAACCCAGGGAGATTCCTCCCAGCTGGAATCTTGCCGCATCCTACAGCTCACAGGTTCCCAAACAAAGAGTGTCAACAACCAAATCCTTCACAATTTGGGCCTGCTTCCGGTTTTCCTACACCTACAAAGAGAAGGCCTGGGGCTGCGCTGCCTACATCTTCAGTAAGCGAGAAACAGAACCTTTCCAAGTGTAGCAAGCCAGCTGCTCCCCAGCCCCCGGCATGAGGCTGACTCTAAAGAAAGGAGGACTGCAGGTAAACAGACATTAAGGTGCCCTTCTGTGATCTTGTCACCAGGGAAAACCAGATCTGAGAGCTGGGGCAGCCAGCATGTGGGAAACAGGCCAGGTCACTGAGGTCCTCTCTCATCTCACCATGAGCTTTCCCTCAGGTAGTGGGCAATGGGAGGGGAGAAGAGGTGACGGCTGTGTTTGAAATGCACTGGATTCTGGCCCAGAGGCACATATTCCCCAGGCCTAATCGGCAGATAGTGCAGCAACAGTGAATGACTAAAGGAGGGAATATTTCTCCATCTTTGTCACAGCGAACAAGAGAGAAAGTTCTTCAAACAGCAACTAAATCTAATAAAAACTTTCTTTGATCCTGAGCTATAAATCGTGGTAGTGAAGCCACACATAAAACAAGTAGAAAAAAGACACTGTACAGATCTCAGGTGATTCTGTAAAAGGCAGGAGGGTGAAGGAGGCAGAAAAATAGCAATTAAACCTGGTTCTCGGCACAATTGCCCTACGATGTTTAAATTTCATTTCTTTGGATTGTGTGTATTTTCCCCTCGCCTAAAAAAAACTCTTGAAATGGTGTGACAAATGCTGAATGTTTTCTTTGATATAAGGAGGCCGATTCATAGTGGGATAAGGAGCGGGAGCATGGGAGGAACAGACGAACTCTAGATAGGGCAGAGGGGTGGGAGGGGGAAGGGAGGGGGCATGGGGTTATTAACGAAGAATGTGATAATCATTATTATCCAAAGTTTATGTATAAAGACACGAATTCGTGTGAATGTGCTTTGTATACAGCCAGAAATATGAAAAATTGTGCTCTATATATGTAATAAGAATTGTAATGCATTCTACTGTCATATATAAATAAAAACTTTACATAAAAGGAAAAAAGGTGTAAAATCCTAAAATTAGGTAGCCAGGTTATAAGGGTTTCTCTTAGCTGACCAGTGCCATTTAAAATAACATGCATGTTCAATTGTTATGAAAAAAAAGGGTGGGGGAGTAAAAACAGGACCAGGTGAAGAGTTGGATACCCAAGTTCTCATTCTGGCTTTGGCCCAACCATTTAAAACAATGACAAATGTACAGCATTTCCACCAATGGATGAATGAATAAATAAATTGTGGCACATCCATATAATGGGATATTATTTGGTAATAAAAAGAAATGACATATGCCATATCCTGAGTGAAACTTGGAGTCACTGGGCTAAGTGAAAGGACTCAGACCACAACAGGCCCTGTGTGACGTGATTCCTTTACATAACATATCTGGAAGACATAAACACATGAAGACTAAAAGAGGAGTTATTTCAGGAGCTAGGAGACAGGAGTATTGGGACTAAATTGGCAGGGAATAGAAATGTTCTGCAATTAGACATTGGTGATGGTTAGACATATACTAAAGCCTACTGAGTTGCCCACTTTAAAATGGTGAATTTGTTATAGCAATAGTGTTAGCTTTCAGTTACTGTCACAAATGCCTGAGAGAATCACCTTATGAAGAAAAAAGTTTTATTTTGGCTCACAGTTTTGGAGGTTTCAACCACCTGTTGGTTTTGGGCCTGTGGTGAGACCACACATCATGGTGGCAGTGTATGGCAAAACCATCCACCTCATGACTAGGACACAGAAGAGAGAAGAGGAAAGGGCTGGTGACACACTATCTCATTTAAGGACATGCTCCCAGTGACCAGAAGACCTCCCACCAGTCTCCAAGCCTCTTAAAGGTTCTACCACCTTCTACTAATGCCACACTAAGAACCAAAGCTTTCATGTATGGGCCTTGGGGGACACTTATTCAAACTATGGCATGAATTCTACCTTGGTTTTTAAAAAGTAGCAAATATGTAATAATCTGGGCAAGTTTTGAGTTTATTCTTTGAGTAGGTGCTTGACAGACCCCATTTCCCTATGAACTAACTGTCTTAGAAGAAACTGCAGCTCAGAAATACTAATTAGCTTGCCCAAGTTCCCAGAGCTCCTAAGAGGCAGGACTAATTCTATCCAATTCCAAAGCCCACACTATTCATGCTGTGCAATTCTGCTGTCATTCCCAACTCCGTGCTTTGGTTTCCTCATCTGTAAAGCGAGGGTGTTGAAATGGGTCCTCTCTATGTTGCTTTCACATTCTAATAATTGTGAGTGCTAGTTTCCCAGGCAGGGTTCTGGGGATAAAGAATCAAGTCATCTCAATGGTCTTGGTGCAGTGCTGAGGACAAAACACAAATGAAAAACAAAATATCCACTCTGTGTCCAAACTGTCTTAGGCCTTGCTGTGGTTTGGATAAGTGTTCCCCAAAAGCCCACATGCTAAAGACTTGGTCACCAGCCTGTGGCACTAATGGTAGGTGGTGGAACTTTTAAGAGGTTGGGTCCAGTAGAAGGGCACATGCCCTGGAAGGGGATGTCAGGACTCTACCCTTTCCTGTCTTCTTGTTTCCCTATCCCATGAGGTAATAGAGCTTTCTTTACGATGAGTTCCTGCCATGATGCACAGTGTTGCCATAGGCCTAGAGACAATGGTGCCAAGAAACCATGGATGGAAACCTGAGCCAAAATAAACCTCTCCTCTTTTTAAGTTGATTATCTCAGGCATTTGTTATAGCAACAGAAAGCTGACTAATACAGGTCCCTTGGATACTTAACATTGAATGCAAAAGGATTTAGTACAGAGTCATTTCATTTAAAATTGCTTTTGGAAACCTACCTTTCATACAAAAAAAGTCTGAACAATTTGATGTATTATTTGCAGAGAAATAATACCTTTTTGGTAACAAAAAGGCTAGCTGATTTGGAGTATAAGATTTTAAATATGCATTCTCATGGAAAGTGCCAAGAATCTTTGAAGGTGCCTATGGTTGAGACAATATTGTATTTTTGCAGGGTTCATACTTGGCAAAACTACAGAGCCAAGACGAGTTTATCTTTAGTTCAGTACCATCTCCCTGCCCTCTCCTGGCTTCCTAGCCATAAATAAGATCCTGACACCTTAAAGGAACTATATGACAAGTTATTTTATTCCTTCCTGGATTGGAATTTTCTGAGGTCATTCCAAAGACAAAGGGTAATGAATGAACTATGGACACTGTAGCAAGATGGAGAGAAAGAGATTTTTGGGGTACAGAGTAATTTTCTTAGAATTATTCAAATTACTTTCAACCTAATCACTCCATAATCTGTATCCATCTGCATTCAAATGATTTACCTAACTTTTCCAGTACCTTCTGGCTAATTGTATCCCCAAGCCCCCCCACTTTTTTTGTTCAGTAGAATTCTTATTTGATATTATAATTTAAAAAATATATTTCTTTAGTTGTTGATAGACCTTTATTATATTTTTTTATATGTGGTGCTGAGACTCGAACCCAGTGCCTCACAAATGTCAGGCAAGTGCGCTACCACTGAGTCCTAGCCCCAGCCCTGATATTATAATTTTTTAAAAATATTTATTTTATTTATTTTTATGTTGTGTTGAGGATCAAACCCATGGCCTTGCATGTGCTAGACAAACGTTCTACCACTAAGCCACAACCTCAGCCCCTGATATTATAATCTTTACACTAAAATTTAAAGTCAGTATGACACAGTCAATTTTCTATGGTAGGACAGAATATATGAGACTGGGGAATTTATACAGAAAAAAAGGTTCATGTTGGTTCATGGTTCAAGAGGCTGGGAAGCCCAACATCTGCTTTATCTCATGGTAGAAAGCAGAAGGGAAAGTGGGTGCATGTGGAAGAGCAAGAATACAAACTGTGGACTTACTTGTTAACAGTCAGTTCTCAAAGTACAAAATCCAGTCCCACGAAAATGAGAACTTAGTCAGATGAAAAAGGCACAAATCCACTCATGAGGGCTCCTCCTCCAAGTCCCAAATGCTCCCACCAGGCCCCATCTCCCAACACTGTTGCATTGGAGACACTGTCTCAACATGAGTTTTGGTTGGAATAAACCATATTCAAAGCATAACAGAATATTTGAAAAAGATAATTTTCTAAATCATGTGATTTAGAAAAATAGTAAGCTTCCTTTTTATAACAACGATTAGCTTTTTAAAAGCTTCTCTATGTAGAATTTATTTGTGTGTGTTGGGGGTACTGGGGATTGAACTTGGGGGCTCTCCTACCACTGGGCTAAAATCCCATACCTTTTAAAATTTAAAAAAAAAAATAGAGACCTTCTTGCAAAATTGCCCAAGCTGACCTCCAACTTGCAATCCTCCTGGACCAGCTTTCCAAGTAGCTGGGATTACAGGTGTGCCACTGAACCCAGATAATTATTTTTCCCCCCAAATTTGAGATTGTCCTCTGGCAAGTGAAATTATTAATTCAATTAAAATTTAGTTGATTTTAACCTTCCTAAGATGACCTTAAGAAGAAAGACCAACTCATTAGCCTAGAACTTTTCCTTTGAAACTTGTCGTAGTTCTTTATTTCCCTCAGCCTTTTCTGAGCTCATCTCCTCTCTCTTCCACCCCCCACCCCACACACACATCACAAGGTCTTATCCAAAGGGAAGTTCTGAGTATCTCTTTTGCTCCTTGCTACTGTCATAATTCTGGAGTTTGCACCCTCCAGGCGTAGGAGGACTGGGAAGGAGTTGGCAGGTGACGCTGGATGTCTGGAAAAGCTGGAAGGATAAAGATATCTGAGACTGAAAAACAACAAATAAATAGAAGAATAGAGAGGGCAGATACAGGAAGGGATTAGAAAGCCAAAGACACACATCACTTATCTATGTCCCGATTCTATCAAAACAGGGCTTGAGGCAGCTGTACAATTTTGATATTTTGATGGTTCTGCCTAAATCCTTGGAAGGAACCATCTCCAGGTGCCTCTGAAGATCATCTTGGGCATTCAGCCAACCACTGGTGACGGCTGGCACACAGTATAACCTCACAGAGGGGTGCTGCCAAGCTGAACCAGGGGTATATATGTGTGTGTGATTCAAAGCAACTTGGATTGTCACCCGGGCACTGGCCTGCAACACAATGCCATAAAAATACTGTCTAACTCAAGAACACACAAAACAATTCTGGAACTCAGACTTTTCACCAAAGCAGACATTCCTACTTCATTTGAGTATGTCAGGCCTTTGGTACAGACAACAAGAGCATAAACACTGACTGCAAGAGGATGTTTATAGATGAGTTATCATGACTGGGTAGGAGTTTTATAGAACAGGACCAACTGCTAATAGCTACCCTGTCTAGCACACAGGACCAACGGAGGTCAATTATTCTTCCCCATGATTTTTTTCTCCCCTAATATGTAATGAGAAATCCAAAAGCTGTTTGTAGACCTTTGAAAACCTGTGAGGCGTAATGACTCCAGAGGGCTGTCTGGGGCTGTGAGTCTGTAGGTTGAGAAGAACTGTTAAATATATAGAGACTAATTTCCTAATAAAGGCGTGGCTGGGAAACAGAGGAGACAAGTTTGAACATCTTCATAAAAGGGGATGGGATCTGGTTGTCCGAGGACAGTCTCTCTCAGGCATTGCCTCCTAGTTATCTTGGAATTTTGGAGACAGTCCTCACGGATTCCACAGCTTTTCCTAGTAAGAGTCAAATTATCCTTGGGGGACTCTGAAGGTAGAATTTTTTTCCCTAAATATTATGATGACAAGAGTAACATTCTTCCTGTGCTCATAGGCCCTCTCTGAAGAGAAATCAATGTACTGCTTTGCTACTCTGGAAAGAAAGTCTTGACTAGGTGGAGGAAGATGGGTTTAGGCACCAAGAGGCTCTGAAAGTAGGTCTCAGCTGGGCTTGGAAGTAGACCTGACTACAACACTGTATTCCAAGTGTGAGCTGAAGAGACAGACTGAGGAAGCCAATTTCCACTACCGAACTTCCTCTACGGAGCAGAAATGGCTGGGTTCACCAACTCTTTCTCTTTCCTTTATCTGGAATCAAGAAGGGAAAATGAATAAATGAATATATTAGGTTCGTTATGAAATATGTGGACTTAATTAATTTTATCATGACACTTGGAGAGGGGAACACAAGTTGAGAATAATAAGTCAGGATATTTAAGGAAATTTTGGTTCTATGATATAATCTTAGCCATTTAAAAATCCAAATTATCAGCAACAGACTGTGAACCACTGCCATAGTCTAGCAGTGAAATGTAAATCATACCTATCTGACTATCAGCACAGAGGTCCATGTTACCCTCAGGGAATGAGGGCTTGGAACTGATACTCTGGCCATAGTGGCTTTCCATCATCCAGGGAGGCTATGTTCCAAGACCCCCAATGAACGTATAATTTAAAAACAGTACTGAACCTAAATACTCTGTTCTTTTCCTACATATACATATTCACTTTTCACTTAAAGGAAACACCAACATCACTACTCTGATGCTTTGGGAACATTATTAAGTAAAATAGGGGTTTCTTGAAATAATCACTACTATATCAGGATGGTCAATCTGAAAAACCAAATGGTAAACTAGGCAGCAGGTGGTAGTATAGACACCATGACTACACCAGACAAAGGGATGATTCACGTCTCCGGAGAGGTAGAGTGGGATGGAACTCATTTTCATCATGCCACTCAGAATAGTGTGCAATTTAAAATGTCTGAATTACTTATTTCTGGATTTTTTTTCCCTACTTAATAGTCTTAGACTGATATAGATGGTCAGTAAGTAAAAATTCAAAAAAAGAGACTGAGCATAAAGGGGGAGTGAATAATGAACTATTTTTCATCTCTGACCCAAGAGTTTCAAATCTCTGACCGTGTCCATGAAACTATGGCAGGCTAACTTGGTAGCTTACCAGCAGAGTAAAATCACAGCTCTTGACATATAGTAGGATAATACACAGAATAACTCAGTTTAAAATTGGACTTGTTCCCCAATATCAAACTTTAAAAAAGGAGCTTAAAATTTTATTCTTAAAGCCAGTAACTACAAATGTAAACCAAGACACATCTTGAATCCTGCCAATATTGAATAGATTTTTCTTTTAGGTAAAGTGAAAGAGAGGTAGAATTATACCAAAGAGAATAAGAATTGTGAGTCCACAATTCTCTGATAAAATTCAGAGTATCAGCCTTTAAGATGACGGCTACATTTGTGTCTGTTGGCATTAAACAAACACCTTCTGTCTTTTTCCTGCTTCAGCTCCATCTCCTGCAACCACTAGACCACCAGCCTGATAGCCCTTCTGTGCTGAAGCAGAGCTGGTTCTCTTTTCTGTCTCCTGCTAAGAGCTTCTGGGTACAAAAGGGTGGAGGAGGGGACAACATAGAGAAACACTAGGTAAAAAGTAGCTAAATCACAGGATCAACTATTATGATTTCCATGCAACAAGGTATCACTGATTGTCATATTTATATTGAAAGCTCACAACTCAAACTAACAAGGTTGACTCCAATTCACAGCCCTTATGGCAAATTTAACACTAGAATGCATCACACATTTTCAATAAGAAGAGAACGACACAGGAAGGAAACATAAGTATGGTCCCTCCTATCATCGAGCAGTAGGCTTATGTGAAGGTTGTTTTCCTCAAAGGTTTTCATGCACCTCATTTCTGCATGAGTCAAGAAAAGCTTTTTAAAGAACTCATACACCTGTTGGAAATAGGAATTCACAAGCTGAAACAAATAGAATATTCCTGATCAACAATGAGAACTGATCTTATAAAATATACTACAGAGATACTGACCCTGCAGAGAATCTCTAGCTTTCTAGTTGCAATGGATGGCATTTCATTATTAGGTTACTATGAGCAGATCAATGTTTCTTAAAATCACATGGGGGAAACCTGCAGTCTATAGGAAATCTAATTAGAACTGCAGTCACATAACTCTGCCCACTGTTCCTGATATGATGGAACATATTTTCCTGGTTTAGGAGATTGGGGAAGACTTTACTGGAATGCTATAAAGTCAGACTTTGTTGTACATGAAAGAGTTAAATCTCACCTCATCAGGGAATTGACGAGCTTCAGACAATGTACCTGGAAATGCTTTTTACTTAAATTTTTTTTCTTGTGACCCAGTGCTATTTCTTTTTCTTTTATAAAATTACTACTTGCTCATTACAGATTTCTCCATTTGTTCATTCAATCGTTAAACAAATAGTTATTTACTATGTGCCAGGTACTCCTCTAGGCACCTGGGAGTACAGCATTGAATAAAGTAAAGATTCCTGTCTTTGTGGAGTCTAGCTTACAATCTAGATGGGACAAACAAGTAACAAATAAGAGACCTATTGAAATGTGTGTCCAACTATACAGCACGTTAGAGGGTGAGATGTGCTATGGAAAATAGAAAACATAGCATAAGAAAGAACCTTAAGTATGCTAAGAGTTGAAAAGCCAGGATGAATTTTAAATTCTGTGGGTAAGTTAGCCCCACTGGGAAGACTCCATTGAGCAAAGACATGAAGAAGCTTAAGAGTTGGCCATAGAGTTGCCTGGGAGAAGAATGGTCCAGACAGAGGGAATAGCAAGTGCCAAAGGGGTAAATTGGAAGCATACTTGGAGGGTTGGGGAAACAGCAAGGAGGGCTTTCTGGCTGGAAAGGAGTGAAGAGGAAACGGGTGAGGTATCAGACCAGTTCCTACAAAGCCTTGTATGTTTCCATAAAGACTTTAATAGGAAATGGGGAGTCATTGAATTTTGGGGCTCATTAACATTTCTCTCCTCTCCCTTATCTGTAACCAAGAGAAGAGAAAGTGGAAAAGCGAGTATGATCTGTTATAAAAATGTATGGATTTAATTAATTTTATCATATGAATTTAATTAATTTTATCATAAAATTTGGATAGGGAAATACAAGTGATGAATCAGGGTAGTCAAGAAATTTTGATTCTGGCCTGATATAATCTTAGCTTACAGCAATGCCTGTGTTTTCTCACCTGTGTTGTTGCCCTTGGCCTGCCTTGCAAGAGGCTACTATCAATTCTCAAGGATAAGAAGACAGATGTATATTTAGGGGGCATCAAGCCCTAAGTAATGTGTTCAAGATGACCCAAGGATGGACTTCCATATTGCCCCTACTACATCTTCCATGTTCCCCATGTGGAAGCTGCTAGAAGCTATAAAAGTTAGAACACACACTCTCCTTTTTTGGTTACCCTTCCCTCAAGCAGCCAAACCCAAAGGTTCACAACCAGAGGGGAATCCTCACTCCCCAACAGTGCTCCATTCAAAAGGAGTGGGCCACCCCCTTTCCCTTCCTCAGAGGTGACTCTATGAGAAAGGAGATTCCTGTGGATCCATGAATCTCAGAAGGCGCAGGATGCTTCTCACATACCACCTCAGACATTGACGGAATGTCTGTACCCTCCACTTTCCTGCCCTTTCAAGTGGATCCAGCTCCATCTTGAAACAATTTCCCCAGCTCTCCTCAATCCTTCCAGGGTCCATTCCATTGGCTTGGCTGGATCCTGCCCCTGTCTTGTGCTAAGCCTGGTTTCACTTATGTCAAAACAGCTTCCGTCAAAATAGTGGTCCTCTTTTCCAAATTGCTCTTACTATTTTGAAATCAGCAGAGAAAAAGATTCTGGAGAAATGGCAAGATGACTATCCCCAGCCACGTGTTCTAGCTAATGTCATATACTATTCTTTTACCAAGGATTTTTTTTTAATCTGATTTCTTTCTTTCTTCCTTTGCAGGTATGGCTGGGCTAGAGGGGCCTCATAACCTACTAAGGTTCAAGCAGACTAAGTTTTGTAACCCTCCATCCTCAGGAAAGGGTGCAGTTTAGAAGCTGAAGAAAATGTTGGATATTCCCCCCAATTGTTTGTGCCTCCTCATGATTCTTTAGGAAGGACTCTTTTTGGTTCAGAGGAATTTCATTACAAGAAAGCCAAATCAATAGAACATTAGCCTAGAAAAGCAGATAGAGCAAGTTTTCACAGATGTGGACAGAACAACTTTTCAAATTTTGGCTGCCAATCTGGGCACTCTTCCTGTGTCTGTTGACCAGTTGTAACATGGTTCCAACAAACATATATCTTTGAGCTCTCCGAGTCCCCTAATTCTTAGTTCTTAGGAAAATGAAGAAGCACTTGTATTTCTCTACTAGAAATCTTAAATAACTTCAAGTGAAGCATTAAAAACTAAAAAAAAAAAAAAAAAATCAATGTATAAGTACAAACACTGAAACTGAAGAGTTTCCTTTTAATGGTGTGTTTGTAGTAGAAGTTCCCAAAATGAATGTGAGTTTTATAATAGACAAGGGGATGGATACCAATATTAAGTCTTACCCATATGCTGTTTACTGTGTTACGTGCATGCACATATCATCTCATTTCAACCTAAATAACCTGATTAAAGTATGCATTATGATCCAACTTTCAGAGATGTCAAAGTTCATAAAACTGGTTAGGGTGGAGCTATGATTCAAGTCCTCCTCTGATTCCAAACAAACCCTGGAAGTGACCTTGGAATTCAAGGCAAAGGTCCATCCAATTGTGGTTCATGAGACTAGGTTTGGATAAAGTCTGTACCTTCTGATAGCCTGAAAGGCCTCCACCTACATTAGCATTATAAGGAATTTCATTTTAGTGGTATGTTAACACCCCAAGTATGCCTTGAACCATAAGAAAGGGGCCTCAGAGAAGACAAGAGGTATTTTCAGGCAGGCCCATGGGGCAGGAGGAGGTCAAGTGGTTTCTCAGGGTATGGGTGGAAGTGGACTTCTCCATTCCGTCTTTCAATAATGAGATTGCATTAGTCCCCAAGAATGCTAGAACAAATGGAGGCATTGTTACTAGGCAAAGGGCCCAACTCTGGGGGTCCCGACAAGTCAGGTTTGGCCACTTTCCTCCAAAACCAAATGAAGAAAGCAATGGTGAAAAGCAGGAAAGGAACTAACTATAATGGGAAGACAAGGGAACAGCATTTCCAGCCCTGTCTTTGAGGGTACTGATAGGAGCTCTCAGATTCTACAGACAAGGGGCTCAGAATATGCTTAGCAGTCTTGGTCAAGCTGTGGTCTAGGTGACCATCATCTCGGGATTGGTCAGGTGGGGCTTTATTGGTGATAAGAAGACAGAAAAAAAGAAAGTTGCTGTTGCCTGGGGGTGGGGTCGTTTTGACTCACACAGGGTTTATCAATCAGACTTGCTGTTCCTGGAATCCCAGATGATGCAGAAACGAGACAGATGTAAAATGGAGGAATAGATGCTAATTTTTTTTTTTACATATTTAGGCAATATATATATTTTTTACATTTGTAATAAAGAGTCAGGGTTTTTAGAAAAAGCAACTTCTAAATCCTTATTGTAGCAATACTGGTTCAGATCACCTAGACTCAGAGGACTACCAATCCATCTGACTAAGAACCCAATCTCTAGCCAAGGCCAAGCAAATGGACCCACAGGATATGCCCTTCCAAGGCTGGCCTCTTCCCTCAGGGACACCCAGTCACCTCCTCTCTTTCCTGCACCTCCCAACGTGGCCCCTCTCAAACAATACATGTACTGGAGATCTCTCCCTCTGAAATAAAGGTCCTTTCTGATTGTATACAGTCTACGCACACCTGTAGAGCACCTCAACACCATATTCATTTTTCTTATGGATTCTCGTGAAGGCTGATGTGCCAGGTGGTGATGGGCCAAGAGAAGTCAGAACAAGGGAGGAGCAGGCCAATCCCTGGGATGTGTGGCTGACACAAACACACCACTCAGATCCCCTTCAAGGAAGGCTCTGCTTCCGAGTGGTGACCAGGGTGGTCAGCTCCTGACCTCCAGCTGTCGGCTTCTTCAGGGTCCACCTCAGCTTTTAAGTCAAGGTCATGCTCTTCTGGGGTGACACCTGGGTAATGGGTGTGAAAGGCCAGGATATAAGGCATGTCCCCCCATGCCCAGCCTCATCCCTGAGCTCCCTGTGGGTCAGGTCTGTTTCATGGGGTGCCAGTCCCACTGGGTCCTGCTTCTCCCTTTTCTTTTACTGGCACAGTTCCAACAAACATTCCCACTCTTCACTCCAACGCAGTATCTGCTTCCTAGAGAGCCCAATGTAAGAGAGTGTATGATGAGGATAACAAGGTATCTCCCCAAAAGGAGAGGACGGGATAGTCAGAAAGAGAATGGACAGGACTCAGCTAATCTGGGTGTAAAAGAAGCCCCAAAGGCATTTTTGACAAATCAGGTCAGATGAATGGTGTTCACAAGGATTTCCCTTCAATCTTTTGGTTGGTAGCATAAAAAAACAATAGCAGCCAGACGCAGTGGTGCACACTTGTAATCCCAGTGGCTCAGGAGGCTGAGGCAGGAGGATCATGAGTTCAAAGCCAACCTCAGCAAAATTGAGGTGCTAAGCAACTCAGTGAGACCCTGTCTCTAAATAAAATATAAAATGGGGCTGGGGATGTGGCTCAGTGGTCTAGTGCCCCCGAGTTTAACCGCTGGTACCAACAAAACAAAACAAAACAACAAAAACCCAACAGCGAAAAGCTCCATCTGATTGGGACTCTCTTGAATTAATAACTAAAGAACTTTGTCAAAATTCACCTGAATATCAACTATTAACTAAGATTACCTTGGCTCACGTTCCAGTATTGCCATGTGGGCAAGACACCAACCTCAGAGACTCGTTCCTCAGTATCATCTACTTGTGGGGTTGGTGGGGGGATTAAATGGGATAACGGACCAAGATAGCTGGTTTCCTGCCTGGCGCATAGTAAATGTCAATAAATGTTAGTCTGTTTCCCTTTCAGAAACTAACTAGGTAATCATAGGTCAACTAGTTAAACTTATCTGCTGCTACTATCCTGGATAGAATCCCACTGAAGGTGAACTCACCAAGGGGAAGGTCAAGACCTGATTCTGTAATAGGAATGGGGCAAAGGGAGCTAAGTTAAGTTAGGGGAAAAGAATTTCTGGAAAAATCAAATTCACTTGGACAGGAAGAGAGTAAAAAAATGGATACTAAAACCAAAGACCTAAAAGGCCTTAGAGATGAAGGCACCCTTGAGGCACAGAGGCGTTTGGGGGACTACATGACCTAAGTCATTGTGCTGAGGAGGGGTTCGTGTGCACATCTGTGGGAGGAGATCAGACTAGTGTAGATAGCAGCCAGAGTATGGCTAGCTGCAGGTCGCGTTCTCCTCCAGAGACAGATGAGACAGATAGCTCCCAAAACGCAGACCAGTGGTGGCCTTTTGTTTCACTTCTGTGTCCATCTGGTCAGGAGCAGACTCCCAGCTCCCAGAGAAACTGCAAGATTTCTGGCCCGATCTGAACTCTGAGGTGGGTCCCAGAGGTCCTAAACTTGTCCCAGGACTTAAGGCACAGTCTGGAGGCTGTCCATCCCGTCAGGCTGCAAGATGAGCTGACCCCCGACTATTCTGTAAAATACATGGGCCATTCACACCGATACAAACAATGGCCACAGATAAATCAGATGCACAAGTGAACAGGAGAGCCACTGCCTCTCCTGGCGTCCACCCCGCTCTGACCTGTAGCCAGAGCAACTGTTTTTATCTTCCCTTCACTGTTCGTGAATACTTGGATGATAAGCTTCCCTTTGGGTTCTTTGGCCTCCTTTAAAAGGGCTTTTCCACTTTTATAAAGCAAGAGTTTCAAAAACTCAGTTGTTCTCACATTAAATATTTCAACAGATGACAACACAAATAGAGAGTCTGTAGTAAAATGTTATTCAAGCATTTAGAGCTGCAGACATCAGATGTCAACCAGGAGAACCCTGCCACCCCAGCATGAACGGCAGCCTCTGCTCTGGCTTGGCTTCACAGGTACAAGCAGGTGAGGGGGTTTGAGTTGCCGGTGTGTTTTCGAGTGCTTAGGGACTCGCCTGGTTACCAAGTGTTCTCAGCAGGAAATAGCTGGCAGGCGAACACCAGCCTTGCAACCCTCCTTAGAGCAAACGGAAAGCACCCACAAACAAAACCAAAACCCTGGGCTGCCTGGAAAAAAACAAATGCTCTGAAAAGTTATGTCTTGCACTGCACACCAGGAAGAGTGTGACCTGGGAGAATCTGGAAGTGGGAAGAGAAACAAAAAGCATTTGACCAGAGGACCTTCTTGAACCTCTGGGGGCAAACACAGAGCGCTTTCCGTGGCGGCAGCTTTCCATTTACACTCACAGATGTTTCTCACAGGCATCTGAGCTGGCTCCGGCTCCCCAGGCTCAGGGCAAACTGCGCTCATTCCTCACACAGACTGGCACTTGATGAGGATGGCAGCAGTCCCCGTTCAAGGTGGGGATACACAATATATCAGCTGCTTAAAGGGCGGGACCTGGGCTCTGGGGCAGACCCAGGACACAGTATTGCAGGGTCAGGGCAACACTCAACAACGGGGTTAGTTGTTGTCTTAACACTGTACGTTCCAAGTCCTCTTCAGAGGTTTCCTCCTAACGAGACTGATTGTGGTCTTTTGAAATTAGTCACATTTGAAATTAGATGTATTCTGAGAAATGCATGGCTGGGCAATTTCATGGTAGTGTGAACATCATAGCGTGCACTTACTCAGGCCTAGATGGTGGAAGGCCACCGATCAGGGCGGCCTCCTGATGGAACTGAGAGACACAGAGAACAGGGGACTACAAGGCTGGGGCTGGCATTGCATGGCATACTGTGCTACAGTGAACATTTTTCAAAATAAGTAGGTGTATACTTTAACTTAATGATTAAAAGTATGGTATAAATACTACACCATATTGTCTCTTTTTTAAAAACTATTTTTTTTTTTTAGTTGTAGGTAGACACAATACCTTTATTTATTTATTTTTTTATGGGGTTGCTGGGGATCGAACCCAGTGCCTCATGAGTACCAGGCAAGCGCTCTGCCACTGAGCCCCAGCCCTAGCCCACTATGTTGTCTCTTAAAGAACTGAAAAGGAGTGTTCTTTAAATTGTCAGAAACAAAGTTTATAAGATCCAGTTTCACTGGAATCACATAAATGTGTGGGTTAGGCATGTAGCACCACGGTAGAGCATTTGCTTAGCATGCATGAGACCCTGGTTTGATCCCCAGTACTGGAAAAAAAGATACTTGACTAAGTCCAAGGAGACCTTTTTATAAGATCCTTGCAAATGGCTAAAGTTCCAAATCAAAGATCCTAACTGTTTTGTCTAAAGAAAAAAAAATTTTTTTCCTGTATTGGGGTTGGACCCAGGGCCTTGGCCTCATATATGCTAGGCAAATCTCTCTCTCTCTCTCATCTCATATCCCCTGTCCTTTTTATTTTGAGTGCAGGCTGGCCTTGAAATTGCAATTCTCCTACCTCCGTCTCCCAAGTGGTTGAGGATTATAGGTTGGTGCCACCTCACCTGGCTGTCTTTTAATGTTAAGATGACCTGATTTACCTGAGGCCACAGTGGGGGGAGGGAAGATTAAAAAAATAAAAATAAAACAACTGAGAGGAAGGATAAGTTAGAAAAGTGAGCTTTCAGATTTCATTAAATCTTTCTTAAATCTCAACAGGATTAACTAATTCAGATGCACCTGCCCCACCTCAGATTTCAAGACAATGTATGCTTCCCCCAGACAACACCAAACCCAATAGGAGGCCTTTTCTTCCCTGCTTCATTGGACCTCAGGCAACTCCCTCAGGCCCCACCCACCAAGGGCAATTCCTGGGGGTGCAGGCAGCAGCAGACCTAGAATATTTTCTCTGAAAAATAAAAAGAGGATATAAATACATAACATTCAAAAACTGAACAGATGCCAGAGGCTCAATATTGGTACAAGGCAGAGAATATGGCAGGCGGTTCCTGCCCTCATTGACTCACAGTCAGTATTAACTCCTAAGAGATTGATTAATTATATAAATTATATTAAATGTAAACTTATCTATTTATAAGACAATAGCTATTAAATATTGTATGTTAGGCCATAATAAATAAACTTTTTATTATGTAAATTTTAAAATTATATTAATTATATGAATAATCCAATAGAAACAGTTGGCTTTAGAAGCTCCTAAAAGGGAAACCGCCTGACAACTTGATTTCAGACTTCCAGCCTCCAGAACTGAGAGAGACTAAGCTTCTGTTGTTGTAAGCCATACAGTCTGTGGTGCTTTGTTAGGAAACAAAGTCTTTTTCCAAGCCTTTGGTGCCTCTTGAACTTATATTTGGTATCAGGGATTGAATCCAGGGGTACTTAACCACTGAGCCACATCCCAAACTCTTTTTTCACTTTTTATTTAGAGACAGGGCCTCCAAAAGTCGCTGAGGATGGCTTTCTTGTGATCCTCCTGCCTCAGTCTCCCAAACCGCTGGGATTATAGGCATGTGCCACCATGCCCGGAAGCCTCTTGAACTTTTACAATAAGATGTAATCTTGTAAAATCCCTAAGACTGTTAAAATGATTTTTATCATGTTTTGCATGAAAACAAAGTCATATTAATATTTTAGATTCTCTATGAATGTATTTTAAAATCTGTTTGAATATAATCTTTAAAATAAAAGATTATTTTCCCTGTTTCATAAATGACAAATGTTGTTTCATTGAGTTTGTTCCCCTGGTACTGGGGATTGAACCCAGGGCCTAGCATATGCTAGGCAACAGCTCTACACTGAGCCACGTTCCCAGTCTTCTTATATTATTACGAGACAGAGTCTTGCTAAGTTGCCCAGGCTGCCCTTGGACTTGCAATCCTCTTGCCTTGGCCTTCCAAATTAGCTGAGATTTTTTCACAAGTGTGTACTACTGAGCCTGGCTAGTTCACATTAATCTATAAGAGTGAAGACGATTTACTGATAGAATTTGAATATATATCACTTAAATATATTAAAAATATATACTTTAAAAGTTAGAAAAAAATTACTTATGTGCTACAGCAGGAATTGGAGGTGGGGGGAAAAAAACCCTCAATCCTGATGCCTTAAGTCTTTTTGTATGTTAGGAATTTCTGCATTTGAGTTGTATAAAATCTCCTAGTTTATTTTTAAAAGTATGATGTTTACTGTCTAAATGACAAGATGAGAAGGAAGTGTTCCAGCTATGATTTGTAATCATTTCTCAAACTATATGTATTAGCCCTCCTTACTCATGATTTCACTCTCTGCAGTTTCAGATATCCACACTCAACCAGGGTCTGAAAATATGAAATGGAAAATTTCAGAAATAAAGAACTCATACGTTTTATACCACTTGCTGTTCTGAGTAGCATGATGAAATCTCTGGCTACCTTCTTCTGTCCTGCCCAGGAAGAGAATCATCCCTTTGTCCAGTGTATCCACACTGTATATGCTATTTGTTACTTGGCAGCTTAGTTATCAGATTGACTTTTGTGGTACTGCAGCACTATGTTCAAGTAACTCCTATTTTACTTAATGAGGCCTCAAAGCACAAGGGGAACAATGCTAGCAATTGGGACATGCTAAAGAAAAGCCATAAAGTGCTTCTTTTAAGTGAAAAGATAAAAATTCTCAACTTAGCAAAAAAAAATTGTATGCTAAGGTTGCTAAGACCAATGTTAAGAATGAAATCATATTGACATATTAGATTATCTATGAATATACTCCAAAACCTGTTCCATCCATGTAATTACAAAGAAGGAAGAAGAAATCCGTGCTAGTCCTCTGTTAAACCTGAAGCTGGTTCAACCACAATGCATGATAAATGCTTAGTTAAGATGAAAAAAGCATGAAACCTGTGTATTCACATGTGGGAAAAACATAGTCTATTAAGGTTCAGTGCTATCTGTGGGCTCAAGCATACATTGGGGTCTTGGAACATATACTCTTCAGATAAGGGGAAACTACCATACTGTAGGGATGAACAGTCTTTACCTCAACCAACAGAAGCTACCTGGGACAGAATAAGAGACAGCTGTTATATAAACATTTTGATTGGATGACTCTAACTTAAAGGTCTGGGGAAGACAGTGAGAGAGATGTAGAGAATCATCATACCATGGCCCTCATTAACTTGAATCATCAGTGTCCCTTTCACTTCTTGTCTTAACCAATGGTCTCTTATGGGTTCATTAAGATGTTACCAAGTGGAGGAAGTCATTTAAGATCACAACATGGGCAAAGCCCTCACAGAGCTGATGGTTGGGATGAACTGAGGGTCGGTAATAATGCAGTCAGTATAAATAGGTAAATCAAGTCAGGTCAGATCAAGGATAAGGCTAATTTTGAATGAGTCCAGGAAGTTGGAGACTGTCCCCTGAGAGATTGAAATGTTACTTCCTTCAGAGCCCTTCCTCCACCCTTATCAAGAACTTCTTCCCTGCTCCAACCTGTTGCTGAGGTAACCTGTTCCAGGAATTGCCCCTCCCCACGGGGAGCCGTAAGGTTAATTAATATGTCCTGGGCTGCTCTGTCCTGGGGAAGAGAGAAGGAGAACAAAGGAAGCCTAAGACATACAAAAAGGGCAGAACACCTGGCTTCTGGGGATACCAGGACACCAGCTGTGGCCTCCCTCTCCCTTCCAGGAGAAGTCTAACCCCTTTTAAAATGAACCCTGCTTCATATGCTTGCCTGGGCGGGCTTCTCTAAGGTTCAAACTTCAACATGTGTGGAAGCAGAACTCATCACCAATAACCAGCAGCATCAATAAGACACCAGCTGTTCTCTCATCCAGCACCTGCTTCGAGACTCACCCCTTTCTGTTGTAGAAGGAAAATATTTAAACAATTATTTTATCTTCTGATTTTCGGTGATATGTTGAAGTGACTCATTACCACTCACCTTTATGCCATGAGCCTCAGGAGTGCCCTGGGCCCACCCCTGGTGATCTCCCAGCCCTCAGTTTGTGATGTGCGAACTCCTGCCCAGGGGGGGAGATCTTGTGGTGGAGTAAGCTGCCCAGAGCTCAAAGAACCAAGTGACTGGTGACCTCCCCTGGGTTGAAGAACCAGTGGGCATAACTGTGCTGTTGCTTCAACCTGTCTTATCACCGAGCACCTGTCAGAGCTTGTTGAGGAGGCGAACGAACCCAATGAGGATGTCAGAGTCTATTGCCCAGACTTTGCACAGGTTGCTAAAGGAGCTTACGCTTTGGGATGGTCCATTTCCTCTTTGTCCTCTGTCCTAGTTGTACTTCAAAAAGTTATTCAGCCCATGTTAACCCAGTAGCAACTCCCTCATTTTGCTGTAGCACAAGAAATGCTAATCTTGTTAACTAAGCATGGACAGACCTGTTACATAACAGAATAAAAGACTGGACACCTGCTCTGCCGAGGCCTCACTCAAAAGGTCTCATGAAAGGAGGAGGCCACGTGCATATTGAAGACATGTCCGCATTTCTAATGGGCACCTTCATCTACAAGGCTCTTTTCCCTTCCTTATACAAGGAGGTCTGGATTTGTTACTCAAGGTCTTATCTTTAGGAGAGAGTTAAGGAAACTGTCAGAAGGACAGTCCTGGGCAAGGTGTATCAGCAGAAGGATAAAATCTCAATCAGAACTGCTAGGCTGACACATGAGACAGGAAAGTTTAGATCTCACTGCTATTGTTAGTCCTGCCCTACTTTAACAGAAGTCTCTTCATCTCCTGCGAGTCACTGTCGGTAGTAGTATCATCATCATCTGACCGCTGCAAATGTGAGATAGGTAAGACGACGTGTTTTCTCTGGTCTATAAGTGACAAGATTCAGGAGTAGAAATGAAAGAGCTTCATGCAGCTCATTTGTACTCTAGGCTCCTTCCTCCCCCCGTAGAGAGGGTTAAAAGATAGCAGCTACTATTTTAGGAACTAGCTGGACTCTGGCCAGGAAGATCTTCCAGATTTCTCCTTGTGCTGCAGGAAGTGTGCAATATTCCCTAAGAAGGGACCAGGCTAGATCCAGCAGCCTGTTGGACAGAATACAGGCTTTAGAACTTGGAGACCTGAATTGAATCCATGTTCCATCACTTACCAACTGAGTGGCCTGAAAGCAAATCATGCATTTTTTTTGTGATTAGTTATATTGTTATTTCTTCCCCCAACTTTATTAAGGCATAATTGATAAATAAAATTGTGCCTGTAACGTACAACATGTTTGCATGTCTGTACACACTGTGAAGTGATTAAACCAAGCTAATTAAACTGTTTATCTCTTCACATACTTATCTCTGTGGATAGAACATTTATGATCTACTTCCTCAACAATTTTCAGTTATAAAATACATTATTAGCTATAGTCATCAAGTTATAAAATAGGTCTATGGATTTTTTTTAATATTTATTTTTTAGAAGTAGTTGGACACAATACCTTTATTTTGTTTATTTATTTTTATGTGGTGCTGAGGTTCGAACCCAAGGCTTCACACGTGCTAGACGAGCGCTCTACCGCTGAGCCACAATCCCAGCCCCAGATCTCTGAAATGTATTTGTTGTATCTAACTGAAATTTTGCACCTTTTGATCAACATCTCCCCAATCCTGTTCTCAGCAACAACCACTATCCTACTCTCTGCTTCCATGGGCTCAACTTTCTAAGGTTCCACATACAAATGAAATTGTGTGGTATTTGTCTTTCTGTGTCTAGCTTATTTTCCTTAGCATAATGTCCTCCAAGTCCATCCATGTCATAAATGATAGGATTTCCATCTTTTTAAAGGCTGAGTATATTCCATTGTGTATATCTACAGCATTGCCTTTACCCATTCATTTGATGACAGACACTTAGGTTGATTCTGTACCTTGGCTACCGTGAATAATTCTGGAATAAATATGGGAGTATAAAATCTCTTCAAAACATTAATTTCCAGTTTGGTGGTATACAATGGTTCATAGCAGTCTTTGTATTATAAGCTATAATGTCTCCTCTTCCAATTATAATTATATTTATTTGAATCTTTTCTCACTCTTCTTTAAGTCAGGGTTTTTTTTAACAAGCCTTTATCTAGACTCTTAGTTTCATTTCTATGATTTTTTTTTGCCCAATATCAGAGCACCTAAACATATAAAACATATATTAACAGAACTGAAGGAAGAAATAGGAAGCAATACAATAATAGTTGGGACTTCAATATGCCACATTCAATGATGGATAGATCATCCAGACAGAAAACCAATGAGAAAATAGCAGACCTGAGCAACCCTTACGGACCAAATGGACCTAGCAGATCTTACACAGTGTTCCCTCCAACAGCAGGACACAGACCCTCCTCAAGCACACACATGGAACTCTGTCCAGGAGAGATCATATGTTAGGTCCCAAACAAGTCTTAGTGCACTTAAAAAGACTGAAACCCTATCAAGTATCTTTTCCAACCACAAAGGTGTGAAACTAGAAGTCAATAATAAAGAAAATTTAAAAACTCACAAATATGTAAAAAGTAACACATTTTGAATCAGAGTAAAAAAAATATCAAAAGTATGAACAAAAAATATCTTGAAAATGGATACACATCATTCCCAAACTTATGGGATACAGCAACAGCAATTCTAAGGGGAAAGTGTAGAGTGATAACTGCCTACGTCCAGAAACAGTCAGATCTCAAACAAATCACCTAACTTTCTGCCTATGGAACTGAAAACAGAGCAATCTAAGTCCAACATCAGTGGAAGGAAGGAAATGTCAACAATTGGAGCAGAAATTAGTGACATATAGATTAGAAAAATAATAGAAAAGTTTAATGAAACAAGAGGTTTTTTTTTTTTTATCTTTCTTTGCTTGAGTTTCTTCCTCTGAAATGGATTGCTATGAGAACTAAATGATATCTAGACACAAAGCACAAGGCATAACATTGCAATACTTAAGAAATGTAACGATGACTTCATCTAAGCCTATGGATCTACACATGGAGAGAAGTCAAAGACATATTACCCCGCCCCCCCCACCCCCAGTGAAGGGAAGGAATGAAATCCCACATGGAGAAGATGAAAATGCTGGGCAGCTGGATTCCAGCACATAGCCTGCACCCATGCATCCACCGCAGCCCTGAAAGGATGTGTACCCCCCATCCCCCCAAGAAAATCCACCTTCTAACTTGGCATTATGGCACATGTGAATCACCTCAGTATCAGAGCACAGGTGCATCTAGAAAGAAGCCTACTTAAAAGGACAGAGAGGACTGGGAAAGTTTCCATGAGTGTTTGTGTACCTGAGTCCAAATGTTCCCGACTCCTGGAGAGTCAGGTCTTGGGGAGAAGTTCCACAGGGCAAAAGTTTTAGGCTTCCTCAGTGCCCAACGCTGGGCTGATTACACTCAGTTCAGCACTTTAGATAAAACCTTCTCAACTTGCTCTCTGGTGGCTTTTATATGTCCATCATGTCAATCAATAAGACTATACACCTCGAGGAGGGTTTGTGGTCCTTTGACAACCTCCTGTCTGTGCATCCTCCCCCAGTATGCAGAATACTCCTAGGCACACTGTAAGCCAACAGCCATCATGCATTTAATAACAGAATTAAATCTTTTACCTTCTGCATTGGGCAATAATGACAAATGGTAGAAAAATTCACTCAGTAACAACAGAGAGGCAATGCTTTCCAAACGTGAGAGAATTTAAAAAATACATTTAGACAGGGAACCACATTTTCTAAATGTGAATCATTGTGAGGAAAGAAACTTAAAAATAGTAATAGCTGCTATAATTTATATGAGTGTTTACTACAGTCCACACACTGTGGCAAGCACATTGAGAAAATTATGCAATTTGTGAACACATTCTTGTAAATATACTCATATGGTGGAGAAGTATATCAAGTAGAATGGGAAAATCACTTCTTTCCATCATCCCAAAAACTTGACTTTCAACTTTGAAGGTACACCATCATATGTAAGAGTTCAGTGTATTTTTGTTTCCTTTGTGACTTCCTGCATTTATAGTCTCACTTCAGAAAGCTTCCCCACCCTAGATAATAAAAATATTATCCTATATTCTTCTATTACTGCCACAGATTTCTTTATGTTTAGATTTTCATCCCATCTGGAATTTGCTTTTGTGTGGGATGTAACTTTATACTTTTTTTCCCCCTAAAATGTTAATTATTTCAATAAGATTTACTCAACAGACTGCCATTTATACTTGTTTTGAAATACCTCCTTTTCATGCACAGCATTTTCTGATACATATGTGTCTATTTGGATTCCTGCTCTGTTTGGCTGCTCTGTTGTCAGTTCCTGGGCCACACTGTTTTAATTACTAGTGCTTCAGAGTATAGTTTGCTCTCTGGTAAGAACATACCTCTCCCCACCCCCATTGTTCTTATTTTTCAAGAATTGCTCAGCTATTGAATCACTTCTCCTCTTTCCGGATGACCTATAATTCACCTGTTTAAGTTCCAAAATAATTCTTTTCAGATTTTGATGGAAACTGCTCTTATTTATAGATAGAAAAAGAAGATAGCAGAATCTGGTGTCTTCAAAATGTCTACAGAGTCTACTTACTACTTACAAGAACTGGGGGTGTAGATACATAACCTGAACAAATGTTCTTCACTTAAGGAGGCAATAAGTTAAAGTCGCCCCATTAAAAAGCAACAGCTAATTCACTCCGTGGCCAGTTTTGAATCTTTAGAGTGAATCTCTATGCTGTAATCAGCAGCCCACAAATTTTCAATTGAGATTGTGAAATTCAAGAAGGCTTTCTTTAAATGTTGTGTTTACCAGATCATAAATCAAAGGCATGCAGAGGTTACAAATTCAGACATTGCCCTCTCATAGTTACTTCACATCATCCTATTCTATGATAACCTTCTCGAACCTGAGTTTCAGACTGACTGCAGTGTTTATGGTATAACTATGTCTCTTGGCACAGATATCCCAAAATTATTACCTTAGACATTCCGTGGACCAAGTCCAATTTTAAACTGAAAACAGCACTTTAAAAGAGATTTTAAATTCTGGCATCCCTGTTCATGTAATAATTACAATTTAATAAAAAAAGCTATAATATTAGAACATTGACTGATTTCCCTTAAAGATACTGACCTGATCTTTCTTTAAAAAGAATAAATAAACAAAATCCAAGAAGGGTTTAAACTTGTTCCAAAGTGTAATAAGATATAGAAATAAGATCTGTATTCAAAATAGACAAAAATCCCAGTGCTGATGCTTGCGGGCAAAGCAAAAGAAAACATACCTACTCCATCTGAATACTTGACTTTTCATATTTTTTTTTCAGTGTTTCAGGAGATATTAAGAAAATGACAGTCTAGCATGACTACGTGCAGAGATCACAAAGGACAGCACAACTGTCCAACAGACCACACAGGTCTGAGAAGAGAAGGTGCACAGAGACCCCCTCCATTAGATCTTATGTGGATTGCCTCCTGATGTAACAGAACATTCGAGATGCAAATGTCAAACCTGCTGCTCCACGTCTGCACAAGAGAATACTACCAACAGTAAAAGGAGTGGACCATCAACACAGATGAAATGGACAGTCTCTAATGTATTGGGCTAGGTCAAGGGAGATTCAAATGGCTACATTCAGTATGATTCTCCTGTGGGTCGGAATGTCTGTGACTCCAGAAATTCATACGGTGAAGCTTGATCGCTAAGGCCATAGTATTAAGAGCTAGAACCTTTGGCGCTGGGGCTGGAGCTCAGTGGTAGAGCGCTAGCCTAGCACCTGTGGGGCGCTGGGCTTGATCCTCAGCACCACATAAAAATAAAATAAACATATTATGTCCATATAACTAAAAAACAAAATATCAAAAAAACCTCTGAGAGGTGATTAGGGGATGAGGGTAGAACCCTCATGAGCGGGAGAGGTGCCCTGGTCTAAGGGGCTCAAGGGAATTTGTTTGCTCCTCCTGCAGTGAAGGATGCTGCAGGAAGTCACCTTCTCTGAGGAAGACAGCCATCACTAGACACAGAATTTGTTGGCACTTTGATCTTGGACTTAACGTTTCTAGAACTAGGAGGGATACATTTCTGTTGTTTACACATTACTATCTAAGATATTTTGTTATAGCAGCCCAAACATACTAAGACACTCCATTTATATGGCTTTTTAAAAAAATATATATGGCATTTTGAAAAAGACAAAACAATAGGGACAGAGTACATATCAGTGGTTGCCAGAGTGAGGTGAGGCGTTCACTTTGGGGGGACACTTTTAAGGGTGACAGAATGGCTGTCTGTCAAGTGTGGTAGCAAATTCACATGACTTGTATTGGTCAGAATTTATAGATGGTACAATAAGAAAAGTCTTCCTTTAGTTCTTATGTTAGCATATTATAATATAAGTGTATTCCATTTATTCTTTTCTGGAATTGGGGAAAATTAAAATTCATTATGCTAAAGAACATACACAAATTATACATCAATGAACTTGGCTTAATAAAAAAATGATAAAAAACACTCTTGCAAACTAAACCTTCACCCCATTTTCTCCTAACATCATCCATCCATCCATCCATCAATAGCATATCAGTTACTTATTTGCTTATATATGAAGATCCACTTCATGGAAATAAAGTATACTCAATTGAGTCTTGCTCATAGGTTAATGCTGTTCATTTATTTTTTATTTTTTTATTTTTATTTTTTTGAGATGGAGTCTCACTGTGTCGCCCAGGCTAGTCTTGAATTATGATCCTCCTGCCTCAGTCTCTCCAGTACCTGGGATTATAGCACCACTGCACCTAGCTAGTGTTCTTCATTTTTCTAGCCACCTAGATCTCACTGCTCAGTTCTCCCACAGATCCATGGGGGATGTTCTCTCAAGTGAATCAAGTTAACTGTGTTAATGCTGCAGCTAATGGCAGCTACAGGCTCCCGATTCTGATCCCATAGGATGTTTTAAATAAGATTCATATAGATTTAGGCAAAACCAAGGGGCTTCCGTGAACAATTTCATGAGTGAACCAACTACAAAAGTACTGTAATCCTTCACTGCATTAAGGGAAGCAAACTGTCCATGTCACCAGAGAAGGTGATAATCCTGTTCCGGGTAAGACTGCATATAGAGAAATTGACTCAGTTCTGGCACCAAAATTTCAAAATGGCAATTCTATCTTACCATGAACCGTGAAAGGACTAAACTTGCTTATTCTGGAGAAGAGAATGCAGGAGGATCATGAGTATTGGGAGGGAGAGGATGATCTCACACACAAATACAGGCAGGGTTACATGAAGAAAGGGGCAGGCCACTTCGGTGCGGCACAGATTATAGAATTGATACCAACAGGAAAAAGATAAATGGTGGAAGACATTTGGGTTTATAAAAGACTTAAAAAAAATAAGACTTTTCACACATCTGGCACTGTCACTTGATGGAATGGCTGCCATCCGAGGTAGGGAGGCCACCAGAGATGCTGCCACCAGGGTTTCTGATTTAGTAGGAGGCTGGGTGAAAGGACTAACATGAAGAAAAATGCCCAAGAGTAAGCCAACCACACTGAGCTCAGTGGTGGGTCAGCAAAGCCAAGCCTATGAGGGGCTGGGCGTCTGGGAAAGGCATAGAAGGAGAAGAGGAAGGGCATTTCCCTATGCGTGGGAAGATGGAGGAGAAGAGGAGCCCAGTCTCTCCAACTCACTTGGCCCAGGTGGTAGGGAGGTGGACATTTTTGTGGTTATTCACCTGTCGGAGCTGTGTAAGTCCCCACTGTGTGACAGGTGGTGGAGAAGGCCATTGTCCTCTCTCCCGACTCCCAAGCAATTGTCCACAGGCACATGACTTAGATTTGTCCCACTGGAGGACCCTGGCTGGCACTATGACCCATGAGAGGGTGATAGCAAGAGACAGGGACAGACAAAACTAGACCTAAGAGTCTAACAATGGAGGAGGGGTGTCTGTGACATGATTGGTGTCTTTGGCCATCTCGTCTCCCTTAGGTTTTGTCTTTTTTTTATTTATTTAATTTTTAAATTTATTTATTTATAATACCTTTATTTTATTTATTTTTATGTGGTACTGAGGATAGAACCCAGGGCCTCACATGTGCTAGGCAAGCGCTCTACCACTGAGTCACAACCCCAGCCCGCTTTTTGTCCCTTTTTTCAAGTCCAGACTCAACACTCCTGGTGGCTTCTGTGAGCTTTGCTGTATTCTGTCACTAAGTTTCTTGTTTAGCTTAAATGAGCCAGAACTGTTTTCTGTTCCTTGTAACCTGAAAATCCTGTTAGGATTGGAGAACTGGGGTTTTAATTGCTATTTTGCATTGTCCTTAGTCATACATGAGGGTGAAATTTTTAGAAAAATCCATAGTTCCTAATGTTGCTTCCATTTGGACAACTTGTTTAAAAAATGAAGTTCTCTTTCCTAATTTTACCCCTACCTCCTCCAATTGTTCCCAAAATTCAGAAAGAATAAATCTGGGGGCGAGGGTGAGAAAAAGCCTGAAGCACATTTTTTTTTCTCTCTTTTAAAGTTCCAGGTAATTCTAACACAGACTTTTAGGAGTTGAGCATTGGCAAATGGGGTTCCTAAGCAAAGAAAAATGACTGATACCATTTTACACAATGTCTCTGTGTTGAATTTTACTAAAATCTTTTTGCACCATTTTACTAAGGTTTTTTTTTTTTTTCAACCTTCTATTTTTCTTTTTAGACCAAACTTGACCAGCCTACAAGCATCGACAGCATTTCCTTTCCCACTTCTCCTTGTCAGCCTGCTGTCACATGAAACCACCCCATCCCACTCACCTGCTTCCTCTGTTCTACCTGTGCTGTCTGGGAATATACTTCACATTTGCTCTGCCTATACAGATCCTGCTTTTGAATCAAGGTCCTATTTAAGAACAGCTTTTTCCATGAACTCTTTCCTAACAATTGCAACCTCAGGCCATGCAGAGAATTATATGATCAGAGATAGAAGCACCCTCTAGTAAGTAAGCATGTGCATCCGTTATCATGTCATTGAATCACATACTGATTAATTTTACATTCTATGTAAATGTTCTCTGTATTTGTATTCCATGTCTCTCCAAATCTGCACATTTTCCTTAAGCAATTCCAAGAAGACATAGTTGATGCTTAACATCAAAGTTAATTATCATGACTAAGTTCCTTTGTTGTCAAGCAATATCATTTTCTGGAGAGAAAATAAGACTTCATCCATTTGGGGATAAGTCTTTGTTGGAACAGTTGCAGAAACTTTCGACAGATATTCAGATCTGTCTGGTTCTTAACGTAGGCTGGAACACAAGGTCGAGAACCCTGCCATTCTCAAAATGACAGATCTTGAAAGTATGTCACCACCCAGAACAGCAGAAGCACGAAAGACAGTTACTGCCTTTCAGCAGACAGAACAACATCCTCTGACTTACTTGTACCAACTTGCTCACCCAAAGGATTCCTGGCTCTAGAGTTTAGACAGGAAGTGGCTATGAAATGGGCAGAGGGCAGAAAATGATTCAGTAATGGGTCATCAGAGCTACTGTAATCAGGAAATACAGAAATGATATATTTCTATGAGAATCCTGATTCCTCTATGTGTCCCCAGTAGTCCTTCATTTGTTTGGTAAGGCATTTCTTCTACCTGTAATGATTTCACTTTAAGTCACTCAGAAGATATGTAAATGATTTGGGAGATAATATAATAATATTGATGCTGCTGAGACCACCTTGAAATGACATACTTGGCTGGTACTTTCTTTCCCAAATCCTTCTACGGAATTTCACTTGATTTTCACACCAACTTTTTAAGGGAATCAGTGCAGATAGATGCATCCTCCTTTTACAGAGAAGTTGAGGCACTGAAGGATGAAGGGGTCTAATGAAGAGCACCCTGGCTATTCTGGGGGCTCTAGTTCATCAGCTGTGAAGCATCGGGATGGTTTATGTCACTCATGTTTTAGTCTAGAATGAAGGGATGAGGCTTGGGTTGAATCTGTCCCAGCACCCTACATATTGGGGCACTTGATCATCATAGTCTAATGCAATCACCACAAAACAAAGCCCCTTGGGGCTTAGAACCATGAGTCTAGTCAAGAAGAAAGGAGTATATCTTGAGTGTGGTTTTCATATTCTTCACCTACTAGTTTCCAAACTGTTCAGTCCTGGAACCCCCATGCTAGTTAGCCAGTTCATCTTGTAGCCTCACTTTCCTTGTTCCTAAAATGAGGGCTGTGGGCTTGAGGTAACAGATCCACAGCAGTGGTTTCCAAATTTGGCTGATTAAAAGAAAAATCTGGAGAGTCTTTTATTTGAAGAAGGGGGGAAAAAGACTGTAAGTTGATACATGTTCATCATGTAAAAGATTTAAGCAAAACAGAGAAGCATAAATAAGATAAGTGGTTGCCAATGAACCCATAACTGTTGACGGCAGTGCTACAAAACTATTCTGAAACAGGTGGCCACCATCAAGGACTCCTCTGCTCCTGACGAATGTTTTGCAGATGTGACTCTGGATATCATGCAGACCCATGAGATGGGGCCCAGCAATTCATGTTTCATAGAATGTCTCTTGTGAGGCATCCTGTCTCCCGGGAACGGTATTTAGGAACTGGGGGAATAGATGATTCTTAAGCATGCTTCCTGTGGAAATCGGTAGTCATTTATCAACAGGGATCTGTTCTGAGAGATGCAGCATTTTGTGATGCATTCATTATTATTATTTTTTAATATTTAGTTGTCAATGGACCTTTATTTTATTTATTTGTATGTGGTGCTGAGAATCAAACCCAGTGCCTCACACACGCTAGGTAAGCAGTCTACCACTGAGCTACAACCCCAGCTCCATGACACACTCATTCTTATAAGAATATCATAGAGTGTACATAAACTAACTATATGGCTCTGCTATAACTATGCAGTATAATCTATGGGACCCCATTGTATCTGTTGTTGATAAAATGTTGCTATGTGTGCAGCACCTCTGTCTGGGAGAACTCTTCAGGCACAAGGTGCTACCTATGTTCCTCAGGGCTGGAACTGACCCAATTGGGGAGACAGGGAATTGACCCCACAGTAGAAAACAGTGGGAAGATTTTTGCTTTTGTTTTTAAACTAAGAAAGAGAGTAGGAATAGTAGAAGGAGTCAGGGTTGCCCTGCAATGGCTCTGTGCCTGACCCCATCCTTACATCCTTCCTCTCAGAGACAACCTGCACACCAGTGGGTGGGTGTGTGGGTGAGGAGACCCAGGAGACATCTGGACTCAGTCCACTGGAGCAGCTAGCTTTGGTCTCAGGAAGGCAGAGCCTGGAAATATGGAAGGCTCAGCCGAATATCTGGGGGTGGGGGTTCCCCACAGAATAGGGAAAACAAGGGAGGGAGGGTCTCAATAAAGGCAGCCCAAAGACTGAAAATTCTGGTGTGATTCCTCAGTCCTATATATGAGAGAAGACACTAAGTCTAGATTTCTAGAACATTCCTTAAGATTCATTCCATGTGAACATGTCTTTTATATTCCACTACCTCTCTCTGGGGAATATAGGACTAAGATGATAGAGACAAACAAGAAAGAAGAAAGAAAGAAAGAAAAGTGGCAGTAGCATATCTGGTCACACTGGAAGGATCCCACCACTAGGAATTAATAAATAATTGGGGTTTGGATTGGTTGGTGCCAGTCTCCCGGGAGTTAAATTAGCGTAAGTCAGTCTCCAAGCAACTGATATCCAATGCTGTCTATATGCCTGAGGTTATCTGGACCTCTGTGGCCACCCTGAAGCCACAGCTGGCTGTGTGACAGTGGTTTGACCAAGGTCAATAGCATACTATTAGGAAATATTGGTCAGGACTGGGGGCTCTGGAATAGTTAAAGAGAGTGGCTTAGGTACAGTGCCTACCCCTCCTCACCACTGCCATCCTATGCCAAAGGACTTTACTCTAATTAACAAATATCTATAAAATTTTTTACAGAGATAGAAGGGAGCAGAGGCACTCGCCTGTAATATCAGTAACTCGGGAGGCTGAGACAGAAGGATCCCAAGTTTGAGGCCAGGCTGAAAAACTTACTGAGACCCTAGCTCAAGATAAAATAAAAAGGGCTGGGGATGTAGCTCAGTGGTAGAGTGCCCCTGCTTCAATCCCCAGTACTGCAAAATAACAAAAACAAAACCCAAAAAACCTTACAAAGATATACAACTTGCATCATCATCTAAGAATACACTTATCAAAATATACTTTGGGAAAGAAAAACGCCTCATGCAGTGCTCCTCAGTGCAGAACATCCACCACACACATGTCCAGGGATCGGATGGTAATCCTGTCTTCCTCCAGTCTGAGACTGGCGGAGGTAATTGGCTGCAGACAGGCAGCTGTTGCCGGCTGTGCACAGCTCACCTGGTTCACACCTGCCCCAGAGCTCAGGAAACGGCCCCTCAGAGGCTTCAGCTGCAGTGGCTTCCCAGGGAATGTATGTCACACCAGGAGACACGTGCTACTCTGCTACCCCACCCTTCACATGGCACTCTCTCCCAGGGGCTGAGCTTCCATCCAGTTAATTTCCCAACCTGGCAGTAACTGTGAGTTCCAAACGAAGCAACATATGTACTTAGAAACAGGTGAAGTTGTCTTTGGGGGTTTTCTCAATTTTCCCCTCCTGGGACAAGTCTTCCCCTAACCAAGTATTAGAATAGTTAAGCTATTACTTACACCTAAGATTTATGAACATTTGGGAAGTGAATTTGGAAAGCACAGGCCTTTATTTGGGGTTGTTACAGTCTACAGCCTGGCTAATCTGAATTTGTTAGAAAAGCAGAAATCTCAAGCCCCACCCCAGGTCTACTATATAAGAACCTGAATTTTATTAAAATTCCCAGGTGATTCACAGGCCAGAACATACCACAATATCCTGGGTAATTTTTTTTTTTCCTCCTGGCAAATGAAAATCTGAGTACTAATAGCCTTTAAGGTCAGGGAGTCTGTTTCTTTGTTACTATTTTGTACCATAAAGTTCTCTAGCGATCTGGTGGAGGCTCAAAATAGTATTTTAAAATGCATAAGATAAATAGAATTACAAGGAAAACCAATTAGGCTGAAATATGATATCCTAAATATTTTAAATGCTTAATATTGTAACCTACGTGTGCTTCTTTGTTACCACATTAAATTCCAAGATCTAGCAACAAGTTTTCTAGCTGGCATGTTTTCACAGTAGTAATGAGCAAGTATGAAGTTAGGAGACAAATGCCACAAATCACATGCATCATTTTCTTCTGGCCACAAAGAGCGACTGCTAATATCATTGTACTTTGTTGCCTACATCAACAGCTGAAGAAAACACAAAAATTGAACTAGAGTGACAATAAACATTATGTTTTCTTCACATCCCAGTTCGCGGCCCCCTAAAATCTCTTAATAGAATCTATAATAAAAGGAAGAGATGCTTAAAGATTTTATGTAAGAGGAATGAAAAGAATGTTGTGCTCTGTCTCTTGGTCTAATCTTAATTTGAGCATGAACTGATCAAATCACTTCCTTCTCTGATTACTCCCGCTCTTACCTTGTCAGTTTCTGTCACCCAGCATCCGCACAAGATCCTCACACTAGATAAGCACTTGGATGTGTAACAAGTACTGGGGATCAAACTCTTCAGGTTGGATTCTAAATATTTCTGAAACAGACCTGTCACACTGCACTCTGAATACCATTGCCCAGGGAAACTAAAATCCTCTCGTTTTTGTAAGGAAGTTGCCCTCTCTATCCGCATAGGTGCTTCTTCTCAAATGCGACTTTAATAATCACTGACATCAAGTGCTGAATGGTATCCCTGTTCTGCCCAACACCTGGAGCAGGCTCCCTGCCTTTTGGATCAAAAGCACCTTTCCTGGGTAGTTTTGGTGCCAAGAGAAAGCAAAACTTCCCACAGCCTTATCAACTGTGGCCTTCAAAATCATATTCATTTCCAGGGAAAGCCAAAATAGATTTGTCTCTGGGTTTCAGAATTGTCCACCCATCTTCATCGCTCTGAAGCTATTTTTCCCCTCCTAGTCATCAAGGTACCATGAAAACAAAATGAACTGGGCACACCACCTTTGGAGGTTCATCTGACTCTCGGTGTGGACTCTCACAGGATAGCTGCTACCAAGGAGGCATTTCTGTGAGAAAACAAATCACGCCAGTGTGTTTGGACCAGGTGTTTACAAAGAAAAGAACTACAAATGGAGACACGTGGCTTTACACAAAAATGTCCCAGCTATGTCCCAGATCCATGAAATAGCCAGCCATAGCCCTTGTACTTTCCTAGTAAGTGTGTATGTGCACATATTCATGAAAGCACACGTGCACAGCATGAGAGCACTCACACTCACATTTTCCTCACCTAAGTTTGCTCACCAGAAAAGTAGATTTCTAACCGTAATGGTCCAAACATCGTGTCATTATTTAGTTGCATTATCTTTATCTAGTTCTGCATCTACCACGATTCCAGGGCTAATAATCCATGATGGTTGATTTTGGTTGTTAAGTTGATTGGATTGAGGGATGCTCAGAGAATTGGTAGAGCATACTCTTGGTGTGTCGCAGAGGACGTATCTATAGAAGACTGGTGTATGCATAAGGAAACTTAGACAAGAAGATTGTCCTGGATGTGGGCGGCATCATGCAACGGGATGGAGCCTCAGACAGGACAAAAACCTGGAACAAGGGAGCCGTTTGCTCCAGCTTGCATACCCCTCCTGGAGCTTCTGTTGCCATCAACACCAGATTCAGGTTCTCCAGCCTTTGAACATGGACTTGCACCAGTGGGTCTCTGGGGACTTTTGGGCTTTGGGTCTCAGATGAGGGTTTCATCACTGGCTTCTCTATTTCTTGCTTTGAGGCTTCTGGCTTTTTGGGTTGCAGGCTCTTTGGCCTGCAGACAGTCATGGTGGGATTTTTCAGCTTCTGATGGTATGAGTCAATCTAATAAATCCCCTCATACGTATTCGATTGGTTCTGATTAATACATAACCTAAGATGTGGTCATAAGGTGGAAGCAGAGGAAACCTCACAGACTTAAGAGTCAGCCTGTGAGTAAAAAGAACGTATCGCAGCAAATCACATCACAGTAAAATTGGCACCGTTTTATTTACTGTCACTGGCTTAGAAAGGTGACTATTTGCAAGCTTTGGTATCTCAGCTTTGAGATTACTTCTAGAATGGATAAAGAACCCATAGGGGGAGAAAAAAACCACTGGAACTAGCAGATTCTCTTCCTATTCTGAAATCCCAACGGCAACAAATGTAATTAATTAAGCCACCAGAACACTGTAGAGCTGACTGGTAATTCTCGGCTCACTTTTAAGATGCAATGTTACATTTTTGCTACCCTAACAAATTCATTAAGTGTGTCTAATGTCTTAGTATCATGAAAGCAGCAGGATGTCCACCAAAGTCTGGTCAGGGTAGTGGGATCCCAATATAATCCTCATGCACCAAGATCTCCCCAAGTAAGTTCCTCAGCTTCAGTGTTCTTGGACTCCTTTGAGGGATAAACTGAAGTCAAGCAAGTTCTAGCCTGTAAATGGATTGTGCAAAGGGCTTAGCGTTACAAATCCAAACTGCATCCTTTATTTCTACTACCTTTTTTCCTGCAGCACTTAGAGGTAATTTTCTGTTTCCCCTCCAGGTCTTTATTGCTCCCCTGCCAAAACTATCTTGCTCTGTTACAATAAAATACCTGTGATGTTTTCCAAAGCCAGCAGCTTACCGCCAACAGTCCACGGGCTACCCCACAGGCAGCAGTTGGGGAACTTGTCTAAGTGTTGCAAGCAGAAAGCGAAGGTGGAATTTGGCAAGTTGCAAGTCAAATGGGAGGTGTCTTGGGAGGCTGGCCTCCTCTGGCTGAGGGAGTCGGCCAGCAGGGAAAAATATGAACACTTTGGCCAAAGAGGCAGAAATAGGAGCAAAAGGCATGAGTGAAAGGTTGCTGTCCCATTATGAGCACCGCATGGGACTCCTGAGCTCAAAGGAAGGCCAAGGGTGCAGCATTCGAATTCCCTCTTGCTCCCCACTGGCTTGGCTCCCCATTCATGTTCTGATTTACATAGGAATTCTAACTTGTTCTCTGCAGGGCCACTCTTTTGGGAGGTGGGGAGGAGAGTTTGTAAGAACATTGCTCCAAGTTTTTGTTGTGAGGGCACGTCCTGCAAAACTAGAACACAAGACCACTTGCTCTCTTTAAAAGGAGCAGCCTGCAAACCTGCAAACCCATGGTCTGAGGAGTCTCGCTGAAATGGAGGCTTATCACCAAGTGGATTCTCCAGGCCTCCCCATGCCTCCTTCAGAGCCTCCGTTCTGCCAATTTCCAACTTGGTTTCTACTTCTAATTTGGGAAGAAAATGAGTGTGAAATTAGAAAGGTAAAATGATGGTCCAACTGCATCTGGCTTTCAGCCTGTCTGATAGCCTCCAAATCATGAAATTATAAAAAGTATGGACTATGGGTTGAGCCTTCTTTTTTAGCAAATGAGTCACTCTTGGTCCCTCTCAGTGCTGCTCCACTGGCACATGAAAAATACAGGTGTCCTGATTCTTCAGGAAGAGATCATGATATGGAGGGCAGACCCAGACTCCCAGGTCACCCACTTCCTTGGCCTGACTCGTTCGTTGCACAGGGACCTTGTATTTAAACAGAGACTGGGAGCTCACACCATGCCCTACCCGGGCTACCTGTGGAGTCACAGTGTGGCCTTGCACCCAGGCACTCCTGGGTTTAACAAACCTTTGCAGGAGGCAGCAAAGCCAACAGAAGACCTTATGGTGGCACACACTCCATCTCTTCCTGCTCTGCTACACGAGCAGATACCACGTTAAGATGACATCTTGTTCTCCAACCACTGATGCAGGAGTAGACCTATGCTTCTCCGTCCCCACTGCAGGAAATGTAGAGAGAGCATGTTTGGAAGTGGGAGAATGTGTTATCTAAAGAAGTCCTTAAGGGGGCATGACTTGTGTGGGAACACAAAACCTGGCAAAACACTGCCTGCTAGCCGCTGGCTGTGAAATTATTGATTCCCCTTCAAGGACATATTGAGGGTTTTCTCTAAGTCAGAATCATAGGCTATTCCTTTCCTCTAGATTTACACACTTTTGCACATATAATATGCACATCTAGTTTGGTATTTTATTCCATTCACTGCCATAAAAAACTTGACTAATAGATGTCAGACTCCAGCCCTGTTCAACAGCCAGAGGGAAGGGGCAGATGCTCCTGCTTTAAGCCAAACACTTAGCCCTCCCAAGGCTGTGAAAGTGAGCTGGCTCATGATGATTGTGCATGGCTTGCACTCTAGGGGTCGGATTCTTACTGCCTGGTGTTTCTGTGTCTTTACCCAACCTGGCTGCCTGGCGAGGAAGTGAAAGGGCTCCTCATTACCCTGAGACACTGGGAAGTTCTAGAGCTCTGGCATATGCACCGTCAACTCTCAGAGAAAGCTGTCACTGCTGCTCTACTCAAGGTCTTCTGGGAACCCAAGCTGACTCTTTGCCCCAGAGTCTGCCCTACCGAGCCTGGCCACGCAGCAACACTACCTCTTGGGTAAACTCAGTGAATTCCTTCATAAGCTCCAGCTCAGAGTCCTTACCTCCCCTCACTTGGGGAGTCCAGCCTCAGTCTGGTTGGCTTCCAGTTGAGTTTCAGCAGTTACGCAAATTAGGTTTCTGACTGTGTCTGAAATTCCAGTGCATACAGGAACAGCAGGTTGCTTAATCTCTAAATTCAGAGCCAACCCCTTTGCTAAATACAGACCAGGCACTGCCTGGCTCTCATGGTAGGTTAAAGGACCCACCCTCCCGCGCTGACAACCCGACTCCTCAACAGTACAGGCGCCATCTTGTTGTTCAGGCTTTACCTCCCACAAGGCGCCATACTGTTCCTATCTTCATCCTTCCTCCCTTGTTTTCCACCATCAAGTTAAGCCCCTCCCTCCTCCTTCTCTACTGACAGCATCCAATTTCCAAATACAGGAGGATAGATGGCTAAAATGTCCTGGAGAAAATAATTTAGCCTCAGCCACTTTATTCTCCTTTTCCAACGACAGCCTCCTTGTGAGAAGCTTTCCCAACTTTCTGCAATGGACAATAAGCTCCTTACACAAGTCAGCTCTATATCCAGGCCTGCAGTTTTGACACAAGTTAAACATAAACAAGGTCACCAGATTTTCCTCTTCCCTTATTGGAAATGACATTAACAATGAAATACTGTGCTGGGTAGAGAACTATGTTCAGGGGTAAGGTTGGCAGACTTGCAGTAAGCTTTCTTAGAGAGCCATAAAGAAACATTGTTTTAAATACAAGAAAATATGATATTCAGTTAACATTCTGTCTTTTTTTTATTACAGAAAATACCTTTTCAAAGTGACAACACCAATCACTCAGAGATTGTGGAAGTCTGGCTAGCATTCAGTCCATCGAGAAAGAGGGAAGTGAGTGATTTTTGTGTCATGTTAGCAGAGTTTTATTCTCCACTGGGTTCCTTCAGTGGGGCATATGGTTGGTGTCATGTGGGTTCACAAATCAGGGGACAGGGTGAAAATCCAGCACAGGCACACACTTCATCTGATACTTGTTCACCACTGTTTGAACCCTGAAGAAAAATGTCAACATTCTGACTTCCAAACCTAACCTTTTGGAGGTAATAGTGCCATTTAGTACAGACAAGAAACCAAAAGCAGTTCCTCAAACCACAGTCTATTCAAACTGCTGGGCACCTTATGAGCTGTGTTGACCCACTGTTCACACTACTCACAACAAACATTTTTTTCTAAAAGGTCAGATGGTCAATAGTTTGGGCTTCATAGACCACAGATGCCTCTATCTTATATTCTGCCTTGTTTCTTCAGCTTTTTAAAAAGCAAAACACATTCTTAGCTCCTGGGCCATACAAAACAGTCTAGGTTAGGTTGGATTTGGTCTTGGGCCAGTTTGCTGACCTCTGACTGTTTCCAGAATGGACCCTGAAAAGGATCCTGTCTCTCAGTTCAGCTTAATTCACTGCAGACAGCGGTGATCTGGGACAGCTCAGTCTGAAGGATGGGAGACAAAGGGTGAACAGGTGGACAGTAGGCAAGAGCAAGGGTGTGACACAGAAGTTTAGCTGTGGAATGCTAAACAGAGGAAAGAAATTATACAGAGGAAAAGACAGCAGCCAGGTAGCTTGCCTTGACTGTGCACAACCATTCTCCAGCCTTCCTGTCCTAAAGTGCAAAGCCCCAAGAGCTGGCCACTGCAGGACAAGGGTGATAACTGGCCAGTAAACAGTAACCCAAACTCCCACATCTGCATGCACAGACACAGCCCTAAGGCTAACTCTTCCTCAAAGAGCTCAAATCAAGGAGTTTTATATTCAGGATGCAATATTCTAACTAAAACACAGTTCTCCACCTACCTCTGATGTCCCCCCCTCCCCGGAACACACCATTTCCAACCTTCTTCCCATCAGCTCAATTCTATAGTGCTCTGACCATGTCAGTGGAGGGGGAAGCATGTCAAATTACCCCAACGCCTGGGAGAAGTCAGCTGGAAATGGTTCTGAACCTCAGGCTAAGATGGTCTTTATTCTGTTCTGCTTCTCTTATCACAAACGCCAAGCCTTGACACAGAAAGTGTGCTCTGAGACTCGGCTACAATCACCGGAGCTATGAGTTGGTTTTTAAATTATCCTTGTATATGGCTGCAACCATGGTCTTCCCCGATTATTCTCTGCTGCTGAGCGCAATTACATCACTGTGACAATTTCCAACCCACTCCATGACACATATTCAGGATCCACACCGTATTTTCTCCCTACTTTTCAATTCCCTGACTTGGAGACTGGGCAGAGGCTGCCTACCTTAATGGAGAAAACATTAGTGCATTTGGGCTTCACTGTGGATCCCAGTCAATTGCTGTACATTTCACAGCTGCTAGACATCCACCTCTTTTCTTACAAGAGCCAGCAAAAATTAGCAAGCCCCTCATTGGCTCTGAAATATGAAAATGTAGCAATAATCAAGTCAGAAAATCAGTTTCTGGTCAATTCTCTTCAAAGTATTTGTTCTAAAACAGAATGTCTACGGTTCATTTATCATCTGCCAGCTTAAAAATTGCTTTTAACTAAAATTCTGCATGATTTTCTGTGTTTTTCTTTTTAAAGCAACCCTCAGAATATAAAACTGACATTTGGTTATCAAATTAGTGGCTGAGAAAAACTCTTGTTCAGGCAGATATCAGCACAATGCAGGCTACGTCTGTTTCTTATGTCAATATTATCTGCTCATTTTCCATACACTTTTTTTTTAAAAAAAGAATAAACTTTCCGAAGGCAAAAGTTGTGTTTAGAGAGAAGATATGATTCTCTGTGCTGCGCATGTCTCTCCTACCTGCTTCATGAGCTGATCGGGTGAATGTCCTCCGCTGGGCTTCCGTAGCCACTTACACAGGACACACTCCAAAGTTTGTTAGGCTTTCTTTCCCTTCTCCATTCAGTTTCTTTAAAGTAGTGGGTTATTGACTATCAACAAAAACGTGAGCCATGCCAGTGTGTGTTCCGACTTCCTGCCAGCGCCCCATGCTCTGCTGGGCATAGAACAGATTTTCTCTCTCTCCTCCCATCTCACCTCTTGAGCTCCAGAGCCCCACCCACCCTCAGCACTCAGATCATTTTTCATTTATGAGTGCATCCAGCTACTCCGTGCATGTAAGAGAATGAGCCAATCCTTGCTCTGCCAACCTACTGGATCTGTGCTGCTAAAAACAGCTTTAATTTTCTGGGAGTACAGAGGAAAACGAGACCCTGGCAGAAGTCACCCGTGACCTCCTCTTACAGGTATCTGCAAATCAGCTCTTCCATCAGCAAAGGACATGCACCTTGGCAATAGAAGCACAACAGCTTTGTAATACAGGTACAGGCCAGGAGGTGGACTGAAGAGTTCGGGCATGAGACAACTAAAAATATACCAAAGTGTATATTTCACATATACTAAAAAGGCAAAGCCAGGACAATGCCAAGAAACTTTCCACCCAGTGACCTGACACTTCACATTGAATTCAAAATATTTCACACCTATTAACGGGCCATTTTTTTTTTCTATTGCATTCAAATGGGTACAAGAATGGAGCGTTTATTTTGTAATAAATTCATTGGTGAATAAGAGCTACTTGTCGCCATAACACCAAATCTACAACTTTTCAAATCCAACTGAGCTCCCATCTTCTATTAAGACCACTACCAGCAAAACCAGAGATGATCTGTCAACGCGTGAGAACACTTAATCCTACCACAATGTCAACAATTACAAAGACCGATTTGGTTTCTGTACGACATTATCAAGAAGCAGACACCGTTAAAAATAATTCCAATGTACATTTGGGAGGGACAAAAGAGGCACCAACACTTTCTCCTTATTGCAGCCATTCTCAGGTCATGCTTGCAGAAAAATCAGGACTCCCAGATTACTGTCTTTTTAAATCTATCCATTTATTTTGGAATTTTATCTGATACAGACTTTCCTTCTGTGAACTCCATATTGTCATATCCTAGCTCCAATCACCCCCAAATTATTTCATTTTCTGATAGATTGGTAGCTGGACTCGTCTTGGTTTTTTGGTTGTTGTTATTAGATGGTTACCATATCTCCTAAGAAGAAACTTATACATTTTCGCATATGCTCTAAATGGGTTCCCTTCATCCTGACACCCCAACGCAACATCTTTGGAAGAAAATTTAAAAATAAAGAAGGAAAGAAAGAAAACAGGTGATTTATGTTTTATGGCAGAGACAGGGAAGATACAGAGGCATAGTGTATGTGGTGGAGCAAGAGTGAACTGAAAGGAAGATGAGCACCTAGGCTCCAACCACTCAGGGAACCCCAGACCCATTTGAATTTTCACATGCAGTGCAAGAGGCTTCCTGGGACTTCCCTTCCTATTTCAGGAGGGAGTGGACTCTGCTGAGTTAAAGGCAAGGAGAATGCAATCCCAGCTGCTCTGGAGGCTGAGGCAGGAGGATGGTGAGCTCAAACCCAGCCTCAGCAATGGCGAGGTGCTAAGCAACTCAGTGAGAACCTGTCTCCAAATAAAATATAAAATAGGGCTGGGTATGTGGCTCAGTGGTTGAGTGCCCCTGAGTTCAATCCCTGGGACCCCCACCCCCCAAAAAAAAAGGCAAGAGAAGGAAGTCTATTTTTTTTTTTAAAGAAGAAGAGGCAAAGTGAGGGTTAAAATTTTCTTGGCCCATGACCAAACTGCAGTCCTAGCAAGAGGTAAAATCTGCCTATAGAATATTCTCTTCAGTGTTAGTGTGACATCTGCCAAAAATCTATGGTAAAACCAGTTATTCTACCTGTCTTTGTCCTGTTTTCTCAAACAAAGGGTGGATAATATAGAACATAAATTTTTGCTTTAAGGGGAACTGCTGCTGACTACCCACATTAGCCACGTAGCACATACTAGAATGCAGGAAGTACATAAGCCATCTCTCCACCTGAGGTTTCTGGGGAGTTTCTGGAAAGCTGTCCATGGTAGCAGTTAGGAGCTCTGCCCTCTGATTGTCCCCCTTGGTCCCCAGGCGTAGGACACCAGTGTGCACCTCTCTGAGCTGGTAAGGGTCGAGTGGTACACTTAGTTCCACCTCCCACTGTGGGGATGTGGAAACAAGACCCCAAGAGAGATGAGGAATCTTGCCAAGGTCACAGAGCATATTAGTGAAGGTTAGAGTCATGTGCTAACTTGCATGCTAAGGCCAGTTGGATGAGATGTGAATCTTGTAGTCAAGAGCTACAGGCAGGAGCTCAGTTATGGCTCTCCAGCTGGTTCCAAAGCCCAGCCTAGGGATATACCTAAGACTCTCCTAACAGCAAAAGCAGAACAGTAACGTGGGGAGTGTGAGGAGGACAGGTGGCTACGGAGCGATTCCAGCAGTCCCCAGCAGGGAAGGGGGATGAACTAAACCACCAAAGCCAATGGACATTCTTGGGTGTATACACAAGAACTGAGAGCAGGAACACAAAGGCTTTTACACACCCATGTTGACAGCAGCACTATTCAGAAAGTCAAAAGGTGGCAGCAACCCAGGTTTCCACTGATGGATGAGTGAATAAACAAAATGTGGTATAAACATACGACGGAATATTATTCAGCTGTAAAAAGGAAGGGAATTTGGATACATGCTACAGCGTGGATGAGCCCCGAACAGACATGCTAAGACGATATGCCAGTTGCAAAGGGACAAGTGTTGCATTATTGTACTCATGTGAAGAACTTAGTCAAATTCATACAGACAGCAAGTAGAACGGTGGTTGCCAGCAGCGGAGGTGTGGGTGGGGTTACTGGGTATAGAGCTTCAGTTTTGAAAGAGGAAAAAGGTTCTGGAGAAGGACGGTGGTGATGGTTCGCACAGCAATGTGAATGCCACAACACTGTATACTTAAAAATAGTCAAAATGCTAATTTTTATAGTATGTATATTATTTTCTAAAAAGCCAATGGAACTTGGATTTTCTTTATAATTTCCCTTCGCCTACCTCGATGGCTATTATGCGTCTCATTATCAAAGTTGCAAAATGTAAAGGCTATCACACGCCATTAAATAAAACTCCTAAATGACCTTGGAAATAAGAGGAAGCACGAAGGTTTCCCCCTTCCGTTTCCTCATGCCCCACTCCACACGAGTCACAGTCATGAAAGCAAACAGGGTGCTCAGTGTGTGTTCCTGTTCTGTGACGGGAGATGGAGTATCAGTGCTGACGGGGAACACCCTGTGGATTTTGCAAGCTAGGAGAGCCCTGGCCAGCCATTGCAGAGAGTTCACGAGCACCTCCAAGAAAGCTGTGGCCTGCCTCTCTCCTCCACCAAGTCCCCTTAGAGCTTGCAATGCCACTCGCCTCGCAGCTCTGGCAGCATATGCTGAGGTCAGAGTGCTTTTTGGTATTTAATTGTACACAGATCTGTCTCTTAGCTGTCAAATCTGCCCAATTAGGCCATAAGCCTCTGGGGGACAGAGGTACCTCCAGCTCTCTGACCAGCTCTTCTCAGCCTCCTTCCCCCTGCCAGGCCAGGCAGGGATGTGGATGGGCACCTGCTTCTCCCCCTCACCCTCTCTCTCCTGTTCTCTGGGTGATGCCCTCTATTTCCATGGCTATAATAACCATGTAAGAGCCACCAACCCTCAGTCACCATCCTTCTTCTGAGCTTCAGACACAGACCTCTGCCTACCCCCTACCCGGATTCAGCTGGATGTCTGCAGATACCTCAAACTCAGCATGCCTTGAAATGAAGCCAGTTATGCTCTCCCTGGAACACGTTCTTCCTCCGGGACTTCCTCTTCCAATGAATGCCAGTCCTTAGTCACCCAAGCACAAATGAGTCGTCCTTGACTCCTCCCTCCCTAGAAGTTCAGGTCTTGTCGACTCTCGCACCTTTCCCCTCCCCTATGTTGATTTCAGGGCTTTGATTCCTAACTTTTCTCACTTCCTCAGCTGTCTACCCTGCACACTGAGGTTTCCCATGGCAAATACAGAAAATCTGCTTCAAGTGCTCAAGTGCTGTCTAGCACTGTCTAGCAATGTCTCCTTGGCCCCAAAGACAGAGCCTAAGCATCCCTGGATGGTTCTAAGACCATTCTTGGTCCAGCCCCAGTGCCCTCACCAAAAAACCCACTGCACACACATACATGATTGCTGCTCTTCTTCATGTATCTGCTTTTACATGAACCAGAGATCCTTACTGAAAAGTTCTGACCCCACAGCAGACACTTGCAACATTTGCAGACATTTTTAGTTGTCAAAATGGGGATGGGTGGGGGTGGGGATTTGCTGCTAGCATCTAGTGGTAGAGGACAGAGATGCTGTAAACACTTCTGCACAAGACAGGGCCCCACGACCAAGAATCATCGATAGTATGCACCAGATGGGTTCTTAGAATGCTACAGTATACTGTATTTATAATTACCACGACTGCTTCCTGCTCTAGGGGCTGCAAGCATAGATGTTGGCAGGGTGCAAAAAAAAATTATATGAATGAGAGGAAAGGTAAAGCAAAGCAATAGGGGGATGTTGGGGACTGGAGCAGAATGCCCTTCCAAAGCATTCAGTCTCAAGACTCTAAAAACACTGAGCTCAATCACGCAGCAAGAGACCTGGTTTATAGCTTGAACGGGGCTCCTGGGCAAGGGTTGGGGATTGTTTTCCTCTCTGGCACACACTTTATTGGAAGTATCGGATCAATATTTATTGAAAAGTCCTCTCTTATATTTCCCTTCAGAGCCCAGAAGACTCCTAAGTTCTAGTAAATAAATGGAAAAAATAGGATGAAACCCTCTTCATCTCAGACCCTTAATACGGTTTTGCTATCCTTTTGAATCTTCTTCTCTAGGTCTCTTTCTCTGTAATTTTTCTAGTGATCCTTAATCTAGTTTTTCTAAAAATACATCCCATAAAATATCATTCTGGGGAGATGCTCTATGGAAAAAAGACTCCATGGTCAAATAAGTCCCTTACTAGTTCTTCCTTCCACTGCTATGTCCAGGTCGGATTGTATCGGAGTTCCCACCCCAGCCTTTTTCATAGTGTAATTTCTTAATATTTGTGGAGCAAGTACTTTGAGGACTTTGAAATATACTTTGAAGCATTCTCCTTGGCTGTTTTGATTTATTCTCCCTTTGCTACGGAGTGCTCTCAGTTTAAACTTCCATTTGTGTGCAAAAAAGTACCAGCTCTCTCCCTGTCCCTCAGTCCCCACCCCTCCACTAGGGACCTCTTCTCTCCTCACCTGTACTCATCCGCCTGTCTTCCCTCCTCACATAGGCATTTTGAAATGGCTCAGTTAACCTCAGGAAGGAGCCATCGTGGCTAAAGATGGAGGGAGCAGAGAGGGTCCTCTTGGGAAAGGGCATGTGGCCAAACAGAAGAACTATAATCAGGGTACCCCAAGGGGCTGGGACAGATGTGTCTGTAGGGCCATCGGTCACCTCCAGCCAACTTTTCAGAATGAAGTTCCATTAACGAGGATTAGGTCAATTTCATTTAAAAAGCATATTTCTTCCAGACATAGTTGAAGCAAAGGATCAATCACTTTTGGGAAAAGAAAGTCTAACTTCAGAGGGGCAGACAGTCCACAGGTCCTCTGAATACCTGCCTGCTGCAGTCCACAGAGAAAGCTGGACTGGCCCAGCCTGTGCCTCCTTGGTCCCTGGAGAAGGACAGACTGCTTAGACCTACCAGTTGGTCATCTCAGTTACCAGATAGCCACTCGGTCCCCACTTCCCAGCCTGGCTAGTCAGTCCAGTTAGTCCTTTGAATTGGGGGTAGTTTTTTTTTCCTTCACAGAAATGGAGACAGTTTGGGTTTTAGAAACTAAATCCAGCTCTATCAAGACTTGAATGTACTCTGAGAAATCCTGCCATACACTTGATGGCCCCCAGGGACAGGCTCCAGGGGTCAGTGAAAACTCATAATTAGTAGCACAGGGGGAATGAGTAATTTCCTGAGCCAATGTCACCAGCCACCTTCAGGTACAGAATTCTCTCCAGTGCCACTCAAGGCTCTGGGATCTCTAAGAAGTCAGTTTTGTCAACATCCCTATGGAGATATCCATTCCCCCAGAGCTTCAGCACAGGATCCCACTGGAGCCCCAAATCAGGGGCTGATGATTAATGAGGGTCTCCTCCAATCACACGGGCTATGCAGACTTGCAGGGCAGATGAGACCCTACACATATGAAAATTCCTGCCACCATAAGGCGATGCACGTGAAATGTGACAGGATGGATAACGGTGGGGGAAGCTCCAGGATTTCCACAGGGAGGTGTCCCCACAGCTGGGAAAATGGAAGTGACTTCAGAGGAAGTGGGTCTTAAGGAAAATCTTAAAGGCTGGTTCTCAGTTTTGATACATTCCCAGCTCTGAGCTCTCCCCTTTACTTATGAAAGGACAGGAGGCTCCTCTCATGGCTGCTCCCCTGGAGACCAGGGCATTCTGGCTCCAGCTCTTCACCTGGCACAGCACCTCAGGGCATGGAACAAGCAAAAAGCAGCTTCTTGCACAGACACCCTGCGAAGGGCATGGCCAACCAGGTTGCTGCCCATGAATCTTGGAGCCCAGATGTGGAAAAGCACAATGAAGGTCACTGTCATAATTCCACTAAAGCTTCGTAGGAGGAAGCAAAAACGGTGGGGGAGTTTGGAAACTCCAACCCTTTCCGCTTTATTTTTACTACAATGACAGTGTCCAATAGCGAAAGCATTGCCATTCATTCAGTTCTCAGAAACTTAAAGGGGCTCCACCATGGCCCCACTTAAACAGGTGCAGGGCAGGCACTGAGGTTATGCAAATCCTGCAGCCCAGTCACTTGCCTGCAGGTGTGATTGAGAAGGGCTAGTGAAACTTCTGTGAACTGGAAATGGGATTTATTTCAGAGTAGTTTCTGCGACTAGTACATTCCTACCCTCACCGTCTCTTCCTTGCTCTTCTGTAAACCCAACAGAGCCAATGCTTAGTTCCTGGTGGAGTGCAGCTTTTTTTTTTTTTTTTAAGTTGTAGATAAATAAAATAAAGGTATTATGTCTATTTATTTGTTTATGTGGTGTTGGGGAACGAACCTAGTGCCTCACACATGCTAGGCATGTGTTCTACCACTGAGCCACAACCCCAGCCCCTGAAGCACAGAGTTTTCAGAGTTCATTGCAGCTGGTCTGTAATTTCCAGATCTCAGCCCACTCTAAGTTTACCAAGTCTCCGTTACACTTAAAAATTATGAGAGCCTTTCTCATTCAAGTGAGGAAGGGTGGAGTCAAGTCCTTGGAGGAAAAGAGTCTATCAAAAACCACATAATGCTCAATGACATGTTTGGGCTCAGAGCTGTATTTTCAAGGTATTTCTCATCTTTACCAAGAAGAAATCTTCTCTTGGAATCACGTTCAGTTCTGTGGTGGTAGGAACTGGCTTTACAAAACCACAGCTTTCAGAAATGTTGTCGAGGAAATTGGGTTGTATATGGAAATTTCTTTCTATGGGTCTCCAAACAATCAGTTATTTGTTCCCTCCCCCTTTTTTTTTCCCACAAGAATTTCTTTAAATAATTGGAGGAGATTTCCCATGGGAATCAGGCAACAGTGACTTCCAGGTCTTAAACTTTTTCTAAAACAATTTAGAAACAAAAGACCCAAGAATGTGCCTGGTTAGCCTGTAACAATGCAAATTCTGGCAATAAGAACAGCAGCTGAGGTGTGAAACTTAGAGTACTTCTAGTACTCAGAGTACTGCTAGTATTTTTTAGTACTTTGAGTACTGAGGTAATGCCTGTATGGTTTGTTCTTTTTTTAAAATTTATTTACTTTTTTTTTTTTGGTACTGGGTATTGAACTCAGGGGCACTTTACCACTGGGCCAAATCCTCACCCCTATTTTTAATTTTATTTAGAGGCAGGGTCTCACTGAGTTGCTTAGTGCCTCACTTTTGCTGAGGCTGGCTTTGAACTTGGGATCCTCCTGCCTCAGCCTCCCAAGTTGCTGGGATTATAGGATGCACCACCATGCCCAGCTAAAATTTACTTACTTTTTATTTGTTCTTTTTAGATATACCTGACAGCAGAGCGTATTTTGACACATTATACATACATGGAGTGTAACTTATCCTAATTAGGATCCCATTCTTGTAGTTGTACACGATGTGGAGTTTCACTGGTTGTGTATTCATATATGAACAGAGAAGAGTTATGTCCGATTCATTCTACTGTCTTTCCTAATCCTATCCCTCTTCCCTCCCCTTCATTCCCCATTGTCTAATCCAATAAACTTCTATTCTCCCCCCTCCTATTGTGTATTAGCATCTGCAAGTAAGGATATTCAGCCTTTGGTTTGGGGGGATTGGCTTATTTTACTTAGATGATACTTTCCAGTTCCATCTATTTACTGGAAAATGCCATAATTTCATTCTTTTTTATGGCTGACTAGTATTCTATCGTGAATATATACCATGTTTTCTTTATCCATTCATCTGTAGAAGGCACCTAGGTTGATTCCATAGCTTAGCTATTGTGTATTGAGCTGCTGTGAACAGTGATGTGGCTGTATCAATGTAGTATGCTGATTTTAAGTACTTTGGGTATTAACTGAGGAAGGGATAACTGGGTCAAATGGTGGTTCCATTTCAAGTTTTCTGAGAAATCGCCATACTCCTTTCCAGAGTAGTTGCACCAATTTGCAGTCTCACCAGCAACATAAGAGTCTATCGTCCTCCTAGCAGGCCACTGGGTATAACCAATGAAAATGCTGGTGTTTGGGAGGTGTTGGAAATAGGGTATGCTATGCATGTGTGGGGAAAGAGGGTAGATAGGAACTACCTATATCTTTTGGTTAATTTGGCTATGAACTTAAAACTTCTCTTTAAAAATTTTCCTTAAAAAAAGGAAAAAGAGCTTTTGCCAGGCAATCATGGACTACAGCATTCTCTGCTTACCAGCTATGTGAATGCTTAGTAAATATTATTTCTAAACCTCAGTTTCCTCATCTGACAGAATGTAATGCATCTGTAGAGTTTGGGCTAAGAGAATGTTCTGGACCGTCTCAGCACCGACTGTACAGGAGACATTTGATCAACCAAGGTTTACAGTGACTCTGAGTAGAGACTCCTTGCTCCACCCCTGTGTCTTCATGTCTCAGGTCCCCCTCCGACGTTTAGCTTACTGACATCACTGGCCAAATTATGCATGGCTTGTCCTGGTTCCAAAAGTTCCTGGTTTAATTGAAAGTGACAAAGGGGAAACTGGGAAAGGAAAATAGAGTGCCGTGGGAGCAGCTGTGTTAAAAGACTCTGAAGTCAGCACGGAGCAGTCCCCAAAGGGGCTGCCAGCTCCAATCAGGCACCCGTTACCTGACGAGGGCGGGGAGCAGAACCATAAGCCACCCGGCATTTTCCAGGAAAAGCTACACTAAACACTCTCTGGAGTCTCACCGAAAGACATCTTGGTCATTTTCTGGGTAGGAGTCCTGCCACCAACCAGGTCCAGGGCTCCCCCTTGGATGGGAACTGCTCCATGAACTTCATCTTTTTTTTTACTTCCTAAATTATTTCTCAGAGAGGAGCCCAGGCTTATTTCTCACCCCCCTCTTTTTTAACTGATAAATAGAGGAAAAAGAAGTATAATTACTAAGGCTACCCTAAAGATCAAAAAGAGGGCTGAACTAGCATGATTAACTATGCTATTTTTAAAGAAAGCAGATCTCGGATAACCTGGGAGAACCCCACACCTTTCCTGGTGCTATCCAGGTGCTGAATGTAGTACCCTGGAGGGGGGTGGTGGTCCTGAACACCCAGAAGAGAGCCAGGAATGGTTTCCAGGTGTTTTTCTCCATCTTCTTATAAACTTGTTTTAAAAAATGTTTTATTAGTTATTGATGGATCTTTATTTATTTGTTTATACGTGGAGCTGAGAATTGAACCCAGTGCCTCACACATGCGAGGTGAGTGCTCTACCACTGAGCCACAACCCCAGCCCCAAGTTTTTCTCCATCTTAACCTTTCAATCCTGGAAGCCCTTTCCCCCGCAACCCTCATTGTTCCAGGTTATCTGCAGGGAGCTGACCTTTCCAACAGAATGTGCCCAGGACCTTCACCCAGCTCAACACCCTTTCTTTCCCCAAGGCAACCCCTCTGCCTCACGGGCACCTCCAATCTGAGCTCTCGAGAAACCCCACCAGAATCTCTTCTTTCTATACCCTCCAGTGGAAAGGACCTTATTTTATTTCCTTTCCACTCTCCATGGACACAGGTTTTCAGTGCTCTCCACCTGGCAGGATCCAGAGGCAATCAGTGTCCCAATCCTATGTCCAAACTCTTCAACCTGCTGACCTGTCTTCCTTTCCAGGTTACCGAGTTTTCTCCATCTCCCATGTCAGACCTCTGTGCCCTCCTTGTTCAAGCATCCATGCGGTCTTCAGTCACGGCCTTCCACCCTTGGCGGCTCTCAGCTCCCCACATTTACATCCAGTGCTATAGAGTGTATAAATAGCTACCCACAAACAATGCCCCAGGTCTGCTACTTGACAATTAGCGCAAGGCCCTCAGTCAATTCTGAGATGTTGGTAAGAGGCTCACATCTCTTTCCCAGCTCACACTCCAGTAAATGGCCCCCATCATTCCTGTAGCCCCTCCCTTCCCCAAACACCTGGACACTAACTCTCATCTCTGGCTGAATGAAACGCTCTGGCCCAGGGGCAGCCAAGCAAGTGGTTTCTACACTAGCACTTTGTGGATACTAAGGCCTCTGATCACAATAAGTGAACACATAGGGATCCTTAAAGGAAACAACAGCACAGGTACAGCTCATGGCCTTGTAAAAGTGACCCTCCAATGAGGGCAAGCCCGTCCTAAAAATAGATGCACCTGAGTTGGGACATAGGACAGTTTCAGAAGGCAAACATCACCACGCCTAGCTCACCTGGTCTCGTTCACCGGGTTGGGACACCTGCATCCCCACGTATGTGGCAACATTAGGACACACAGGTGTACTAACTGGCCTCAGGCTCAAAGGCAATCAGAACTCCATGGGAGGAGAGCTCAGGCCTGAATTAGGAGGGCACGTAAAGGGACTCTCCCTGGGACTAGAGCGCCTGCTTCACACAATTGCAGCTAGAGCGTGGAAGCCAACCCTTCAATACGACCAGCTTCCTCTGAGTGATAGACAGTGGGATGGGCTTGTCCCAAAGAGGGCAACAACAGATTCCAGTGACTGCTCTAGGAAGCACTAAAGGCCTTGTATTTTGCAAAATAGCACTCTAAATCTAAAAACATGTCTAGGAGGAAAGGGGGGAGGACCACAAAATTCTAGCATTAAAAAGATCCAAACAGTTGTCTGCCTTCGATGGATTTAGTATTTTGATCTCCTGAACATTTGTTGAGTGCATAGGAAGCCCCATACCCCACATGCTCTCTCCCACGGTCCCCCAAAACATTCATGTCTTGACAACCACAGCCCCTGCCAAATTGACCTGCAATAAATGCTTCCTCAAAAACAAGCGGCTCCACGTGAAGGGATTGTGAGCAAAGCCCTTGAGGGTGCACCCTAAAAAGGAAATCTTCCCCACGGACGAATGAACACAGGACAGGCTCAGAGAAAGAAGGGCCAAGCGCTCATTAACTCATCTGCACAAAAACCTGAGAAGAATATTGTCTCTAACAGGATAAATGTCGAAGTAACAAGAACAACAAATAACTAACACACCATCAGAATTCCCTTCCTCTCACATCCTTGGCCTCAGGATCTCTGAAACCCTCTGGCCTGTAGCGTCCTCAGAGTCTCCGGGGGTGTTTTCAGACACGCCCAGAAACGGCCTCCTCTTGGGGGCAGAGTTTCCCGGCTTCCAGGCTGAACTGTCTGGATACAAAACAAAGATGGTTACCTTGGCCCAGAGCCCAGGGGACCAGTAGCAGGGAGTATGGGAGACCACAGGTCTAGGGGTGCATTGCCTCTGTGGGAACACTATCCAGCACAGGAGGTCTGTGACTGGCTCACCAAGGATAAGCACAATCTAGGGGAGGCCATCAGGTAAATCTGACCCAGTGAGGACCAAGGGTAGGTGACAGGGCATCACCACTGCCTTTGGCTGGATGTGACAGCCGCGATCTAACAGCAGCTGGTGAATTCAGGTGAGAGACGTTTCCCCCAGAGTACACAAGTCACAGGAAGATGGGCACCAACTGTCCCCCAATGTTCCTGTCACTGCAACATCCAACACCTGCTTCCTTTTTGGGGAGAAGGTAAAGGTATGGAATGAAAACCCTTGCTTTCCCCACCCCCAGAGCTTCCAAGAGAGAGAGCGTTCATCGCAAAGACTGTGCCTCTTTGGGGGACAACTAGGTAAGTGTTCACCACGTCCGGCTTTCTCCACGTCCTACATTCTGCTGAACTCGACCTCTGGAGGCACTCATCCCCGTCCGGCTTCCTGTAAATATTTCATGCTGCCTCTGCTCCCTACGAGCACAGTAATGTCAGAGTCGCGGAGGCTGCTGGACTGAATTCAGGTCTGCTTCACCAGCTTTCTGTGTCAGTTCTGGGCTGCGAAGTGGCTGTGTGCACAGCGTAGCCTCAATTTCAATAGAAACTCCAGCTGGAGAGAAAGAAGCCACCTTTGCCATAGATTGCTGCCTCGGTTTCTTCATCTAAGGATAGGCCATGGTACCAGGTGTCACCTTTCTTATATTTACGTTTGTCCTCCAAACGTTTCAAAGGTGTCCTCCGAGACACATACCATCGACTTGTAAAACTCTCTTTTTCAACACAAGATCCTTAAGAAGAGTCTTGAGGATGACTTACTGGGAATCAAAATGCAATAAACTTTTGCTACTAGTAATTCTAAACTTCAAGAACTCCGAGCTTTTCCTGTGTCGGAGCTGCATGGGCACGTGCCACTTGAACTGAGGACTGTCCTAGCTCTTTAATTTTGGAGTTGTGGGGCTTTGGAGAGGTTCATCAAGGCACCCGGTGCCTGGGATGGTAGCCACTGTAGAGTCACAGACATTTACATTCAAGTCACAGAGATGCAGGGAGTGACATCTGGCACCAGCTCTCAGTGGTAGAGAGAGAGAAGGCTGGAGTGGGGGGAGAGGATGGAGAGTGACCCAATTAAAATGCAAATGACTTCACTCCTTGTTGCTGCTAAATGAACCCTGAAGGAAAATTCAGACATATATTGCAAGCTCTGGGCAAAATCAAGACTATAAGGTAATCAGAAAAAAAAAAAATTGCCAACTATAATCCTTCCTAATGACTTTATTTCTAATATTGTAAAAGCTCTGAACTCCAGTCATAATGAACAAGGATGTTAAAGAAACAGACCTGTTTCTTCCCCTACCTATTTTGAATTATTTAAACTTTGATCTGCTTATTCACCTGACGCTGCAAACTACCCTTGTAAATTATCAACCTAGGAAAGACAGGAACCAGAGTTAGCAGTAAGAGCTAAGGTGGGAATGGCCCCAACCCGGGGGGATTGTGATTTCTCAAAAGGTCAAGAGGTTAATGTTATAAAATTATGCACTAGACACTGGCCAGAGTTTGAGTATTTAATTCTTACAGTAACTCTTAGGGTCTTGTATTTTTTTTCCTGTTTTATAGAGTAGGTAATGAGTCCGGCATGAATTTATTTGTCTGAAGTCACCCAGTCAATAGGCAGACCATTGGCCAAATCTTAGGTTCATGCTCCTTTCTCTTTTCTCTAGTCTTCTAATCAACATATTTCCTTAAAGTCTATTATTTTCAGATCTTGTATTTTGTTTTGGTTTGGATACGAGGTGTCCCCCCCAATTTCCTACATTATTGCAGAGGCGAAGTGATTATGAGAACTGTAACCTAATCAGTGGATTGGCCCATTTGATGGATTGATAACTTGAAAAAACTACTGAACTGGGTGGTACCTGTGGCCAGGTAGGGCATGGCTGAGGAAGTAGATCTTTGGGTTAAGTATGCCCTTAAGGATTTGTATCTTGCCCACCTGGCTCCCCACACCTCTCTGAGCAGCTTCCTTCCCCATGCCCTTCTGCCATGATGTTCTGCCTCACTTTTGGCCTAGAGCAATGGATTTGCCTTCCTGTGGACTGAGACCCATGAAACTGAGCCAAAATAAAACTTTCTTCCTCCAAGTTGTTCTGATCAGGCACTTTGGTCACACAGAAAAAACTGACTGATACAGGTCTATACCTGATACCCTTCTCAAAAGCAATTGAAAAGCCAAAGGCTAAAGGACTCAATGTTTTTCTTATAAATAAGAAAGATGCTAAAATGTTGCTTGGTTGTAACTTTTGCTTTTTGTGCTCAGGATGTGGGACCCAGAAGATAAAACTTCAAGAGAGAAATTCAGCAATGAAAACTTATGGTCCTCACTGAATGAACTCCAATTTGTTACACCAGGCTTCAGAAGAAAGACTTCCTCCATTAAAACAAAATATAACTTCAGAAAATACTGTCATGTCAGAGAGGCACCTCCATGGGGCGAGTCTCCTCTGAGTAGTTAAGTAGTTTGCTAGGTAGGACCATCCGGTTGGCCTCAGTGTGGCCTGTACCAGCGACAGCAGAAGGAGAGCAAGGGAGACCTTTCCTAGCGCGTGAATTGTGGAGGCTGGACAAATGTGTCACTCGGCAGTTCATTCTGTATTCACCAAGGACATCGAGGCACCATACTAGCCATTTATTGTGGTAGAATATTTGTGTCACCCGCCCCGCCCCCCCCCCAAAAAAAAATTCAGGTGTTGAAATTGTAAACCCCAGGAGATGATATCAGGAGATGGGCCTTTGAGAGGTGATTTGGTCATCATGGTGGAACCCTCAGGAATGGAACTGGGGTCCTTACAGATGAGCCACGTGGCCCCTCCACCCTGTGAGGGCAGAGCAGGAAGTGCTATATCTGAAACAGGAAATAGGCCTAGACACCAAATCTGTTGGTGTCTTGACTGTGAACTTCCCAGCCTCCAGAGCTCTGAGAAATTTCTCTCATTTATAAACCCCTGGGTTTATTCTCACAGCTGCCCAAATGAACTAAAACACTTTTGGATTTCATGTGGTAGAGCCAAGGTTGGGGCTAGGACCAGGGTTCATTGTGGGAGACACTGAAAACTGCTTTACTCGATCCCCATTTAGTGGAAAATCTGAAACACAAACCAAAAATCGCCCCCCCACACACAACCCCACCTTTCCCATACTCCCTGTGGCCAGGATACTGGCAGGTGAGCTCATAGTCACCAGTCGTGACTATGAGCAGGGCCTGGATGCAGAGGTGAGTGACAGGAGGCAGGCGGGACACAGGCCTTCTGACCAGCACTGTGGATAGGAGGCCCAGTTGAGGCATTTCTTCCCTGAAGACCCAAGTAGAGGTAGTGTGGTTTTTCTGCTAGAATAGTCCCCCAGTCTGATCTGGGGCTCTTTTCCTGGCTCCATAACATTTGAGTCTGATCCTTGGTCTTTCCCAGAAATTCTGTGAGCCACCAAATTAATATCCCTTAACATACCCCTTTCTGTTTAAACTAGCTACGGGAATTTCTGCTGTTTGCAGCCAAAAGCCCTGGGCAGGATCAGCAGGGAAGAAAGCAGAGAAATGAAAAGAAGTAGGCCAGTGGACGCCAGCTGGTGTGGGTAATGCAGTGCCCACATGCTGTAAGGCAGAGCCTTCTAAACCCAGTGCTTTATGCCCAGGAGTCCATATGGTGTCCTCTGCAGAGCACGAGCTTCAGAGTTGGCTACACAAAGGCTGAAATCTCCAGGCTGCTGTGCAGACTCTAAATCTGAACTGGGCAATTTTCTCATTCTCCGAGCTTGAATTTACTCATCTACAAGACTGGGACAAGGCTACTTTCCTTATAGGGTATGGAGAAAACAAAGCCAGGTGATGTATGCAAACCACTTAATGCTGCACCTCGGGACCAGTAGCTGGTCCAGAAACAGTACAGTTTTCCTATGAAGCCTTCATCAACTGACTGTGCCCTTAGGCCTTTTCAGACAAAAGCATAAGGTTATATTTTTTCTTCTCTAAAATTATTTTCATAAGAAAGGGATTATTTTATATTTAAATCTGCACAAATTACACAATGAACCTCTCAATTTGGATGATGAGCTACTGTTTGGAGAAGATACAATTATCTCAGAGTCAATCAATGCAACTTTTAGATGCTTAGAATTGGTTTAAAATAAAGGCAGGAAATGAATTTAATGTTAAATTTAACAATAACTGCTAGGGGAAATGATCTCATAATCTTAAGTGCTGGATTTCCTTGTGGCAGAGAGCATGGTGGTTAAAAGCAGGAATACTGGAGCTCCCTATCTGTGTTCAAATCTTGGCTCTTTCATGAGCTGTGTGACTTGGAGCAAGTTTCTTGACCTCTCTGGACCTGAATTTCCTCAGTAAAATGAGACAATAAAGGAATCTTTCTCATGAAGTTCCTTGAGGAGTAAATCACTTCGTGCGTGAAAATCATCTATGGCAATGTTTGACACATAATAAATATATACATAAATGTATGTAAGCTATTTGCAATTATAGAATGAAGGATGGGGAATGATGCAAGAGCTATGTGAATGGATACATGTGGCCTTGGATAAAAAGCCCAATGAACAAGGATGTGAAAACTGCTGTCTTTCAAATAATAAAGGTGGAAGTGGAGGTGATATGCCTGGAAAAATGTTCAAAATATAGCCCTGAGTTTGAATGAATTTGTTTCATAGCCTACATGAGTAGGCAAAGAAATATTCAAAATTAATTATATTTAAAATTTAAATGTGATTTCACACATGCATGTGAATTAAATTAACAAAACAAATAGTAAAGACGGACGTGACTATTTCATGTATATCTTTGTGTCATTATTGGGACACCAGATTATATCTTATCTGTATACTAGATGCATTATTTCACTTGTATTTATGTTGGACAAAACCTTTTTGTGGCTCTTCTTGCTTAGGTATGGGGCTTATATTCCACTACATATGGTAAAAGAAAATATCCTTATTCTTTTAAATCTGCATAGAAAAATCAAACTGGTATCAAGAAGCATCTCAAACCATATGCCTCTGCTCCCTAAATTAGCACGCTTACAACTCTCATTCCTGATTTTTACTTAGATTTAAATGGTAATAAAGATCAAACCAAAGTAAAATAAAATGGAGAGAAATACAGAAAATCTTCATGTGTCGTCAATGTATATCAATCTTCAAAAAGGCTAAGACTGTCACTCAATTGTTTTTACCTGATAACCCTATTTTATGCCTTCAATATTGGGAGTGGGGGCAGGGTTAAGTAATGAAATCCAACTAAATGAACAAGATGTTCTTCCTTCATAAAGCATGGAACATTAGGCACAGAGAATATTATATTTCACAATATCTTATCTCATTTCCTCCTCACTGGAAATGGATGAATTCAGCCTGATGTTCCATACCATGTGGCTTTGAATAGGTTTCCTGAAGGAAATGAACCATAACTCTGGCACATTGACTACAACCCCAACAACATTGGCGACCAGGAGAACCCGACAGGTAGCACTGTGGACTGCGTCCCCCATGATGAAACTCTGACTTCTAGGGTAATGGTGTTTGGAGATGGGACCTTTAAGGGGTAACTAAGTTTAGATGAGGTCAGGAGGGTGGGGCCCTCAGGATGGGATTGGTGCCCTTGTAGGAACAGATCCTGGAGAGGTGGTTTGCTCCCTCCCTCCCTCCCTCCCATGTGAGGACACAGTGAGAAGGTCTCCTCCACAGCCAGGAAGAGATTCATTGTAAACTTGCCATGCTGACACCTTGATCTTGGAACTCCCAGCTTCTAGAACTTTCTGTTGTTTCAGGCATGCTTTCTAGAGTATTTTGTTAGGGTAGCTGAAGCTAAGACAGGTAAGGAGCAAGGCCACTTAAAACGTTAAGAGGTCATCATCACCAAACTGCCAACAGAACAATCATCCACTGTAACAAAATCACCCTTTGATGTTGGTCTTTTCTCAGTTTTCTTTATGATTATAAACTTGCACTAATCCAAAATTCTGCCCAGAATTTGAGGGTTGGTTCCACACTCAAGCTAGACTTAAGAACAATATAATTCTTACTACACATGGCAGTATATAAACGTGAAAAAAGAAGTCCAAACATTCTGTTCTAGGTATTTTTAATTTTTTTTTTTATAGTGGGGCTTAAACACTGAGCCACATCCTCAGCATGGCTCTCATACTCCCTTTTGTTTTTAATTTTATTTTGAGACAGGGTCTTGCTAAGTTGCTTAGGGTCTTGTCACGTTGCTGAGGCTGGCTTTGAACTCCTGATCCTTGTGCCTTAGCCTCCCAAGCTGTTGGGATTACAGGTGTGCGCCACCACGCCTGTCTCTGTTCTAGATATTGTCAGTAACCTCTTAATACATTTCTGAAATCATTGGGAAAACCAAACTAATAAGACACTGATAACATGAGGAATATTTGACGCGTGGAATCTCAGTAAAAATTCCCTCAATTTTAAAAATGAAGAAGAATCGCTGAACTTAGCCAAGAACTGGGGAAGGGGAACTGATTTAAAAGAGGGGGGCGATGTATATAACGGCATTCTCCTGAGGAAAGCTAATTATAGATAACAATAAACAAACTTTCCCTACCCTTCCCAAGTCCAGGGAGGAAGGTTGTCAACCTGTGGCAGATGTGTCATGGCCTCCAGTCGATGAATGCCTTGTCCCCAGCTTTTCAAGTCACCTGAAATGGGACGGATCAATGCTGCCACAATTCCACTTCACAGAGGGCACCCTTCCTCTGCCTGGGAAGTTCTCAGCAGGAAGGCAAAACTCTGTCCCGATGAGATACTTTTCCTCCGAGTAAGAAGAAAATGCACATGGCCAGCGTGAAGCCATCTGCACTGTATTTCGTGGTGTCTAGCTGGGGACTGGGTTGGCAGATGCAAACATCTTCCAGCGGCAGACTGGATTCAACCCCAAAGGAGGAAGATCCCATTAGCTGACTTAGAAGAAAGCAATCCCAGAGTCCTCTGGTTTTGAATAGAGAAGGGGAAAGAGATTAATAAACCACGTAAGCTTAAGTGAGAACACTGCAAGGGAGTAAAAGGTTGGCTCTGCATTGCTTCAACTGTTAAAGAAAGATGCAAGAAAGGTTTGCTGCCTAATCACCAGCCTGTCCCCTTAGGCAAAAGCAGACTCACTTGCATCATTTTATAGGTTAATTTGAAAGACAAGCAGCAACATTTAAATGGGCTGCTTCTTTTCCAATGCCTAATTATAACTTCAGCCTTATTCCGTGTGATTGTTCCCAGAATTCCTTATCTGCACCTTTCCAATGATATGCACCCTCCAGACCTTGTGTTAAACTATCTGGACTCAAGTTTCCATATCTCACCTACTAGGTTCTGACAACGGTAATATTTATTGTTTTCCCAGGGGATATATTGGCATGTTTACAAACACGGGTTCATTTTAAAGGTCCTAGGAAGACAGAGATCTATTTTATTTCCTTGGCATGAACCATGATCAATCTCGCCTACAGCAAGCACTCAATAAATGTTTGTTTATTGAATGACTACTGACTAAATAAACTTCTTTTTGTAAATTTTTAACATTTGTGGCTGATTTATTCAAACCAGCCCAGATGAATTTGTAATTTGTAGATATGGTAAGTTCTTATTAATAATTAAGCTTGTAAGAAATGGCATAACTCAATGCTGAATCAATATATCATGATAAAGACTTATTGGTTATTACTTGGCTGCATTTTGCTGATTTGATTTTACTTGCATTTGACTCATTAAAATACACACATTTAAATTGTATGATATTAATTATTGAGTTGTAGGAGTTTTCTCCCCCTGAATGCAAATTCCTAATCAATGCATGGTTTGCAAATAGTTTGTCTTATCCTTTTCACAAATATTGCTGGAACAACTGGAAATTCCCACGTAAAGGAATGAAGTTGGAGCCCTTCCTCACACCATATGTAAAAATTAACACAAAATGGATCATACCTAAATGTAAGAGCTAAAACTATAAAACCTTTAGAAGAAAACATAAAGGTAAATCTCCATGACCTTAAGTTATACAAAAGCCTCTTAGATACAAAAACAAAACAAGTGACAAAAAAATAAGTTGGACTTCATCAAAATTAAAAACTTGTTCTTCAAGGGATATCATCAAGAAAGAGAAAAAGGCAACCCATAGGGTGGAATAAAATATTTGCAAATCATATCTGATGAGGGAATCACATCAAGAATATATTTAGCTGGGTGCAGTAGTGCATGCCTGTAATCCCAGAGTCTCGGGAGGCCAAGGTAGGAGGATTGAAAGTTCAAAGTCAGCCTCAGCAATTTGGTGAGGCCCCGAGCAACTTACACCCTGTCTCAAAATAAGATATAAAAAGGCCTAGGGTTGTGGTTCAGTGGTTAAGTATTCCTGGGTTCAATCCCCAGTACTAAATATATATTTAAAGACTCTAATAACTCAATGTTCTCAATAATCAACAGACAACCTTCAAAATAGGCTAAGGATTTGAACAGATGTTTTTCCAAGGAGACAGACTGACAACAAGCACATAGAAAGATACTCAACATTATTGGTCTTTAGGAAATTGCATACTAAATCTACAATGAGATACCACTTCCCACCCACTAGGGTGACCATAATTTAAAAGGGTAGATTTTAACAAGTGCGGGTGAAGATGTAGAGAAACTGAAATCCCTGTGCATTGCAGGTGAGACTGTAATATACACCCAAGAGAAACAAAAGCATATGTCCCCACAAAAACTTGTAAATGAATGTTCATAGCAGAATCATCCGTAATAGCCCCAAAGTAGAAACAACCCAAATACTGATCATGGATGAGAATATAAATAAAATGTGCTATATTCAGACATTAGACAATTATTTGGTGATCAAAAGAAATGAAGTACTGATATATACTCCAACATGGGTGAACCTTGAAAAGCAGTCAGTCACAAAACACCACATATTGTGTGATTTAATTTATATGAACTGTCCAGAAAAGAAAAAGCAACAGAAAGTAGATTGGTGGTTGCCAGGAAGGGGAAGCTTGGGGAGAAATAGGGAACACCTGTGCTATTGTCTGGTTGTGTAATGTCCCCCAAAGGCCTGTGAATTAAAGGTTTGGTCCCGAGGGTGCTACTATGGGTGGGTGGGACCTTGTGGGAGGCCCTTGGGTACTGGGGACATGATCCAAAGGGAATGATGGGACCTTGGTCAATCCTCTGCCTCCTGACTCATGATATGAGCCATTTGCTTAGCTACATGCTCCTGACATGATGTGCCACCTTGCCAGAGGCTCAAACTAAAGGGGCTGCCCAATTATACACCTGAGTCTCCAGAACCATGAACCAGAATAAGCCTCTCATTACTCTGCACGTAGCACTCTTTTGTTATACTGATAGAAAGCTAACTAATACATGCTGCTAATATGTAGGGTTTCTTTTGGGGATGATATAAATGTTCCAAAATTAATAGTTATATGTTTGCATAACTGTGACTATATTAAAAGACACTTAATTGAAGACTTTCAGTGCATAAATTGTACGTATAATAATTTTATATCAACAAAGTTATTAAGAAATATCCTAGGAGGACAGATGTGGATTCCCTAAGATTATCTGTCTCTTACTAGGTACTGAGAATTGATTGATGAAGAAGAAATATTTACTTCTTGAATTTGAAACAGGCAAAAGTCAAGATCCACTAATACTATCTCACTTCAAGTCCCCCTTTCCTATAGCCATTGGCCTAAATGCATATTTAAATGCTCATCAAGAAGAAAGTTCTCAGGAAGGTCATTTTTTTGCTTTGCCTTCCTCTTTTCTAAACCAGCAACACACAGTGGTCAGACAAAACTAGGGAGAAAAAGAAATCTACATTTTAAAAAGAAAAGTATCTACTCAGATTGATGAAGATGTGTTTTAAAGAAAGTAAATAAATAAAATAATCTAAGCATTCTTGCTGGGTAGTTCCTTCTTTCCCCGATGACCCCACACAAACCTGGGGCCCTGAAAAGAAGAGAGGTTTTCGTTTCCTTATTCCAAGGAGCTGACACAACAAGTCTATTACATAAAGTACCAAAAATTCAGGGAAGTATCAGGGTGATAAAAGAGAGAGCGAGCTTCAGGACTGCTAGGGGCTCAAATCCTTCTGTCCCCTCCGCCATAAGAAATAACTAAACACATTTTACACGTGAGAGTCCCTCTTTTGATCTCCCGTCTCCTCATTTCCTCTTGGCAGGACCTTGCTTCCTCAGGCCAAGGCCATTCCTCAGACAGATGCTTGACAGTAGGAATGGTGGGTGCTGATGGCTGGCCCGACCTCCACAGCAGCCCGAGGCGGTCCTCCCCCTTCTCCAGGAGAAGAGCTGGCCTTGGGAAACCTGGAACTCACCTCCTGCCAGGCCCAAAGTCCTCTGCCCATCTCCTTCTGTTAAGGAAGGTGTCAACAGTGAGCTGTTTATAATTCTGTTTACAGGAAGGTGACCTCCTCGGGAGTAAGGGTAAGAGCCGGCACATCATGCCTAAATCAGTCGAGATCACACTTGTTCATGAGCTTTTCCTGACTGCCTGACCTGGCCCAAGACCAGGTGAGGTTGAATGTGGCGCTATCTATGCTTTTCTGGAATCTGGAGCCAAGAGGAGGAGCCAGAGGGAACACACCAGAAAGTGCACAACCACGGGTCCCAAATGCGCCCTCTGCCATTTTCACCTGTGTGCTAGTCCACAGCCAAGTCAGCCGTTCACACGCATTCTTCCATTCCAGCCCACCATGTTTCTGAGTGGGAGGCACAGTCGTTACTTTCAATTTATAGATAAACACTTAATTTGTTCAGGGTACTATAACACCACTTGAGGAGGGTGGCCGATAAACAAGAGATTTATTTCTTATAGTTCTGGAGGCTGGGTCTAAGATCAAGGCATCAGCAGACTCAGTGTCTGGGGAGGGTCATTTTCTGGTTCACAGTTGGGACCTTGTAACCATGTCCTTATATGATGGAAGATGCAAATGAGCTCCCTTCATTCACTCTAATAAGAGCACCAATTCCATTGATGAGGGTTCCACCTCATGACCTGGTCATCCCCCAAAAGGCCCACCTCCCAATACCGTCACCTTGGGGATAAGAAAGTATTTTGACATATGAATTTGGAGGCACAAACATTCCGACCATAGCAAATACACTGAGGCGTCTAATTAACTCACCTAAGGCTACATGATTAGGACATGGTTGAACTTGGTAATGTGATACCAGGACCTTGAAGCTAAAATATTTAGATGCAGAAGGTGGGAGATTCTAACATGCCAGGACAGTGCTGGAAGTCCAGTGCTTCTCCTCTTGTGCAAAAGAGGCTCCATCCATCCCTGAGCCTGACCCTGAGGCCATCCTGGGTGACCAGCCCAGCGAGTGCCCACACATTTAAGGAAACAGAGAGCTAGGAAAGGCTTAGCTGGAGGAAGCTCTGAGACCACCTGTGCGTGTGGACATCTTCTCCCAGGTGAGGGGAGCACAATTTACACCACACATACCAGGGGTGTGAGTCTCTTAGGGCTGCCAAGAGCAGAGCTCATAGAAGCAGGGCAGAAGGTGAGAGGCTCAGCTCCAAAGGAAAAGGTGGCGGAGCAGCTTTGGAAAGCTTTCTGCACTGAACCCACCAAGCCTCCACCCTCTGTCAACAGCCTGTACTGGAGCTGGACTGTCAGTATTTTACTTAACCCATCACTGTCCTTTGTCCCTGGCCACTGGCTGGAAGAGTCTAGTTTGCCACTGCTCCTTCCCAGAGTCTTGCCACTAAGGGCTCATTGTCTATTATCACTTCTATCATCAACCGTATATTAGGTGCGATTTCTTGATAAATTGATAGAAGCAGGTAATTCTACAGACAAGCAAGGGCCAATGGTTTCAAAGCAGGTCTGGATCTTACCAGACCCCATACTTTTCTGGGTATGATTCATTTTAGTTCATCAGTAAACACAATGTTCATAATACTTAGTCAACTCCAGAGAGGAAATGAATGATGAAGAGTGTCCAAGGGTGAAGACAAAACAGTGGTCAAGCAAAATGAGACCTTGCATGGCCTGAATGTTTCATGTGCAATTTTTCTGTACCCAGCTAGATGGTGATTTGCTGGTTGCTGGGACTTTCTGCATGCAACAGTTCTCTACCTGCCTTGTTTTTGTGGCAATAGAAGGCACTGTCTTGCTGACACTGGGGAAGGGAAGGAGTGTCAAAGTCATCACAGTTGTGATCTCTATGCAACTACAGCCAGTGATACTTCTGAACGCATATCACTCTTGACTTATATCTGAAGACCAGACAAAGTAGAGGAGTGAGATCAGAAGTGAGTACAACCCCTGAGGGCTGAGAGGACAGAGGGACCATACTGGGTAGCTGAGAAAGCACCACAAAGAATAGAGAGTGGCCATGTGCCTATAGATTTTCACAAGGCAGGAACACAGCTTCCATGTTGTGACGGGACACCAAGGGCTCACTTTCTAGAAACAGCTTTTCATTAGCCAATACGTTCTGGGGCCCTGAATTCAAAGATTTGAGCTCTTCCATGGGTTTAGGTGCTATTTCGGAATGTATCGTAAAACAGAAATATGTTTCTGCAGGAGGAAAAATATTTTAACCTTTTATTTTTCACATGAGTAAAGTATTGACTATTTTATTTTAACGAAGTAAGAAGAATAATACTGGGGATGGAACCCAGAGCCTTGTGCATACTAGACATGTGCTTTACCACTGAGCCACATCCCCATCCTATGATGCGTTATAAAGACAGTCTTATCAGACCCCCACTGTATATTCAGACTTCATTTTGAATAACACTGACTTAAGAAAATGAAATCTTATTTTATCGCTCTTTTCAGTTATAAATTATTGCTCTAAAAGAGGAAGCTATTTCTTAGTAATCCGTGAATTTTTTTTTAAAAAAATATAATGGTAATAATACAGTTTTAAAAATTCCTATGCATCTCTAAAGACTCAGAAGTCCTTGTTTGAGAAACTTAACTGTAATCTATTCAATGGGCGTTGTGCATGGAAAGAGGGCAGTAAACATTTTTTAGATAGATGAATTCATTTGGGAAAAGGAGCTAGGTCAAGTCCAGAGTATAAAACATGGCTGAGGTGGGCAAGCTGAAGCAGGCACTGAACTGTGACTCCAAGCAGTTGGATTTAAGGATCACATGAGGGTATCAAATAGGAATTTGATGAGGCAATCAAACACCTGGGATGGGCCAACTCCGCCAATGGTTACCACCAGGAAACTAGCTGATGCACCCTATTCAATCCCTTCTCTGCCCAGCGGATGACATTCTGCCAAACTCTCTGTGCAAGTGTTTTCCTTTCTGTCACAGTACCTGGGAGGTGTCAACGAGGGCCAGAGGCAACCATGGCCCAGTGGAAAATGACGGGTTCAGTGAGCCAGTTACGGATCCTACCAGTACTGAGTCTGTGTCCTCGGGCACATTTCCTCAATTCCAACTTGCAGTCTCCTCATTAGTAAAATGGAACAAATAGCTATCTCACAGAGCTTCTGGAAGGGCTGCGGCAAGTGTAGGCAGAAGCTCTTGAGGCATGGTTGGTGTTTCACGGCACGAGATCCCTAGCAGAGGCAGGAACGTGGAGCTTATGATCCACAGTCAAGAACGGAGGAGAAAGCCAAGGTGAAAAGGGCCCTCAGCCAGGGCTTCCTGCTCAGGTATGAACACAGCAGTCTTTGGGATGGGTGGGAGCAGACGGAGTGAGGAAAGGAAAAGGTAGAGAGGCCTTTGTGCCAGAGGTACGCTGAGTGAAAAAGAGGAAGAAGATGCACGACATGTTCATGTAAGATTCCAGGTGGAATTAAGTCATTCCCTTGGCCCAGCTAAAACAGAAAATCCTCTTTCTGACGAGTTGTACAGAAGACACGTCAGTGAACTAAAAGTCACTTGGTGTCATATTCCGTTTTGGTGGCTATAACAAAATGCCACGAATCAGGTGGCTTACAAACAACTGAAATGTATTTCTCACAGCTCTGGAGGCTGGGAAGTCTGAGATCAAGGGCTAATGTGCTTGGTAAGGGCCTTCTTCATACATGGCTGTCTTTTTGCTGTGTCCTCACATGGTAGAGGGGATGAGAACTCTCTCATAAGGACACTAATCCCATTAATGAAGAAGTCCACCCTCATACCTAGTCACTCCAAAGGTCCCCACCTCCAAATACCATTACCTTCAGGGTTAGGATTTTAACATAGGGATTTTAGGGGAACATAAACACACGTTCCATTGCACTTGGCAAAAAGGAAAAAAGGGGCCAGATTGAGAAAATGAGGCAATAAATTCCAGAAACACTATCAGCATTTGAATAACCCATCAGTTCACTTTCTGGGATATCTCCCTCAATCATCATTAAGGAATCATTGGGATGAAGACAGGACCACACTTAGGACATTATCTTTCAATCTTTTGGGTCACACCAGCTCACCCCAAACTTAATCTCATTTTATGGAAAAACCAGAAGAAAATAAAATCAGGATACACCATTATATAACCACTTCTTAAGAGTGTGCATGCAGACAGAGGTCTGGAAAAGCTTGGAAGAACAAAATACAGTGGTTATGCATTGGAGAGTAGGACTGAGAATTTTCCCCTTAAAATATTTTTTACATTATTATGATCTCAGTAGTGTACTATGTAAAAGTTGAGAAGGGAAAAACATATCAAGTCAGGCCCAGTCCAATCCTATCCATGCCTCTTAGCCTTAGGAGCCTTTGGCCCAAGATTGCTGTTGAAATCACACACTACACCATGCCTGGCTTTCAATCCACTGAAGAACAGGCCAGATGTAGCTGCAGCCCACAGAGTCCAGAGATTCCAGGAATGAAAGACCAAAGACTCAATTTCTTCTGGTCAGAACTTCAGTGCAAATTCCAATCCTATGGAACACCTTTAAAATACTTATCTCAAACTAGATCTGAGAATTTCTGGTCTAACTAACTTCATTCCAACAAATGCATAAACCTCCTCCCCCCCCCCAAAAAAAAAAAAAAAAAAAAAAAAAAACCAGATTGAAGTTTGTAGCAGCAACAGCACACAGATGAACACACGCAGATGCACCTGCATCTCTGCTATGGAACTAGGCAGTCTTTAGTATAAGGAGGAGGAGAGACAAAGAACCTACATGACCTGACTTACACCATAAGACACACTTCAGGCCAAACTGATCACTTTACATTCACCAATGGAAAGTCATCTGCACCCTTTAAATTTCATTACTCATATATGTAGAGTATTCCCCTCCCCATGAACCACAGTTAATGTTGGATTGAACGTTGTAGAACATCCTTGAACATTCAAGGATGACTCTTGGTATATATATATATGGTCTTCACCAAGTTCTACACAAATAACCCTGAAAAGGATGAGGTTGAAAGTTCCCTTCTGATCAGTGAACGCAAGTTTAATAGTCCCCAGGACAATTTGCCTCTTTTCCCCCTCTTTTCCCCTCCCCATTATCTTCCCACTCCACCATCTTGTTGAGATCCATATTTCCATACTCAGCCGTAGCACTGCCTGTGCTTAGACACCTGTCTCTACTGCCATTTGTAAGTTTCTTAAGAGAATACGCAAAGCTTTCTGCGCCTGTGTATCCCCAACTCAAACACAGCCTGGCCCTCAGCAGAAGCTCACCTTGCCCTGTTATTCTTGGTTCACCCTAGTTTAAACTGGTCATTCTAGTGTAATTATTGATACCTCTCTTCACTCTCAGAAGTGGCCTGGTATGTACGATAAATTCTACAACTATCCGGTCAATAAACAGTGAACGAATGTGGCTTTGGGTTTTATGAAATTTGTTTTTAAGGTCATGTTCCCATTAACTGCTCTGATTTTTGTAGGTAGGTACGGAGATTGGTAGACAGACTCTGCGGATTTGTAATACAGAATTTTGTTAAGAATTTGAAAGCATGATGGTGGTTTGAATTGTCTCAGCAGATTTCCCCTCCCTTTCCCAGATTATCTGGCCAATCCTTTAATAGCAGTATCAATCTTGCCTTGCTTTTGCTCCTCTGAGCACACTGGACTAATCTGGGCAGTGAGTGAGGCTGGCAAGGGTAAACACATGCTGGTGGCACTGGGGAAAACCAGTCCAGCATTAAACCTACACCAGGATTACTGAGAATTCCACAGCGATGGCTAGTGTTCACTGTTGCCACCCAGACCTCTCTGCTCCCAGGCTAAGTGTCCTGCCCCAGAGTCATCCTCTAAGGGGCTACAGGTACCCTTTAGAAATGGAAAAATCTCTCAGCTTTTCTTATGTTCTCAAGCATGAGATGGAGCAGAAAGAATGAGGGAAGGCGAGGAAAGAGCTGGAGCCAATTAAAGCCCTGGAGGTTGAGGGTTCTGGTTTTATATTGTTGCTAAAAGCACACTGATACATAGTCGCCAGAAGCGCTGATAAAATCAGGATTATCTGAGTGTATGCCATTTGTCCTGGGGTCTGGTCTTTTTGTAGCAAATTAAGGATAGGAAACTAGGACCACAAATCAACACAGGTCCTTCCCTGCTTGGAATGGCCACAGACAGGGCCATGTGAAAGAGGCTGAAGAGGAGGGGAGTTACTCCACCTGTCTGGCCCACTTCCTCTGGTTCCCCAGAAACCCCTCCTTGGATTTAAGGGCCCAGAGGGATTTCCCAACTCTCGCTGCTCATTAAGCCTGTTTGATTTTAAAGCAGAAGATTAAATACATGGCCCACAGCCAAGATTCCAGATGTTAAGCAAGCCTTCACTTTGTGATTGGGGTCCCCTGCTAAGTAGTACGTCTAATTAACATCTAAAGCCAGGCTCTGAAGACTGGAAGAGGTGGGAGTCCGGGCAGAAGGGGCCTTGGCTCTAGTCCTGGCTCCACTGTATAAATTAGTCCACGGTTTGAGCCATTCATTTGGCTTTCTGGGTCTTGGTTTCTTCATTTTTTTTCCCTACTGGGAGCAGACTATCTACCAAACCTCCATTCCTCACCAGCAGTGTGAAAATCAAAGATTAACTTAGAGTTCTTTAGAAAAAGCATAAAGCCCTCCAGAACACACTGGCCAATCTGATATCTACTCCCCACATGTGGCTATTTAAACCTAAATTTAAAAATTCAATTACTGAGCTGTGGGTGTAACTCGACAATAGAGTACTTGCCTAGCAAGTGCAAGGCCCTGGATTCCATCACCAGCACCACAGGAAAAGAAGAAATTCTATCACACTAGTCACCTTCCACACAGGGCTAGTGTCTGCCATTTGGGTCACCTCAAAAAGAGAACATTGCCACCATCCAGAAAGTTCTACTGCACAATGTGGCTCTAGAGCTTCCCTTGGATTCCTCTCTTCAAAAGCTTGAACGCCCCAGCCCTATCAACACTCAGGAGGCCATGCGCCACATGTGTTTTAATGACTGCAAAGAGAAAAGTCCTTCACAGTGACATGCCAGGGCCACAACCAGGACCTCTTCCAAATTTTTCAAAGAAAGCAGCAGTTTTTTTTTTTTCCCATCACATAAAATAGCATTGGCAAGCGAGGGGCTCTTCTCCCACGGCTCCTACAGCCTGCTCCACTCAGATCACCCTCTCAGACCTGATCTATAATTTATACAGTCCTACTTTTAAGGAAATGCATTTTGAAATATTCTCTCCATAGAAGTGTCAGGTCCATGCAAAGCCCGGGCCCAGGACACCCCAGTCACTTCCCTCCTGCTGGCCTGGCAGGTCTTTCTGCGTAGCACCCACCCAATGGTCAACTTGAACTATTTAACAAAACAAAAGAGCAGAATCCTCCATGGGCCAAGTGTTAAAAGCATTCCAAAAGAAAATGACCTCAAACAGAAGCTCCGCCCCTCCAATCTGTTCCTCATCTGTCCAACGATTTATTGGCTCTTGCAGTAAATTAATCAATTGCCAAAAGAGAGTTAGAGCCCTGGTTCCAACGTAAATACTTGTTGGTAACAATCCCTCAGCGTGACACTTCAGATTTCAAGTGGCTGGGTGGCCTTCCAAACGCCTCATTAAATGGCAACTTTATAGCATTAAGAGGAAAAGGCTCTGGTATTTTCTGTGCAGATGTATAAATCAATCTTTTCAAAGACAAACAATAGAACAACTTGTAAAATGTGTGCGATTGAGGGAGACGGGGAGGAGGGTCAAGCAAGCTGAAAAAAGGAAAATTTGAACACGGAGGTTGGGCTCAAGTTCTTCCTGGCTCGGGATGTTAGGGTCTCTCCATTTTGAATATTTCCACCCAAACATTTGTTTATCTATCAATGAATGGGACCACTCTCCCAAATGGTGAGATCCTAGGCGGACTGACTTCCTACCCCTCCTGGTGTTCAGCATAAGAATTTTTCTAAGTAGCAGGTAGTTAAATCAGTCAAGCTCATTGGCTTCTCTCAGGGAGTGATTTAGTGTTAAGAAAAGCTGCATGGCCAACAGTTGGCTACCGACTTCCCCCTGCGTGTGAGGCATTAAAGTAACGGGTGGATAAGCAGCCCTCCTGCCCTCCCACCCCCACATTCACTTAACATGCATTGTAGAGTATAAACCACCAAATTAACAGCTAAGCCCACAAGGAGTTCACCACCTCACAAATCCTAGAACAGTCCTGACCAACCCGACCCCATATTCTTGTTTAGAAAGCTTCTCTGGGCATCATCTGCTCCAGCCAAATTCCACTGCTCTCAATGGGCCGAAACAACTGCACCCCTGGAAACCAAGCTTGTTTCTCTCTGATGTGCCCCCAAATACTCAGTGTGTGTTTGAACTTAACAGTGCTGAACGGCCCCCTCCCTACTCTCAGTGCCTTTCAACTAAGCAAACTTTCAAAGCTATGTGTGGCCCCCAGTAGGCCAATCCATTTCATTTTTCCCTTAGAATAAAGTAATTAAAAAAAAATACAAAATTAATGACTGAAACCAAAGAGGGGATAGGTTCAGAACAGAGTGTCTGTGCAGGCCACCCTCTGCATCTGTCCTTGGCTATTCTCCACTCTATCCCCCTAATTGGCAGGTCTCTGTAAAGTTACACTAAATTTTGTCAGATTCCTAGCCCCCCCAAATTAGCTCCATTGTTCCAAGGGTAACTGATAGTAAGGACAGAGGTACAGGGGAAGCAGATTCTGCAGATCTCAGGAACGGCCCTTTCCTGCTGTTGAAAAGGTTCTCATTGGAAAAGCTGCCATCCTCACCTGCGGGACTACTTCTCAATCGCAAAAAGCAAAATGAAACAAAATAGAGTGTGGGTGGTCTTTGCTGACACCCTAAGTCCTGTCCCTCCTCCAGAGCGTGTACCCCGGGGCACATGCATTTCTGTGACCAGAGTCAATTTCCTAACAATGCCTCTCTGTCCCTGCGGCTCCTTTCAGACCATAATTTGTGTATGTGATCTGTTTTTGACTATCAAGCCCCTACTTAAAACTATCCACTTTGCAGGGTTTTTAGAACTTATCAGAGTGATGGTTATACAAAAATCCACTGTAAGCACGAGTCCTGCCCATATCAAAATGTTAAGGATTCAGACAGAAGGGATATGCTGATCCAAGTACTTGTAAGGCTCCAGTCACCGGATTTTGTACACCATAAGTACTCAAAAGACATTTACAGAACCTGCTGTGTGCCTAATTGCCTCCGGGCTCTGCCTAAGGGAGTCACTGGGTCCCAAGGTAAGAACTGAAATCTACCCTGGGCACCAAGGCAGGAGGGCCAAGGAGAGGTCCCCGGACATGGCAAAGGGCCTGTATTTCACAGCATCCGTCACAGAAGCAGTTTCCTTCAGGGAGTTTGCTGGGCCCTTGCCAACCCACAGTTCTCAGAAGGGTGGAAGGCCAAGGGAAGAATGTCTCCAGCTGGCAGATCCTCAATGGGGAGGAGAGAGGAAGGGAGTCAGGGCAGTGGACTCAGCAAGCCAGAGGAAGGAGGAGAGGCAGGGAAGGAAGGGGCCTATTGCAGGCAGATAAACAGCTGGGCAATCAGACCTCTGAGCTGTGACCATCTTGGAGCTCCTCTGGGGTAGAGCATGCGTTAACAAATGTATCATTAATTGCTGAAGATCTGTACCCAGACATTCCTTCAGTGCTCTATTCAAACCAGAGAGAGAGTGCTTAATCTCCTCCTTAATTCTACTCTCCTCTCCCCCACCAAACCACTGTTTTCTTTTTTCATCTAGATCTTCTGGACGCAGCATTTACCTACTCTTAGATTCATTGGGGGCGGGGGGAATGCATGCCTTTACTTTAAATGGCCACATGTTGTACTTACTTCTTTTCACCTAACAATAAGTTTTAGAGATCATTCCATTCAGAGATCCACTTCATTCTTTGAAAACAGCCACATAGTATTGTAAAATGCAGACTTGCCATATTTTATTCATTCATTCTTCTACACTGATAAATGTTTAATTTTCATGTTTCCCCATTCAAACACTTTTGGAGTGAATGTGTGTTCACGTGCAAGAATTTAACTAGAGTGCAATTCCAGGGTCAAAGAATATGTGCAATTTAAATATTAATAGACAGTGACAAAATACCTGTGACAAGTTTTACTCCCATTGATAGCATGCACATACCCATTTCCCTAATCTAACTAGACTTGATTCAATGTTCCTTTTTCCTTTTTACCTAAGCCTGACCTTAACCTTCACATTGTCCAGATCGGATGATGGAGAGCAGTAGGGAAAAAAAGCAACAAATTTGATTTGCATTTTCCTGATGATCTGAGTTCTTGTGGTTTGTATCTGGAATGTCAAAAAGCTCCTGTGTGAAAGACTTGGTTCCCAATGCAGTAGTATCCAGAGGTGGATAACCCAACTGATAGCTAAATGGACTACTAGGAGGTGGTGGAAACTGCAGGCAGGTAGGGCCTGGTTGGAGGAAGTAGGTCACTATAAATGCATCCTTGGAAACGATATCTTGTCCCAGGCCTATCCCTTCCCCTGCTCCCTCTCTATCTCTGCTTCTTGCTGCCAGGAGTTGAGAAGTTTTCCTGTGCCACACTCTTCCACCATGATGCTCTGCCTTGTCTCAGGCCCAAAGCAATGGAGTCAGCCAATCATGAACTGAAACCTCTGAAACTCTGACCCAACATAAACTTTTCCTCCTCGTTAAAGTTGTTTCTGTCAAGTATTTTAGTCACAGTGACAAAAATGCATTTTTTTAGAAACGTTTTTTGGGCATTTGCATGTTCTCTTTTCTGACTTACCATCTCCAATAGAGTCAGCCCTCCATACTGGTGGGTTCTGTACCTATGGATTCATTCAACCAGATCAAAAATACTTGGGGGCACGGTGGGGGGGGATGCATCTTTAATGAGTATGTACAGACTTTGTCATTATTCCCTAAACCATACAGCCTAACAACTACTTAAATGGCGTTTGCATTGTAAGGAATCAATTCCCTGCAGATACCAAGAGACAACTGTATTCTGCCCTTTTCTGGATTCTCCCATGTTATTTCATTACTTCATAGGTTTTTATATGAGCTATTAATCCATTGTCCATTTTTACCTAAGCCTGAACTTAACCTTCACATTGTCCAGATTGGATGATGGGGAGCAATTATTGATATAACTCTCAGTCTATTACTTTTAAAAACTTGAGTCATGGCATTTTCCCACAAAGGATAAAGGCAGTTTCTCACGTACAACTCATTGGCTGCCAAACGGTTCTTTCCAGTAGCAGAATTATTTCTCCAATGCAAGAAAATCCTCAACAGCCAACAGACAACGGCACAATTGTTCTGGCAGAGGTCGAGTGGGTGTCCTGAGTCCCATCAACTTCCCCTTCTTGATTCTGAAAGGACCTTTGGGGCTCCCAGGAGCAGACTTTGGAACCACAGAGTGATAGAGCTCCCTCAGGCAACAAATGACATCCAAGAAGAGAGGGGCTGGAGAGGCGAGCCTGAGGCCTCCGAACAGAGACAGGACCAGTCAGGGCCCAGGTCTCCACTTTGTGTCTGTGGGCCAGCCCGATATTTAAATTGCTCGGGGGAGATGATTTGAGATTTGACCTGAAAACAAAACTTGGCAAGTCTGCGTCTGATTCATGTACTTTTCTCTCATCAAAGAAAAAGAAACTAACTGATAATTTCACTAAAAAAAAAAAAAACAACTCATTGAAATATGCATTTATCATTGCTGTCTAATTATTTACCAACATGTTAACTTTCTCTTTCTCTATACTAGATTTTAAGCTAAATGAGAAAAGAGCAGAGAATCCTTGTCTTTTTTTTTTTCCTTTCTTTTATTTCTTTCTTGTGCTCCCAAGACCCAGAGCTGGACCCATGTAATGACTGGTCTCGGTGAATGGGTGCTGAATGATAACACCAGTCATTACTTTTAAAACCATTCACAAAGCTGAAAATAATCAAAAAATGATGCACTTTGCCTTTTTCTTTAAAAAAAAAATTCTCTGCAAGTACCAATATAGCCTTTGCTAGACTAGCTATCCATGAATGAGTGGCCTAAAATGTGGAATGCAGGGGGTGGGGGGAACCAGTCAGTCTGGATAACCCACATGGAAGAGAGAGTGACAGTGCTGAAGACACATGGCTGCCTCTCCTCCTCCTCCTTCTTTATGGAATTCCCCAGTCTTCTGATCCTTATGCCTGTGCTGTACAGGAATCTGGCACTTGAGGGCCCCTTGGCAAAATCCCCAGGGAGCCGGGACAGCCTGAGTCAGTGTGCTTCTGGTTGAGATCCTCCTCTCACCTGGAGTAGCTCCATCTCCCAACTGTGGGAACTTAGCTAATTGTGGGGTTTTTGTGTCAGGTCCTTCCTCTGTCAAGGGGACTCAATAATAGGCTCTGCTCCTCGTAGGGTATTGCTTAGCATAATGCCACAAGAATGAAATCACTGGAGTTTATTTGGTTGGCTCAGGAAAGACAGTCCGCAGAGCTGTCAACTTTCAGGAGGAGTTTTTACAGGCCTAGAATCAGAGAATGGACTCATCAAAATACGGTCAATATGGCAAAATGGGTCAGGATGAACCAACATCATTAAAAATACATTCCTGAGAAAATACTTCTAATTTACAAAGTAAGTCAAATCCAATCCTAATGGCAGATATTAGTCGTTAAGTCTTAGATTTCGTACAGCAGAGGGGAAGGTTGATGGGGAAGCTTCAGTTAAATGCCAACCTGCTGACCAGAGATCCTAGTCCTGAACCACAGCCCCAAAGTCACCTTCCTATCTCTGTGTCTGAGGCTAGAGGAGCTCATGTTAACCCGATTTGGTTGCCAGGACATTTACAGCTTCCATTTGGCTTCCTTAAAATCACAAGGAATGTTTTTTGGCCAGGGCCCTCACTCCAGGGAACAATAACTATTTCATATATTGGTATTTAGTTACAGAGGTATGAGGGCCCAACGGCCAATACAAATAGGGTTCCTGAGGACCAGATTTGATCTCTGCAAATGAGGATAAAAGCTACAGTCACTCTGGAGAAGCAAAGGAGAGAGAACATTCTGTCCACAGAATTTTGAACACTTTTGCTTCTGTCCATTCAGAGATGGTTCCAGGTGGTTGAAACACAGGGGATCCATGTATGGTGATAATTTCAAATAAGTGAAAAGTTAGTGTCTTCAAGTTGACCAAATATGAAATATCTTCATGAATTTTAGCATAAAGCATCAGCCAAAAGGTCTATCGTCACTCTGGTCTTTTAAAACAGATGTTACGAGAAAAATTGTGAGGAGTTTCAGAACCCCATCAACAGCATAGCCAAAATCCCATCTGGGGTTGAACTGGGGATCTGTTTGGTCGCTAAAGGCACCCTTCTGTTCATACCAGAAGGATTTGTTTTTAACCTAACAGATATTGAAGGCACGAAGACAGATAGTAAGGAAACCATTTTAAAATTTGCTTCAAAAGGAAAGGGGGAAAAATATCTCAATCCTTACAGAGCTCTGAAGATTGCATCGAAAGAAGAAAAGGAGAGGGAAAGTAAAATGTAGGCAGGAAAAGAAATGTACAAAATCTACATGGGGCTGGTGGGTACAGCTTATGGGAAGAGCCTACCTAGCAAGTCCATGGCCCTGGATTTAACCCCTAGAACCAACATTGGATGCTGCCTCTCCTGCTGAGAAGGGTCTCAGGAAACAGTGATCAGGAAAACTAGAGTTGTTCCTAGTCTCAAACTCTACTCTAAAAAACAAGAGTGTGTGACAACTTACTGGGTCATACTAGAGAAGAAATGTCAAATTTCAATATCCATTTGAATAATCCAACACTGAGAAGATTTGGAATATATATTGGGCTACCCTCAAAGAAAGACCACATCAATGTCATAGCCAGACTACTGACATTGTCTGACACCTTCATTGTTAGATGGTGCCATGTCTACATAGTTTGCCGATAGGATTGAGGGATGTATAATAACAGACACTTAAATACTATGTTAGCTAACTTCTATCAAATTCCAAAATCAATCACATTCATTCAACCATGACAAAATGACCTGGACTGGGGGTGTGACTCAGTGGTAGAGCACTTGCCTTGCAAGCACAAGGCCCTGGGTGCAATCCCTGGCACCATGGGTGGGGGTTGGGGGGATGCATGTTGGAGAATAAGAGCTGCACCTTTTGAAGCACTTCTCCCCTCTTCCCTTGCTGTGGCCCTTAGAACAAGAGGCCAGGGAACTTCACAGCAACCTGTGCCATTCAGGGTCTTGGGATTGTTCTTCTGAGGTTCAGAAAAGAAGATTAGTGCTTTTGAATCCAAATTCTTAGAAGAAGACAGGTTGGTTGACAGGGGACAATAGGAAGGGATGGCATCCGTCCGTTGTTTGGGACCCAGAACAAAGTCACTAAGGGAGATATAGGCGTACTTTCAGTGAATGGAGAGGGGGCCAGGGCAGCTCTTCCAGGCATGGGCTGTCACAATCGTAAGCAATCTGAGCATGTGCAGTTCTGGCTGCCGAGCATACAGATCACTGTCATGGGATTTTCCTTCTTGTCTCAGAAACTAAAATGCAAATTACTTCAAATCTCTGGACTCTAGTTTATCATTTTATTCAGGCACTATGACAGAGCCAATTAATACAGAGCTGTGAGATATCTTCAACAACAAAACAAGGAGCCTTTCAGCAACGTTTGCAAAGCAAACTTCTGTGAAGTGATTTTCCTTTAGACTTGTGTGGAGGGTACCAGGCATGATCTTATCAGAAATGATGTGATTACAAAAGAACAAAGCACAGCACTTTAAAACAAGTTATGAAAGGGAAAAGGTTGGTTTTCTGATAACGCACTTGTAAGTCTAAACTACTAACAATCCTATGCTACTCAAGAGAGGTTTTGAAACAGCTGATTTTTTTTTTCTTGGTGCTGGGAATTGAACCCAGGGCCTTGTGAATGCTAGGCAAGCATTTTACTATTGAGCTATATCCCCAGCCCTACTAAAATAGCTGAAATTTTAAAAATGCAGTAATGTTCTCCTAAAATAATAGTTAACATTTGTTGAAAGCTTAAACTGGGCCAGGTCCATGCAATAACTCATTGATTCCTCATAGTCCTTTATGAGGAGATATTATTATTAGCAGCATTTTACAGAAAAAAGAAAATCTGAGACATAGACCATTTCCTGTGAAAATGTGAAAACTGGGCAGGGTGGCATAGGACCCAGTGGTCTGAAGAGCTGCACAGACATTGCAGTTTTGTTAACAGAATCTGAGGCCATGACAATTGGAGCTCCACTGATCTTGCCTGTGTGTGCCCTGGCACACCTCTGGGCTCCGGAGGCAATGCTCTCTGTGCTGTGTTAGGCTCAGGGAAATTTGTGTGATTACAGATGACAATGTAATTACAGAGTTTATAATTTAAAAAGGTACTTTAGACCTGCAGTCAGTTGTTCATGCTTAATTACCAAGACTAACCTCTAAGCAATTAGGAGGATGCCGCAAGATTGCTGAAAACAAAAATTCAAATTAAAAAATCAGTTGCATTATGTTATACCAGCAGCAACCAGATGATATAAGAAAAAAATTGGCTGCCATAGTAGCCAAAACTGTAAATTATGTAGGCACAAGTCTTTTTTATTTTGGTGGCACTGGACAATTGAACCTGAGATGCTCTACCACTGAACTACATCCCCATCATTTTTATTTTATTTTTTTTTTATTTTGAGACAGGGGCTTACTAAGTTGCTGAGGCTGGCCTTGAACTTCTGATCCTCCTGCTTCAGCCTCCCAAATCACTTAAGACACTAGATCACTGGTGTGCATCATTGCACCCAGCACAAAGGCAAAATTCTAAAGCAACTTTAGTGAGAAATTATAATACTTTATTGAAGGATATAAAAGAAGATTTTGATTAATGGGGTGATAAGCCTTATTTATGGAGAGAAGAGATATTTTAAATGTCCAATATTCCCCGATTAATCGATTATCTTTGGTGAAATTTTCACAAATCTCTCAACAATAATCTTTAGAAAACTTGAAAAAATTTATTAACTATGTAGGGCAGTATAGAACCAAGAATAAGACCATTCCAAAAAACAAGTACAAAAGGGGGCTGGGATTGAGGCTCAGTGGTAGAGCACTTGCCTAGCATGTGTGAGGCAATGGATTCAATCCTTAGCACCACATAGAAATAATTAAATAAAGGTATAAAAATACAATAACATTAAAAAAAAGGAATGCAAAAGGATGCACTCCCTCTGTCAGACATTAAAATACATTAGAAAACTATAGTAATTAAGACAAGGTGATATTAATGCAGGATTAGATGAATTATCAGAAGGGAATAGGAGCCCTATCTATATATGTATTTAGGAGACCTATATATATTTTAGGGATTACATGATATATGTGGAGTGAGAACATGTTAATCACTGTAATGATTTTTAATCCATTTGAAATTTATTTTTAGTCCATTTTAAATTTGTTTTTCTCTTCAGAGTGAGTTAAGTGTCTAATTATATATTTTCCACATGAAAGCCAAAAGATCTCCCCTAAATTTGAAAAACTGCTGAAGGAAAAATATAGAGGGTAGAGGATTTTCTTAAAACAGAAAAGATAGTTAAAATGAATGACTCCAAGTGGTCTGTGGTAGTGCACACCTGTTATCCCTGCTACTCGGGAGGCTGAGGCAGGAGGATTACAAGTTGGAGGCCAGTCTCAGCAACTTAGCAAGAACCTGTCTCAAAATAAAAAATAAAAAGGACTGGGGATGTTGCTTAATGGTAAAATGCCCTAAGTTCAATCCTCTATACTATAAAAACTAATTAATCAATTAATTAATTAATGACTTCATTAACATAGCCAGATTTCAAAAAGATGTTATATATAAAAATTAAGATGCAATTCAATAGCATTTACATAAATTAAAATACACAAAAAAATGCATATATTTACTTTTAGGTAACATATAATATTTATCCATCTAAAATCTAGACTGGAAGATATGCACTAAACTGGGGTGAGATGGAGCTAGGTTCCCCAGGATTAAAAAAGACTTTGGGGGCTGGGGTTATAGCTCAGTGGTAGAGTGCTTGCAGGCACATGGGAGGCACTGGGTTCGATCCTTAGCACCACATGAAAATAAACAAACAAAATAAAGATATTTTTAAAAACAAAAATAGAGACTTTGGTTAAAACCAAATAATTCTCTGCTTAAATAAATAAAACCTAAAAACGGACATGACAAAATACTAATGGCTTCTAAATCCTAGTGGCAGGAATATGGATGTTTGCTAGATTATTTTTTGCAGTTTGTCACGTTTTAAGTTTTTAAAAGAATCTTCAAAAACACAATCATCAAATCTAGTGTTTCTCCATCAACTTCTCTATCAACCCACAGAGTATTTTCTCGATTATTTATAATCTCATTCTCACTTCAAAATATAAAATATAAACAGTGCAGATCCCAGCTGTGATACCTAATGTTATATGTCTTCATGGCTGGCTACGGTGATCAGTTGCTCCATCAAACACCAGCCCAGATATTGTTATCAAGGTGGATTTTAGATGTGATTAACATTTCAATCAGCAGATTCTGAGCAAAACAAATCACCTTCTAAAATGTGTGTGGGCCTCATCTAAGCAGCTGAAGACCTTGAGAGATAAGATTAAGGTTTCCCAAAGGACACAGAGTTGTCCTCGAGGTTTCAACACAGACACCCACAGACATCCCTGTGGAATTCACTGAAGGTTGGAACATCAACTCTTCCCTTGATTTCTAGCCTCTTGGCCTGTTCCATAGATACTGGAATTACCAGCCCCACAATCACATGGACAAGCCAGTTTTTTGGTTTGTTTTTATTTTAAATATTTTTTTAGTTGTGGATGGATACAATATCTTTATTTACTTATTTGTTTATTTTTATGTGGGGCTGAGGATCGAACCCAGTGCCTCACACAAGTGAGGCAATCGCTCCACCACTGAGAGCTACAGCCCCAGCCCTAAGACAGTTTCTTTTCTTTTTTTTCCCCATTTTTAAAAATTTGTTATATATGACAGCAGAATGCATGACAATTCATATTACACGTATAGAGCACAACTTTTCATATCTCTGGTTGTACACAAAGTAGAGTCACACCATTCGTGTCTTCATACATGTACTTAGGGGAATGACGTCCATGTCATTCCACCGTCTTTCCTACCCCCATGCCCCCTTTTTCCCCTTCTTCCCCCTTTCCCCTCTGTCCGATCTAGAGTTCATCTAATCCTCCCATGCCCCCTGCCCCCCACCACCACATTATGAATCAGCATCCTTAAGGCAGAGAAATCATTCAGCATTAGGATTTGGGGGATTGGCTAACTTCTCTTAGCATGACATTCTTCAACTTCATCCATTTACCTGCAAATGCCATGATTTTATTCTCTTTTAATGCTGAGTAATATCCATTGTGTATATATACACCACATTTTCTTTTATCTATTCATCTACTGAAGGGCATCTAGGTTGGTTCTACAGTTTAGCTAATGTGAATTGTGCTCCTATAAACATTGATGTGGCTGTGACCCTGTAGTATGCTGTTTTTAAGTCCTTTTGGTATAGACCGAGGAGAGGGATAGCTGGGTCAAATGGTGGTTCCATTCCAATTTTCCAAGGAATCTCCATACTGCTTTCCACATTGGCTGCACCAATTTGCAGTCCCACCAGCAGTGTATGAGTGTACCTTTTTACCCCACATCCTCACCAACACTTATTGTTGTTTGTATTCTTAATATCTGCCATTTGGACTCCAAGCCAATTTTCAAAAAATAAATTTCAATCTCTCTCTCCACATGTACACAATATACACAGATATACATACCCTCTCAGTTCTGCTTCTCTAGAGAACCCTGACTAATACACCAACATTGCAAGTTTTGGGGCAGCCATGGTCTCTCAACAACTAAAATGGCGCACAATTTTTGTAACACTGCCAAGGGTAGAAAAACATGCTTTGTGGGAGGGAGGGCCAATGATAGTCCAGTTAACACTGACACACTGGGATGTAACACATCTTGCATTTATTTTCTGGAAGAATATATATCTCATGAGAATATAAAGCTCTTGGAGAGGTGGCTTCTTGTTGGATATGGGTTTTTTTTTTTTTCCCCATGGTGGAAATTTCTCTCCACCTGTGATGACTTATTGGCAAGATGCCTTGTGGGGAGCACAGAAGTCCACACCCCCATGTGGGGTGAAGAAGAGCTGGAGAAGGGAGGTCCGTCCTTCCTGTCCCTAGGAGGCTTCCACAGGGGACTCTCCATGCTTGCTTCAACAAAACCACAGGTTGACATGCTGTCTGAGGATGATTACTCTCTGGAGACAGATTCTCCTGCAGATGGCACTCTGTTTTGCTCATATTGTTATCAAATACGTCAAGTGGGTTGGCCGCACACAACCGAAAATAATCTGCCTAATGCAGCTCCAAATGCCACATATCCTGGGTACAAAGTGACCCCCTGTGTTATTAGCTTTTTGTTGCTGTGATGAAGTCTTCAGAAAAACAACTTAGAGTAGGAAAGATTTATTTTGGGTTAGTATCAGTGGTTTTATTCCATGGTGGGCTGGTTCCATTACTTTGGGCCTAAGGTGAGACAGAATATCATGGCAAAGGGTCTGGAGGAGAAAAGCTTCTCAGCTCATGACAGCCAGGAGAGACACAGACAGTCAGACAGACAGACAAACCAGTGACAAGAAATACCCTTCCAGGGTTGCCTGCAATGACCTACCTTCTCCAGCTAGGTCCCACTGAGGACATTCTCTACCACTGCCCAGCTATCAATGGATTAATCCACTGACAAAGTCAGAGTCCTCATAATCCAATCACTTCCCCAATCACCTCTGAACACTGCTGCACTGAAGACCAGGCCTTTAACACTTTGGAGGATATTCATATCTAAACCACACCACCCCCAAATATAAGCTGGTACCCCTTTCCTAGAATAGGGTCCTTATTTATTCATTTATTTGGTACCATGGATTGAACTCAGGGGCACTTGACCCCTGAGCCACATCCCCATCCCTATTTTGTATTTTATTCAGAGACAGGGTCTCACTGAGTTGCTTAGCACCTCGATTTTGCCAAGGCTGGCTTTGAACTCGCGATCCTCCTGCTTCAGCCTCTCGAGCTGCTGGGATTACAGGTGTGTGCCACCATGCCCAGCTGGAGTCCTTATTGATTTTAGAAAAAAATATGTTTGAGTCTTTTTAATTTTCTGCATTTCTGTTCATTTTCTTTTTTTTTTTTTTTTGATTTGCCTCTTGCACACCAAAAAAATCTCAAGTAAGAAACAAGAATGGAGTTACTGATGCAGTGATTCAAGGTGACAATATGTCTCATATAAATACTTGACACCAAATTTCACTTCCTTTACAATGAGGGGTAAATTAAAGACCCCTTCACTGGATCATAAGGTGACTCCAAATATAAGTGATCATCAACTGTCCCAATCAGATGATAACTGAAAATGTTTTATGGACAATTTGATTAGACAAACATAAATGATATAAATGAAAGAATTTGTATTCATAGATATAAATGTTCTATTTAAGATATTAAAATATGCTACATTTAAGATATTTACTTGAAGATCTCAAAATAGCAATATACAGAATTATGCATGTACAAATAGCATGTCAACATGATAGAAGTTATTGCTAATTTAGAAGCTTTCTGGCTTCCTCCACCTCTGGCTCCCACACTTTAGGAGACGTTTATTCAGTTCTTCTGTGTCAGTGGCAAGTTTACACCTGTTTCTGTGATTACAACTTCATTCTGAATTTTCCAGAACATACCCTTTTCACTTTGTGCTAAGTTATTTGAATAAGGTTCTTAACTGGTTCCATTTACAGAGGATCTTTAAAAGTGTTGTTGACAAAGAAATCCAACACTTCTTACTGTGAGGTCAGATGCCCTGTAATGTTACTAGATTTTTTTTTTAACACTTCCCTCATTTAAAAATATGATTTTCTCAGTTGACTTTCATAAACAGCCAAAACCAGCACTAAGGTCATTTCAGGCTAATGGGTGTTCCCTAAATAAGACTCTGATTTCCAAAATAAAATAATTGCAAGATCTTCCCACAACATGAGAGATTCATTAAGATTTAAACATAAGGCATTGCTCTCTCCCCTCCCCTCCCTGTTGGTACTGGAGATTGAATCCAGGGCCTCACACATGCCATGCCAGACGGGCACTCTACCACTGAGCCACATCTCCAGCCCTCTTTATTTTGAGACAGGGTCTTGCTAAGTCAACCAGATTGGCCTCAAACTTGTGATCCTCCCTCCTCAGCCTCCCAAGTAGCTGGGAGAACATGTGTGTGCCGCTGTGCTCAGCCAAATCTCTCGTTTCTGGTAACTTTTTTTGGGGTACCCTGCCTTATATCTGAGTATATGAGGTAAATTATAACTTCATTTCCCACATTTCCTCTCCTCTCTGCCTCTTTTCCCCAGCAGGTAGCCATGGCAACATGGCACAAAACATAAGTGGACTCTCTCAGAGAGGCTCTGGGAACTCCAGAGGAATCCAAAATTTTGGGTGCAGAGGATCCAGAAACAGGTGCCTCTTTCACAGTGCAGATGGGTACTGCCATCTGAGACGCATTGGAAGGGCCACTGGATTTCTGTCTCGACTTGTCTTTCTTCCTTTTTCCTTTTAAAGTGATTTGTGCAGTGTGGCAAGACGCCTTTAAGGATGGCAGGAAGTATCTGCTGGGGGCAGGCTCCTGGGCAGCAGCTGTGTGGCCATGAATACTCCCGGATGCCATCACTATTTTCTGAAGGGGCTAGACCCACCCTTCCTGCCCTCAGATGCCCCAGCGCACAGCATCAGAAGTGAGAATCTGAGCTCAGCTGCAGCACTGCCAGAGGCACTGCCAACAGCAACATGAGCCAGGGAGGCTGTGTGTAAGAGATATGGAGAATTTTCTGGAACATTCTCAAGAAGGGCCTAACTTTCTTGGGAGCTTCACTGGAGACCTATCCAGCCTATTACCTATGTCACCACTGACTGAAGTGGAAAGAAAGAATGGATAGCATTCCAAGCTGTAAACAAGGCTCAATACAACCAATACGTTTCTTTTCAAATGGAAGGGAGAAGAGGAGGAATAAAGGAGGCTGATAACAATGACAAATGGGTATCGGCAAGGACAGTAAGTCATAAAGGAGAAAAAAACCTAAGCAGTAAGAACTGAGGAGTGCTGGGCATGGTGGCCCACACCTGTAATCCCAGAGACTGAGGAGGCTGAGGCAGAAGGATCATAACTTTGAGGCCAGACCCAGCAATTTAGCAAGGCCCTAAGCAACTTCATGAGATTCTGTCTCAAAATAAAAAATTAAAAGGCTGGGGATGTGGCTCAGTGGTAAAGCATACCTGGGTTCAATTCCCGGTACCAAAAAAAAATAGATAAATAAAAATAAAAGAATTGAGTGCTGCTGGGATTTACCCAGTGGTATGGTTTACATATGGTTTGTTCCCACTAAAATTAATGTGGAGGCTGGATCCCACTGCTGCAGTGATGGGAGGTGGGGCCTAGTGGCAGGTGTCTGAGTCAAGGAAGAACCTCAGGAGTGGATCAATGATCAATGCCCTTTTCATTGCAGTGAGATCTCACTCTCACAGGACTATATTAGGTACAAGTGTGCATTTTTATAAAGCAGCTCCTCCCCTCAGGTTCTCTCTCCCCCCTTCACATGCGCACTGGCTTTTCCACTTTCTACCATGAGTTGAAGCAGCCCAAGGTCCTTGCTCCATGTGGCCACTTGAGTTTGGGCTTCCCAGCCACTAGAACCATAAGCCAAAATAAACTTCTTTTCTTTATAAATTATCAAATCTTAGATATTTTGTTATAGCAACAGAATACAGACTGAGACAGCTAGAGACACAAAGGGTTCCTGCAGGGTAACTGACAAAGTCTAGATTCTCACAGTAGACATGAATGAATAAGGTCCCAAAGTAACATATGGACCAGGCACATCAGGAAGTTTCATAGTTATAATATGGAAAACATAGATTTGATTAATTCTCCTTGGTGTTTTCCCCATTAGGAAAACTGATCTTTAACCCACGTTTCATTTGATGAACATGGAAACTAATTCAGGGACCTTAACAGTGGGCTCCAAAGTGACAAAGAACACTGGAGAAAGGAGAAGCAGAAAGCTCAGCTCAAGGGTCTATTTTTTTTTTTAAATAAAAAGCTTATGTGCCCAGCATAGTATTGAACACTTAATACTTAGCACTAATTTATGAGGGAGAGGCAAACCTCATCCCCACTTTATAGTCAAGAAAACCAAGGCAAAACTAATTTTCCCCAAAGTCACGTGGACCAACTGGGCTTGGAAAGTCAGTACTTCATTTACAAGAGAGCTAGAACTGAGTATGTGGCCGGGCGCAGGGTGCACACCTGTAATCCCAGCTACTTGAGAGGCTGAGGCAAGAGGATCACAAGCTGGAGGTCATTCTGGGCAACTCAGACCGTATCTCAAAATAAAAAATACAAAGGGCTGGGGATAGAGCTCTCTGATAGAGCATTTGCGTAGCATGTGCACAGCCCTGCGATCAATCCCCAGTATCAAAAAAACAAACAAACACTAGTGTGGCAGTATGTAAAAACGTGGATGTGTAACCGATGTGATTCTGCAATCTGTATACGGGGTAAAAATGGGAGTTCATAACCCACTTGAATCAAATGTATGAAATACGATATGTCAAGAGCTTTGTAATGTTTTGAACAACCAATAATAAAAATAAAAAAAAAATAAATAATAACAAAACAAAACAAAACAAAAAAAGAACTGAGTATGTGCTATGCCACCTGTTTTAGTCCCCTATTTCCCTGGTGTGACTGAAAGATGTGACAAGCACAATTCGAGGAAGAAAAGTTTATTTAGGGCTCATGGTTTCCAAGGTCTCAGTCCATAGATGGCCGACTCCATTCTTTGGGGTCTGAGATGAGGACAAAAATCACACCAAAGTGTGTGGCAGAGGAAAGCACCTGGGAACGCGGCACCAGGAAGCTGGGAGGGGAGAGACTCCTCCCCTCACCAATGACAAAACAGAAACCCCAAAGCCATGCTGGCTGTGACCCACCTCCTCCAGCCACTCCCTACCTGCCTGTGGCTACCACTCAGTTAATCCCTACCAGGGGATTAATGCACTGATGAGGTTAAGGCTCTCATGACCCAACTGTTTCACCTCTAAACTTTCTTGCATTATCTCACACGTGAGCTTTGGGGGGCCCCCTCATATCTAAGCCATAACACCACTTTACACTATCTGTGTAACTCTGTAGGGCACTGTCCTTCTGAGCCTAAGGTCCAAGGCTGCAAAACAAGGACAACACTGAGCTATCCAAGCATGAGATCCTTTAGTTAAAAACCTCAGCACAAAACCTGACAAAGAACAGGGGCTCAGGAAAGGCCACCAACCCTCCCTGCTTTCCCTAATCTTCTGAACATAAGTCCCACAGGTATGGGGTAAGGATTCATCGGGACACAGGAGAGACCGAGCCTGGAACACTAACTGGGCAATCATCTCATCATGCAAAGACCTAATCTTGCTCTCAGCGGTCTATCTAATTTGCTTTGTTTCTATTCATTAAGGAAAAATGTTTTTCCCGTCCATCTTAAGCCAACTTTAAGCTGCGAATTAGTGGAGACAGAGACTTTGGGTTTTGTAGGGAACACCTTATACTGTGATCCTTGTGCTAAATGGACCCATGAAAATCCACCATGACAGCAGCAGCACTGATCCCTCTACAGCAACACTCTCCACCCCTGTCCCCCAAAGGCTCACCAGCAGCCCTGGGCTGGCTTGAAGGAGACCACATCTGCAGATGAGAGCAAAGCCTCTGGCTCCTGTAACCACAGAAACTCTAACGAACTCCTTCAACCCAACCCCAGCACCTCATTCCCCGACATAAATTGTTGCTCCAAGTTTAAAGTTGGTGGAGAGGCATCTCCAAGAGTGACTGTGGGTTGCTCTGAATGATCCCCCGCTGTCTACACTTGGGGCTAATGTTGGAGCCTGGGTTGGAATCCACCATCTGCATCCCATTAGGCCCATTTATGAGCTCAGGGCATGACTGTCTGGTTTGCATTTGGGGCACAGAGGGAAGCAATAAGGAGCAGCAGAAGGGCTATTTAAAAGACACCTGGTGGAAGTTTGTTGCACCAGAAGGCACCTCGAAGATGACCAGGCAGTGTGGCTGGAGGAAGATGGGGAAAGGACCCCAGGAGGAGTCAGAACACAAGTTCTGGTATCATCCCTACCGTCTACCAAATGTGCTCCAGATGAAGCCCTGAACTTCTCAGCCTGAACTTTACCTCGAGAGAGTGAAATTGGATTAGATGTGCTCTGAGATCCCTTTTAGCTTGAAAATTCTAGTAGTTTGGTCCTTTAAGAGAGAGAGACCCCCTGACTGATGAAACATGAATGCTAATATCTAGCATAGCTTGTTGCCTCTCAGTGGTGCTGGATAATTGCTCTCTGCATAAATGAATGAACCAATGCTGCTAAGGATATAAAGGAAGCCTATGGAAATTCATTAACAGGGACTGGGGCTGAGGCTCAGCAGCAGAGTGCTTGCCTAGCACATGTGAGGCACTGGGTTTGATCCTTAGCACCACATAAAAAATAAATGAATAAAATAAAGGTATTGTGTTCATCTACAACTAGAAATACATTTTTTAAAAAAGAAAATTCTTTAACAGATACAGTGCACCATATTCATTCACATATACACATTCCCAGATGTGTTATTTTACTTCAAGAGTTGCAAAGTGTTATGACCTTGGTCAGGCAGTGTGCTAGACATTGTAGGGAGAGGGTAGAATAATCTTCCTCACTTGCCACAGCAACCTGGGACTAGCAAACCAAAAAAGGCAGAAGATGACAAATCTCAGACAAGGTACGATTCCAATTCAAATGTGGTAAATGTAACTGGCATCTTAGAGCCAGACTTGACAATTAAGACTATAAATGAGAAAGAGATGGACGTGGTGTGCTGTCAGTCAGGGTCTAGCAGGAATCCAAAGGCACAATCAGAAAGGTTTAATTAAAGGGGACTGTTTACAGAAGTGTCAGGCAGGGCGCAGCACACAGAGGCCAGCAACCATGGGAAATGGTTGCTACCTCTAGATCTGAAAGGCAAGGGAAGGAAGCATTGGTAGTGGTCTGTGTGGGAGCTGGAGCCATGAAAGTGAGCTGCCCCTCAAGAACTTGGAAGAAGTCAGCCATTGTCAGAACCTCAGCTGGGCGGGCAGGACAGTGAGGGGAATGATAAATACCTTGATGCTCTCTCCTCTTGCCTCCCACTGACAGATCACACTGTTTGAACCCAAGCAGAAAGAGAAGGCAAGAGAACCTAGATGCTGCAGGTCATACAAGTGATCCACATGGCATAGAGGAAGGCGGCAATTGACCTTGGGGACCGGAAGGAACAAGAACATGTCCATAATTATGCTGTATGGAGGACAAATACATTTTTGAGTTTTCAAAAAAATAATTTGTTCTGCAAAATGGCTCCCACCATAGAATCGATCTAAAGGGAAACATAAAGGTCTTCTAGAATATCTGATATAGTTAATTTATTAAAATGGGAACTTCTTGAAGTGCAAATAACTTCTTCAGGACATTTGTATTGTTTAAGACATAGTGTATTTGTTTCCAAAGGACCTAAAAAGTGAAACTGTTCAGAAGACAGCTTCCTAACCAGACAAAATTGGTTCACAAGTATTCTTTTATCTATCCACAGAGGCCTCCCCCCAATTTCAAATGATAAAACCAACTCCAAAGTTTGCATACTAATGCATTTTTCCATTTATATATTTTATCGGTTGGCAATTGAAATAAGAATCTCGGAGGTCAGCCAAAAGTCTTAAATAACGAATGAAAGTCATATATTATCTCTTGATTCCAAAGTGTAATAAGACATGTTATGAGAAACCACCTGGAAAACGGCACTCAGCAGGCAGCATTTCAGGGATCTGACTTTCACAGGGCAATTCTCTGCCAACTAATGCTAACCTTTAACAGGCTCCCCTGGAAAAAGATTCCAAAATATTAGTGTCTCCAAAATGCCATCTGCTTTTGTGCAGGATTCTACTGATGGCAATGGAAATCTGGAACTGGGATTAGCGCCCCTTCTAGGGGTGGAGGTTTAGCGGGTGAAAGGTAACACGAGGGAAGAGAAGGAAAAGCTGAATTAAAAATAAAATACCTCTTGGTCATCTCCCAATTAGTGATTGTGTGTTTGAGATTTCTCAGGACAGTCTCAGCTCTTATAGCCCATGCTACTTATATGTCAGATCTGGAGGAGACTTGCCCATATTACGGTCCTTTGCCTCTGTGGGAAAATTCACTACCATTACAATTAATGAGTGTCTATAATACGATGAAAAATCCTGGTGTTATTCATTCACAATAACATCTGAATTCCTGTTATATACCACCAATGGTATAAAGGTGTTCAGGATAAAATAATGAATTACATAGTGAAAAGTATACACATTATATAGTATTTAGTAGGCTCCAGAACCAGATTTTTTTTTTTTTTATATCAGGGATTGAACCGAGGGGTAATTAACCACTGAGCCACATCCTCAGCCATTTTTAAAAATATTTTATTTAGAGACAGGGTCTCTCTGAGTTGCTTAGGGCCTCACTAAATTGCTATAGCTGGATGTGAACTTGCAATCCTCTTGCCTCAGCCTTCCGAGCTGCTGGGATTACAGCAGCTGATATTTGAATCTCTGCTCACAGAATCCTCATGAGGATGAGATAGAAGCATCAAATATATGAGCCTAACAGTACCTGGTAAGTAGTAAGTGCTCAACAAAATTTGGCTATAATATAAAAATTGCATTCCTAAAATTTGGGTCTAGTAGGAGACAGATATAAACAGGAAAATGATGGTACAATGCTAAGTGCAATTAAGAACTTCCTTTCACACCAACGTTCTAGGAGGAATGGAATGGCTCCAATAGGCCTTTCATTCATAAAAAAAAAAGAGGGCATCACTGCACTTGAGCCCAACCGGAAAACACAGAAATGAACAGTCCACTTTCTCCTGCATTCTGGTCTTCCTGACGCCACTGAGCACTTCCGGAGTTTATTTCATCTTCAAGGCTTCCCAGAGGCTGACATGCACAAAGGATGGAAGGCAGAGGGAACAATGGCCAGTGTGCAGGCAGGGGTGAGTCAGAGCCACCGTTTGGCTTTTCACTCCAGCAGTGCCATGTCATTTTAAAACAGTCTCCACTGCCAAGACAGCCTGGGACGTTCTCACATGGGGACTGGCTAGCAAGCTCCAAAGCAAAGAAACCTTTTTACCCCCAAATGTCTCATAGTCATTCCTACCTTTGAAGTTGGAAGAGAGAGTAAAATTACTTTCATCTGCCTAGAAAACAGCAGAGTCGAGAGGAATCTCATATGGAATCAAAATAAGAATCAAATAAGGAATCGGACTGCTCAAATCGGAGTGAGCCCACCGTCTCCTTAATTCTTTTTGGAGATAAGGCGAGGCATAAATAAATCTCCACCTGTATCAGTCTGGCAGCAAATGATACCAAACCCTGACTCCAAATGGCTTAAACAGGGAGGAACTGAACCATCTCATAAGACCGGAAGAGAGGGGGCATGGGGAGGGGCTCGAGGGGCTTCTCTGGGGCTTTCTACAACCTGCTTTCTCCTGCACACTGGCTTCATCCCAAGAGGGAAGCAAGACCTGTTAGCAGTTCAAGATGGCAACATGCAGAGGAAGCAAAGAGACCACCCATTTGTGTCCTTCTTAGGAATGAGCAAACCTTCCCTAAAAACTCCCCAACAGATTGGAGGTCTTCACACTCCACTGCCAGAATTGTGTGGCAGGCACTTTCCTACACTTGTGTCTTGGGTGTGGCATGGAGGCACCAGACCGGAATGGGCTAATCATCTCAGAGAACAATGCTTCCCAGTTCAAATCCACTCCACCCACCAAGGGGCTGCTGGTGAAGACCAAAGAGGGAAATAAGCATGACCCTAATTCAAAGAAGTTAACATGCTGTACAGCTATTCTCTCAAACGGAGCCCTGATAAGCCACAGGATCAAATGCCCTCTGCCTGATACTTTATCCATAAGCAGCGGCATAATGACCAAAAGGAGAATTCTCCGGCACATCAATATAAATGCTCAACAACCACCCTGTTGGGGCAATTTTAAGCACTACTGGCTGAGATCAAAGTATAACATGGTCTAGGCAGACACAGTGGCCCATATTTGTAATCCCAGCTACTTGGAAGGCTGAGGCAGGAGGATTGAAAATTCAAGACCATCCTGGGAAATTTAGCAAGACTATCTCAAAATTAAAAAAATAAAAAGGGCTGGGGATGTAGCTCAGTTGTACTGTACCCCTGGGGGCAATCCCTCAGTATGGGGTGGTGGCCTATTTGCATAGTCATGCCAAGTGGGCACCTGCAGTATCAGGGTATAAATGTTGAAGAAAGAACTGAGAGGAGGGTTCCAAGTCAAAGCGGGGTCCCAGGCAGGAAGACTCTTGCCAGTAAGCATGATGGAGTAAAAGGAGAGTATAGGATTTTTTAAAAGCCTGGGGAAGGGAGGAGCACTAAACTCTCAAAAATAAAGAGAACAAGAGAAACAATGATTGCAACAAAATTTTGGCTGCTGGAAAGCACACAAACTAGTGATAACTGACTTTGTAGATGAGAGAAAGCCAAAACCTAGCCTAGCAGTGTGGGAAGTCTGAGATTCACAGCCAGAACTCCAGAGAGGCTCTGGAATTGTGAGCACCAGGCACTGAAGAAGCAGGGGACCCACCCAAAGCAGGAGGGCACGCTGAAGATCTGAATATGAAGCCATCAGACTGCCACACCCCTCTTTTAATTGTTGATCCCTGGTAAGGGCTTGCATTCTGTGACCTGTTTGCTCTGCTGAGTCGGGACAGCTATGGATTGGAGACACCAACCTTGTGGAAGGCATACCACTCTAAATACAGCAGAATAAGAGAAAGTCTCCATACCAAATGGTTAGACTCCTAGTCTTCTTTCCATCTGGCTTCCATAATGCTACAACCAATCAACTCTTCTGTGTCTTGAAATTTCTCTTTACCTGGATAGTTTCTCCAGATACAAGATCCTCCCCTAATGAGAGTCCTCCAGTAAAACCACCAGCGAGCTAATTCTACAGCAGAGGTCCTCCACACTAGCTGTGCATTCAAGTCACCTGCAGAACTCTTAATTAATAATCACCACCACCTGGGACCTAGCAAGATCATACGTCATTCCATTACTCTGCAAATGTCCCTGGGAAGTTACTGTGTGCCAGGCATTGTTCTGGATTCTGAGATTTTCCTGGGTCGCCTTCTTGGAAGGGAGCTATTTCTGGGTGCAAGTTCCATCCTCTCAGACATTACAGTTAGGGTTTCAGTAGTCAGTAGGGGTCATCGGACAAGTGAGGAAAGTCTTTACATGGAGGAGATTAAAAAACAAAAACAAAACTAAGAGGAAATCAGAGGAAACAGAAACAATGCAGGGAGGAGAGAAATACTTCAAAGAAGCTGTAATGAGATCTGCAGAGTTGAGCAGCTTTTCATCCATGAAACAATAACAGGAGGCTGTAAGAAAATCACAGATCTTTAAGGAGCTCTTGGGAATTAGAAATTTGATGGCAGACATAAAAAAAGGAATATATGGGTTGGAAGATAAAATGAAGAGATTTCCCAGAAAGTATTTCTGTACTTTTTTTTTTGTATGTGCGTGATACTGAGGATTGAACCCAGGGCCTCACTCATGCTATGCAAAGGCTCTACCACTACAAATAAGCTGTGTCCCCAACCCTTTTTAGACTATTATTTGGGACAGAGTCTTGTTGAGGAAAGGTGAAGAAAAAAAAAAAAGAGCTGAATTGCCTAGGCTGGCCTTGAACTTGCGATCCTTTTGCTGTCTCAGCCTCCTGAGTAGCTGGGATTACACTCATGACCACCAGGACCACCAAGCACAGTTGGAAGTAGAATATTTTTTAAAGGAGATAGAAAAATTAATAGAAAAAGAAAGGGAGTCAGTCCATAAGAGTTTCCTTCCAATCAATAAGTGGTACAGAAGAGAGGAATGGAAATTTTAGTTTTTAAAACTCTAGAAAACTGTTCAGAACAAAAGGGCAGAGCTTCCAGAGAGAAAAGCCACTGGAAGCCCAGTAATGTGATGAAAAAAGAGTACCACCGAGATACAATGAAGTCTCATTACAAAGAGAAAGGAATATTACGAGGGACAAAGAGGAAACCCTAAAAACCTTCAGAGAAATACATTCAAAGCCTCAGGTCTTAGAATGACATCAGACATCTGAACCGTATTAAATCTGGAAGAGTAGTGCTTCCCCAATTCAAAGGGAAAGGGATCCCCAATATAGAATCCATATCCCATACAAACTGTCCGTTAACCTTGGAGGATCTCAAAAAATCACCTCACATGTGGTTTTTGTCAGGACCTTCTTTCCGGAAGATGTGTTTTTCAGAAAGTGAATATAAGAAGAAAGTCGTGAGGTTTAGAAGACAGGGGATGCCACCTGAGAAAGAGACAAAATGCCTCCCTAGTATGATACAGAAAGGACATCCCATGATAGTGTCTGTGCAGACAGCAAATCCAGAGTAGAACCGGAGGACAAGAGGTGAACCAGAGGACAGGATACATGTGGCACTAAGAAATGCACAGAAACTTGAAAAGTGATTGTCTCTGGGGCATAGATGTTGCGGTTGGTGAGGGGTCCCTAGTTATAAGTCTTATAGAAACATATCACTTTTAAAAGTATGTATATGTGTCCTTTTGATACACATATAAGAGGGAAAGAAGAGAAGGTCAGACTAGGAATTGGGTTTCAGATTGAGAGTAAGAATCAGAAAGATTCCCAAGCAGCACCCTGGAGCGCCCACTCTCTAGAAGGCAGAGCACAGGTGCCTGAGTACTGAATGCCCTGGGAAACAGAAGCCTTGATGAAGACGACCAGCCAAGTACCATGGCGGCAGAGTCGACACCTGGAGGTCCCAGGAGTCAGGGTGGAGTGGGGTCCCTTCAAGGAAACAATTCCCAAGTGTGACCTGCTGGAGCATATGGAATCAGCAGGAACAGGCTGAAAGGAAGCTCAACTCCATGCCAGGCACGGCATTGGGTAATTTATGGAAGCAAGAAGGCAAACTGAAAGGCAGTGCTTAGTAATTCTGCAGCTTTGCGCCTTCTCCCTTTCACCCTGGATGGGGCCAGAGGTGGGGGGGATGCTGAATGCACCTCCTGGACAGTTATGCCTGGCTGTGCAGCCTCAAAGCACAAGCCTGGGAGCAAGTGGAGTGAGCCTCGGGTCCTCATTTCTTTTGGAGACAATTTGCTGGGGCTGGCTTTGAACTTGTAATACTCCTGACTCAGCCTCCTGAGTTGCTGGATTACAGGTGTGTACCACTGTGCCCTGCTACATTTTAAAAAATTTAACTATATTTTAAAAATTCATCTGCAATGTGAATTTACACTTGCAAAAACACCCATACTTCTATATTTTGTGTATTTTAAGGTACTTCCATATTAGAGTCTACGCTATCCCCTTATATCAAACAGCTTGACCTATTTTTATGAAAAGCATTTATTGTTTACATTCAAAAAAATATTTTCTCCCAGAATGACAGCTTAAGTTACCTCCTCCTTTCCCTTCATGTCATGAGAGAAAATTGACTTCATTTCACTCCTAGTATTTATAAACTCTAATAGAGAGAAGCTACATGATAGAAAATGCCATTATCTTTCCAAACATCTTTCATCTTTAAAAGATCTTTTCATTAGTGGATACTCTAATCAAAACATTTCATGAATCAGTGGAGGGGCTGTTGTCCAAGCAGGATGTTCAGTAGTTTGGGGCAAAGATCTGTCCCAAATGAGACTGTGACCTCTTGTGGGGTCAAAAACACAGCTCCCTGCAATAGAGACCACAGCTTTGTTCGGCCCCAGATTTGCTGGCCTGCTAGCCAAAGTGAGAAGCAAGGGATAAGGACAGGTGCCTGGGCTGCAACCTCCTCACCGCCCCTCTGGGGCTTCATCAGCATTCTCACAAAAGGTGTAGTAGGAAAGGACTGTGGCTCGGGAGCCCCTGGGGTTCCTCCTGGTGCGCGCCCCCTCCCTGCCCATCACACACACACACACACACACACAGGGCGCCTCCTTCCGTCCAGTAATTGACAAACGAGCTCCAAATCACTCCTCCCGAGGAACACAAACCACCTCTAAACACGCAATTCCCCAGGTGGAATACCAAACACTCAAGCGATCTGGGAGAAGGCGAGCGTGCGGCTGCTCGGTTTCGTGCCTTCTGTGGCTAAATTCCCAGGCTGAGGGATCCAGCCTCCATCTGCACCGCAGCCGGGATCAGATCGGTGAGCGGGAGGGTTTTCCAGGCAGATTCCTACCTCCAGTTCTGAAGTCACCTCTGGAGGCTTTCTCTCCGACCCCTTCCCGCAGCTTCCTTGGAGACTGCGTCCAGAGCAGCTGGCCTCGGGTAATCCGTCGGGGCCGGGTTTAGCAACCCCCAGGGGCCGGTCATTAGCCTAATCACCTGCTGGCAGTCGGGAGGGGCGGGCGAGAGGCGGGTTCCCCGCCCCAGGCCGCCGCCCTCCCGAGGTCCCGACGGCGGCGGGCAGTCCAGGAGCAGGATCCGTGCAGGACTTCCCGAACGCTCCCCTCGGCTGGCTACAGATCTGTGGGAGGACCCCCTCCCTCCCTCCTCGGGCCCCGGTTGAGGAGGTTATGAAAAGACTGTAATGTAATCCTAACGCGGCTCGTCACTCCCGGGCTCACTTGTCAAAACTCCACAGCATTCCAGAATCCCTTCCCCGACACTCCCCTCCTCTTGCAGGGAAAAGGAAACCGCCCCGGGAAGGATTGCAAGGAGTTTGGGGTTTCTTAGGCAGACGATTTTGTTTATGTCAAGTGCTCAGGAGCTTCCTGCTGCAAACTGGGAGCAGGATTGAAGGAGAAAACGCCCTCCCGGTACCCTGATACCCTCACCCAGCTTCGAAGTTTTCTCTCAGAGCCACCCTAAAAGAGGCTCCACCTCCCTAACATCATTCATTTCATAACCACTCAGTTTCATAATCAGCAGAAGCATGGGTGTTTTTTTTTTTGGGGGGGGGGTACTAAAATCACAACTATCACACAGGGTGGGATGTCAGGGAACTTTCCAGAAATCACCAGTCAGATCCTCTCTGCAGTAGTAACCAAATTTACCACCCCTGAATTACAATTGCCCGTGACTGCACGACTCAAGCATTTCCTTTATACCTTCGCCTGCTCGCCTGCCCCTCCCACCTTCAGCGGGTTCAGTCAGCAAGTCAACCCCTTGAGAGGCCCGAATGGGCTTGGGCTGCACAACCATCTCTCCAGCTGCAAACTGATGAGGAAGCCCGACCCACGAGGCCCAATTGTTTACATCACACCCACTGAGGGCTTCCTGTCTTAAATTAATGGTAATACAAATAAGACAGGAAAAGAGTGTTTGCTTTTCTCAAAAGTAGGAGAGGGGTTTGGGCGCAGGGGGGAGTCGCTTTTCATTGCTTTTTCAAAACTTCAGTTGTAAATTTATTCCATTTTTACACTTCTAACATTTGTTGAAAAGTAAGAGCACTGCTGTGCCAAACCTCAAACCATTAAGGAACTTCTGCTCAAAACACATTTTCACCTGGCTTGGGGAGGGCTCCAAGTTGGAGCTCCCAGGGGAAGCTGAGCTGGAGGTATGGAGAGCGCCTGGGGTTAAATGGCACAAATAAACTCACTCCAGCCCCGTGAGTCCTTCCGGGGACTTGCATGGACAGGTACACACCCTCCCCTCTCCTTGGGGTTTGCACCGAAATCTTGCCGGGTTTCCAACCTGCCCCTGTGTCTCTAAGCTATTTTTTTTTTCCCTAGGCATCTAGCAGCCCCTAAAAGCAAATGAACTTTGCAATGGACAGATCTGGTGGAATTCAAAGCAATTAATTAAAATGGAGGAGGCCAGGGAAGGCTTCAATTCCCAGTACCATTACTGACACTGGAATAGGTAATTAGAGCCTAGGAGGGGCCAGCCCATGTCAAGCCCGGGCTGGAAATCTGCCCATTCTGAGAAGCATCCCAAGAGCACTCGGTAAATACTCATCATAATTACCAGTCCTGGAACTGCTACCTCCAGTTGCTTCATTCAGGCCAGTGCAAGAGGAAACCGGAAACAGGCAGGAGTGCCAGGCTGTGGCATTCCTCCTTTAGAAGTACTGGAAGGAAACAAAACCTCAGGATAAAATCTGTCTCAAGGAGGTGTGTGTACTGCAACCTCATGGAATTGAGGAGAACTCTATGCATGTCCAGGGAGACAAGCTTTGCCAGCCAGTCCCCAGAAGACTGCAATTCCTGGGTCAAGGCAAGTTAGAGGCTGATGACTTCAGAAAAAAAGCCAAATGTATCATGATGCCAATGCAAAGTATCTGGCTTTCACATATTAAAATGAATGCTAGCTCCTCCTCCCTCCCCTTTTCCAGCTCTCCTGACATAGGGTGGAAGTTCTAAGCAGATTCATGAGCATCCTTTTATGTGGCAAATCAGTATTTGATAAGTTTTATGGGAACCATGTTCAAATTGAATAATTTTTTAAATAATTCCAGAAGTGTTCCTTTTCTTCCTTTCTGAGAGCCTTTTCCACTGATGATTTCCTAATGCTGTTGCTTCTTTATTCTTTCAATCCAGTGTGTAATTATGATGTGTAAATCAGTTCCTTTTAAAGTAAATCAGGGGCTTTAAGTATAATGTAAATAAATATCCTGCCCCCCCCTCCCCCCCCCCCGCCACTCCATCTTTGTTGCTTAATATCACTTTAGTGTGTGTATTGCTGGGAATTAAAAAAATCTAACCACATCTGTGTAATATCTTAGCTTCAGGAAGGCTTTAAAAAGCATATGCCATTCTCATCAGCAGGTCAGAAAGATAGGATCGGGTCTGTCTTTTCCCTACCCAGGCTTCACTGCTGCCTGGAAAAGAAATCAATGGCTCAGTAAACAAAGTAGTGCTTAAAATGTACTCTAAGATTTCATCCTGGGTCTGGTTTAAATAATACTTGAAATTGCTCCATGCACACCCAGACTCTACAAACAACAGGAATTTAGGTTGGAACTGCTAATATGTTAAGAGAATCCAAAGTGGCTTCAACACATTAAGGAATGGTTCATTAAAGACAGTTTAGAATTCAGCATGATGGCTGATTACAAAGTAGTATCCTCGGGGGTGATAATCAGCGGGACGGGCTCAAATGAGGCTTAATATCTACATTCAAGGAAAACAGACAAAGTGGTGAGGATCATGGGGATCATGGAAGATCATGCATGAAATGGGAATCTGCACCCCATATTGATAAGAAACAGGCAACCCAACACTGGGGTGTTCACACTGGTGACACGGAAGGGAAATACCCCACTGCTCCCTATCCTGTCATAAAGAATTTGGTAGCAGACAGAATCTTATGAGGAGGTATGTCCCTTTTGAGGTACCTTGTTTTAAGGAAGATGTGAGACACTGGAAAGTTTCCAAAGGAGAACCTAAATGATTAAAGAGACAGAAAATAGAATCTATGAGGAAAGGTTAGAGGACTTGGAGTTGTTTAGTCTGGAGAGGAAAAGTACCTAAAGGCAAACTCAGTCTTCTATTTGAAGGGTTATTATACAGAGGATACCGACCAGCTGTTCTTCATCTCTCCAGAGGACAGAAGAGGTAAGAGACTCAAAATACCACTTTAAATCTGGGTCAGATTTATCTTGCTTGTCCTAATGGTAACTGACTTGACATCAGAACAGTCTCATTTGCCATTCCTTTGCAGACCTCATGTAGATGTCATCTGAGTCTTGCCTGTTTATGCAGAAGTTATGCTAAAGAAAAACCTCTATCCCCTTCTTGAATGATAGTTATTCCATCCATGTAGGAGCAAGGACCTTGAATCTCTGTGTTCCTAACTCACAAACAAGGTGCCCCAAGAATGTAATGATCTCCAAACTGAGCCTGTGTCTTTATTGGAATGGGTACCTCTAAAAATATGCCCAACTTCACATACTGGATAGATGATAAGAAGATCTCATAGATACACTCTCAAATTTATGTTTCAGTATACAGGAAGCATTGCTTTTTGTGTGGGCAAAGAAATATTAGTTGATGATGATAATGATAATAATAGCTATGAATTATTAAGCTCTTACTATAATTATGTTGGGCACAGTGCCCAATCTATTTCATGTAGGCTACCTTTCTCATTTATTTTCTTGCAGTAGCTCTGTGAAGTGGAAATAATTATTAGCTTTATTCTAACACAAAGAAACTGAGTCACCAAGAGGTTAAGAAACCCAGCTGGTAAATGTTGGGAGTCCCGATTCAAACACATTTAGTCTGACTCAAAAGGGTGTACTTAATTAAAACACTGCCTCCCATCATTAAACATTTTTAGCTATTCAGAGGGAGGAAACACTGGGGAAATAATTCGTGCTTCTTGGCCCAAGTGGACTAAAAGTCAAGTCTTCTACATGTTTATATTACTGGAGGAACACAGTCAATTTTTCCCAGTATAACAGAGAAGGATGGAATTGACCTTCTGATTCAGAGGGTGTATGCCTGTCTTCCACAGGGCTGAAAAATCCAAATGAGAGTCACGTCTGTTTTAGTAAAATTGAAATTTAGTAACATATAGAAAAATTTATCCATAAATAGTCTCACCTTGCATATAATGGTTCTGTGACTGTTGAATTTATGAATACAAGTGTATTCTGACTGTGATGCTCAAAACAAACTGAGCTGAACTAAACTTTTCCAACACGCTGGTGGCCAAGGCCCTGGTTGATCATTTCCAGGGAGTCCCCTATGGGTGTCCCCTAAGAATCTTAAAACTCAACTGTTTCTCTTTTAATATATATATTTTTTAGTTGTAGATGAACACAATACCTTTATTTTATTTGTTTATGTGCCGGGGATCAAACGCATGCTAGGCAAGCGCTCTACCACTGAGCCACAACTCCGGCCCTCAACTATTTCTTTTGATTTAGCTCCATGAGAAAGCATATGGATGGGTCACATATTTTCTTTATGCCAACTACTTTTAGGTCAAGACGAGATTTTTAATGAGGCTTATTGAATACTGTAATTTATCCACAGTAGATGATTCACGAAACAGACATCAAAATGATTTTTAGAAGGGCAAATGAACCACATGCAAACAAAAACTAAAAAGTCTTGATCTAAATTACTCCAAAGGATAGATATTTTCCCATCAAGACGATTTATCCTGAGTCCATAAACAGAGAAGGGCGTAATTATAAAAGTGTTTGTTAATAGATCTGAACCTTATGTAGCTATAAAAAGCTGGAGAGAGGAAGAAAGCGGAAATTCCCAGGAGATCCCCAACCACATCCAGGCCATGGGATCTCCATACATACAAAGCCCAACTGTGACATCAAGCAAAGCACGAAAAGAAACCTCAGTATTTTGACACAATCCACATAAATAAGTTCGAATTGTCCTGAAACTAAACAATGACATTTCTACCCAATAAACTTTCAGTTAACACATGGACAGAGTGGTGACTTACTGGCATTCCAGATGCACTTAATAGAAACATGATGCCCAGAATCAAAAAGATCTTTGGTAAAGTTGGTTGAAGGGATGGATGAGTGTGCAGATGTCTCAACAGATGCTGGTGCCTCCTCTTTGCCCCTTTGAATCTAGGTTGGGAAGATGTCATCAATGCTGCACAGCCCACAGCTCCAACAGGGGCTGAGCCATTTGACACTGGTACCCTGGAAACAGTGCATGGGACCAGAGGTTGGTTTCCAACCCAAAGATACCTACTGTGTTTTTGCCATAAATACAGGAGGAGGAGTTGCAGGCTTTGATTCAAAAGTCACTATTATTAATAGTATAGATTCTAAACTCTGAAGTCCAACAGAATCAAGTACAAAATAGTTAACATCTACTGACGACTTGCTGGAAGCCAAATTCTTCCCTAGGCTCTTTACATTTTAATTTTTATTTCATTTTATTCGTGGTCCTGGGGATTGAACCCAGAGACACACTACAACTAAGCTACATTCCCCACTCTTTATATTTTGCATTTTGAGACAGGGTCACACTAAGTTGCTGAGGTTGGCCTGGAACTTGGGATCCTTTTGCCTTGGCCTCTCAAGTAGCTGGGATTATAGGTGTGTGCCACATCACTCATCTATTCCTCAATAAATCCTTATTACAATCTTAAGAGTGTATGTTAGTCAGATTTTTGTCACTGTAACAAAATGCTTGAGAGAATGAATCATAAAGAGAAAAGATTTATTTTGGCTCATGGTTTAAAGGTTTCAGTCCATGACTGAGGGGACCCATTGCTTTTAGGATTTTGGTGGGGGTGCCAGATGACAATGGTGGGGAGTGTGTGGTGGACAAACTGCTCACCTTATAGAAAGGAAGGAAAAAGAGAGGAACAGGATGGGATCTCACAACCCCATTGACCTACGAACTTCCCACAAAACCCTTCTTATTCTATAAAGCACAGGACAGCCTCCCAAAGGATTATCCAGTTCGAAATGTAAATATGCAGAGGTGGAGAAACCGCTAAAAGCTCTTAAAAATCTATTAAAAATGTAAATTCCCATCTTCTTTCTCTTTTCTTACAGCACCAAGCTTCTAGTAGGAATTCAGTAAATACTGGTTGAGTAAACATGAAAGAAAGGGCTGAATGACTGCCACTCCCAGGATCCTTTGCAGGAAACACTTAATTGAGGGTGGTCTTGTGATGGCAGGGCATTGGGTGGGAGTTAATTTATCTATACCAGAACCGTCCAATACCCAGTGCCCAGAAGGGAATTCTGAAATGAACCCAATCTCACACTGGGAGCCTGAGCCCAATGCAAGGGATGTCGAAGTTGATCCTAGGAGAACTGACACACTTGGGCAAAGGTCAGCTCCTCCTTATTGGTGGCATCTGCAGTGACGCACTATTAAGCTGTGAAAACTTCCCCAGCTGATTTTCACCCAGCTTCAAAGAACAAATATAGCAAAAGAGCCAGAAGGTCATGGAGGGATTTGTTCAATCTCTCAGCCCTTGTCCACCACCCACTCCAACCACAACCACACAACCTGGAGCCTCCAGCAGCCTCAAGCCAAAGAACTCTCCTGCTGCTGATGGGAAAACATGTGGGAGCAGCAAGATGGTCCAGTCATGACCTGTAGATTTCAACAGGGTCAGTGAAATGGGGTCAGAGACCTGGAAACTTAAGATTAAAGGCCAACATTCTTAGATAGAGCACAAATCACACTACATTAACCAGAAGACTAAAGGGGGTGTGGAGGGAGGGGAAGAGAGAGAATCCCCCATTCTTGCATCCCCCATTCTCTAGATTTGAAGACCATATCTTCTAGATGTATCTTTTACAGTCAGAAAACACAGGTGGTTTTGGTACAGCTGTATATGAGAGAACTTAAAACCTTAGTCTCCAGTCATTCTTAAGCCTCTCGGGGAGATATTTAACTGCCTGCCCAGAGCTGGTGAAAGCAAGTTAAGTTCTTTCTTCCCTGGGGCCTCTGTACACATTGGGCTGGGGCTGTTCTCCCTACTCTAACCACCTTCCCATGCCCAAGTCAGGGGGCCCATCTTGACCTTCCTCTTGAATATATTCAGGGCTCTTCTTCAGACCCCATAGCAGCCTTGCTGCCTGTGCACTTGTTTGTAACCCTTGTAGACTAGCAGCTTTTTTAGGGGAAGGTCATGTGGCCTTGCTTACTGTTTTATTCTCAGGGCCTAGAATTGTGTCTGGCACATACAGCTGCCCAGGAAATAGTTGCCAAATGAATGAGTATAAGCCAGGAGACTTCCAAATGCATTCATTCCTGCAACTACTTATTGAGTGCTTACTGTGAACCAGGTACAGGGGTAGGCACTGGGAGAACAACTATTACTACCCTAATATTAACAATGACGATGGTGATAAAAAAGAACCATGGCTAATGATTACTGGGCATTTCCTAGGTACCAGGCATCATGTTGAATTCTTCTCTTTTTTTTTTTCTTGTAATCCTCCTCCCCAAACCCATATGGCAGGTACTATTATTATTCCTACTGTACACATGAAGAAAGTCATTCACATGGACCTTAATGTAAACAAATCTCTAACATTTAAGTTTTCAGAGCTCTACATACATGGGTTTAACTCACACCAGCTAAGACAAGTTTACCCATGAATTCACTCCCGTGCTTTGCTGGTGGCTATCACCTTGCCTAGAGTGTCCCTACTCACTCTTCATCTTGTTTGAAATCTACTTTAAAATATTTTGATGCACGCTGTGTGATGTCAAGCAGTGTCAACCACACTCCACACTTTAGAGACTGTGAACTGACGTGTGAAGGACATTTGTCAGGAGTCTACATTCCACGGTTGCATCAAATTCTTGAAATACCATTATCTACATCTACAGCAGGTTCTGTAGATAACAAAATGGAAGTTGGAAACAAATTTTTCTCATTTGTGGCATGAAAATTTTCAAGGTAATTTGGTTAGGAAAGTTCATACAAACACCCCTGTCCCTGCCTGCTGGGCTGTGAGAATCAGGGAACCAGCTTCCTCATACTTCTTAGTGTTGACTTCAGCTGTGGCGATGAGACCAGCGTCCCCCAGTAAGGCAGGATTCTGATGATAAGGTCAGCTGATTCTTCCTTCAGGGGGCTATTGCATGAGCTTCAGAGTGAACCTGCTGGGAAGGGGCTGATTGGTGATATCTCCAGACTTACAAAGGAGGTAGGGTTATTTCTGTGACTGGTCACTAATACTCTTCATATGGCCAGAGTCAAGGATTTGCATTCCTGGTAACCTTCCACCTGGTAGTAAGGTTATGGTCAGGGGACAGGTAGTTCTCAATCTTTCCTGATAATTTAAGGCTATTAATGCTGAACAAAAGAACCTGACAACTGTTGAGCAGGCAGCTCAGGTGGGTCCCCTTCCCTGGCTAGGCAAACATCCATTCATCTTTCAACACTGGGCTCAAAAATCCCCCCTACTGTGAAGGCTTTCTTGATAAATCACCTCCTTTTGGGATCTCTGAGAGTTGCCCAAATGGCTTCTTCTGAGATCTTTCTTACGAACCCCAATTGGCTATGAAAACATGGGCAGGTCTCTTCGTGCACCCTGAAAAATTCTAATTTACTAGGAATTTATTTTAGAATATGTTTTATTGACCCAGGTGCCATGCTAGGTGAGGAGGCGCCAATGAGCAACATAAGCTTAGAGGCCGAGGTGGGCAAATGAAGTGACAGGCAGAGATTAAGGGATAATGTTAAATCCAGGGAGCTGGCAGAATCCCATTAGGGGCTGCTAATTAGACCTGAAAGGCTAAGGGAAGGCTTCTAGAACAAGTGAATATGAGATGAACCGTAAAGAAAAGAGTCCAGGAAGTAGAAATGGCAAGTGCCAAGGTTCATGCCAAGACAGGAGAGGTCATGTTCTGTGGCCTTAGAAAATGCACACTGGCTGCAAATTTGGTTGGCCTGGGGCTGGTGTTAGGAGAGTGGAAACTGAACAGGGGCTGAGAGGTAGAGCCCACAAGGCCGTGGTTTGGGCTTCATCCTTGAAGGGCTTTTAGCAGGAGAGCGGTATGGACAGATTCTCCAGTTGGAAAGATCACATGGGCTTCAAGGAGGAGAATATCTTAGGAGAATATCCTGGGCAGAGGCAGCAAGAGGGGTGAGGATGTTGCCATAAGAAACCAGGCAAGGAAAGATGGAGCCTGGCCTAAGCTTCCCTGGTGTGTGGAATGACACTCCGGCATTGCACTATTTATAGGCTCCCCCTTTCCACTAGACTGGCAGTCTCTTAGGGACAGACTTCGGACTTTATGGTAGTATCCCCTTATCTTTAGGGGATATGTTCCAAGACCCTAGTGGATGCCTGCAACTACAGATAGTACCAAGCCCTATAGGTACTCAGTTTTTCTTATATATATAAACTTTAGTGCCTTCTCCATCTGAAGTAGGCAATTATCATGCATGGTGGCTATAACATTGGCAGTTTCAAGTATGACAGAAAAACTAACACAAATTTCTTTTTCCTTCTCTATAATATTATAGATAGAAGATTTATTCTTATAGCAGATCTTAGTAATTTTAGCACACGTTTTCTTCCCTTAAGTCAAGAATCTTCACCTTTGCATTTAAAGGAAGCACTTTATGGCTTTTTTTTTTTTTGGTCATCTATGAATTTTCAGCATTACTATTCTTGCACTTTGTGGTCCTTGTTAAGTAAAATAATGAATTTTAACACAAGTACTGCAGTACTGCAACAACTGATCTGATAACTGAGATGGTTACTAAGTGACTAATGGGCAGGTAGCATATACAGTGTGGATACACTGGGCAAAGGGACAATTATGTACTGAGAGGGATGGGGCAGGACAGCATGAGATTTCATCCTGCTACTCGGAATGGCATGCAATTTAAAGCTTATGAAATTTTTATTTCTAGAATTTTTAATTTAATATTCTCAAACCATGACTGACTGCAGGTAGCTGAAACCTCTGAAAGCAAGACCACAGATTAGGGGGGACTGTTCTACTCATTGCTGGAGCCTCAGTGGCCACAGGTGGTAAAACCTTTAGTAAAGGGTTGTTTGTGCATGTTGAATGTCAGAATTTTTTATGTGCAAAATGATTTACTTTTGTTAATCCCTCATCACCGGGGCCCCTAACCTCACTCCACCCTTACTTCCATCTTCTCTGCCTGAAAAAAACCTCTCTTCACCCATTACTATACTCTTTTTTACATTTAGATGTTCCAAGGTATAGAGTGACTCTACTTCCTTCCATAGGAAGACGTGATTCTAGTCTTCGTAGTCCCCTAAATACCCTATGCTGACTTTTTCTTCACTGAGGCCCAGCTCATTCTACTAGTTCATCTTGTCAAGACTCCATACAGGCCCCAGCTGTAAGAGGTCCCTCTTCTACCACCTAGCAAGTTTTCCAGTGGTAATCCCATTTAAGTGGAGTTGCCTCTGCCTCCCTTCAGATATCCTGCGTCCATTTCATTACATATTAAGTGTAAAATAAAACAGTCTCCCATCTGCAAGAAGCATTCATGAACTCCAACTAACCTGATTCAGAATCTTACCCAACCTTAATCCCATTAATACGTGGTCCTGTCAATTGCATATGATTTGATGTTTTTTCAGTGTTTGCTTTCCCAGGAAATAATATCAGGGCATTACAGATCCAAATCCTCGTCTCTCCCTCTCTGGTCTGTACCAAATACTCAAGCTCCTCCTTCTTTGTTTCCTGGACCAAAAAAACTTGTTCCAGCTCACAGAAGTCTTTGGCTTTAATCTGCCCCTGAGAACTGGGCATTGGACACCATGAACCTAGGAGCAGAAAATCCAATGTAGCCACTGTCTACCTCTCTCTAGGCCTAGCCCACACTGGCCCTACCAGATGGTTTTATAATAATGAGCACTGTGTTATCCAGAAGGTCCTACAATAAACTCTTAAGGAGATTTAAATCTGGAGAGTCTCCCAGAGGCTATTCTTTTCCTTACAAACTTTCATCTAGCATGGCTGGTACCCTTCCCTACACAGGTTCCGGCTCATGTTGCCAGACAAAATACAGGAAATGCAGTTAAATTTGAATTACAGATGAAAAATGAATAAATTTTTATTCTAGTAAGTCCCAAATAGCACATGAAAAATTTTATTTGCTAAATCTGACAATCTTAATTTGTACTTATACTTTGCCTTTATTAAAAAAAATCCCTTCTATACTCATTAATGGGTAAATACAGAGAAAATAGAACATATCACCTGGTCAGAACTTGGGACCCTTGAAAACATTCTTTGTGGTCCCTGTCCCTCACTGATGGATGTCTTCTTACAAGGAGAGGCTTTTAATCATTTTCTTTATAGCTGACTTCAAGTCCCTCACCTTTGCCTAACCTTTCTCACTCCGTTTATAATTCTCTTTCCATGATCACTTTTTCTGCATCATTAAGTTCAACCACTTTGACCCTCTTCCCTTCCCAAGCAATTACCATTCCACTGAGTGCTTCACCTTGACTTGCTCTCTTCTGATGCTATATCAAAATGTCTCCTCTTTACAAGTCAATGAACCACATTAAGGAAATACCGAGCAGGTATAGTCTAGCCCCAATTCTTCCAAACTGACCTCAAGGATTGCATTCCTATTCCTAATTACTCCACACTTTCCAACTCCAAGAAATCCTTCCAGAAAAGTCACTCAGGTCTCTGACCTCAGTTCTGATCTGTTCTCCACTACTCTTCATCAGCTAGAGAAGCTCCTAGTTGGAAAAACAAAGGACCAGGCAAAGCCTCCAGTAATTTTCTCAGAAATGAATAAAGCTGGCTTCCTCTGTAGGCCCCCGGGGCATCTCAACCTTTAAGTCCATATTGTTCCTGGATGTGGCAGTGCATGCCTGTAGTCATAGCTACTTGGGAGGCTGGGCAGAGGACTGCAGATTCAAGGCCAGCCTGGGCCTTGAAGGAAGGACATTAATGAGATTAAGAGAAAGTTGTTAGTGTAAGGATTGATGGTAGGGGGCGGTATGCATTTTGAATTACTAGAGTCATGAATGACATCATTAAACACAGTCACGGTGGTAAAGATGGTAAGTTGCTATTACTAATACTTAGCAACTTAATAAGTTGCTGTTAATACTTTGCAATTTGTAATGAAAGTATTAGTAAGTAGTCATAAAAGCATTAGAAATTTGTGATAAAAAGGTATTGTATTTTTATCTGGATATCACTTCATTCCACAAGGAAGGAAAGATAGATATGATTGTACCCACTCCACAGATGGAAATGCCTCTGAAGGATATAAAAATTTCAGGAACCCAGGTTTTCTTTTTCTTCTTACTTTTGTGCTAGGAATTGAACCCTTGCGCATGCAAGATCACTGAGCTACATCCTCAGCCTTTTATTTTGAGACCGGGTCTCGCCAAGTTGCCCAGATTGGCCTAGAACTTGTGATCCTCCCACCTTGGAACCCAGGTGTCTTGACTTCTGTTCCAGGGTATGTCCTCCTTTCCTGGCACAAAGTTGTTAGCTCTTTTGGGAACTGGCTGGACCCTGGCCAGAAAGCTGCTTTAAGATTTATTCCAATGTCCCTGGAAGGATGTGCTATTGATTGGGGACTGGGCAGTGTCAGGCGAGCAGCCCAGTAAGGGAAGGCCTTGGAGTTGGGAGACTTGGGTTTGGATCTGAGCTCTTCTTTATCAGCCTGGATTCTCTCATCTATAACTGAGGATAAGGACAATTACCTTGCAGAGGTGTTGTGAGCTATAATGAGCTGGCATGTATCAAGTGCTGGCACGTAACTGTGAATGTGTATAAACATTATTTGAACAATGACTATAATTGTAGGTTCAGGAACCTAACTGTGTAGAAGAGTTCAAATATATGCAAATTCCACTGAAATCAGGATGAAATGGAGGGGAACTGGTAGTTTTCTAAAGCTACCACAAGGCTTACCAAGTTATAACATTTTTTTTAAATGACAACAGAAAGTTACAAATTAATATTGGCTTTTTTTTTTTTTTTTAAAACCAGGGATTGAACTCAAGGGCACTCTTCTGCTGAGCCACATCCCCAGGCCTGTTTTGTATTTTATTTAGAGACAGGGTCTCACTGAATTGCTTAGTGTCTCACTTTTGCTGAGGCTGGCTTTGAACTCCTGATCTTCCTGCCTCAGCCTCCCCAGCAGCTGGGATTACAGGCAGGTGCCACAGCAGCATGGCTCACTTTTTAAGTGCTGTGTGTCAGGCCCTGTGATAAACCCTCACATGCACATCCTCCTTTAGTCTCTCATCACTCTGTGAATTATGGATTTTTCTTTACTCCATCCTACAGTTAGGCAAACCTTGGCTTAGTGGGGTTAAGAAATTGCCCACAGTCACACATTTCTCAAGTAGTAGGATCAGGATGCAGCAAGTTCCTGCTCTTAGCCACTTGAAGCCCAATCAAACCATTCTTGCAGATGCTTCTATGGTGTGTGTATGTTCAGTTTAGAGGAAAATTTACCTGGCAGCTATAGTTGTCACCACCGGATGGTGGGCTGACAGGTGACGTTTACATTCTTCTTTATGCCTTACTGAACTGAATGTGCATGTTCTACAGTTTAAAAATGTTTTTCATTTTGATAGAAAACTTTAAAAAATAAGTCAAAATTAGGCTCCTAAAAATGAGAATAGCTAGTCCACAGTGGACAGCAGTAGGGGCAGGGTGGAAAGACACAGATGTAGCATTTTCTTTTTTTTTTTTATTATTATTAGTTGTTCAAAACATTACAAACCTCTTGACATATCATATACCAATGTGAATCTGCAGTATGTATACAGGGTAAATATAGGAGTTCATAATCTGCTTCAATCAAATGTATGAAATATGATATGTCAGATGTAGCATTTTCAAGGACCATTATAACTAAACTTTCCGGTACCCCTTCCCCACCCCAGAGAAACCTTCAGAATAAAATGAACTTCTTGAAAATTAAGATTATATCCTCCCTGTGGCCTAAAAGCTCAGGTTCTATTAGCTCAGTCTTTGGGGTGGTAGATCTGAGTTCTAAACTTTGAATGTATTCACAATTTGAGCATGAGCATTACTGACCCAAAGATCTGCAAGTTATGTACTCTGTAACATCAGCAACGAGTTCCTAAAATCTGTTTTCTTTGTTGATCACATTTTCCCTTTGCATGATTATTTATCATTGAGGAACAAACTCTTTCTCTTCCATGGTCATTACTAAGGTTAAAATGATGAAGGATCACCAAAGCAAACATTTGTCTTAACTGTTTGCTCCAAACCCTGCGGTTCCAGGAGAACCGCAATGATAAATTAAGATTCCACGCCCCCTATAAACAGAGCTGGTCTTCAAAGATGACCTCTGGGAGGGAGTAAGGGAATCGAAAGCAAATCGAAGGAACTCAAAAGCAATGACCTTTTCCTGTTTTCCTGCAGTTTGTAACAATGCAGGAGGAGGTAAGAAAGAGATGCTTGTTTTGCTCTCTGCGGGGACCCCTGAGAGCTCTATGGGTCCCCCTAAGTCAGATGATCTGGGGGCTGGAGGAGGTGTGCAGACAAGTCAAGTTAGAGGCTGGCAATGCAGAGGCTGTGCCTCCCTTCCAGACCATAGAGACCACTTGGAAGATGAAGGTAAAGGGCACTCGGGACAGCAATGGCTGGGAGTTCAGCTACATTCCACTCAGGGAGGCCCAGATTGTGTTCACAGGCCTGAGGTCCTGTGAATGCCCCAGAGCTGGATTTCTGCAACAGGGTGGGATGCCCTGACTGGGCTGTCGCATGAGGACGGCAGGGAGGTCTAGTCAAATTTACAGTGATATTGAACTACTAAGTCAATGAAAAACCACTGCTGAGAAACCATGAACTTTTGAAGAATAAGAGACACTTTAAAGGAGAGACTTCTTGGCTGAGTCTTTGTCCCTATTTAATCCATTTTCAGAGAACAGTGCCTCCAGACACATTTTTAAAAATCCACCTGCACATTTGCATGAGTGTTTAGCTCTTCGAATTTGGGCAATTTTCTTTTTCAAAAAGAGGTTAGTTTTCAAAGTCTTCCAGACTCTGATTCTAGAGTGAGGCTTGTACAGCTCTCTACAGGTAGTGTTTCCAGATCTACAGGTCTCCTGAGGCCTGGAGAGTCTGGAAACACAGAATTTAATGTTTAATGTTATAGGGCTGGATACATTGGCACACGCCTGTACTCCCAATGGCTCAGGGGGCTGAGGCAGGAGGATTGCAAGTTCAAAGCCAGCCTCAGTGACTTAGCAACTCACTAGATAAGCAAACTAGTGAGACCCTGTCAATGAATGGAACTGGGTAAATAGTCTGTATTCGGCAGTACCTTTAAGGCCAGCCAGGTGGGCAACTGGGAAGGGAATCCAGAAGTCAAGGGGCGGAGAGTCAGAAGAAGCCGAAATGTGTAAAAATGAGCCAGAACCAAGAGAGGGGCCAGGCACCCTCTCCCTGCCTCTAGCCTCCAGCCTGGATAATTCTGCTGACCCACTGGGTTAGCTGGTGTCCATCATCAAGGAACTGAACATCTGTGGAGCTTCTGGTCTGGGAATCAGAGTAGCTAAAGGAGACCAGGGGCAGTAGGGGCTGCAGGCCCAGCCATTGCCCCAGGAACCTCACCCTCTGCCCTGGCCAGAGCCAGGGGAGCTGAGGACGGAGACAGGGAAGGAGCTCAGACAGCTGCTGCTCTACTCCCAAAAGTAAGTTACATCACATTGTCACATTGCCCTTCTGGGCACAGAGAGTGTGGCTGCTGCTTTACTCCCACATTCCACATCTCACCCAAACACCTCCTGTGGCCCACACCAACCTGGAAATGTGCCAGGGAGGGACTTCGGGGGAAAAGCATTATAGGCTTGGTCAATTCAACACAAAACCAACCCACCCTAGCCTCCAGCTTCACTATCCAGCTTCTAATCAAGGGCTTTTAGGGCCTCCGACCCAGAGAAAAGCTATGAAAATTTTTATCTCTAACAAAGGACAGAGCAGGGATTGTCAAACCTTTTCTGTAAAAGGGCCAGAGATTAAGTATTTTGGGCTTTGCCGGCCACATATGGTTTCTGTCTCATACTCTTTGTGACCTTTTAAAAATGTAAAAACCATTCTTAGCTGGCAGGTGGGAGTTGCTACCCCCTGGCGAGAAGGTGCTGGTGGCGTCTGGAGACCTGGTGGCTTTGACTGGCTCTGCCATCAGTTCCCTGAGATCTAGAGGGAGTCCCTTCACCTCCTAGGCTGGGAGCTTCTCATCAGTATAACAAGCGGGTCTGCCTAGCTCACCATGAAGAATGCACACCCAGGCACCTGAGCCTGAATTCTGTGGGGAGGGACCTATGCTCCTGTATTCTGCTTTAAAAATCCAATACAGATTCTTATCACACAATGAGAATTTACTTCAGTGTACTTTTCCTCTTCTTCCAAAAGTGGATTAGTATGCATGGCTTTTTAAAACAAGCTTGGACCGATTAGGCCTCCTTCTCTAAATGAGGTTTCTAGAGATGATCACAGAAGCCTTTTCACCTGCCCCTCACGTTTTGTCACTGGGGTACCAAGCCACCTGGGTAGCAGAGGTTGCAAAAGAAGGAAGGAGTTAGATTGAGTTGTAGAAATTGTAAAAGTCATTCCTCCCCACACAGAAACAATAAAATTAACCCTACTTTATAGAATCAAAGAAATACACACACACAAATACCATCCGTGTGCTATTTTTTATAATAGCTTTTATCCTATTTTAAAACATACAAGTCAGATTGGTAAATTGGGAACACCAATGTAAAACGCCCCCTCCCCTTTTGCAAACACAGCAGATTATAAAGCACATAACATACAACACTTCTGTTTATTTTTAGGTGGACAATTATGGAAGTTCCAATCTGGGACCCTCCAGGGTTTAAGAAGACATTCTCAGTGACTGATGTGTCTGCCAGAAATAATGGAACTGACTCAGCACCAGTTATAGAAATGGACAAACCCAAGACTTTTTGCTCTGGGTTTGGATCTGAAATGGTACCCAAAGACTTATGTGCTAAAGGCTTGTTTCCCCAGTGTGGCGCTGTTGCGAGGGATTGTGAAATTTAAGAGGTGGGATCTAGTAGGAGGTCTGCAGGTCACTGGGGGCATACTCTCAAAGAGGATTGTGCGACCCTGCTCTCTTTCTCTTTTTTTCCTGCTGCCCAGCTGTAAGTTGGGTGGTTTTGCTCTACCATATGTCCTACCATGATGTGCCACGACAGACCTAATGGATCACGGACTAAAACTTGTACAACTGAACCAAAATAAACCTTTTCTCTTTATAACTTGATTATCTTAGGTATTTGTTATAGCAATAGAAAGCTGATTAACACACTTTCATCTTAAGAAGGAACATTTATTTTATTCAACACATGCTTGCTAAGCTTTCATTATGTGTTATGTGTGTGGTATATATGGTGGTCCAAGACAAGGAAGCTCTTATTTTCCAAGTATAAATGATGAAAAAATATCAGCTCCAGAAATTATTGAAAGAAGACAGTTTATATAACTGTACCTAGATGAACCCTTACCTTCTTACAAAAGGCAGGATCCTGGAGGCTATAACATAAACTCATAAAAACTTTAAATAGAGTGACACAGCACATAGAAAAAAGGCATAGAAGATATTGAGGGATGGTAGCTTGCAGCAATCTCATGTAACAACAATCCAACCAATAATATCCACACACCAGTGATGACAATTCTAATATCATTATCCTTGGATTACGTACACAAAAATGTGTACATATTTGTCTTGGAGTGTCTTACTGTGACACACAGAATGTTCTTTAACTCAAAAGCATCAATGGTGGAGTCCTCTTGACTGGGAAGGGTTAGGAAACACCAATAGATATTCCTGAGAAGTTCAGGATCTTTCTTTTTAATCATTCCTTCAATTAATAACAGAGTGAGAGAAATCTTTCAAGATGTGCTTCCTGGTCACCTTTTTGGATCCTCTACAAGCTGAGGCCATCTACTCCCTTTCAGGCTTGAGATGTCAAAGTGAAAAGTCACCAGGGTTGAGTACCACATAATGTTCTAGGTAGCAGAAAGATACACACAGAGATGTCACCAGAAAGTCACAGCTTAGAGCCATTTTTCTAGCTTTAATTTCTATTGTGTAGTCCAAAATTTGTTTTAAAGAGTATCCATAAACTCAAGAAAACTTTTGCTGCTTCATCTTTGTGCTGTTGCTAGTTGTCATGAAATCACGTGTGCTTCTAGGAGTCCTGTTCAAGAAGAAGCTCTGGGACAGGTGGACTGGTGGTCAGATAGTGATGGAGGAGTGGTGGGCAGTCGCTCCAACTGGTCACATGCTTCTCCAGACCTGGAGACCCACAGAGAAGGACCAATGGGCCAGGGAGATCCTTAGAGCTGTTTCTTTCCTCTTCTTGGCAATGAAACCTGGCTTAGCTCCTGGTGCTGCTTGTTCCTGAAGTTACTTTGTATTAAATGAAACTTACCATCCTGGAAAATGTCCTATAAATGTCCAGCCATCACAATGGATGGTGCATCAGAGGAGAAATAGTGGGCACCCCGTAGAACCTTCTTCCTTTGAGGCACCCCCACTGCTTTGGCATTGCTACCCACAGACAGCTTACCTGTCCTCTCCCTGCCCTGCAGGGCCATGCAGGCCCAGTGTGCATTGGCTGGCCCAGACATCACTGCATGGCCACGGTCCACACATGGGGAGTGTGAGCCAGGTTAGTGTGGCTCCCAGGGTCCCAGCTGAGGTCTCATCAGGGTATCCCAGCCCATGTGCTGCTTCCCTGCTCAGGAGGAAAGATGGAAAGCTCTCCTCTAACAGCTTCTCAGGGTGTCTAGAAGTTCCAGGAAATCAGAAAGTATCCACATTTCCTCCTCCACCTTTGCTCCCAGTGGTCACTTTCAAGATGCATACAACAAATGTCTTGACCTTTGATATTTGTCTCATTTCCCCAGCTTGGGGAGGAAGCCTTGTACTGTCCTATTAATCAACCAGGTACAGACATGGCTACTGGTTAACTAGAACCAAGAGTGTTAGCAACACCCTGGCACTGGGTTGGTTAAGACCTGCGTATAGGAGTTGAGGGTAGAGTGGAGGGACAAGGGAAGACCTATAAGACCCTGACATTCCTCAGACCTCTGACCCAGACCTGTCCTCACACAACTAAGTTCGTACTTACTGTACGTTTTCAAAATTGTGGTAAAATATACATCCCATAATATTCACCACTTTAATTTTTCTTAAAGGCACAACATTCATGGTGTCGCGCAACCGTCAGCACAGTACAACCCCACCACTTTTTCATCATCTAGTTCTGAAACTAGTTCAGCTTCCATTAGGTAGCAACTCCAGACTCCCAGCCCCCGGTAACCTCCATTCCATGTTCTCTCTGTATTTGGCTCTTCAAGGATCCTTACATAAGTGAAATCATACATGCTTATCTTTCATAGGTGGCTTATTACACACACACACACACACACACTCACACACATATACATACACACAGAGGACCATGTAAGGACACAGCACAAAGGTAGCCAAGCAGCAAGGCCTCAGAAGAAACCCATCTAGCTCTTGGACCTGCAACCTCTAGGATTGAGAGAAAATAAATTTCTGAACTCCCCTCTGTGATTCTTGGAAGCCCTAATACACTTTTTAAGGCTGAAAAAATATGAATGTATATTCCACAGCTTTGTTTATCCATTCATCCATCAATAGATATTTGAGTTGCTTCCACCTTTTGGCTAATGTGAATAATTCAACTATGGACATGGGTATAGATATCTGTTCAAGTTCTTGTTTCAGTTTGGGGTGGTATATATACCTGGAATTAGAATTGCTAGATCATATGGTAATTCTACATTTAAGTTTTAGAGAATACCATCTTGCACACTTCATTTTCCTTGCTATTCATGGTAAAAAGTTGTAGAACAAATGTAAAAAATAGGGCTGGAGTTGTGGCTCAGAGGTAGAGTGATCGCCTAGCATATGTGAGGCACTGGGTTCGATCCTCAGCACCACATAAAAATAAAATGAAGGTTAAAAAATCTAAAAAATAAATAATTTTTAAAATTTTGAAAATGTTTATATAGTATATTAGTTTGGACTCTGAAAATTTTGGCCTTTGTTATATTTTAAGGCAAGTTATCTCCTATTATAATGACAAATTCCTTTAAAAGGCAGAATTGGTTCCTAGTGATTTTTGTTAGTTATTTGGAGTCCCTTATCTTTGCCCAAAGTTTTATTCAGTTTACAGTTCTTCCCGCCCTTTGGTTAGTCTTTGTACCACTAAATTCAACTACTGTGACCCCTTTTTACTTCTCAAGCAATCACTCTTAAATGTCCACGTTACTGTCACTACTATATCTAGTTTAATCCCCCTCGAACATCTCTCTTTCTACTGGTTAATGATCCATGATAAGGAAAAACAGTGGAAGGGAGTTGGGTCTCTGTACCTCATAAATCACCCCAAGGAAGGCCTCCATCCTGTGACTGGGCTGGGTCAACAAAGGCTCTACATTGTTGGGAAACCTTGGTCAGGGGAAGAAAAGACATCTGCACAGGGAGAAATTAGAACCTTTAAATATTGCTGGTGGGAATGGTACAGACATTCTGGAAAACAATTTGGCAGCTCCTCAAAAGGTTACCTGTAAAGTTATCATAACTATCAATGCCATTCCTAGGTATGCACCCAAGAAAATGGAAAATACATGCTCACATGAAAACTTGTAAGTTTTATTCATCAGATTTTTATTACTATAATAAAATACCTGAGACAGGCTACTTATAAAGAAAAGGAGGTATATTTAACTCACAGTTTTGGAGGTTCAAAGCCCACGTTCGGATGGCCCCACTGGTTTGGCCTCTGGTGATAGCATCACATCACTGTAGGACCGTGTGTGGGGGGGGGGTGAGAGATCTCTTTTTGATCCAGGAAGGCAGAGAGCTGGCTGGGGCCAGGCTCAGGCTTCTGTAACAATCCTCTTGAAAGGACCTCCAAGAAGTCCCATGAGAACTACTTTAATTCCTCCTAAGAGCAGGACCCTTAATGACCTAAGGACCTCCCACTAGACTGCTTCTTTTAAAGGTTCCTCCACCATCCCAACACCTTGGGCACCAAGCTTCCAGCACATGAACCCTTGAGAGACAAACCACATCCAAAAGAGAGCATGCACCAAGGTTCACAGCATTATTTGTTACAGTCAAAAAGAGGAAATGACCCCAATGTCCTTCAACTGATAGATGACAAACAACTGTGGCTAAACATCCTCTGAACACTGTTTGGCAACACAAAGGAGCAAAGTTCTAATAAGACAGGCTGCAAAATGAGTGAACATGGACTGCATCAGGCTAGATGAAGGGAGCCCGTGACCGAAGATCACAACCGAAATGCACAGAATGGATTGCAAATCTCTAACAGACAGAAAGGAGATTGGTGGTTCAGGGCCTGGAGAAGAAGGGCATGAGAAACGACTGGCAATGGGCTGGGACTTCTTTTGAAAAAGAAGAACATCCTAAACTTAGCGGTTGGTGATATTTCACTCTGTGAATGTACAGCACCACTTGTACATTTTAAAGGACAAATTTGATCAATATGTGAACTATATCTAAGTAAAGCTCTTATAAGAAAGTTTACTTTAAAAAGTCCTTCATATCCTTATTAGTCACAATTACTCCTACAAAAGGAAGGCAGTTCCTCAAGGCCTAGATTGCAAGCTCCAGACAACAGGGGACCTGCTACGTTTTGTGCATTAGTATTCCTCTGAGAGGAAGCATCACAGCTAAAACATAGTAGGTGATCAATAAATATCCTTATGTGAATAAGAATATAAATATATTAAGAAGCGTCTCAGAACCCAGACCTCTTGATTTGGGGTTCTTCTCTTCTACTGTGGTTACGTGTGAAAGACAGTGATGTCAAAAATAAGGAGTGAGGTGCCTGGATCAGGATAAATTTACAGAATTCTCATGCTCCTTACTGGGGACTGACATGCTGTTACTTGTATGGATGTGCCCTCTGTTGGGACAGATATGCTGTTTGTGGGATGGATAGCAGTACATAGAGCATCCTGGCCATAAAAGACTCAGGTCTTAGAGGCAGGTAAACCTGAGCTTGATCCCAGGCTCCCCCCCTTAGCAACCTGGTAGGTTTGTCCATCTGTCTCAGCCTGCACTTTCCCACTGAAGCATGTAGACAATAATACGGAAATGCTTCCCTCTTGGTATGTGCGTGGTGGAATGCTAATCAGCCACAGAAAAGGTGGAATCCTGTCATTCGTGACAACGTGGATGGAGCTGGAGGACATGCTGAACGAAATGAGCAGGCACAAGAACAGACACTGCATGATCTCATTCATATGTGGAATCTAAAAAGTTCATCTCACAGAAGTTGAGAGTAGAATGGTGGTGACCAGAGACCAGGGACAGAGGGGGAAGGGGGATGGAGGAAAGGTTGAGCAGGGTACTATATTAGGTAGATAGGAGCAGGAAGTTCTGGTGTGCACAGTCGGAGACTACAGATAACACTAATGTACTGCACACTTCAAAAGAAGCCAGAAAAAAGGATTGCAAATATTCTCATCACTAGGAAGTGGCAGATGAGATATATATGTTTAACCTGATTTGAACATTATAATCATAATATAATGTTCAAATTATTGTATATAATGTATACAATTATTATAAAATGTATACAGGTCATATGGTACCTCATAAGTATGTCCAATTATTATGTGCCAATTCAAAAAAACTAATACTTACCTCCTTCCTCATAGGGTTGTTGTAAAAATTAAATGAGAAAAGTACCTGTAATAGATGTTTCCTGTGAACAACAGGTATGTGTATGTGTGTGTGTGTGTGTGTGTGTGTATATTTGTGTGGGGGGGTGGGGGGTTCTGGGGATCAAATTTTGTGGTCAATATTTATAAACAATTAAATTGATACTATCTAATGAATAGATAAGTTTCCCAAATATCTCAATTAAAGACTAAAAAGAAATGAAAAAGAAAAAGATGGAGATAGGTTTGTGGTTGTTTGCCGTGGTATTGGGCAAAGTGGAGAAAGCACCCCCCCCCCCGCCCTGCCCAGTTCCCACACCCCAGCAGCCAAGTCTCTGGGAGGATAAAAGAGATGAGACAGGAAGCACCTCACCTCCTCTTGAGAGAGAAGGTCACAGCCAATTATACCCATGTCAGCAGAATACTTTTTCTTTCTGTTTTATAGTGGTGCTACATTTAATTCCTTGTTTTTCTAATTAAAAAGGAGCACATGCCCATAAAAATGCAAATGATGTCCAAGTACATCAAGTAATTGAAGGCCAACTGAACCTGAACCGGTTCCCAACAGAAGCAGTAACCTCAGGTCTTCCTGTTCATTAAAAGGAAAAATAAAAGCTTTCATTTTTGCCTGATACCTGTTAATGACATGTCTATAGAAACAAGAAACAAAGCTAGAAAAGAATCTACAATTGGTGGGTGGAAAGAGGAATTGTAATTGTTTCAGCTGTAATATATACAGAGCACCCAGCAAGCGCATTGCAGGGATTCAATAAATGGTAATGATTCCTTCAAACACCCACTTCCTAAAATGCTCCGTCGGTACAGTGCTCTGCTCGCTACCATGCAATAAACTTAATTGAATAGTGCCCTCCAGAGGCCACTGGGAATTCATCTGCTGACAGATGAAGGACGGTCTGGAGGAAGAGAAACACAATTTAGTTTTCTTTTAAAGATTTATGTGGAATCAGCACTCACTTGGGCTTGGTGTGCTAGGGCTTATTAGAACCTGACCAGCTGTCTGATTTGTCCCCCACCAGCAACCTTTTGGCCAGGTTTATCTGTTTACAAGGATACATTGTGAGCACACACAAGTCTCATGGAATCAAGTCCGGGTAGGCACTGTGGGAACCTGTGCTGGGAACTGCAAGTCCCCTGGCCCCTGGAAGCACTATCCCATACTTTTTACCTGGGGACATTCTCTTGATCCTGAATCTCTCTATGTTCCTCTAAAGGAATAGGTTTCCTCCTGATGTCTGTCCTTCTTTAACTCTAGTGTGTGCATGTGGCTCTGGCTCTTTCTGGACCAGATTTTGGACCCCGTTCCACTTGAACTTTCAGCATGGTTGCTCCAAATTCCCAGGAGATAAAACTGATTGCCAATAGTGCCAAAGGCTGGATTTAGGTTATCTACCTCTGATTGATGGCCAGTGGGTGGAAGCGGGGCTGTTGGGGCTATTGGGTGTGCGTGTGTGCGTGTAGGGAAAAAGGGCTGGAGTAACATGATACCAAACAAATGGCCTTTTTCTACCAACCATGTACCACGATGAACTCCACTAAGGGCTTTAAAATTGTCTCATTTGATCCCCACAAATCTCCTGTGGAATTTGATTCTGTCACTGCCCACTTTCAGAAGTGACTGCTGGTCACATTTGCATATTTTTCCAATGATTTTTCTGATGCATTCTATTCGCATTTTAAAGATGAGGGAACCAAAGTTTAGACAGGTTGAGTCAAGGTTTAAGCCGAGGCAGGGAATAGTTAGGCTACTCCCACTGACCCCTGTCTCCCCCAAGTGTAGACCCTATGGCAGGCAGATAATGGGGCTGGCGCAGGAGAAACATCACAACTAGTCTTGTTCTCAGGGAGGTTATAATCTGGCTAAGGGAGACAAGATTTCCACATGTGAATCAAGGAGTAAATGACATGAGAGGGATTAAGTACTTTATTGTCTGTTTCCATTTTATTAGTTTTCTCCTGCTGCACAACAAAGTGCCATAAATGCACAGACTTTGGGGCTTCCCCCGCTTATTAGCTCTGAATTCCGCAGGTGAGGAGCAGCCACAGACTGCCTGGGCTCTCGGCTCAGTATTGCTAAGACTGGCATGAGGTGTTAGCCTGGGCTGCCAATAATCTCATCTGGGGCTCAGGGACCTCTTCCAAGCTCACCAGCTGTTGGCAGGGTTTGGTTCTTTGAGTTGTGGGACTGAGGTCTCAGTTTCCTTGCCAGATGCCAGCCAGGAACTGCTCTCTGCTCCGAGGCTGCATCCTTCCATCTGTTGCTCACGATGGGGACATTTACTTTCCTCCAGCAAACAAACAAGAGAACCCTTAGGGGGAAATAACCAAACTCCTTGATCAACTAAGTACAGATTTTTTTAAAAAAATCATACATAAATGTAAATTTGTGATGTCCAATCTGGAAATGGCTCAGTATACTGCTGCTCAAACATTATTGGTAGTGGAATAATCTGGTAAAAACAATTTATGAAAAGCAATTTGACAAAAATGTCCTTTTGACACAATAACGTCATTCCAAGAAATGTGTCTAAAAAGGACGGTCAAAGGGGGAAAAGGCCATGGTACAAACATTTTAGATGCAATGTTAAGTATAATATTGAAAGACTGGCAGTGACAGAAAGAGCATGCTCGCCTAGATTATTGAAGAGCATACCTTGAGACCATTTAATTAGGAGGAACATGTTTAAATGTGTTAAGTGAAAAAAGGATCAAACAGAATTCTGCATGTAGCATGATCCCATATTTTAAAGATACTAGAGTGTTGGGGAAGCTATGAGGGAAAGCAGTACTTTTTATATATAAAGTCAGTTGGGATGCAATTTGCAATGTGAGTAATAAATTTAACAAGTGATCTGTTTGAGGATCCCACTTCTAGAATTTATCCTTCACATACATTTGTACATGTGAACATAAAATTGACTGCAGACTTGTTAAAACTGCAAAAGAAAACTGTACAATACAACACCCATTAATTGGTGACTGATTAAAATCACATTGGCAACCTTTAGTGGACTATTATATAGCTGTTCAAAAGTGAAAGACAAAACAGAATGATCTTCTGACTTGAAACAATCTCTAAAATAGGTTTTTAAGTTAAAATAGTTAAGATGCAGAACAGTATGACAGTGTGCTCTCACTAGAGAAAATATAGCCAATATGCACTTGTATATGCTTAGAGAATTCTTGAAAAGGAACTCTAAAACCAGTAAGAGTGTTGCTTTGGGGTGCAGTAATTGATAGGGACAAGAGAGTGGGAGTGTGAATTAAGGAGACTTCTCTTTCGTAGCCCTTATTTTTGGTACCTTTTTAGTGACTCATGGATAAGTAGCTCTATTTCATTACTGAAACAGAACCAAGCACATTCCCTTAAATCATGTAATCCATAAACCTACTTCACATGAAAATCAGCAGTACTTTTGCCCAACTGCACAGCAAATTCCCAACACTGCAGCACTCTCTCTTTAAAACTTCAGTGATGTTTCTGAGCATCTTCCAAAAGAAATTGCTGACAACAAAACCATGCAGTTTATTTTGTACCTATATTGTTTTCCATGTATTAGTCTAGCTATTTTACCACACCAGGAAGAATGAGTGTTTTCCTGATGGTATGTGGCTTTTTGTGATAAGCAATTAAGTTAAAAAAAAAAACAACACCCTCATGACAGGCTCTTAAATATTCAGTTTAGTAAAATTCTGGACTAGATTTAGTATTGCATAATTTTAAACATTGCTAGAATATTTTAAACTATTTGCATCCCTGTTGTGCATATTTAGATTTTAAATATCTTGCTATTCATGATGGCCTCATACCATCACTAAGTAGTATCTCAATACATAATCTATATATAGGCGGAACTTTTTCTTTAATGATAGTGGTTATAAATTTGTACTTCATATAGACGCTTGCTAGCTCCCAATGTTATCTTTTTGTCTGACTTCTTGGCAATATGAACAGGCTGTTTCATTTCATAATGTGGCCAAGGACATACTGGCAGAAAGAGAAGTGTTAGTTAACTAAGCCATGTTCTTATTGTTTGCTTGTGTCTGCATTCATTGCATTCTTTTTAATCCTCTTTTTCCATTCTAGAATTTCTTTATTTTATCTGCCCATTTTGTGAAGGTTGATAAGTTAAAACAAAGTCATTTAATCCATAAACCTACTTCACTGAGTGGACCTACATCAACTACAGTCCTTTGAAATAAGTCAGAAGTGAATTAAGCAGTGATGGCCTTTTGTGGATCTCTCCCCCTTTCCTCACAATACATCACAGGTCATACAGGACAAGGGACCTTCTGATGTACCCATTGAATAAGGAGGTTGTCGTCAATCCATACTGAAAATATTAGTCGAGCTCAATTTCTTATTTTTTTAAGATAAAAAATATACTTCAGGATGCAAATATTTTTTCTGCTTCCCCATGGATCTTCTTGGGCTTTCCACTTTGGCAATCTCTGTGCTAGGGCATGAGCCATTTTTAGGTGGACCACCATGGAAGTCCTTTCTGTCTACATTGCTGGGTTAGAAAAGGACTGCAGAAAAGTACACTTGGACTTCTGAAAACCCAGGAGTCGGGAAAAACAAGAACTGCCACGCAATTCGACAGAGGCTTGTACTTTCCAAGTGGAAGTTTTAGGGATACACACTTTCCATCTCCTACCCCAGGATAGTTAGAACATCTTTCGGGGACATTTGAGAATACACATCTGGGATCCCACGGGTCAAGAGCGTCTTAATAAAATCCCAGTCCCATTTAAACCATCTGATCTTAGACCTTGTATTCCAGCCTTGGAAATAACCCAGACTTTGTCTTCTTCTCTCTCCCCAAAGGGAAAAGGCTCATTTTAAGGCCAAGGGACATTATAAATGACAGAGTCATCGTTTCCTGTTTCCTTGGTGAAGAAAACCCTGCATAGGCACCTGTGGGATGAGTTGGCTGTTAGACCAATGTAATAGGGTTGGCATCTGAGTCTAAGAATCAAAGATGGCAGAATCCACAAGATACGCAACACCTTTGTGTACTACTCTGTGCATTTCAACATTGTTATGACGTCCCCCTAAAAGCTACTAGTAGTTATGTCTCCATGAACATTTTAAATTAGCATGATTTAAACTCACGTCCTCAAAATCTTTGGAGGAAGATCACATTTCAAAGAAGAATCTCATGGAGAAATCAAACTATATAAAAACAACTCCTTCTCCTTCTCCTTCTCATGGTATTGGGAATGAGGTACTCTACTACTGAGCCACACCCCCAGCCCTTTAATTTTTTTTTTTTTAATTTTGAGACAGGGTCTAAGTTGCCCAGGCTGGCCTTGAACTTGTGATCCTCCTGCCTCAGCCTCCCATGTAGTTGGGATTATAGTGGTGCACCACTGCACCTGGCTTAAAACCTATATTTTATTTTATACAGTCCTGGGGACCAAATCAAGGGCCTCTCACATGCCAGGCTAGTACTCTACCGCTGAACTAGATCCCGGCCTTTGTTTTATTTTAAATTATATCAAGTGATATATATTTGGGCCCTTAAGGCATCAGGTTTTATTGCTCTCCAGAAGGCAGCCACCCTCAGCTGAACAACAGAAGACAGGGGCTCAAGTCATTTTATTTCTGTGTTGGCAAGTCGGGGTAGGATGAAAGCAAAGCCAAGCGATGTGGTTACCTCCACTTCGGAAGGGACAGACCAGAGGTGAACCAGTGCCAAAGCTTGGAATTCAAAGCTCTTTTGGGGGAAAAAAAAAGCTTGAGAGTCATGAGGGGGCATTTGGTACTCAAATGAGAGAATAAAAATGCTTGTAACTTATTTAATACCTGGACATGAAAGGTGAGGTAGAAGTCAAGATTCCTGAAAACGGCCCAGGGGTACCCATAAACAGAAGGTTCTGAAGCCAGAGCTAACACCATAATCACACTAAGACACTTTGATCTTTTTTTCTCTCTATGGTTTACAATTATGATTTGTGGAAGTAATATTAACCCTTTAAAAGTGAGTGTCTTAAGTGAGATATTTGGTTTTCCACCTTCCAGGGCAGGAGTCTGTCACCTAGCGGTGGCTGCAATGCCCCATTCAGCTCTGACTGGGTACCATCAGAGAAACAGGTCACTGGAATAAAAATCAAAGAGCATCTGTGGATGTAGCCCTGAACTTCCACCCTTAAATAATGAGAAGTCTATCCTTTTAATGTAAACTATCCCATCATAAGTGGGCCCTCAGAAACCTCTCTGTAAGTGGCTGGGATGATGATCTGGGCTGTGACAATGATCTTGGTGTGCCAACACTGCCAGTTTTCTAACAGACCCCCCCCCACCACCCATTGACTGGCATCCTGTTAGTTGCTGCCACTCACACTTTCCCTGGAAACTCCCTGATTCCCGAGGCTCGAGTTAGAGAAACCAGGTAAGTTTCATTTTAATTAATTCCATCAGCCACAAAGAGCTTGTTGGATCACTCCTCATCTACTACCAGTGGGGGGACCTCAGGACCAGGGTGTGTTAGGAGGGATGGAGCGACTTCCTGGGCAACACGAGAACATCAGTCAGAGGAGGGCATGGCGCCTGCAGATGGCTAAGAAGTTGCCATTCTAGGGAGAGACGTGAAGGCCAAAAGCATCACTGTAATGGCACAGTTGTGAAGCACACACCGTTCAATGAATCACACTCCTGACCTCAACTCCCAGCACTTTCCCAAGCACTGTGCTTGATTTCCACCACAAGGTGGCAGGCGATGGCCCTCTGATCCTCTGATCCTCTGCAGCCTTGCCCTGGTGGCACTCAGAGCCAGAGTAGTGCCAGCTCCAGCCGTGACTTCCAGCTCTCAGTTACACCTTTCATGAAGTTGCTATATGCAAAACTCTTGTTAAGAATGGAAGGTTCTAGATGCAATCCCCACCCACTCACAGAACATATAAAGCAAACTGATTTCTGTTTTCATTATAAATAATAAACTATACAAAAAAAATCTCCTAATTTTATTGGTTCCTATTTACAGTGTTAAGGAGAAAGTTCTGGAATCCAAGTCAGAGGGCATGAATTCCAGTCCTTGCTCTTCTCTACGAAGACACTTGACCTCAGGAAGCCACTTCCCCAAGCCTCGATTTCCTCCTTGCCACAATGAGAAAACAGGACTTGGGTGAACTCTGGGACACCCTCCAGAAACCCAGGCATGAAACAAAATAGCATGAGGAGAGAGCAAGCGGAAAAGAATGAAGTAGGGTGCAAATGTACGGTCCTGCAATGCTTCATTTACACCACGTCCTCGGGGAATGGGCTGTTCCACATGGTGAGTTTTCCAGATAATTGAATTTTAAATGCTGAAGCTTGTTTTTCTTTTAACCTTCTGTAATGGAAATCTTTCTAAAGTGTATTACACGCTTCTTTGGCTTTTTAAACAGTATGCTGAGTATAATTTAGCCTTTCCTTAATGTCCCTGGGTCATCAGGATGACCATCTCTTACACCTGTATAGTGCTTCGTGGAATATCAGGTACTCTGGGCACATTCAGGTGGGCAGGCCCCAGAGACTAGAATAAAGCTCTAACTGACCACTCTTCCTCTCTGTTGCCTATATCACTCTCTGTGTCATTTCTCCAAGTAACACCTTCTTGCAGCCTCTTGAAACTCTGTTTCAAATCTGCTATAATCCAGACAGAACTCTAGGTTGCCATGGGTAACCGGAGTCTAAGCTGGAAACAACCCTAAATTTAATTTTACACACAATTTCAAGGCAACGGGGGAACCGTGCTGAAGGTTACTTCTGGCCAGGGCTGATACTCGGCTAGTCCTTCCAGCATGGAACTCTTGTGGGCCAGGCAGCTTGTCCCTCTGACCCCCTGCCTGCCCCTGAACCTGGCTCTTCTAGGACCACACACTCCTCACACTCCAGTACTCTCTGGCTAGTGGGCTCAGGGACACTGTTTCTACAAATGCCAGGGTCCTTTCCAAGTGGTTGGTGCCATGCCACACCAGTTGTGCAAAACAGTAGTGCCCTTACCCATAGTTTCAGTTATTTGTGGCCAACCACGATCCCAAAATACAGTTCAGTACAGTAAGATATTTTGAGAGAGGGAGAGACCACATTCACATAACTTTTATTATAGTAAATTGTTATAATTATTCTATTTGATCATTACTTATGGTGGCTAATCTCTTACTGTGCCTAATTTAAAACTTTGTCATTGGTACCTATAGGACAAAGCATAGTATGTACAGGGTTCAGTACTACCCGTGGTTTCAGGCATCCACCGAGGGTCTTAGAATGCACCCCATGGATGAAGGGGGACTACTGTAATTTGATTATCTCCCCAGTTTGGTGACAGAAGCTTTTTCTTTGTCTCTCTGTGAACTGACTGGCAGAGTTTGAGGCTTTTTCTCTTTTTCAAAACTCAAAGGCCTTTTCTCATTTGCAGGATGTGCTCTGGGTTCAGGTTGCCTGAGGTCCACTGGGTGGGTGTGAAAAGCTATTTTGACTGAACATCTACCGTGTGCCAGATGCTGTACTCAGTACATCGAGTAAATCATCTTTGCTCGTCCACTACACGGCCCTATTAAGGAAACGGAATCCACCTCCACAGTCACACGGCCAACAAGCAGTTCTGGAAGCCGGAGCCATCTCTCTCGGGCCTGAGTCCTCTGCACTCTGCTCTGTTCATGTTTATTAATGTATGAAAATGCCCAAAGTTCACATTCTGAAAAAAAATAAATAAATTCTAAAAGTGAAACGTGGGCCCTTCTATTTTTTAGAAAAGTCTATTTGTTTTGGTTTTGGTGTGTGGGTTTCATTTTAATTAATTCCACATTTCGTTACCAATTGGAACAATCTGTCCTCAGGGAACAGATCTGGTTTACTTATAGAAAGCTAGCGGAGGGAGTAACTGGGATTACAAAGTATTCCTTGTAGGAACTAAGCTAAAAACCTTTGCAGTTCTTTTGCACCAAACAGAGGTAAATAGAACATTCCAGAAAACACTATCTGCCTCAGAGGGTGGTGATAGAGCTCACAAACAGAACCTTCTTCGGATGTGTTATGGGCTATGGCTGCAAGATGGGGTGTGTGACATCAAACACAACTGATGTCCTTCCCCCATCCTAGAAAGTTCTCTGGAAGTTCACACCAGGATAAAGTCATTATCACTGATATGGAACAAGGACCTCCCAGAAGTCCTCCGGGAGCCTAGCACCCAGCTGTGGTCCTCAGGCGTGTGGGCCAGTTGAGAAGGCAGGAATAGTGCCTGTAATTCAGGGGCAGTTATGGATTCAGTTCTCCTAAGGGTCTGGGGCACAGAAGGCTGTCGAACCCACCCATGTCTATGAATTTCCTGTTCTTTCCTCAGAGGTGGACATTCCAAATTGATCTAAACTAATTTTTGAAAGAAGCAATCCATGACCTCATCTTGCACATGGTGCACCTGATCCTCCCACGCTGAGCACACGTAATTCTCAGTGTCCTTTCCAAAAACACACAGTGCTCTAAAGGAACCTGTGGCAGGGAGAAAATTGGAACTTGACTTGATATAAGGTGACTGGTCAAAGTATCTCCTGTGTCAGTTTCCTAAGGCTGCCGTTGTGATAGTAGGAGCAAATGTGACTCCATTTTGTTTTATGACTTCATCCTGTAAAACAACCATGCCAAGTAGAAGAGTCATGACTGGGGCAAGATGTTCATTTCCTTTTGCTATAGAAACCTTTAAGAACACGGAACTACCTAATGGGGCATTGTTTCTGTAACTAGGGTAACGGGACTCTGTAACTGGGGTGATTGGGCTAACTGTGATTGGTTAGGCTTCCCTCCACTTGACTGCACTGTTCCGCTTCTGCAACCTGGCTTGCTTGCATTGGCTAGACCCCCTGAACATCCCTTTTGAGGTTTTCAGGCTTATAACGAGTGCCCTTGCAATTGTTCGGGGCTGATCAGGGGAACAGCTTTATGTTCTGGTCAGCCGCCACCGGTGTGCTTCAATAAAGGCTTGATTCGATTATACGGAGTGGTCTGGAAGTCAGTTTATGAAACCCTGGGACGAAGCTTTAACTCTAACACCATAACAAAGCACCACAAATGGGGTGGCCTAAGAAACAGAAATGTGTTATTTCATAGTTCTAGAGTCTTGAAGTCCAAGATCAAGGATACAGCAGGGCCATACTCCCCTGGTGCAGGGAAAGATCTGTTCCAGGGCTCTTTCCCGGCTTCTGGTAATTCTCTGTCATGCAGCAGCAGAACTTCAGTCTTCACTTAGCATTCTCCTTGTGTCTGTGTCCAAATGTGCCTTTTATAATGACACCAGTCAGATTGCATTAGGGGCCACCCTACTCTAGTATGACCTCATCTTAACTCATCACATCTGCTACGGAGCTACTTCCTGACAAGGTTGCCTTCTGAGGTTCTGAGGATTTGGACTTTGACATACGAATTTTGGGGGATAACTGATAATATCATCGAAGATAATTCTGAACTTAAAATCAAATTCAAGAGAGGGAACAGACCAAATTGCCCAAAAGAATGCCTCATGTTATAGATGATTTCATCAGATTGGCAGTGTGGGCAAGGAGTCGGTGTGTTGGCCCCTGAAATTTGTTGCTTACAAATAATGATGAAGAGGCTGAGGGGGCTGTTGGCTGAGGAGCAGGGAAATACCTTGGGTCCCTACAAAACCCCAATTTCTGATCACCACTCTTTTAAGATAAAATCCACATGGGTAGTTGGAAATTCTGGTGTTGATAGAAACAGTCAGTTACAATGATTGAAAAAGAAACATTTTGAGAACATTTCAAACACTTTAAACTCCCCACTACAATTTGTCTTCCTTATTCATGAGGATTCTACCAACTGTGGATCCAAAATATTAAAAGGAAAAGAGCATGAACAGGCAGTGTGTGTGTGTGTGTGTGTGTGTGTGTGTGTGTCTGGAACAAGGGATTGCACTGAGGGGTGCTTTACAAACTGAGTCACATCCCCAGCCCTTTTGATTTTATTTTGAGATAAGGTCTTGTTAAGTTGCTGAGGCTGGCTTCTAATTCGCCATCCTCCTGCCTCAGCCTCCAGAATATCTGGGATTACAGGCCACACCTGGCCAGTCTTTTTTCTTGTTATTATACCCTATAGAGTACAGAAGAACCACTATATGCCATTTCCATTCTGTTAGGTATTATAAGTAAACAAAAATTATTTAAAGTTTATAGAAATTATGCAAATATGACACCACTGTATGTAAAGGACTTGAGAATTCTTGGATTTTAGAATACACTGGGGGTCCTGGAACCAATATCCATCAGAAAAGGAGGAACAACTGTACCCAAATCTCAAAGAGATTCTACCCTAAAGCTAGATGTAATTTGCCAAAGGGATTCTGCTTGCTTTGGATGTGGTTTGTCCCCCAAAGAGTTATGTGTTGAAGCTTTGATCCCTAGTATGGCAATGTTGGGAGGGGGTGTGGACTATTAACAGGTGGGGGCCTAGTGGGAGGTTGGGATTGGGGTGACTGTGGGACTCCAGTCTCTTTCCTGCTTCCCATCTGGTGGCATGCTTTTCCCCCTCACCTATCTGTTCCTGTCATGACACCATCTACCATTAGGCCCTCACCAGAATCTGAACCAATGGACTGTCCAATCTTGGACTTTCAGAACTTTTAACTAAATAAACTCTTTTCTTCATAAGTAGTCTCTGTCAGATATTTCAATTATAGTAATGTAAATTAAACTAACAGTTCCCCCCCCCCCCGAAGTACTGGGGATTGAACCTAGATGTGCACTACCACCTTTCTACTTTTAAATTTGAGATGGGGTCTAAATTGCACAGGCTAACCTTGAACTTGTGATCCTCTTGTCTCAAACTCCTGAGTAGCTAGGATCACAGGTGTGTGCTACCATGACTGGCCTAATACAGGGTGTGTATAAAAATTTGAATTTCCTTTGATAAATGGCTTCTGTTTTCCTTTTTTGGGGGGGTAGATGGAAGCCTTATTAATTTGTTCTAGTAATTTCCTTGCTGATGTCTGCAATTATGCTAAGGAGGTATTTGGTGCAGCTATAAACCATCCATGAAATTGTGCACAGGCCACAAAACAACAAAGTATAGCTCAGTGGTCAGGAGCACAGACTGTGGTGCAGACACTGGTTCAAGTCTGTTTTGGTCTCTTACTTCAGTGACCTTGAACAAGATACATGAAGCTGAGTTTTCTCATCTAAGCTGTCCTCTGGAGGTGGGTATGAAGTGAGATACTGGCTGGCAGATGCCCACTGCAGTAGACCCAGCTCAATAAATGTTATCTCATAATTATTCAAGAGAGCTAAGAAGTGAACCTTGAAAAAGAATCAATCTTGTCCCCTCCTCTTCTAACTCAATGTGGCTTTTCTCATACTCCTTTCACATCCTGTTCCTTCTCTTTCTTATCCCAAGTTACAGGGGAAAACAGAAATACCATGAATAAGTGAAGAAAGAGAACAAAGAAATACAGAGAAACTTGGACTCAGTGTATTCTTCCCTTAGAGGAAGAATACAGGGCCCACGGCTGCAGCTGCAGACTTGCCCTTCAGACCCAAGCGGACCACGGGTCGGTCCAGCCCCTGCGCCGGCCGGGGCCGCGCCCACTCACCTGGCCCCGCTCACGTCCACTCCGACCATCAGCTGCCCGTTGAGGGAGAGAATCTCGTCCCGCAGCCGGACCTTCCCGCTCTTGCCCGCGGGGCTGTTCTTCCTCAGCTCTGTCACCCAGATACAGCCCACGTCCAGCACGGGGCCCTGGTGGGTCTTCCTCTTCTTGCCTCCTCTGCGCTTTTCACCGTAGTCCCCGAAAACAGGGATGTTCCCAAAACTGAGGCCGACGGTCTCTGTGTCCCCCAGCTGCTTGGTGAGGTACACAGTACAGATCTCCATTTCTGGAGGGCTGAGGTCGGGGGGCACCGCACTCTCATCCACGGCCAAGTTCAGCTGGATGTACTCCTGCAGTTTCTGGATGGCCGCGTGGCAGAGCCGCTGCTCGGGCCCGTCCCCGCCCTCCCGCAGGCTGTTCTGCAGCCACTGGTAGAGGAGGGGCAGGTGCAGCACGGCATTGTCCTGGGTGATGGGCATGGTGCTCACTCCCGGACACCCGCATCATGAAAGGTCCTGCGGCTGGGGGCCGGACCCCGTGGGGCCCCACGTCCCTTGGGAACCCTGGCTGTCATCAGCTGTGCCTGTGTGCATGTTGAGGCTGGCAGATGAGCCTAGGGACGCCTACTCAAGACTGGCCCGTTGACCTTGGCAAGAAGAGGACAGGACACAATTAGGAAAACCCAGGAACGATGGCTCTGGGTGCTCCTCAGGGGAAGGGAGGACATAGCCAACAAGTCCTTGCTGAGTTCATTTCACAGCAGGGTCCATACACGTCCCATGGAAGCTGGGTATTCCTGCAGCAGCAACAGTGTGTCCTTTCCTGGGCTCATTGGCATCTAGGAAAGGAAGAGGAAACAAACAAACAAACAAAAAATCAAAATAGTGAGCCTGGTGGCACAGGACACAAGGCCCCTGGGCTTTGGGAGGACCATGTTTGCTTTTCGAGTTGGAACCTAAGGCCTCTCTCCATCCCCCAGTGTGGCTCCCTCCACACCCATGCAAACACACACTTCTTTCAGGCAGAAGCTTCTGGAACCCTGACCTTCTCTAGGAAGTGTCCCTGATCAGCAAAGAAGTGAGATGCTTTTTGCTACATCAACCCCCACCAACATACCATCTAACTCACAACCAACTGGAAGGCAGTGTGGAAAGCTCCCCTGGAAGGTCACAGAGAGTTCTGGACCAGTGTCCACTCTGTTGACAATAATGTCACCTCTCCTGAAGATGCATGACTGAGCTGAAAGAAGATCCAAGAAAGCTGGTAGATTTCAACAGTGTGGTAATAGATTACCTCAGTAACCAAAGCATCTATTTTGAATGCTAAGGCTGTCAGCTTCAAGCTACTCAAAACTGATTTAAATTACCATGGCTATTTGTTTGAGATGGGAATCTAATTGGAGAATTGCATGTGATAGATTGGACTGCCACAGTGGGCCTCAGTGGCCAGAGTTCTGCTCACAAATGAAATGAACTGTATTTGGAAGACTATGACAGTTAGGATATGAAATGTCCCCCAAAAACTCATGTGTTGAAGGCTTGGTCCCCAACGCAGCAATATCCAGAGGTGGAGCTTTGGGAAGAGATTGGATCATGAGGATTCTGATCTTATCAGTGAACTAACCCACAAATAGCTGAACAGACCACTGGGAGGGGGTGGAAACCACGGGTAGGCAAAGCATGGTTGGAGGAAGAAGATCACTGGGGCATGCCCTTGGGGACTATATCTTGTCCCTAGTCCCTTCCTTTGTCTGTCTCTGCTTCCCAGCTGTCCTGAGCTTTCCTTCACCATGCTCTTCCACCATGACGTTCTGCCTCACCTCACGCCCAGAGCTATGGAACCAGCCAACCATAGACTGAAAGCTCTGAGCCGAAATAAAATTTTCCTCCTCTAAGTTGTTTGTGTCAGTGACAAAAAACTGACTAACCCAGAGAACTTGTAGATCTTTGCACAGATCAGTCATGGGAGGACATCCATATTTTTAAATTCAGGTTTGTGGTCTCTGTCTTCTCAGGGTCAACATTTTGCTTACTGGGATGTTTCATTAGATGTTTTTGAAGAATGACTCTTTTCATAGTACAGGTTGAGTATATATTGAGATATTTTATGGTTGGGATCCAAGTCTAAAATTAAATTCACTTCTGTGTCCTATGTACCTTTTATATATGGATGAAGGTAACTTTACAGACGATTGTAATAAATTTTGAAATGAAACAAAGTTTCATGGTGTGGAATTTTCCACTTGTGGCATCGCATTAGTGCTCTAAAAGCTTCAGATTCTGGATGATTTCAGATGTTTGAATTAGGGATGCTCCACCTGTATTGTGAAATCATCAGACTTTTCTTGTGCCCTGAATCATCTCAAATCGTTGCAAGTGAATGAGGCCCCTCTACTTCTCTAGTTAATAGAAAAACCCAGAAAAATGAGTACATAGAATAAAGGACTAGAAGAACTACTGGAAAATTCTCAATTATAGGCATGGAACTGAAAGATTATGGAGCCTATGAACACCTACATAAGAATAAGACTGTGAGGATGTCCTGCGCTTCAACAATTTTTCCTCTCCTGAAAACGGCTTCCCTGTCTTCACCACTTCTCAGAGTCGGAGCTTGGACTCTCAGCAGAGTTGTCATCTTTGATTGCACTTCCTTGGCCAAAGCTGATTGGACTACAGATGGGCAACTGGTCTAAGCTGAGCCAATCGGCTTTGCTCACCTCCAAGATCAGAAACTGACTCCAGTCTATTTAACTCTAGGTTCACTTAAAGTTTTGTTTTTCTTTTTCTTTGTAGTAGTTTGATTTTAAAATGTAATGTAAGGTAAAGTTTGATGCATTTTTTCAGGCTGAGGGGGAGGGCAGCAAGGCAGCCTCATCCAGGCTCCTGAAGCTAAGAACAGGAATGCTGGGGGGTGCCAGGGTGCTTTCTCTCCCCAGCCTTGCACCGCTGCACTCCAGGGATTGACCTTATTTCTTGGCAGGATGATTTCTTTGCATCTCAGTGCACACAGCAGGCAGGAATATTGCCATTCAGAGCATCCAAACACTCAAAAGTGTTTACCACCTGCAGTAGGACCTTCTGAGTCTCTGCACACGATTTTCAAGGAAGAACTCTGTCCCAGCTTTGATGAGATACCCAGCTGGGGACCAATGGACATGGACTCATGAACTGATGTGCGCGCGGGTGTGCATTATTATTTGAACTTGGCACCCAGCAACTTCTTGATTCTGCTGAGGGTTGTCATATATATTATATACTAATTTTCATTTATTCTAAGATTTTGGGGGGGGTTATGGAGTTTGAACCCTAGGCTGAGTATATGCTAAGTATATGACCACTGAATTACACCTCCAGCCTATAATTTCCATTTATTTGTGCTTCCGCTATATCACGAATTCCTCCAGGGTAAGACATTTGCCATATTGATAGCACACTCACAGTGACACATTCAAGGCCTGGTTATTCATGTATGTTCTATAAATACTTGGTGAATGAATGGATGTGTGAACACAAATTGACACTAGGAAAAAGAAATTCTCTACTACTCTTAAGTTTGGTTTTCCTCAGACCTATTTAAAGAGCAGCTTGCCCATGATATTTACACCTGTTTTCTATGTATGGAATCATCTGAATTGTGACTAGCACCTTGAATCTCAAGACATTAAACATTTAATTTAAAGGACCTTCAGAATGTTTTTTTCTAAATTATTGATCGTCTACAATGTGATAGGTGCTAAGCTGAGGAAGGGAACACGCTGCTGAAGAAGAAGATAGTATCCCTGTATTCAAGGAAACCTTGCTGGGTCTGAGAGACCTCACGGATCATTGTACAGATGAGAAAAAGGAGACTCATAAGAGCCGTTAGACCTGATGAAAATGTTTTGATTTGTTCATAAGATTTTAATATATCTGTGAGTAAAGTTATTTTTCAGTGAGAGGTGTTACTTATTTTGGCCAAAGGAGACATTCAATCTTTGCACATACATGAATTATCTTTTTTTTGATCTTGCATTTCTTTTTAAGTGCTGTATAATTATGTAGGTATTTGCTAAGCTTTTGATTTATTTGGAACCAATTAATAGTTGACATTCAAGTTCTTTGGAAACTCAAAACACACTCTATTGGAAATATCTTTTTGGTGTCTGAGTAATAAGGTCATTTATTACTGACAGGGCTTCTGACACTTGGCCCATGTGTTATTATTCCTTGTTAAATAAATCACTTCCTGAGCAGGCTGGAGAATGTTTTCCACCTTGGATGGCATGGTTTATATTGACTTTCTCTGGGAGAGAGTGAAATTCAGAGAGGAGAGTGAAAGGGATCATTTTTCTATATTTATGGAGAACGGAGGCGAAAGCTTTCTTTGATGGAGAAGGCTGGTTGGCAATTTGATTCAATGAACCTTTCACTGGGGAATTATTTTGTGCCAGACACGGGGCAGAACTCAGGGCATATGGCTCAGGCTGTGTTTGGGAGACACACCTGCCACAGCTGGCCACACGGGCTGATGGGTGGTATCACAAGGTAGGTAAAGGAAGGGCCATGTCTTCTTACCCAGACCTTCGGAAAAATGTTTCTCTGGAGAAGATAACTTTGGGGTTAGCCTAAAAACATTGGTTGGTTTCAACAATTTACCACAGGAAAAGGAGAGAGGAGACTAAATGTAGGAGGCAAAGGTTCACAATTCCCTCCAAATCGACATGATCAAGATGGGAACCAGGAGTCACCTTAGGATTGGGGATGCCCTAGGACACAGTGAATCTCCCTGTGGAGTTACTTGGTGCTTTCTCCTTTGGTTAGCATTATCCAGGATTATTTCTGGAATGAAGAGTCCTCCTGGGTGTATAGTTAGGCTGATCAAGGCAAATAAACACAGATCTTAACTTCTAGGAATGTGAAGTCTTCAACACATTCAGAACCTCCTGCAACCTTCCAAGGGGTCTTTTCACACACAGCTGCCAGGTTGGATGTGAGTGGATGGCATACTGATGGGGACTGTCCTGGCCTTGCTCTTCTCCATCAGCATCCTGCCTGCTTCTGATCTCACCCTCTTGACCTACTTACCACCTTCCCAGCTTGGTGGCTCCCATGGGCCTCATATGATAAATAAACACACAGTTTATGCCAGAAGTTTGTGACAGACCACCAGATACCCAACCCTCCTCCTTCATTTTGTGGGAGTGGCAATGTTTCAACTAAAACACAGCTTCTCTTGCAGGTAGAGTTAGTTATACAGAAAATTTCTAGTCAATGAGATGAAAGTGAAATTTTGGGGTGGGGCTTACACCAACACTCCTTAGAGAATAAGACAGAAATGAAAGAAAAAAATCACCCCCATCTTCTTTAACTCACTTTTCCCTGGATTTTTCTAAATCTAATCAATTAGCTCAATGAGGCCTCAAATAAATACAGAATCTGGTAGCTGGAAGTGGGAGAACTAAAAGTAACAGAATCTAAAACATGGAATTGGCTGAGCAGGGGAAGTTAGGAAGCAGATGTAAAGAACTTGGGTTTGCAGATTGGAAAGTGGTGACCTGGCAATGTGATGTGAAGTACTCGGTCACACTGCCAACTGTACCCTGGAAAGTCATATATGTGTCAACTGAGGTCATGGACTTAGGGAAAATGGCAGGGAAAAATTAGATTTTTGGTAGGTACTTTGTCTCTTGAAGCAGAATCTAGAGCCTCAGTTCTGAAGTTACTCAGAGATGGAGAGAAGTACCACTTTCTTAAGGAAGGCACTCTGGACATCCAGCCTGAAATCTAAACTGCCCAAGAGACCTGCATTACAGACCTTGGAGTACTACAAAACCAGTTTTATCAGAAGGAAATGAGTCTGGAGTAATGGGTTTGGGATTTGGTTATCTCCTGGAAAAATGCACCAAATACCATTGTTTCAACTGTCCCCTGCAGCATACATTCAGTAAGTAGCAGGTGTGAAGTTATAATGCAGGGAGAGGGCACAGCCCCTGAGTTAGAAAGTGAAGCTACACATCATCAGGAACTGACCAGAAACACGTAGACTAGACACCTACTACACTTGAGGGAATTGTTCTGCCTGAAGCACCCCAAACCTGGTTTGCAACAGCCTGGGGTGGGTGGTTCAATTCCTTTAGAAACCTTGAAACTTTCTCCCCTGAAATTCATAGCCTGGGAAAGAGGAGACCATAGAGGTTAATGAAGGAGGAATAACCTGCCAGTCAGAGGCAAGGGCCACAGAGGGCAATGGACAGCGCTCCTTTCACCAGAGCAAGGGCTGCTGCCTGGCCAGCCTGTGGACTCTCACTGTTATTGGAGGTTGTAGCCATTGCTACCCACAGTGACTGCTGTCTTCTCCATCCCTTCTTTTGTAAAGGCAGGTTCATTTTGTAGTCATTCTATGTTTTCCCAGAAGTGTCTGTTGAGTGCTTTGGGGCTTGTTGTAGGGAGTGAGATCTAGGACTGAGGGAGAGGGCCACACACCACCAGACACCCAGGGCTCTCATCTGGGTATGCTGACTCAATAGGCCTGGGTGCTATCTCCACTGGGAATGGGGAGTCTATTTCAGGCATGGAAAGTCAGCTATGTTGGAAACCAAACAAGGGGACTGAGGCAGAGACTGCTAGTACCTACCCATCATCCCGTCTATCCCTTTCCTATTAGAAACCAATTTGTGTTTGAGGAGGAAGTATCTAGCCAAAGATCTGCTTCTTGCTTGAGAGAGTGGAAACCATAGATAGAGTCCTAGCCCATTAAGTTGTCTGTAGGGTTTCCAGGAAAGTTCCTTTAAATGAAAGCTCTTTGGGGCTGGGATTGTGGCTCAGCAGTAGAATGCTCGCCAAGCATGGGTGAGGACCTGGGCTCCATCCTCAGCACCAGATAAAGATGAATAAATAAAGGTATTGTGCCCATCTATAACTAAAAAATATTTAAAAAAAAAATAAAAATAAATGCAAGCTCTTTTGCCTTTTCTCTTGCTTAAAGTGCATACATGATGACTGGTGCTTTTGGTAACCATCTTGTGATAAGGCAAAGGTCTGGTGTTCTTTAGCAGCTGTGCCAAACCCAGCCATTCTACCTCCAGGTTATGTGAGGTTAAAAAAAATGTACCTGGGATCCAACATGGCGGTGGGCGCAGAGAGATCAAGTCTCTGACCTCTTCAGCTGTGCAGGCATAGGGAGTCGTAAACCGTCTAAATGCTGTTTGCTCAGGATCACTAGGCAATGCTGAGCTGACGTGGATCTGGGGTGAACAGTCTGGGCCTCTCAGAACACACACCGAGCCCGGATCGGCTGAATTCAAGCTCCCGTTCGCCTGCTTCTTGCAGACAAACTGCTGTGACTCAGCACTAAACGATCCCGCTGAAACAACTGGTGGGCCCTTCTGAACCTACGTAGGTTAATGCCAACCGAGCCTTCATAGGCAGTGGCCACAGGATTGAAACAGGACTTGGGAGAGCCAGTCAGGACCCACCCATTGCATTGGTCACCTGGCAAAGGGAACAAACTGTTGCCATTTGCATGGGATACCACCATGGCAGAGAACTGACGTCACCAGAATGCAGCGGAGGAGATAACTCCATTGAAACCAGCGGCAACAGGTGTGTAACCCCTAGCCTTCCCTCTCCACACAGTGGGGAAACCTTAAGGGCCCCTCCCAGCTCTCAGGTGAGCGCGATAGCCAGACGGAGGGAATCAGGAGTGGCTCGGGACCTGCGGTGTGGAACTCCTGGCTACCGCTCCCTCCAGTGCTGACAACTGAGGTCTCTTGCACCAGCTACCGGGGGCGTGGCTACCGGAGGGCTAGCAAAATTCGCTGAGGGTTCTCAGCCCCAAGCTCTACAAACTGAGGGTCTGAGGGAATGGCAAACAGGGAGAGTGTGCCCAGTCGTTCATGAAAACAGGGCTCCCGGGAGCAGCAGACCTGGCGTGTAGCCAGTATTGTGGTGAGTGTCACTGGTGAGCGGGGCCTGGCTTGAGGAAAAGTGGGGAAGTGACTAGACACAAGAGAAGGCCCTAGGCACTCAGGATTGGAGACCCGCCCAGTCTGGGAGGAGTAGCTGCGGCACAGTGATTGGTTCCCGCGTATTGAGAGGAGAATCTTGGCCCGGTGGGAACAGCTCCACCTACTGGAAGAGAAGTTAATCAAACTCTAAGACTGCATTAATTAATTTTTTTTTAATTTGGGTTTTTTTCATTTTCATTTTTTTGTTGTTTTTTAAATTTTTAAAAAAAATTTTTTAAATTATTTTTTAAATTTATTTTATTTTCTATTTTTTCTTTTGTCTTTTCATTTCTTTTCAATTTCCTTATTCCCCCTTCCTTGATTCTACCTGCCTACTCTCATTCTCTTTAGTGACTTCTTCCCTTCCCTTCTAATACCTTTCCTCCCAAGCATCAAATAAATTTATAGGAATAAACAGTAACTCAGCAGTCAAACAGAACAAGAAGTAACATGAGCAGCATGAAAAAGCAAGGAAGAAAAGGAGTACAAACAATGCAGGACAGCCTAAATATTCAGGAGGACCTAGAGGCATCAGAAAATGGTCAAATAAAGAACTCAAGGAATACCTTAGACAGATGGAATGTAACCTCAAAGAGGATATGAGACAGCAAATTCAAACAGTGAAAGAACACATTAAAAATGAATTACATAAACAGATAAAAGAAGAAATTAAGCATCTTTATCAGGAGATAGATAGAGATTATAAAAAAATCAAACAATAATTCTAGAAATGAAGGAAACTATAAACCAAATTAAAAACTCAAATGAGAGTATCACTAACAGAGTGGAGCAAGTAGAAGCCAGAACGTCAGATAATGAAGACAAAATATATCATCTTGAAAAGAGTCTAGCCAACTCAGAAAGGCTGGTTCAAAAATCACGAGAAAAACATCCAAGAGATATGGGATAACATAAAAAAAAAACCAAACTTAAGAGTCATCGGGATAGAGGAAGGTATAGAGGTTCAAACCAAGGGAATGAGTAACCTGCTGAATGAAATAATTATAGAAAACTTTCCAGAAATAAAAAAGGAAATGTATATACAAATTGTAGATGCATACAGGACACCGAGCATACAAAATCACAGTAGACCAACGCCAAGACACATTGTTATGAAGATATCCAATATACAGAACAAAGAGAAAATATTAAAAGCTACAAGAGAAAGGAGGCAGATTACATTCAGGGGTAAACCAATAAGGTTAACAACGGATTTTTCATCACAGACGCTGAAAGCAAGAAGATCCTGGAACAACGTATTTCAAACACTGAAAGACAATGGATGCCAACCAAGAATCTTGTATCCAGCAAAATTAAGTTTCAGGTACAACAACGAAATAAAAATCTTTCATGATAAACAAAAGTTAAAAGAATTTGCAGCCAGAAAACCAGCATTGCAAAGCATCTTGAGCAAAACACTACACGAGGAAGAAATGAAAAACAATAACCAAAACCATCAGTGGGAAGTGCCTCAGTAAAGACAGAGGGCGGGGGGAAAGCTAATCATGGAGAAACAAACTAAATTAAAAAAAAAAAGATAAATAATCAAACATGGCTGGAAGTACAAACCATCTATCAATAGTAACTCTAAACGTTAATGGCCTAAACTCTCCAATAAAGCGACATAGGCTGGTAACATGGATTAAAAAAACAAATCCAACAATATGCTGCCTCCAGGAGACACATCTGATTGGAAAAGACATACACAGGCTGAAGGTGAAAGTTTGGGAAAAAATATACCACGCACACGGTCCTCGTAAGCAAGCAGGGATGGCCATCCTCATATCGAATAAAATCGACTTCAAGACTAAGTTAATCAAAAGGGATAAGGAAGGACATTATATACTGTTAAATGGAACCATTCACCAACAATACATAACAATTATCAATATTTATGCACCAAATAATGGTGCTGCGACGTTCATAAAACAAATTCTCCTCAAGTTCAAGAATCAAATAGACCACAACACAATAATTATGGGTGACTTCAACACACCTCTCTCACCATTGGACAGATCCTCCAAACAAAAGCTGAATAAAGAAACTATAGAACTCAATATCACAATCAATAACCTAGACTTAACTGACATATATAGAATATATAAACCATCATCAAGTGGATATACTTTTTTCTCAGCAGCACATGGATCCTTCTCAAAAATAGACCATATATTATGCCATAGGGCAACCCTCAGTAAATATAAAGGGGTGGAGATAATACCATGCATTTTATCTGATCATAATGGAATGAAACTGGAAATCAATGATAAAAGAAGGAAGGAAAAATCCTACATCACATGGAAAATGAACAATATGTTACTGAATGATCAGTGGGTTACAGAAGACATAAAGGAGGAAATCAAAAAAATTCTTAGAGATAAATGAAAATACAGCCACAACATATCGGAATCTATGGGACACAATGAAAGCAGTTTTAAGAGGGAAATTCATCGCCTGGAGGCCATTCCTCAAAAAAAGAAAAAAACAACAAATAAATGAGCTCACACTTCATCTCAAAGCCCTAGAAAAGGAAGAGCAAAACAACAGCAAATGTAGCAGAAGGCAAGAAATAATTAAATTCAAAGCGGAAATCAATGAAATGGAAACAAAAGAAACTATTGAAAAAATTGACAAAACTAAAAGTTGGTTCTTCAAAAAAATATATAAGATCAACAGACCCTTAGCCATGCTAACGAAGAGAAGAAGAGAGAGAACTCAAATTACTAACATATGGGATGAAAAAGGCAACATCACAACAGATACTACAGAAATACAGAAGATAATTAGGAATTATTTTGAAAACCTATATTCCAATAAAATAGAAGATAGTGAAGACATCGATAAATTTCTTAAGTCATATGATTTGCCCAGACTGAGTCAGGAGGATACACACAATTTGAACAGACCAATATCAATGGATGAACTAGAAGAAGCCATCAAAAGACTACCAACCAAGAAAAGCCCAGGACCGGATGGGTATACAGCAGAGTTTTACAAAACGTTTAAAGAAGAATTAATACCAATACTTTTCAAGTTATTTCAGGAAATACAAAAAGAGGGAGCTCTTCCAAATTCATTCTATGAGGCCAACATCACCCTGATTCTGAAACCAGACAAAGACACCTCAAAGAAAGAAAACTACAGACCAATATCTCTACTGAACCTAGATGCAAAAATCCTCAATAAAATTCTGGCGAATCGGATACAAAAACATATCAAAAAGATTGTGCACCATGATCAAGTAGGATTCATCCCTGGGACGCAAGGATGGTTCAACATACAGAAATCAATAAATGTTATTCACCACATCAATAGACTTAAAGATAAGAACCATATGATCATCTCAATAGATGCAGAAAAAGCATTCAACAAAGTACAGCATCCCTTTATGTTCAAAACATTAGAAGAACTAGGGATAACAGGAACATACCTCAACATTGTAAAAGCTATCTTTGCTAAGCCTCAGGCTAGCATCATTCTGAATGGAGAAAAATTGAAGGCATTCCCTCTAAAATCTGGAACAAGACAGGGATGCCCTCTATCACCACTTCTATTCAATATAGTTCTCGAAACACTGGCCAGAGCAATTAGACAGATGAAAGAAATTAAAGGCATAAAAATAGGAAAAGAAGAACTTAAATTATCACTATATGCGGATGACATGATTCTATACCTAGAAGACCCAAAAGGGTCTACAAAAAAACTACTAGAACAAATAAATGAATTCAGCAAAGTGGCAGGATATAAAATCAACACGCATAAATCAAAGGCATTTCTGTATATCAGTGACAAAACTTCTGAAACGGAAATGAGGAAAAACACCCCATTCACAATATCCTCAAAAAAATAAAATACTTGGGAATCAACCTAACAAAAGAGGTGAAAGATTTATACAATGAAAACTACAGAACCCTAAAGAGATAAATAGAAGAAGATCTTAGAAGATGGAAAAATATACCCTGTTCATGGATAGGCAGAACTAACATCATCAAAATGGTGATATTACCAAAAGTTCTCTATAGGTTTAATGCAATGCCAATCAAAATCCCAACGGCATTTCTTGTAGAAATAGATAAAGCAATCATGAAATTCATATGGAAAAATAAAAGACCCAGAATAGCAAAAGCAACTCTAAGCAGGAAGTGTGAATCAGGCAGTATAGCGATACCAGATTTCAAACTATATTACAGAGCAATAGTAACAAAAACAGCATGGTACTGGTACCAAAACAGGCGGGTAGACCAATGGTACAGAATAGAGGACACAGAGACTAATCGACAAAGTTACAACTATCTTATATTTGATAAAGGGGCTAAAAGCATGCAATGGAGGAAGGATAGCATCTTCAATAAATGGTGCTGGGAAAACTGGAAATCCATATGCAACAAAATGAAACTGAATCCCCTCCTCTCGCCATGCACAAAAGTTAACTCAAAATGGATCAAGGAGCTTGATATCAAATCAGAGACTCTGCGTCTGATAGAAGAAAAAGTTGGCTACGATCTATATATTGTGGGGTCGGGCTCCAAATTCCTTAATAGGACACCCATAGCACAAGAGTTAATAACAAGAATCAACAAATGGGACTTACTTAAACTAAAAAGTTTTTTTCTCAGCTAAAGAAACAATAAGAGAGGTAAATAGGGAGCCTACATCCTGGGAACAAATTTTTACTCCTCACACTTCAGATAGAGCCCTAATATCCAGAGTATACAAAGAACTCAAAAAATTAAACAATAAGATAATAAATAACCCAATCAACAAATGGGCCAAGGACCTGAACAGACACTTCTCAGAGGAGGACATACAATCAATCAACAAGTACATGAAAAAATGCTCACCATCTCTAGCAGTCAGAGAAATGCAAATCAAAACCACCCTAAGATACCATCTCACTCCAGTAAGATTGGCAGCCATTATGAAGTCAAACAACAACAAGTGCTGGCGAGGACGTGGGGAAAAGGGTACTCTTGTACATTGCTGGTGGGACTGCAAATTGGTGCGGCCAATTTGGAAAGCAGTATGGAGATTCCTGGGAAAGCTGGGAATGGAACCACTATTTGACCCAGCTATTGCCCTTCTCGGACTATTCCCTGAAGGCCTTAAAAGAGCGTACTACAGGGACACTGCCACATCGATGTTCATAGCAGCATAATTCACAATAACTAGACTGTGGAACCAACCCAGATGCCCTTCAATAGATGAATGGATAAAAAAAATGCGGCATTTATACACAGTGTGTAGAGAATCAGATGTAACTGCGTTACTATTACTGTCCTTGATGGAGTCTGCCTGCAAACAAGATATTCTGTCAAGGTATAGATAGGTAACAGTGGACATGCTTGAAAACGAGGTGTCTGCTGTCCTTGGGAGGGCCTACTTGCAAACGAGAGGCTCCTTCAAGGTTTAGATAAGGTAACTGTGGACATGCTTGAAAACAAGGTGTCTGCTGTCCTTGGGAGGACTTACCTGCAAACGGGATGTTCTGCCAAGTGGGCTAGGAGGGCGCTGAGAAAAATTTTATTATCTGTTCTTAACAAAGAGCAGAGCTCAACATACTCCCGGCCGAGAATAGATTAGCCATGAGAAGCGGGTCACTTCTGATTAGAAAGTAAAACTTCTGTATGCTATGTTTAATTAGCTGAAAGACCTGATTTATTGATGTTGGAAGGCTGACTTCTTTGTTCACAATACTATAAAAAGATTGCTTGTACACAATAAAGGACTTTTTTTCTGCTGCTGCTTTGCTTGCTCTGCTTCTTCTTTCTTTTCCCATGCTGACCTGCAAGTGAATTACTGCAACACAGTGGAGTATTACGCAGCACTAAAAAATGACAAAATCATGGAATTCGCAGGGAAATGGATGGCACTAGAGCAGATTATGCTAAGTGAAGCTAGCCAATCCCTAAAAAACAAATGCCAAATGTCTTCTTTGATATAATGAGAGCAACTAAGAACAGAGCAGGGAGGAAGAGCAGGAGGAAAAGATTAACATTAAACAGAGACATGAGGTGGGAGGGAAAGGTAGAGGAAAGGGAAATTGCATGGAAATGGAAGGACACCCTCATTGTTATACAAAATTACATATAAGAGGTTATGAGGGGAATGGGAAAAAAAACAAGGAGATAAATGAATTACAGTAGATGGGGTAGAGAGAGAAGATGGGAGGGGAGGGGAGGGGGATAGTAGAGGATAGGAAAGGTAGTAGAATACGACAGTTACTAATATGGCATTATGTAAAAATGTGGATGTGTAACCGATGTGATTCTGCAATCTGTATTTGGGGTAAAAATGGGAGTTCATAACCCACTTGAATCTAATGTATGAAATATGATATGTCAAGAGCTTTGTAATGTTTTGAACAACCAATAAAAAAATGTACCTTATTAAAGCCTTGTTAATTAGACATTCTGTTACAGTTGAATAAAACCCTTAATAAATTCATTATTTTAATTCCCTCTTTACCCTTAGATTCAAGACCTAGAATATAATCCTGAGTCTTTCAACTTTAGCCCTGCTACTTTATTCATAGTAGTTGAGTTACTATTTTGATTTTGGGACACCAAAAACCAAACTAAACCACACCAAAACAAAAACCACCAAAAACAACCAGAATCCAAAACAAATAAAATAAGAGCTGAAATCACACATGAATTCTTCCAATGTTTTGTCAGCACCATTGTGAAGCCCCAGGTGTTATGACAAACTTACAAGAAATTGAGAAACATTGCAAATACAAACCCTCATGACTCCCTGAAGTGGGCTTGTTTTGGAGGATCAAAGTACTGGCTGGTTTTTATCTCTCTACATGGCTGACTGGCCACTAACTGGAGGATGCGCCCAAGAGACAGGAGAAGGATCTGATCACCACTTTATTTCATGCAACCACTATTGATTGTGCCAGGTGCTGTGTGAGGCTGGGCAGACCCAGGTTGGCTGAGCTCCACCAGAAAGAGACTATAAAAGAAGCAGTTACAGCGAAGTATGGTAAGGGTCATGAAAGGTGCATTTGAGGATGCATGATGGATTTGGGAAGCATGGTTTTTCAGGGGCTGCTGGGATGAGAGATGTTTCCCAGATAAATGATAGAAGGTGAGGACCTAGGAAGGACTTCAGGAATTACCCCATCTGGCCTTTAATTTTACAGATGAGAAGCATACTCATCTGACTCATTCAAGACAGGCCTGAGTTCCTTTGGTGCTTGGGTCCAATGACCCTTGAAGAATAGAGGAAAGGAGGAAAAATGAATAAAATGAAAAAAAAAATCCCAACTTGGCAGCTGTTTTGAGATTCTACTATTTGCAAATACTGTATATCTTCAAAAAATGAACCATTTGTCCAAATAACAAAAAATGGGAATGAATGGAAATTGCAGGTAGGTTTATGAGTGCTTCCTCTCAAATAAGCTGAGTGCAAGAAAATGGTTTGGGTCCAGATAATCAAAATGAATATTAGAAGTAATTTCGGTTCCCCATCCACTTCTAAAATATATTTGCTGTGACTTCAAATACTGAAACACGTTTATGAACCTGCAGTTTAAGATCATTTACTTGAAATGTCAGGATTTGGCATGTTCCAGGTTAGTACTATTTCTGGAGCTCAGGTATGTGGATTCTGAAAGATCTTGCATAATAACTGTGGAAAGGGCATCGATGGCAGGTGTACATCTATACAATGGCCATCCCACACCTCGAGACAGCTGCTCTCTGCTGAATGGCTGAGAACAATGACAGCAGCAGTGTTAATTGCCAGACATCCATGAGCTCACTGTGACACACTACTGTAATCAGACTGTCCTGTCCACCTTGAACAGACTGGGCAGCCATGATGCCACCAACCTGTCATCTACAACCCTGTAGATCACACTCTCAACTTAGAGCATGCATTAATAAGTTCTGTTTCCATTACCCTGGAATGATGTTAAAACAACAACAATAACAAAGAATGGTTCTTGCACAAATCCTTTTAGAGTGATCATGCTGTTCAGATGTTTCTGTGTGTAGACTTTTTGGTACCTAATCTAGTTACTGTATTTAAATTCTTTGGATATAACTGTACAAGATCTGACCTCATTATTAATAACAAAACTTAAATATGTATAATAGTCAGGAATGCCCTTTACTATTAGCTAGCTATAGGTCTCCAGGCAAGTCCTTTAAAATCTTTGAGACTCAGTTTCCTTATCTGCCAAATGAGGTGGTTTTACAAAGTTTCCTTCCAGCTCCGGCATTCTCTCGGACTTCAGAGCTGAGTTAGTGAGTCAGGGATGGAGTTACTGGCCTCCTTAAGAAGCACACACACAACACATGGATGTTTTAAACTGCAGAGGAGATGGGCCAAATTGCTTTATCAGATATTGAGTATCTGCCAAGACAAAGGGAGGAGGGGAGCCCCAGGGGTGGTTTTACATTCATGTGCTTATAACCCTAGTCCAGCTCTTTGGAAGAAAAGAAGAAATATATCCTCGTAAATAAAGACTCTTTGGAGCAGCAGAAAGAACCAAAGTTTCATGAAGTGGGAGGAGCTTGCCTGGAGGGTGGGGTATGTAGGAAATCTGGTGTCTCCTCCGAGGCCCCATCCACTCTCCAACTTGGCAAGGACCTAAATGGTGTGGAGACCAGGCTCCAGCCCCTCCCTGCCTCGGCCGGACCACAGGGTTCCAGGGCTCTGGCCAGAGCTCCTGGTGCAGAGAGAATCCTCAGAGGAAAAGGCAAGATCACAGAGCACAAAGGTTCAACCATGTGCCTCTCTGGGAGACTCCCCTTTCCCATCCTTCCTGTGGGAAAGACTCAGACAATGAGAAAGCATGTCAAAGTCCATGGGAGTGAGAGAAAGAAGAGTCCTCACTTGACCTCTTCCATTCATGAACTCAGAGTTAAGGAGAAGAAATGACCGCGAAGGGTTGAGATACACTAGCCCTGACTCCCTCAGGAGCCCCACAGCTACTCAGACACCCTCTTGGTCCTTCATAGGGGTGGGAAACAAATGAAGTACAGAGAAGGAAACAAGAATGGCATTGCAGAGACGAACTAAACTGAAAATGACCTAAGTAAGTTCTACTCTGGGTGTTCCACATTGCCCTCAAGAGGGATCTGTGGGAAAGGAGGAGGTTGGACTATCATCATTTAAGATCCTGCTTTGCAGAGGCATGTGCACAGCTACAAGATATGGCTGGGAGCTGGGTGTGGTGGTGCATACCTGTAATCCAAGTTATTTGGGAGGCTGAGGCAGGAGGATCACAAGTTTGAGGCTAACAACTTAGAGAGACTCTGTCTCAAAATAAAAAATAAAAAGGGCCCCTGGATTCAATGACCCAGTACTGGGGGTTAGAGGTGAGGGGCAATATTGCTGGGGAAAGCCATTGGTACACAGAAAGATGCTATAAGGTGACCTTGATCTTGGTAAGTTTCCCATCATTCCTATCTTTAGGATTCTGGGCTTAGAATCATGAATTCTGTTAGCACGTTGAAAAAGTATCCACTCTCTTGTTACCAGCAAGAGAGCTCAATCATTGATTTTCAATCAGGAACACAATTATTAAGTGGGCATGATGTTTACATTGACCCCATGAATGCCTGAATTCCCTGAGGGCAGGATGCAGAGGACAAACTTCAGAACCAGGAGCACAGATGGGCAGAGGAGGCCTCCCAGATTAAGTAGCCTCTCCCCCCCCCCCACCATAGATAGGCTGCACTTTGCAAAAGAAACTGTCTGCATAGCCAAGACTCCCCTTTATTACAGACAACCCTGGCTCCTACAGGTTTTCTTTCCTGTCCTCTGTATTAATCACCCCCTTCTATTCCCATGCACTTTCTCCACATTGCCCACCTTGACATCAATAAAGACCAATTTCTCTTCTCTGAATTATAGGCACGATTGCATTTCGGCCCATCCTCTTCAAGACTACTGTGACTTCGGTTTTGGATTCTGTGTTTTCATGTACAGTTGTTTTTACTTTGGGTCTTTCCAAGGCTGGCTTTTTAATCATGGATGTTGTATTTACCAGTTTAATTCTCAAAATAGAAGCATGTCTTATTTATTTCTGCATTCTGGGTGGTGAGGAGGTGGTCTCACTGTTGCTCCCAAGTACTAATGGTCTGAATGTGGCTGCCAATTCCTGTGTTGAAACTTAATCCCCCTGTGGTAGTATTAAGAGGTGGGGTGGTTTGGGAAGTGATTAAGTTGGTTTGGGAAGTTGATTAAGAGGGTTCTGTCCTCGTGAATGAATTGGTGTGTTATAAATGGGTTAGAGGGAACTAACTTAGGCCTCTTGCTCTTCTGTTATTTGGACACAGCAGTCATCTCATCCAGAGGATGCCCCAAATAGACACCATCTTGGAGGCAGAGAGCAGCCCTCACCAGACAGGAACCTTGTTGGCACTTTGATATTGGACTTATAGTTTTCAGAATCATGAAAACTAAATTTTCTTTATAAATGACCCAGTCTCAGGTATTTTGTGATAGCAGCACAAGGGACTAAGATAGGCATCTTTCAATCTTTCAAACATCTTTCAATCAATCATTGATTTTCAATCAGGAACACAATTATTAAGTGGGCATAATGTTTGCATTGACCCAATCAATGCCTGCACTCCCTGAGGGCAGGATGCAGAGGACAAACTTCAGAACCAGGAGCACAGATGGGCAGAGGAGGCCTAACTACAGGGGACATAACTACAGGGGACCACAAAGCAGTCTCCCAGTGGGCACGTGCCAGCTGTTTTGATCTGCTCAGAATGGTGCGCATGAGTGCCTGAAGGAGGTGAGGACAGGAGGGACAGAACTAGAGTCACAAAAGAAAAGCCAAGGGAATCTATGTTCTCTTTTCTGCTCCTGACCCAGTGTCCCACTGAGGAAACTTATGCTGCTGAAACTCCAGACATCTCCAGCATTTCCCAGAGCTCAGCATCCCTGTTGCACAGATGGGGGAACACACTGAGAGGGGACCCTAGATGCCACTGACAGAGCCCCATGTGCCCATGACGTCACTTGGCAAACACTCTCTTCAGATAAAAGGCAGGTTCTTGTCCATTAGGCAAAGTCTCCCTCCAGGAAAATGGGAAATCAAAAATTTAAAAACCGAAAACCTTTTTAGTTCTGGTATTAAGAAAATATAGGCACGGGGGCACGTTTTTTTTCCACAGAACATGGGCAGTGGTAGGTTCTGGGTTTCAGTTTCAGGATGGAGGCTGTCTGGCCATTGCAGAACCCTACAGAGAGATGGCTGCTCCCTGGTGCTCTGGGGAATTACTGAGATGAGCAAAGTGGCCATTACCTGCCACCCACCAAGTCCCGTGGAAGCACTTCCAACATGCTGTAAGCACCCTGGTTAGATGACTCCAAGTTCAGCAGCATTCTCCTTGTGGTCCTGAGCATGTGCACTGTGCCAAGTCTGATTCTAAAGGAATCATGTGAAAATAACAGAAGACTTGTTCTCAACTTGAAATCCCAAGTCTTTTTGCCTGAGGAGGTGATTAAAATCTTGGCCTGTGTCCCAACATAGATGCTCTTGCCCCCTTGCCTGGCAGGCCCAGGTTCTCTCTCTCCTGCTCAGTCCTGTTGTTATCCTGTCTTTATCCACTGTTCTCCAAGACTCTCCATTACACCTTCCCCCCCAATCCTTTCCCAAGTGTCTCAAGGCCAGAAAAGAAATGGAACTGAAGAGGCCTGTGCTTCAGGTCTTCCCAGATTCTCCAAGATAAACACTGGTTAAGATGGCAAGGAATCATTCCTTCATTCAGCAAATATTTACTGAGTGCAGTAAGTAAAGCAACATCTTCAAGACCTCGGGAATTTAAAATCTGAAGGGGTGTCCCAAGCCGGCTGAGCCTCAGAATCACCTGAGTCTATTCAAGACAGGCCAGATCTGCTCTTCAGAGATTCTGATTCACAAGAATTGGGAGATGTGGTGTCATGCAGATATCTGTACTTTTTAAAAATTTTTATTTGTTATAGTTAGCTATACATGACAGCAGAATATATTTTGACACATCATATATAAATGGAGTAAGTTCTCATTCTCTTGGTTGTACGTGATGCAGCGTTACAGAGGTCATGTGATTATATGTGCACATAGGGTACTAATGTCCGAGTCATTCTCTCATTCCATGCCTTCTCCCCTCCCTCCACTCCCCTCTGTCTAGTACAAAGTATCTCTATTCTACCCCTCCCCCATCTTTTTGTGAATTAGCATTTGCATAACAGAGAAAACATTCAGCCTTTGGTTCTTGGGATTAGCTTATTTAGCTTAGCATGATGTTCTCCAGTTTTATCCATTTGCCAGCAGGTGCTGGTAATTTCATTCTCCTTTAAGGCTGAGCAATATTCCATTGTGAATATACACCACAACTTCTCTATCCACTCATCTGTTGAAAGGCACCTAGTTTGGTTCCAGAGTTTAGCTACTATGAATTGAGCTTCTATAAACATCGATGTGGCTGCATCACTGTAGTATGCTGATTTAAAATCCTTTGGGTATAAACCTAGGAGTGGGATGACTGGGTCAAATGGTGGTTCTATTCCAAATTTTCTGAGGAATCTCCATACTACATATCTTTATTTTTAATGAGCGTTTTGAGTAACTGATGTGACCGGATCCTGGAAACTATTGGTCAGGTGGAATGGGAGGTTCTGGAAATGCCATGATTTTGGACTGACACTGGGACCACAAGAAGAAAGTCAGTTCTCACTTCCTACTGGCTCAGGAGATATTTCATTACCCACCAGGTAGGAGTGATGGATTTCACAAATAAGAGCACATGGTGCCCAGTTAAATATGAATTTTAGATTAATAACAAAAATGTTTTAATATAAGTGTGTCCCAAATATTACAGCATTTCTTCAATATTGCAAATATTATCCTTGAAATATTCAAAACATACATGTACTAAAATATTATTCATTTATCTGGAATTCAAATTTTAACTGGGTATCTGTTATTTTATGTGGCAATCCACACCCTCTCCATGCTAAAATGAAGCTCTTAGAGCTTTTGACCTGCCTGCTTTGTTTGCCCTGTGTGACATATGGAAGAGTCTCTGCCCTGGCAAAGCCGGTCTTCACTTCCTCCTGGAAGTCAGTATCACCCAGGGCCAGGCCACCCACATTGCACAGGCAGAGAGCAAGTGAGTCAGCTCCGAGGTCACAGCTCCCCACCCCACGCAGAGGGACTTCTCTTCCTGGCTCCCTGTCACCTCAGCTTTTGGTCTCATCTGCTATCCCAGCCCAGCTGCCTTCCCTGAATGCCCCTATTTGCCCAAACCCTGTAAATACTGGTCCCCTATGGTCAGCTGATCTCTTGGAATAGCCCTTGACACAAGGACATGTCTGTCCCACATAATACAACTCTGTCATAGATGAAAGGAGATTATAGGAAACTGTTTGAAGTAACCAAAGAAGTTATCTAAAGCAATTTTCAAACTTCAGTGTTCCACAGGTTTTCAACTTCAGCAGATGTGCTGATTTGGTTGGTTTCATTTGCTTATTCTTTGGGGCAAGATTTTATTTGCATGAGGTTAAGCAGTTAAAACACTAAAAACCAATGGAGAATACAGTTGGCAACCAATTCTATGAAAGCTGATTTTGAGTTGTAGAGAATGCCGCGGATTGCCTTCCTGGCCAATTCAAACCATTTACCCTGTACCGGTCATCCTCTTCCACACAGTGGGTGCCTCAGCTTGAGAGCTGGGCCTCTGTGATCAATGTTAATGCCCTGACCTTGCCAGTGAAGGTTTCAGCAGTGCACAAGTGACCCATGCTGGCTAAGGAGTCCCGAGGGGAGGATTTTCCAGATGCTTGTGAACATATATTGGTTAACTTCTGGGGGTGTTCTGGAGGACCTTGCCTCACTCCTAAGAGAAAGCACCCAGAAGCCATGGTCTCTCTTCTTGCTCTGGATGTCATTGGATCTGAGTGGGGTGCCTGGAATTGCTGCTGCCTCTGGTTACCAGCCCAAGATGAAGCTTAATGCTGAGGCTAGTGCAGGGGGAGAGAAGATGAAATTAGGATTTGATGACATGAGGACATTGAGGAACCACTTAGTATCTTTTCTGCTGAAGCTAGTTAAGGTTAAATTTCAATAACTTGCATCCAGAAAACATCCTGTTATTTTTGTGGCTGTGTGCTTGGAGCTTCCATTAAATGGGAATGTCTAAGTCAGAGATGCAAATTTAAACTTCTGAGATTCATAGCAATAAAGTCAGATCTACCTGCCTTTATTTCTATTCCAGAGGGCAGAAATAAAGTGTTCATCTGATTTCTCTGCAGACACTAACTTTTTCCTTTCTTTGAGCTTGAATAAAAAAAAATAGCTCTGCTTTAATGTTGATGAAATATGGGAGATAAATTTATTCCTCCCTCTGGCAAAACCTCCATATTTAAACATCCTCAAAACCACACACACACACACACACACACACACACACACACACATCTCATGGAGTCTGAACTGTGTTATGCATGTTTTGGTAGAACACAGGAACAGGCAGAGGCCAGAGTCCTGAGGGCATTCTTAAGACACGGAATCCCACAAGCCATGGGCAGAACCCTGGGCCCTCAGCACCCACGCTACCCACACACTCTCAGCATTTTTTGCTGCTCACTTCTCCTACAGGGACTACTGGTCTGGCCCCTGGCTCTGAGGCTGGAACTCCCACTCTGAAAACTTTCTACCTTCTAGCGTTTCAGTAAAGCCTCTAAATCAACTCTTCTAAAGATAGTTGGTGGCCTGACTCTGGTCTGTTGACTCTGGAAAAGTGAACTTGCTTCTCAGAGCTTCGAAACGCCATGGCAAAGCCAATAGAAATCAATAACTTCTCCAACCCACCAGCAGAGACACAGCCAAGTGATGCATGGCCCTGAGTTAGAGGCTCTTAGCCCTGCAGAGCAAGGCAGGAAAGGAGGAAAAGATATGTAATACAGATCAATCATGGACCCTGATGAAAACAAACATGAGAAACCAGCAAAAGGATGAAAACAGACACACCAAATTGAGGCCAATTCATTCCATAAATATTTGCTGAGTGCCTAGGACCTGGTGCCAGGCATTACACAATTGCTAAAAGTAAAAAATGAAAACATTCTTTTTGCCTTCAGGAAATTTCTGATTTTCCTAGGGACAGACATAAATTCCTTAAGATGAACCTTAAAGGATAAAAAAGTTTCATGCTCTGGAAACCAGGGTGGTTGGCATCTTTACACAAGCTCAGTTGGCATGGCCTTGTCCTAGTGAACACGTAGGTGGTGACTTCCTGGGACAGGCACCATGTAATAGCACAGAGGGTGACCATGAAGCTGTAGGTAGGGGCAGGTGACATCTGGAGTTTGACCTTTCCGAGAGTTTGACTTTCCTCACGTAGACAATGGGTGTGGGTTGGTGATGGTTTTATTTATAAGCAGGAGAATGTTATAGCCAGAGTCGAGATTTCATTTCAGAAAAGTATGAATATGGGGAAAGGTTCACCATCGTAACAAAGTAGTTCTGGTTGCATGTCAGTTTTGTTTACAAGTGTAAACAATCTCTTGGAACGATATTCACTGAAATAACTGTTTTCATCTCAGATAAGTTAGTTCATGAGTGGTTTCTCATCTCCCCACTTTTGGATTTTCCAGATGCTTGTGAACATATATTGGTTAACTGATTTTTTAGTTAGTAGTGTGGGCAATGGGGTCAGGATGCTGTTGGGAAGTCTCTGGACTGAGTGGGACCAGACGGTGGCGAGTCCTGGTGGGGGACACTCCTCAGAGCTCTGGAGCTCTCTGCATGGACTAGGGAGTGGCATTAAGATCCATGAGAAGGGGTGGCTTCTTGGCCACTTCAGAGGCAGAGCTGACCAGTCTTGGGGACCACTTAGGTTGGTGGGGAAGGAGAAGTCAAAGATGACCCAGGGGACCAGAGAGACCTAGGGGCCCACCCAGTGAAAGGCATCTTATCACACTAGCTCTGACATTTTGTCTCTGACACTTTGGAAGTCTTCATATGGCCCTCTTGTCAGGTCTTCCAAACCAGACTCCATGCCTTCCTCTGTTCACACGGGTGATCCCAGCAGAGGGAGAGGCCAAGTCTCTCCTTCTTACATGGCAGGAGCTCACTGCCTCCCCAAAGACCACCCTCAGCACACTGCTCTCCACATCCATGAGGTCTGAGTCTGAAATTCTACCCAAACTCACTGGGCTTGCAACAGCCAGGTTCATTATTGGAAGCTCATGAAGCTCTTTTCGGGCAAGAAAAACCTCTGTGAGAGACCTCTGGTACCAACCACTTCTTCTACCTAGCAGACCTGACCACAGACCTAATGGTGCACCTGCTCCAGAGCCCACAGGGAGACAGCTCCACATGCACACTGCTTTGGGAGCACAGCTCTTCCCTCCCCCTATCCCATCCAATCTCCTGAAGCTCCCATTTGACAAAGGAAAACGTGGATTTGATTAGGAGGCCTCGCTTGGGCCAAACAGTTGCAACCCTATTCTCAGCAGACAGGCTAGAGAAGGGGCCAATTTCCATTGGACAAGCCAAAGAAAATGAGTGACAATTTTAGAACTGAGCTGGCTGAGCCAAGGAGAAGGACTGCAAAGGAGAAAACTGTCTGATTAAGTCAAAGGTGTCCTTAGATAATGGGTTAGAGAATGCCACACTCTTTTGCTTGATCTCATTAATCTGATTTTTTTTCCCAACTACATTTCTATTCCTGCCACCTAATAAAAATGTATGGGTCCACTCCCCACTCACGTAAGGATCTATGGAACATAAAAAATAGGCGTATTCTAACTAAAGGATACTATTTAAAATTGGTTGAATAGACTGTGACTCAGTTCCAAATTCCCAAAGGAAATAATATTGACTCAAAAAAAGTAACCTGATAAAGATGACAATTTTCCAAAATTTAGGCAAAAAAGACCTTTTTTTGCACTATATTGTGAGGGAGAAAGACTAATTAGAAAAGAAAATTTAGGGGCTGGGGATGTGGTTCAAGTGGTAATGTGCTCACCTGGCATGCGCGGGGGCTCTGGGTTCGATCCTCAGCACCACATAAAAATAAAATAAAGATGTTGTGTCCACCGAAAACTGAATAATAAATATTAAAAGATTCTCTCTCTTAAAAAAAATTTACTTGGCAGTGTGTTGGAATTGATTCTTGCTGGTTCAAGAGCTACCTGTTTGATTTTCAGGAAGTCTGCAAGTTGGTTGAAATCATGTTGGTATTTTTTATTTATTTATTTATATTTATTTTTTAGTTATAGATGGACACAATATCTCTATTTGTTTATTTATTTTATGTGGTGCTGAGGATTGAACCCAGGGCCTCATACCTGCGAGGCAAGCGCTCTGTCACTGAGCTATAGTCCCAACGTCTCATGTTGATAGTTTGAAATCAGTGATGGTGGAAACTTAACCCCAGGGACATTGGTGAGTGCTACCAGTCAGGGCGGTCCCTTCCCTCCAGTCAGTGTTAAACATTTAACAGCGTTCAACCCAGTCTGATCTCTTTTCATTTTTAAAAGTCTATGTATAGTTGAATTGATGTGCATGTAAAAAGTCAGGAAGGAGCTAACACATTAGCCACTTAATTCTGGAGGTGAGGTGAGACTAACAAGTAGTTTTTATTTTCTTTTACTTCCTGTATTTTTTCCTACAACGAGTATGCATTCTTTATGTAATAACCAATCTTTTGGCAGAGGGGAGAGGGAGCCCTTTCTTTCCCTCCTGAGGTCTCTGACTCACCCTTTCCTCTCCTCAGGCTTCCTCTTTAATCTCCTGCTGGCCGGGCTTGCTGGTTTTTCTTCTCTGCGTAGGGTGGTGCTGAAATACAAACGACTCCCCTACCTGCAGGCCAAGCAGGATTGCAGGCATCCGTGTCACGAGAGAGCAGACTTCAAGCTCACAGAGCCCAAATAGCCCGCACCAGGCAGCAGCTGGAGAGAGCTAGCTTCCGACTGCCCTGGGCACGTGGCTGCTATTGGAGATTGAAGAAAGGAGGGATGACCCACTAAGGATAACAGGAATCTGACACAGGGTGGCCCTTGGGGCTCGGTGGTGTCCCCCAGGTATCCACTTTCATCAGCTGTATTCCTGTCAGTTGTGGAGCAGGATGCCCACTCTCAACATCACATGATCTCATTGCATCCTCGCCACAGTGGGGTGCTCTCCCAGTAGAGCAGACATGTAAACCTAGGCACAGGAAGCCCAAGCAACTTAGAGTTGGGACAGCGATTTAGGTATTAAGACCGAATTTCGGAGGGTTTTTTTCCCCCCACTAGACTGGACTGAATGTGTCTTGAGATCTCAACTTTGCCACTGTATTGTTAGAATAAAATCATTTCCCCTTGTCTCATGACTAAGCCTAAGGGGGCTACTAACCCCATTTTGATTTGGTTTTGGAACCAGTTTATGGTCTCTGCAGGAAGGTATGTGAAATTCCCACCTTATTTTTTCCTCCTTCCTACATATTGCTTGGGTGGGAGACTTTATGAGTGTGGGGTGGATTTGGTGTTACTGCCTGGCGGCTTCTCAACAGCTTTCACTTCCTAATCCGTGAATCTCAAGGCCTACCTGTTGCCTCCAAAGTCCTGTTCCCAGTCACGAGAAGGCTGAGACAGGAAGGGCTGTCCAGCACTCCAGAGCCTTCTCCAACAGACAGCGGACAGCACACAGGTCCATGCCATGACCTCCTGTCTCTGGTTGTTCAGCTGGCCTGCGGAAACTTCTGGCTCATGTGCGAGTGACAAAGAGGCCTGACTCTGTGAAGATGTGGCCCTTCTAAAAATAAGAGAAGGTCCTCCAGGTTGAAGTGTCTAGGAAACCATGAAAAAAGGCAACACTAATCCCAAAGACTTATCGACCAACCTTCTAGAATAGGAGGGGTTTTAAAATTTTATCCAATCTACTATCTTCTAATGCTGCTCCGTCAAGATTAGGGGACCACCTTGATGTGTAAGAGAGAGACCAACATAGTTGGGGCTCAGGTGCCTAATCCTGATCCTCCCTGTAGTGCCAACCGAATGGGGGCCCACTCACCTTTATTGATTTATACACTGGACTTCCTTAAAAAAACTTTGGTTTAAGACAGGATTCCAGTACCTAACAAACAGTAAGTTTGAAAAACATTCCTCTAATCTAAGCATCTTATTTAAAAGATTGAAGCACGGGAGGCTCAGGGAGGTGAAGTTCACGCAGTGAGTGAAGGAACCAGGTCTTCCTACGAAGGCCATGGTCACTCTTGCCCTCACTGTGCTTTAACTTGGCAGGCACTTGGCCTCAGCCTCGTGAGCTGCTGCTCTTGTTCTTGCCAGTGAGGAAATGATCTCATAGTTTCCAGCTCTGGACCTGGCTCCACTACCTGTGCTCGCCCACTTGCTGGCTTAGAGGTCCTGTTCATGGACCCTGGCCAGTCCAACAGCAGACTTGCCAGGCCCTCTTCACTCTACACCATGCAAATCGACAATCAACTTTGGTGGCCCTGGTCCTGCCAAAATACCCCCATCAGCCCAGGATGTGGTAGACTACATTCGACTCAGTGCCCGGGGTCTGATGTACACGGACTCCACATTACTGGTGATGCTGAGATAAGTTCAAGGATGACTGGAGGGCTGTGCATGAGATAAACACCAAGACAGATTGCAATAGCCACGCACAGACTGAGATCCCCAGAGAGTTCTCAGTAGTTAAAGTGGATTTTAAAATAGCCGTTGATGGTCCCTATATCATTTTCTATTTCCTCTTTTGCCAAATACAGAGTAGCAGAACTATATGTGTTGTCACAGAGGTTCCCAGTTTATGAACAGCAAATACATTAGACTTATCCCCAAGCAGTGTCTTAAATCGTTCTCATTTGCACAACCAAAGGATTTGTTCCTTTACAAATTGTATCACTGCAGTGTTTCCATAAATAGCAATCCTCCCTAAGGATTCAATCATACATGCTTCTTTACAAAAAGAAAAAAGAAAGAAAAAAAAGCATGCAAATTTGCCACATCATAGTTCCTGCAAAAACAAAAAAGAAAACAAAACAAAAAAAAATGATGTGCACTTAAAAATGAAAAAAAAAATAAGAGAAAGAAATGAAAAAGAAGGCAAAACCTAGAGCTAAGGACATTCATGGCATCTTGATGATTTTTGTCAAGTTATGGCTCTAAGTGAGCTATAGCTACAGCACAGAAACTGCCCTGGTTTGGTGCTACGAAAAATCAAGCATCCCTCCAAACCCCTGAGTGTGGGGATCAATGCTGGGTTCCGTTAAGATCAGGCTATTCTGAGGTGGTCATCGCATGCTCTTAACATCCTCCTCAAGGAATGTGGCCTGGTCCAAGAGATCCCACAACCCTAAAGACTAGAGGAGTTAGATTCTGAACCTGATGAGAATTCCGGTTCTGTTTACCATCCCTGACCCCCAGTAACATAGCAGCCATTGAACTGGGAACTAGGAGCTGGGGATGACCTGGGATTAGGATGACACAACTCCAGATGAGTTATCCTACCCCAGAGAAGCCCCCAGATACTGTCTCCCAATTCAGCAGCAATGGAAATTTTCCTCGAAGTCCAGAGCTGGGGTGGGGGTTGGGGGATCCTGTTCAATGGTTACCTTGGCTTCCAATGTCGGGTATCTCTGAGCTCAGGAAGGTTTTATTTAAACCTGTGGGAGACGCAAGAGAGAGTGATGGCGTCAGATCTCAGGTCTCTACCACCTCCAGTTTGGCATAAAAAAGCTGTGATAAAGCTGGATTATCTGACATTTCCTTCTTCATCCCCTTTTCTTTTCTTCCCTAAACAGAACAAGCTCCGAATGTGACCTACTTTCCCTTGCTCTCTGATTATGCAGAACTTGCAAAGCTTTGTCTTCAGCCTGACTAATATTTTCAGTGACAAGCTTTTCAGCTTTTGGAAAAGAAGAGTTCACATCCTCTTGCCTGAGCGTGTAAGTCTTGGTGATGACCAGGAGGGTGGAGGAGTTACCAAGACTTCACTCGGGGACCTATAAGGGACTTTGGCCTAGCATGAGGAAACAAAACAAAACAAGAACAAAATCCAGATCTGGCCCCTTGGAGGCAAACTGCATTTAATCTGAAAGTTTTCATCAACAAGAATCAAGACATTATTATTATTATTATTATTTTGGAGGGAGTACCATTTTTTGTTGTTATTGTCTTTTTGAACTCAGGAACACTCGGCCACTGAACCACATCCCCAGCCCTATTTTGTATTTTATTTAGAGACAGAGTCTCAATGAGTCACTTAGCACCTTAGTTGTTGCTGAAGCTGGCTTTGAACTTGCCATTCTCCTGCCTCAGTCTCCCTGGCCACTGGGATTATAGGAGTGTACTACCATGCTTGGCTCGAAACATTATGGATTAGCCAAGTGATGCTATAGTTCCTCAAATCAGCCCAAGACCTGTAAGGAGAGACTCTGTGGCCTAGGCCTGGAATTCTGACACACTCCCAAACCCACTCAGGAACTTCCAAACTCTGCATTTTGCATTAAAGATTGACTTCTCCCAACTTTTCAATGACTCAGAGCACATCACGGTTTTAAAGGATCAGGAGGAACAATTTAAAAATAAAAGCCAAGCACCCAGTTTGGGTGGAAACCCGGCTCTATTAGTCAAAATTAAGTTATTGACATTTCCTCCTATTTTTACCTTGGAGGCTGTGCATTTTTAATGTTTGTTCTGCTGTCCTTTTCTGACATTGAAGCTCCCATTACAAGTGGTAATTGGGAAACATTTGCTTGGTGACTTTAGAAATGTCATTGCTAGCCAGAAACTCTGGCACTAGGATTCTGACCCAAAGCTTCTCTTATCCTCAGTGAGGTGAAACAGAGTCTGCTAAATGTTTACCAGACAAATTATTCAAAAGAAACAGACTTGCAGCCTTGGGATCCAGCTGTATTTGCCTCTATCTAGGTTAGTTGAGCTTCCTGCCAGCCTGTCTGGTCAGCACTGACTGAAACAGTAGGCCCCGGGGCCCCAGAAAGCCACTGTGTCGGAGTGGGGCTCACCAGATGACTCTGCCCTCAGCAACATGAAGATGTGGGCCTCCAACTTCCCGAGCATTGCCTCCCTTGCAAACTTCATTCCATCCCCACTGCAGTTAAATAGCTCACATCATTCACTCATTCGTTCCAAACTGTTTGCTGGTGACTGGGGGACAGCACTGTGCTCAGCACAGGCAATACAAAAATGAGCACAACAGCATCCCGACCTCTAGAGAAATTGTGAGTGAAGATGGGGCACTGAGGTGTTGCAATAGGGAAAATAGAGGGTGCTCTTGGTTCCCAGCCTCTGCCTTCCCCTCTCCCTACATGTCATCTCCTCAGCCACCTTAGCCTCGTCTCTGCTCCGCACTGTGGTCATCTTTGGTGCAGTTGTGACCTTAGGCAGAGAAGACTGAAGAGTTGCTCAGTCATGCCCTTGGACTCTGCATCAATTTAGCCTCATCAATGCTGAAGTCCTCATCCCGGTCCTAGTTCTAACCACTGAAGTCTCCTCTTTCTCATGTCGGTTCCCGTAAGAGAATCTGGAACATCACCCTGTCCCTTGAACTGATGGCTGGAGCGTGTCCCAAGCTGCCTGGCCTTCCCTTCACTGAGTTCCATCAGCCTTTGGAGACGGATGGACCAGTGCCGTTGCTGGACCCTTTGAGATGCAATGTTGCCCACCCGCCATTGCGGAGAGACCTTACTGCAGTCCACACCATGTCATTCCCTACACACGCCATTGTCTCGCCAAGATGTGGTGACAGCCCTGGAAGGAAGAGCTGACCCGCAGGTGAAAGGGAAGGCTTGCAAGGAGGAGGCCGTTGCAGAGCCCCGTTGTTCCTAACATATTACTTTGCCCTCAAAAAGTTTCCAAAAAAAATATTTGTTGAGGAATCTCCCTACTCAAAATGGGGCAAAGTAAAAATGTCTAAACTACAGCTGGCATAAGAGACCAGTATAAATCCTCTCAAGGAGCAGGGATCAAGAAAAACCTGGAGGGGGGCTGGGGTTGTGCCTCAGTGGTAGAGCACTTGCTTAGCATGTGTGAGGCCCTGGGTTTGATTCTCAGAACCGCATATAAATTAATAAAATGAAGGCCCATCGACAACTGTAAATAAATAAACAAAACAAAATAAAGAACAGCCCGGGGGACACGTCCTCAGGTTCAAAGGAAATCCTACATGGAAAAAGTGAGGCCATAGGAAGGACACTGAGCTAGCGGTCAGGTAACCTGGCTGCTTAACTCAGCCCTGCACTTCCTGGCCAGTAGCATGACCACAGGCAAGTGCTTCATCTCACTGGGCCTCGGTTTCCTCATGTGGCAGATGATAAGGCCGTCTGAAACTTGAAATAATCCTCTTCTTACTTTGAGTTGATGCACTGATCTTTTCTAAGACATGGTTGAAATGGGCAGGTTTGTTCAAAATATTCACTTTGTAATAGAAGTGAATACAAGGCATTGAGTCAGCTAGCTTGAACCATCAGCAGGAAAATGCAGGTCTTGGGATAGAGCAACTGGTGGACAGCAGCAAAACATTTTCTACAGAATAAGTTCCAAGAGCTACTGTATTGAAGGAGGGTTCCTGTCATCAGCCACCTGTGAGAACAGCTCTCCACTGCATAGTCTTCTTGAGTCCCCCTTCCTATGGAAGTGTCTGGGAAGTCCCATACAGTAGAAAGCTCCTTCAAGGTTTAAACCAGAGCTTCTGATGCTTATTTGGCTATAAAATTGTTTTTATATTTATCTATTAGCATTTCTCAGATGTGCATATCTGGGTTTCACATTGTGGGAAATACTACTAAGGCGAGTTTTTGTTTTGTTTTTTTAAACACAAAGAAGGGATCAGCAAAAATCAAAAAGCAGAAAGACTCTTTTTAAAAATAATTAACTAATTAGTTCTAATTTGTGGAAAGCTCTTAATGTACCATTTTTAAACCTGAGCAACAGCTCACGTCTAGATCCACCTTGGTCTTCTTTTTCTTACCCACTGACTCTTGGGTGTCTAAAACGCAAGCGGGACCTCAGTCTTTGCCAGCTACTTCTCCTGGGGCCCCAGAACACACAGCATGCTGTCAGCAAACCAGCCAACACAGAACTAAATCATGGTGACATCTCCCTAGCGCAGGGATGGCCTCTGCCTGCACGGGGACAACTAATTGCTTTGTGGCTCAAGCTACACAGCTTTCTCACATCCATTATTCCCCAGGGTCATATTTTCTCAAACCACATTTTTTTTTCAGGGAATAGAGCAGGAAGAAGAAGGGGAGAGAGAGAGAGAGAGAGAGAGAGCGAGAGAGCGAGAGAGCGAGAGAGCCAGAGAGAGAGAGAGAGAGAGAGCGAGAGAGCGAGAGAGCGCATGCGCAGGAATTTTTTTTTTTTAATCTTCATTATAAACTTGATTATCATCTTTAAAACCCTTCACCTAACACAATAAATCCTTTCCCAATGGTAACTTTTGGGCTGAAGGTTGAAGGCTGAGGCTGGAATCAGAGGAACTTGGGAGAGAGGGGAAGCATTGTCCATGGACAAGCAGGTGCAGTGTCCCCTCGGGGGCTCTGATAATCCGGGCACCATTAGCAGCAGTGTGGTGGGAAGGCCAGCGGCCCTCAGGTGTGGCTGTGTGGACAGGGTGATGGCTGAGCCTAGAGAAGGCAGGGAGGAGAGGAGCCCTCAGCTCAGGCCAGGGTACTAGTCTCTGCACTCTGTCCTCAGGCAGTCCTGAAGCAGTGGTGACAATCTTACCATGGTGCTTCTGGAATTGGTGTTTGCTGAAGGAACATGCAATGAAAAATGGGGAGGGCAAAAAAAATCCAGAACATGAGTCTGAAGAGGGCATTTTGGCATGAGGGGATGCTTCTTCCCAGGAAGGTATATTTTCTCACAGAGGAAACTAGAGTCCCCTCTGCCTTCAGATTCCCAGAAAACTCCTAAAGAAGATGAAGAAGGTTTGGTCTGTTCATCTTTAACATGTATAGGAGGGGCCCTCGCCCTGGGAGGTGAGTTTCCTAGGGGATCTAGGAGATCATCCTAAAGGTCTGGCAGGAAGAAATAAACGAGGGAGGAAAACTAGAAATTGGCATGGAAAAATAATCAGCTGGAGTCCCCGAATTATTTTCAAGTCTTCAGGGAGGAAAAAGTAAAGAATCTCCTTCCCATGATGACGTTTTGAGAGATCAGAGTCATGCTTACTTTATCATAAGTAATGCGGCCCTCAGGTGGACCAGAGAAGTGAAAGGTGAGAGACAGATAGAAGCATGTGGAAAGGCACTGGGTCCCGGGAGCCCCCGTGCTCCTCCCAGCGGGGGCGATTGGCATTCAGGTGGGCAGCAGGTGGTGCTCTCCTTGGGGTTCCAACACCAGACCCTCCACTTGACTTTGATGCATTTGGTCAAGCCGGCGCCTGAGTCACCCCCTCAGAGGTTCGAGTTCTCCACTGCAACCTTTCATGGGTTGAGCTTGTCTTTTACTGTCAGTGGGCTGCCTCCTGTCCTTTATTTTCAAATTCCTTGACAACTGCGTGTGGTTGGCCGTTTGCAACTTGTAGTCAGATGACTGGCTTGGATGTGGCTGGTGAGGAGCCCGCCCGAGGCCCAGGGGCCTCCTCACTGGTTTCTGCGTCTCTTCCAAGGGCCTTGGTCTGTGTATTGTTGTTGACTGGAAGTCTCCACTGGGGAAGGAGGATGTGGGGCTACCTAGTCTCCCGTCTTGCTGACGTCACTCCCACTCAGTCTCCACTTCTCAAAGTTTCCATGCTCCTGATTTTCAAGTTATATTTAAGAACACACACATGTCATTAAAATTTATATGAAGAATTTGCCAAAGTGGTTCTTTCCTTCTGAGTTCTCTCCCTTCGGTGCAGCTCGTAAACATCATTTGCTCTTTGTGGTCGGTTGTTGTTTGGTTGGGGTTCATGAGTTTCTGTCTTTCTTTTTGCTCTGGTCTAATCAAGAAACCGCACAGCCATTTAGGGCACAACTCCATGGCTGAAGGAGACAGTGTGCAGTATGCAGAGGGGGAAAGTTTCCCTTAGGAAGCGCGTCAGCCTGACAGGCTGGTCCCCGGGAACCAGTTGGGGCTGCAGGCCCTGGCACGGAGGTTCTCTCTGGGCAGAAACTGGGGGCATGCTGACTCTGACAAGCTTCACCCTGATGCTAAAAGCTACTGAGGGCTAGTCAGAGTCCCTCAGCTTCTGAGAACAAGGACAATGATGTCTCAGTCACTGCCCTCATATACCATGAACTCTTACTCGAACAAAAAAAGACATTTCCGATTTCAAATAACCCTCTAAGCACTTTTTAAAAATCGCATTCTTAATTACTCGCTCTACTGAACTCCACCTTGACTTCAACTCAAATTATTCCCAGAGTGCTCATTGCTGAGGGGAAGTGTGTGGTAGAGGGCTGGTGGGGGGAGGCGGGGACAGGATTGTGGCTAAAATATGCTTATAAATGTCAGGCTGACTTTAAACAGCTGAAGGGAGCCCTCCAGCTGGGGAAGGGACTAAGGAAGGCCGACCAGATTAGATCTTGGATTGAACACTCCATTGAAGATCTCCTCCCTCCCCAACCCTGATATTATTTAATGCTTCCCCACGAAGACTTCAGATCTGTGGCCTGTTGCTGCACTCAGCCAACTTCACTCCACAGCCACTATGACACATGGCTCTCATCAAAGTCCATGTGCAACTATGAACTGGTTTCAGTGTTGACCCGTCACAGCAAAGAAAAGGCAAGGCCCATTCTGGCATGAGAAGTCCCTGTAATACTTTCTCATTTGTGGTTTCTGGAGCTTTGGAAGGCAAGGAAGGCATAAGGAGTGACTGAACAGGAAGGTAACTGCTGGGTAGTGATGAAGGTGAACGACATGAAGCATCGGGAGGAAAATTGCTCTCTCCATTGATGGCCATTGGGGTTAGCCCCTGCCCCTCAAACAGGCACAGGGCTGCAAGACCCCAGAAGTTAGAATAGAATTATCACATGACGCAGCAACTCTACTCTCAGGTTCACACACCAAAGCATTGAAAACAAGGGTGTCAACAAATACTTGTCCATGAAAGTTCATAGCAGCACTGTTCACAGTAGCCAAAAGGTGGAAACAACCCAAACGTCCATCAAATGATACATGGATAAGCAAAACATGAAATATCCATGTAGTAGGCTATTATTCAACCATAGAAATATTATCCTGATACATGCTATAACACAGACGAACCCTGAAAGCATTATGAACCAAGTCAAAGAAGCCAGATACAAAAGAAATGCCTCTCAGATCCTTTTATCCTCTCTCTTCCCGCTGCCGATACCCCATATGGAAAAGTCTAGTTCTTCTGTCATCCTGCAGTCTCCGGACTAATAGTCCAGACTAAAACACTGCTGCTGTTTCTATTTTTCTGTGTTGTTGGCTTTTTATTGTCGTTGCTTTCCCATGTTATCTCCTAAATCCAGAGCCTACAGCACCGTATTTGAATTTTCCATCCTGGTATTCTGACTTCTTTGTAATTGGACCTTACTTTTCCGCCCTAAGGCGTCTGAACACCACCACCCCATCCCGCAATCTCACCCCACTACTGCTCACCCTACTCACATGCAGTAAGTACATTCCTACCCCAGAGCTTCTTTTCAACTGCTGACTTCTGGAATATTCTTTCTCCCTCTATCAGCCAGTGCACATGGTAGCTACTCTGTGCTGAGGGGTGAGTGCTTAGAATACAGGAGTGCACAAAGCCTTTCCCTTGGGATGCTTGCCTTTGATTGCTGTATGATCCGTGTCCATGTTGTTCTTCGACATCCACCTCTAGATCCACCTTCCTCCAAATATCTGCATGGCAATGTCAGGCATGCCAATTTCTCCCTTATTTTTGCTGTTCATAGCACTTACTGTTGGCATCGTATTGACTTGACTTGTTCTCTGATTATTCCTCTAGGCTTGTTTCATGAAACTCCTGAAGTTATTTCACATCAGGAGCTGTGTTTGGTTCTGTTGTTCAGGCACCCAGCATGTAGCCTGCACAAGCTCAGCAAAAACAGGTTGTAGAGCAATTGTGTCTCTGTTCACCACCACAACCACCAACCCAAGGGCCACTTGATCCACTAAAAGGATAACCTTCCTCCTCCTCTTCCTCTTTGTTGACTTCTTTAAAGAGGTGACAGCAAACACTGTTCCTATCCTTCTACATCCTCAAGCCTCACCTCCGAGATGTTTTTCAGCTGCAGAGTCCTGCATTTGGAAAGTGCTGTGAGCCACACTCTTTTAGGAATTCATAAGGCATTTACTCATTTTAAAAAATCATCTTTTACTTTCAGGCATTGGGATGAACAATAGAGACCCAGTTCCTGCCCTCCACAAACTGAGCCTCTTAAAATTCTGAGAAGTCCCTTAGTAAAGGGATTTTAGGATTGTTTGTTGAACTGCGATTTCCCAGATTATACCCACCCACCCACCCACCTCCATTTCTGAGAATCACCTAACAACGCTCCAGGCCACAGATCAGACTGTAGACTCCAATGAGAGAGCCAGCAAATCAGGCTAAAGCAAAGTTTTGGATGAAGGAATAAAGAATTGATCTTTTCATTTCTCACCAGGAAGCTTTGATCCCCCCGAGTCTCCTGAAAGAGTCTGGTGTGTGTGCACCAAGAGCTGCTGGAATGTATCCTTTTCAAAGCACAGGGTGGTTATGAGTAGGGTGGTCACAATACACTGTGATCCTGCAGCAGCTCATGCACGCTGTTCCCTCCCAGGCACCCAGAAATAACAACAATGGAAATGATAGAGCATGAAGGTGGGGGGCGGGTGGGTGCAGCCAGGGAAGTGGGGGCTGCTGGTGAGAAGTGCTGGCGTAGGGGGTGTTCACTGCTGATGGGTTCTGAGAGTCTTGCTAATGGGGTTAAAATTGGGGCAAAGTTAATGGCACACGGGGGTAAGCACCTGTTGGAGACTGAGGTGGAGGAGGAGGAGGAAGGAGTGGGAATCAGTCAAGTGGGACAGGAACATACTGTCACGAGAGGACTTGGGGAGGCAGGTGAGGGGCAGGAGCACTCTTGATCTCTGACACTTTCTTAGGCTACCATTTCGCTTTTAAGGCAGAGGCTATATACTTTCCATATTTTGGGAGGGAATGGCTAGATTCTAAAACAGACACATTTAACCTTGGGATGTTTCTTTATCCTTTCACTTTTGGGAAGGGAAGATGGAAAAAGTAGATTAAGATGATAAAGGGAGAGAGGGAGGGAGGGAAGAAGAGAAGGAGAGAGAATATGGGAGAAAGGATGTCTCTCCAGGGATTGAATTTTGGAAAACTTGCAATTAGAGGATTTCTAAGGTCCTTTCCTACTTGAAGAAAGCACATGATTTTGGGATTATATCAGGGGAGCCTGTCCAGGGCCTGAGTGTTAGAGGGAAAGCCTCTCAGGGCCTATCACCACCCCCTAAAGGTGGGTGATGACCTCCCAGCCCAGGAGCCTGCATCACCCCAAGTGTGCCGCCCACTGCAAGGTGGAGTATGGGCCTGCTCCTCCACAGTCTATTTCTTGATCTATGTGCATCTGCTATGCTGTGGGGTGTTCCTTCATGGAGGTTATATGACCTAACTGCTCCTCTCCGAGCCAGGATGACTTCAGTCAAGCATGCTCTTTGTGAGGGTGGCTGGCACGTCTTAAGGTGAAGGTCTTCCAAGGCGCTTTGAATCATTCAAACCTGAGTGTCAGATTCAGAGAAGTATAAAATACAAAGTTAAGGTCCGAGCCCTGGAGAGGGTTAGACTGGTGAGGTCGAGAGCAAGAGGAGACAGCACCTGACGGAGGTGCCTGAGAAGCTCGAGAGCTCCCATATGGAGCCCCCAGAGCCTGCTGGACAAGAAGGACAAAATGGACAGGCCCTGGCCTACTATGGGCAGAAGGGACCAGACATGTGGAATGAATTAGGGAGACAGACAGGAGCTGGAATTAACAGTACAATAAAAACAGAGCTAACTCACCCTCAGAAGCCAGAGCACTTTACTGGGCACAAGGCGAGGCTGACAAGCCTGGCTGACTCCTCCTCCTGACCTAGGGCCCACAGAAAGGCAACAGCCAGGCACAGCTGGTGGCTTTGGGGATAGAAAGGGGACAGAGTGGGCACTGATCCCCTAAGTGGCAAATCACAGCCTGGACAGGGAGACTGACTCTAGGGATCTGCCTTGACTTGAGCTGATAGCAAAACCACCTTGACCATTCTGTTTTGTGGGGAGATTCTTCCTAAAGAATGTGCTGAGCAACTGAGGAATGTCACCTCGGGCACTAATCTGGAAGCCCTGGGCACTAAGCTGGAAGCCCTGGGCACCTCCATTCACATTCTTTTTTATATCCTATAACCTACTGGCCTGGTCCAGTCTGATTTGACACAAAATAAAGTTCTAATATGTATGCAGTGGTATTTCAATTTCCTTTCTCTGTATTTGCTTCATTAATTGGATTTCTCATGGCACTGAGGACCCTTCCAAGTCCTGTCCCCAGGGTACATGGGTCCTTGCTTGGTCACTATTCCCTGCCAACATGGAAGAAAGCTCCCCATGTGAGAAGTGGTGATGGCAACCGGCAGTCCTGGCAGTGCATGGGTATCAGGTCAGTGGTGTCCCCAAGACCATCTCTGCAAGTGACCCTGGCTGTCATCCTGCAGCCACCTACCTCTGCTTGGTACGTACCTTCTTATATATGCAGTCTCCCTCTTGGCCTCAAGGGCTGCTCAGTATCCTTCTACTACATTCTTTTTCTGCATTAAGTATCCAGAGGAGGCCTGTTACTCCACTGGGTACCAGCGAGTCCCCTGATCTGATTCTGCCACAGACCCCCCCATTGGCTACAGGACTCCACATGTGCTCGAGAGAATGGCTGGTCAGCACCGGTGCAAGGTCTTCTCCGGTTCCCGCCCTTTCTTTAATAATTTACCAAATATTAACAACTAATAATATTTGTTGGTAGGCCTTGGGGATGTGGTAATGAACAGTCTGGCAATGGTGCTTATCTTGAAAAAGGAGATTTCCTCTGGCTCTTCTCAGAGAGCACAATTGGCCTGTAGAAAAATCCTAAGTTCTCTCCACCTCATCTTCACTCCAGGCCTTATTCTCCAGGGTCTGTGATGTCAGAGGTGAATGCATGGCCTCAAGCCACACATGGTGCAGCAGATATCAGCCTGGGCCTGCAGACTTTGCCTGGATCCATCCTCTGCCTGTCCCCTTGTGTGTCACATTCCTCTGCAGCCTGGGGGCATTTCTGAAGGTCTAAAATGCAACAACTCTCACACATTAGCAGCCATCAGCTTTTAAAGCTGCCTTAAGAAATATGAAGACAATAGGCTTCTGTAGCTAAGATCTAGACCCAAAAATGTTGACCTAAATTGTCAGCTTTGGAGGCACCATGAGCTGCTGTATATGGCCAATTCTAACTCCCGAGAGCCATAACTGCACAGCCACTACTCCAGGCTGCTCAGCCTATGCTCCTCTCTCCTCTTGCATGGCACAGCTGGGCAAGGCCATCTCATCAGCTGCTGGATGTCTGCCTTTTAGAAGCTGTGAATCCATTTCACAGAGAGATGGGCAAATTGTTTCTGGAAAAAGGTCATGCTTTCCCTTCCCAGTGTCCGAATCCCTTATGTTAGGCTCAGTCCTTTTTGAGAATATTTACTTTGAAAGGGTAAGATCTATTAAATTCTGTTGTTCATGTTCCTCTGAAAAAAAATGCAAGGCACCACCTAATGATTTTATGAAGTAAAAGTGATGTCGATAGCTAAGATGTACCGATGCACAGACTGGGAGCCTTCAGGAACAAAGTGTGCTTTTAGAAGGAGAGTCAAAAGCAGAAGAGAACTCAGCACCTGATGAGCTTTATCTAGTCAATGCTCGTACAAAACAGGATATCCTATGAATGTTAACTTCAACTCTGCAAGATCCACATCCCCCCAGATGCTGATGACAGCAGCCACTGCAGACTTCCAAGGCCACAGAAACTTCTTCAAGCTCAGTGTTTCTGTATTGACCCCCACCCATTCTTCTTGCATTATAATTTGCTCCTATCTACAGCAAAAACCAAAAACCATCCAGAAACAGTGGTGGCAGTAAAGGCAGCTCAGAAACCAACACAAATGAGGAGCTGCTTGTCATTGATGGTGAACCAGACTGCAATTTCTGAACATCTGTGGTTTGTCCTGAGGGTGTACCCTGGGAAACCTACAGAAGGCGGCCCCCAGTCGGCTGTGGACCGCTGCTACCCTGTCATTGACTCTGCTGCCTGTAATTTTCAAGCAGGACGCCCCACATCACACAACATCCACATCCTTCTCTGTGCTTTTTATAACATAAATGCTGAGATTTTGCTGAACAAGCCCTCACTTGTCCAAGCATTGGTTAGTCTGTGTATAACATATGTAGACTGGCATTTTGATTGACTTTTGAAACACACCAACTGTTGTTCAAGGAGGAGTTTGGTGTCCTTTTGCAGAAACACTTAAGTCATCCATTGCGAGCCCAGGAAAGGACTTTTGTGGTCGTGTAATGTAACCTACTCATCTATCCAGTGAGGAAATGAGGTCAGGAAAGGTGAGTGAGTACCCTACTAAAGTATGTGCAGATCATTCCAGAAAGATTCATAATCAGAATCCAGGTTCTCTGACTTCAGAACTGGAGCTCTTTTCACGGAGAGACCAAAGAACAAGATCTAATCTTTTAAAGGCATGCTTTACTGGCTGTGGTAAAAGAAAATGAGAAAAACTTCCTTAAAATACAAAAAGCCAGGAGGCTGACGATAGCCAATTAGGTTAATGTGCTCTTCCAATTAACAGAATCATGGAATTGGAGTCTCTCTGTTTATCTTCTAGTAGAATTCCTAATGAGCTACGCAGAGACCAGAGTGAAGAAAGAAAGGAAAGAGGCAACCAAGAACCTTGAAAATCTAGCCTTGGACCCCCACCCTTAGGGGCACCAAGGGGTTCCCATCAGCCTCCTCATCCAATGGTTCTTGGCTACAGAGGAGCATTCCATCCCTCACCACCCATCCCCATTACCATCACTATTATCCGGATGGGGTTGGGGATTGAGGTCCCTAACAGCTGTCCCCTCCTGAGGAGAGTGTGAGGATCAGTGAGTTCCTGGTTGCCAAGGGTTGCAAGCTGAGGCTGAAAGGCACTGCATTAAGCCCAGCATCATTATTATTAAACCTACAATTTAAAACCAATTATACTTTGCAGAAGACTGCAGCCCGCATTTAAACCACTCCTGGAGGAAAATAAAAAGCCTGTGATGCAGAGTTCAAGGCAAGCGACAGAAGCACTGTGCCACATGAAGCTGAGATTTGGGCACACATTGATAATAGTAACCCTGGGGTTCCCACTCAGACGGAAGCAGGACAATGAGGCACAAATGCTAGAGCATAAAACAAGATGCAAACATCTCCTTTTACCAAAAACCATCTAGAGGGATTTCAAAATTAATTTACTGATTTTTCTCAAAGGGGAGAAAGCCTAATACCTCCATGTAAATCAAGTCTCACACTGGTAGCCAGGCCCTCCCTATGGTGCTGTCTGGAGAAATAAAACAAACAAGCAGACAAAATTAAAAGAATGGAATCACTTGCTAGCATCTTGAAATCAGGATTTTCCATGCAAAAAGTCTGAATTTGAAGCTGCTCTTGACAAAGCAGTTACCCAGCAACATGGTGGCAGTGGCTGGAGCCAAGACTTGGATGTCAACTTGAGACAAATGGATGGGCATGCAGTCTCTGTTCACCCAATCTCCACCACTCCCTACTGTCTCTTGACACAGAGAACCTACATCTATGCCCTTTATCCTCATGCTTATTGAACCTTATGAAGAAAGTGAGATTTTTCTTATAATGGTAACTCTGCTTTTCTTATATTTATCCGGCTTGCATTTATTTATGTTATTCCACCAAATACATCTTGGACATTTGTCTATTTGATTTCTGATCCAAATCTCCTTTAGGAGACAAGTTTCCTGTAGCTGCTAACAAATATCAGTCATAAAGAAAGTCCATTTCAATCCAAATAACCATCATCAAGTGCCTACTGGGGTTAAGAGGCTAGGCTGGCACTGGGGAGGGGCTCAAGGATAATGGAGGACCGTTGCTTTCACTGTGGGCATTTCAGCTCAGAAGATTGGGTACGACACTGGAGAAGATGATGTCATAAGAAAGGCACAAACCACCATGAGATGCAGAGGAGGCAGAAACCACATCTGGCTGGGACATCAGGAATAGCTACATGGAAGAAATAGTATTTGGAACTCGCTTCGAAGAACGGGTGGTATTTTGACAAGTAGAGGAGGAAAGCAAGAGAAATCTGCTGGAGAGAGACAGAGAGTGGGGGGGAACATGTGCAGAGGCAGAGAAGCACTGGGGTGTGCAGGGAACAGTGAGTAACCCTGCCCTAAAGACTGATAGACTTGGGAAGGGAGAGGCTAGGTAGTGGAACGTTGGGTTCTGTTCCCACCTCCTCCCCGAGCCCAGCTTCAGATAGGCAGAGGTGGCATCTTAACTACCTGGTGACTGCTGTGTGTCTCACAGAGCCACCCTCACAAAGATCTCAAACACAAGAGCACCCAAACCCCCTCCTGGTATGCTGATGCCATGGAGTGGTGAAACTCAATGCTACCACTCCATAGTGCTGGCTGCTCACGGATCCTGGTGTTTAAGGCAGCAATGACTAGGACCAGTTTCTTGGGGTATGCCTCAGTATGAGACATGGTCCTTGTCCTCATAAAGGAAACTCACAAGCAGGAAAAGAGCTAGCGCATGGTTTTAGCATCATCTTTGCATACAGGTGCTGATGTGAAAAGCCCTGTCCAGCTGTGGCTCCCCATTTAGCCCATCCTCAAAAACCCTCTCCTCTGCCTTCAGAATGCATCCTGAGCCAATCTGCTCAGTATCTTCATTGCTGTCAGCTTAGCCCAAGGCCCCGTCATCTCCCACTGGGACCTCTGCCCTAACCCCCAGCTGCCCTAGTGCCCATGGTCTGTTCCTCACAATGGAGAAAAGGCCAATTTCATCACCTTACCCTCCTACTCAAGGCCACCAGATGGCATCACGTCTAACTTAGCATAAAATCTGAGGTTGTCTTCATAGTGACTTTCAAAGTGCTGAACAGCTTGCCCCTGACTCCCTTTCTCCCACCCCATCCCAGTCGCTTCATTCTAGCCACAGCATTCAGGTACTTCCCTGGTGTCTACCAAGAGCCCAGCAGTCCCTCCTGCTGCTAGGAAAACAGTAGAATCAATGGACCCTTGTTCTTGATCAAGTGCAATGAAGATGCTCCGGCCTCAGGCCCTTTGTACTGGGTGTTGCCTGTACCTGAAACCACGGATCTTCCCCTCACGCTGTTCAGGCCTTCCCAAATCCCCTACCTAGAATTGCACCCCTCATTACACAGCTCTTCATCCCCCTTTGGTTGCCTCCTAGCCCTAGCCTTAGCAGAAATTATGTTGAGAGCCACAGCCAAAGGGGCCCCAGCAAACTTCCAGCTGCCAGCAAACTTCCAGCTGCCGGCTGATGATTGGCTCACAGCGGCCCCAGCAACATCTAGCTGATTGGCTCCTCTGCGGTGATGCTCATTGGGCTGTTTCCCTGCCCTTTCAGACCACGGAGCTGCTCATTGGGGGACTTTTTTGGCTCCGCCCACGTGACCCAGCCAATCAGCCTCAAGAGCAGGAGGATTGTGGGAGGTGGAGAGAAGCTTGTGGGGGGAGAGAGAGGCTTGTGGAAAGCCGGTGGTGGCAGTTGAGGCTCTGAGGGTTTTTTCTGAGAGGCTGTTTTGTTTGGCGTGTGTGGTTCTAAAAATAAAGTTAGTTTCTTTTGACAAGTGGCTCCTGATTGTGCCCAGCCAGACTGCGGCACAGAAATTATGCATTATGTTTATTGTCTGTCTCCTCCATTAGAACACAAACCTCACGGGGACAGGGCTTTCATCTATTTCACTTACTGCAGTGTCTCTGCATCTTATGAGTGCTTGACATACCACTGCTGCTCACCATTTACTGAAGGACTGATATATGGACTAATCTGCAGGGCCCTGCCTGAAGGAAATAGCAGAATTCAGAAAAGGGGATGGATGGGTGAGCTGAAGGTGGTCAGGCGGAGTCGGAAGGCATGAGCTGGGTTTCCAAGGCCACTTAAGGTTACCAAAGAGGACGAGAGCAAGTATCTTTACATGTGAGAAAAGCCATGACTGGAAGAATAGAAGTGGGATTTAGCGTGGTAGGGGTAAATTGGCCCATGTGACCCAAAGGTCATTTTCTGGGGACTCTTGGCAGACGATGACATTGGATAGTCAGGGCAGGATCCGCTGTCATGATTTCCAAGAGCTGGTTGCTTTAAACGTCACCTGCCATCTCCAGAAACCCTGAGTCAGCAGCCTGGATGGCCAGGGAATCTGTAGCTCTAACAGGGCTGTGAGCCACTGTATAGGGGGTGTGTAAGCCCAGAGACAGATGATGTCACAGCAGGATGCCACTTTCCTAAGAAACACTGTAATTCTTGCTGAGAGCCTCACTGAGAAGGGGGAGACCGGGACAACTCAGTTGTGGGGAGGAGTAGTCCTGGGGACGGGGGGGAGTGGGAGGGGGGTGGAAAAAGCTTGCAGGACAACCCAGGGGCTCCTGGGGGAGGGCACCCAGCAATGCAGGGAAGCACCAGCAAGAGGAAGAACTAGGATCATACCGTCACCCTCATCACTCTGGGATCAACTGGGGACGAGGGAATAATGGAGACAGATGTCCATCCCATACTTATAGGCAAGCTGATTACCTGACCTTCTCAGCTCCGTCTCCTTTCTCACTCACCTGGGCAACTCATGGAAAACAAAGATCTGTGAGCCTCCTATGTGCCACTGATCCAGGCCCCAAGATGCCCGAATAGTACATCATCCTGCCACCTAAGCCATGTTAGGTTCCACCAGGAGACAGATAAGGAAACGACTTCAAAATAAGAAACACCGGGACTGGGGTCGCGGCTCAGGGGTAGAGCACTTGCCTAGCACACGTGAGGCACTGGGTTTGACCCTCAGCACCCCATAAAAACAAATAAATGAAATACAGTTACTGTGTTCATCTACGACTAAAAAACAAACAAACAAAAACCAAAAAAATAAGAAACCCTACCTCTATCTCACAGAGTGTTTTAGGGATTTAAGAAGTGGATTTAAACCAAGGGACCCACATAAAATAGTGAGTCGATGAAGTCACTTCTGTCTCACTTGCTTGCTTAGGGCTGCTTCTAATTTTAATAAAAGCTGACAAGGGTCTAGTGTATTCCAGGATCAGGTTTCTTCCAAGTGTCATTCCAGACCTGGTAGCCACTTCCTAGAGGACAGTGTTAAGGTGAGATACAGAACAGGACATCCACACATACTACCCACTCCTGGCAACAGCAATCTCAGCCCCACCAGAATTGTAATGCATAGATAACAGAAAATCTGTCACTGCAATGCACAAATAACCTCACACCTGGAATTGCAATGCATAGATAACCTCATACCTGGAATTTCAATGCATAGATAGATAACCTAAAACCTTTTCTGAGTCTTTAGTTTCAACCTCTGCCCCAACCAAGCACAAGTAGCAAACTGGAGAGATTTAAATTTTTTCTCCTTCTAATTCCCCCCCCCCCCCCCCACTGCCAGGAGTGCCTACATCAGGGAACATCCTTCCCAGAAAGATGGCCAGAAGGCAGGCAGCGGGAAAGGGACATCACAGAGTCCACTGCTGGGGGAGTCTGAAAGACCCCTCCTGCTTCCTCTGAAGAGAAACCTTGGGTTTAATCAGGGCAGCTTTGGTTTTGATGTTGTGATTATGTGCAGTATTTTGAAAAGGACTACCATTTCTGAAACAGCTCGATGACCACTGTTCTGGCCCACACAGCTGCTTTCCAGATGCAGGATGAGTTGTGAGTAGGGGTAGTGACAAGCCGGGAGTCAGATTGTGTGAGAGAGCCAGTTCCAGCATCTCCAGACTCCCACATGCTCATGTCAATATGAAAACTAAACCAAGTAACAACCACAAAAAGAAATGGGCATTATGGCAGGTCAAAGACGTTATTGCCTGATCAAATATTTTGCTGTCCAGTCTGGGAATGACCTCAGGTGGTTTATCTGAGCAGGGCCAACACACTTATTCGGAATACCACCAACTAGGCAGTTTCAGAAGGAATCTCTGCCATTAAGGGTTGGCTACCCATTGCAGCATTTTTAGTTGGTGACTTCAGTCCCATACAGCTTGTGCTTATTTGTGGTAATCTAAGAATAAGAAATGGGCACTTCTTGGAGATGTGAATATATATATATATATATACACATATAAATATATATGTGTGTGTATATATATATGTGTGTGTGTGTATATATATATATATATATCCTCAATGTTGTAACAAAGAAGAATAAATAAATACCCAGGGAATTCCCCACCTGCTCACAGTCGGCTAATCGGCTTCTGCAATCATTCGTTCATGGCTGTGGGCCAGGCAGGAGTGCTCTGCCCTGGTAGAAAATGATACCAACCGGTCTCAGGGCTGGATAATGGGCCTGGAATTTTGGGAATATAGCTCTCTGAGGTGGGACTGTGCAGCCACTCGCTCTAGTTAACCGTCTCTCTTCCTTCCAACAGGTAGTTGGAAAACACAGAACGAGTGCAGTAGTTGATGGTTCTGCCACCAGGGGGAGCTGAAGTCAATGCTGAATTTGCCCAGGAAGCCTGCCAGCATTGGCAGAAAAGTCACCAAGCCAGGGAGCTCTCAATGTGAACCCCTTAATCTAGCATGTTGAGGACAAAAGGTGGACACTTGGGTCAAGTTGGGGGGTGAATAGCGATGAGATCGAGGACACGCTACCCCAAGGTGAGGCACCTTGGCATCTGAGAAAACAGGTAGGCCACGCTCACCCTCCCCTTGCTTTTCTCCCTGGAAGCAAGGCCCAAGGCCCTCCCTCATTCACGTGGTGCCTTCCCACTCCCAGGGCAAAGGACATCTTTACCTTTGACACAGACACAGAGAAGAATCTGAACAAACAGGCCTTGCTAGCCTTCTCTACCCCATTTATATCATTACATTGTGGCCCCTTGGTCCAATTCTGTTTTTCTGACTATGGCTCTTCATCAAGATGCACAAGTTTATCTGTATTGGGAAACACATAAAACTTTTATTAAATAAATTTGTAGACTAGTCTCTTACTCATCTGTCTTTTGCTGTAGGGGCCTCATCCATGGACCTAAGATGGATAAGAAAGGACCCTCTACGAGACAAACTCACTCAAATCAAAGGGCCCCTGGGAAGAGTACAGAGCATTGTAGAAGAGATCTTGACCAAGTAGACCCTGAAATTTGGGGTGAGGATAACACTGCAAGGTTGAGGGTTTTCTGCAATGAACAAAGTATTCCAGGTACTTAATTTCTCCTGTTGTTCTCAGACAATAGCTCCCCCTTTCACGGTCAAAAATATACTAATTTGATGAAAAATCATATGGCCACCCTAGTCATAGGGCCTTTTGAAATGTATTTTATTCTAGGGGTGATGATTTAAAATACTATTTTTTGACCATATTGTCTGGTGTGCACCAACAATGATACATACCTTGCACACGAGTCTAATTCCCACTTCTGTACCCACAACAGATGCTATCAATGGATCATGGCTCCCTTTCCCCTGATGCTAGATGAAGCCATAGAATCTTCTCATGACTCTTCTCCAGTTAGTTAAGAAAATAAGTTGCCTCATGAGTTGACACTGCTTTGCCCTCTTTGATCCACACTTCATCTGTTCAGGAAGCTACTCAAGAAGCCTTCAACTGTCTGAGGACATGTGGGCAAGCCATAAAAACCCTATGCTGGTTGCACCAAGGCATTTGTGTTGGCCAAAGCTAAGACTATTCTCTCATTCCTTTGGGGATTGGCAGTGGCTCCCACCCAGGATGACCAGAATCTAACCAGTAAGTCCCTGACTTCCAATCAGACCAAACCAGCCAGAGCACCACAGTTCTATTTAGAGGCCTATGTTTGGTTGTTTATATTGCTCTAAGGAACAATCTATGCAGTGGCTTGCTGTAATTCTAGTTCCCTTCACTTGGCTTTATGGACCACATTTCACTAGCTTCCCCCTCCCTCAGATTCTCGCAATGGAAGAAGGCACAATTGAGACACATTCTGCTTAAATTTCACATGCTACTTCCTAGAACTTTATTGTATTAGATATTAGAGGGGAAAGTTCATTTACATAGGTTAGAAAACATATTATTACAAAAGTATACAACAAACACTGAATATTTTTGCCCAGATAGGATATAGCGATAGAGGCTCTAACTTGCAACAGAAGACATTTGACCTTACAAAAAACTCCTCACCTTCAAGGAGGTGAGGGGAGAGGTGCTCAAACATGAAAGCTAAAAGGCTAGTAGCATGATTTATGGTTGGATCTGGAATGTCCCCCAAAAGCTCATGTGTTGAATGCATGATTCCCAATGCAGCAAGATTTAGAGGGAACTTTTAGGCAAAGGTTGGATCAAGAGGGATTAACCTTGTTGATGGATTTATCCATTAATAGCTGAATGGACTACTGGGAGGTGAGGTCTAGTTGGAAGAGGTGGGACACTGGGGGTCTGCCCTGGAAGAATTTATCTTCTCCCTGGCCCCTTCCTCTCTCTGCTTCCTGGCTGCCAGAAACTGGGGAGCTCCTCCACCATGACCTGCCACCATGATGTTTCACCTCAACTCAAGCCCAGAAAAAGGGAGCCAGCTGATCACAGACTGAACCCTCAGAAACTGTGAGCCACCATAAACCTTGCCTCCTCCAAATTGTTCTCGTTGGGTATTTTCGTCACAGCAATGAAAAGTTGTTGACTAACATAGCACACTTTTCCATAAGTGCACAAGACACTAAGATGGGTGTGAGTGTGGAAGGCTGGGAGGCGGGGAGCATGACGGCCTTCCCTCATGAGTGAGTGTGGTTTGGACTGCACAGTTATTGACAGCTGGAAAAGGAGGTCCCCCGGTGGTGAGAGAGCACTTCCTGGAGCAGGAGACTTACAACCTCTGCTTGAATCCATCCAGCTTTTTCAACAAACTTTGAGTACTTACTGTGTTTGAGGTATTAATCTAGAAGCTGGGATGAAACAACTAACAGAATAGACAGAAATGAAACAGACACACATGTATCCACACAGAGGCGTTAATAGTGTTTTTATTTGGGTGGCAGAATTATTATTGGTCTTTACCCCCTTTGGATCCATCTATATTTTCTAATTTTTATACAGTAAAATTTATTAATATGAATATTATTAAAATGATTCAATATTTAACTATTTAAGTATTAATAAATACTTTTAAAAGATGGAACTGAAATATGTGAAACAATGAACATCTCTAGGACTTTCAGTATCTAATCAGTCAAATTATGAAGGTGGAGCCGGGCATGGTGGCTCATGCCTATAATCCCAGTGACTCAGGAGACTGAGGCAGGAGGATCACAAGTTCAAGGCTAGCCTCAGCAACTTAGTGAGGCCCTAAACAACTGAACAAGACCCTTCTCAATGTGAAAAATAAAAAAGGGATGGGGATGTGAGTGGTAGAGTGCTCCTAGGTTCATAGTCCAGTGAACTCGGGGATAAGTTACCTGGTATGCTCTCCTCCCCCAGTGACCATGGACCTGAAAGTATCCCAGGTAAAAGGGAGCTAGAAACAGAAATGGCTCACGATCTGCTGCTTCCTGTAACATGGAGCTTCTACCTGAAGGAGAATTTAACCACTATTAAGCTTTTTTAGTAAGTTCGTTAAAACCCTCTGGAATAATTTTAATCTATCCTTAGCCTTAATAATTATACATACAAAAAAAGGAGAAAGAGAATACAGTGTTTTTACAATAGGATCTTTTCCTGTTCAAATTACAAAGGAGAAAAACTTTTTTTTTTCAGAATTAGCATCAAGATAATATTGGAAGAGAGAATAAATGTCAAAAGTAAAAAGACTTGCATGACTCATTTCAATGATATCAATATCAAAGGCATTCTTTCCTTTCCTCCTCTGCCCGCTTTGGAAATGAACTGAGATCCTCTCTTGGACACCAGCTATGATAGAAAGATTTTTTTTTTAACCTAGTGAGGATATGACAGACTTACTCCTGACCCTCCTCTGGCCAGTAAATATGGGTAGGACAAGTACTACCCTAGGTTTGAAAGAAGCCCAGCTTACAACTTCACCTGAATCTCAAAGTTCCAGCACATATGCAAGACTTAGAAATGGAGACCTTAAAGTGGAAACAAGATCAGAACAGGGTCAAGTGGACAACAAAACCATAGCCCTTAAAAGGACCATTCTTCACGGTTTAACTATGGCAAAGAAAAAATAAGCTCTTTAAAAAGGAACTGCCTCAGAAAGTTCCAGGCAAATCCAGTTCCATGGGCTCTGGAGATCAGCCCTTCTTATTGCTTGAGGCCACATTAGTGCCTTGTTGTCTGTGCTAAGGGTCATAAAACAGCCACAATTAAAGGGAAAAAAACGAGATAACCAGGACAGAAAGCTCCACAGTTCATATAGCTAGAGCCAATTAACTGAGTCTAGAAATATTTATATCATTTTCTTGCCTACAGCCTTTCAAAATGCGGTGACGGATGGCTGAAGGGACAGGCGAATGAACTAGATGTCCTAAAAAACCTGGAGGCCGCCATGCCTGTTTCCAAATGAGCCTTTCACTGGTTTTTAAAGCAATAACTTTTGCTATTTCCATGAGAAATATTTTGATTATTTTCAATAGGTTAGGCATCATGTAGGATACATAACAGAAAACGAAGACAGAGATCACACAAGTTGAAAAGAAAAGGTAGGTGGCAATAGCAGCAGGATAGAATCAAATATGAAAGTATATCAAAGGACTGAGGATATAGCTCAGTGATCAAGTGCCTGCCTAGCATGCATGAGGCCCTGGTTGGAGCCCCCTGTACTGCCAAACATACAAACAGAAAAAAATAGATAGATTGAAGCTAAAGGGATTCAGAAGAGGTCTAGATCAATAAATATAAAACTTACCCAGGGGAAAAGAGTACTAATACTATTCATATAACATTCTCCCAAGGAAAGGATGGACTGGTTAATCTAAAAGAATATTTGAAAGAGTTCCTGAATTTACTTAGAAGCCTACTTTTTCATCCAGAACTACCAAATAACATGGCAGAGAAATTATTAGATGGATGGATAGAGAGATAATAGAAACAATGGCTGTCTTTTGACTCACCTCTTGCAGACGCCTTCAGAGACCAAGTGGGTAACTCTGATCAACAGCCTCTGTGGCAGGCCCTGCTCATATCACATATATGCTTTACTTAGTCCTTGCCACAATCCTCTAAGGAGAGACAATATTATCCCATTGGACAGGTGAAGAAAGAGAGTCCCAGGCAAGTTAAGGCTTTAAAGTTCAGTGTGTTGGCAAAAGTCACATAACCAGGAAGTGGTACAGCAGGGACTCCTCAGCCCCAGCCCTTTACCATTTCCTCCTGGGACAGACCTGAGTGCAGGGGGCACAGCAGCGCAGAGGCCCAACTCCCTTGATAGTAAACAGCAATTACTGGGCTCCAGCAAACCAGTGCCAGGTCGTAACACAAGAAGGCAGGCACATTTTTTAAAAATCCCTAAAAAAAAAAAAAAAAAAACCCTTTTAACTGTGAAATTCCTTGATTTTCAAATATTGACAATAAATTCAGTCAAAATATAAAAAGGAACCACACTTCAAACCCAACAGAACCATCTGCCACAAGCTTAGCCCATGTGCTTCCCAAGGGCAACCTCTGCCTTATGCTTCGCCAAGGATCATTTCATTCGCGTTACTTCACATTTCACAACACCCCCGTGAAAGAAGCTTCAGGAGGTCTGGTGTATGGACGCAGAACCTATGATTTCAGAATAAATGACTTTCCGCAAATGCACTTACTTATAAGGAAAAAAAAAAGTCGATTCCAAGCCCTTGGGAGCAAAGCTGGGCTACCTGAGCCCCACCAGACATTGGACAGAGCCCTGCCCCTTGCAGTTTGCTGGAGAAAGCTGTCCTTTAACCTATAGGATGCTTCTTTTTCCTGAAGAAAGTAGCCCTCCCTAGGCAGGGTCATGGGTTCAGCATTCACTGATTGATGCACCTCATATTTAATGAATGTGTGTCTGAAAGAATGAACCAGATCCTTCTGAGAGCAACCTTCCCCAAGAGAGTGTTGCAGATAGCACAAGAATGGCACCGAGGTTGGGCAGCACTCCAAGGGGAGAGCAAGCACCTAAAGGAAGCAAAGGCAATGCACTGTGTGTCAAGAGTTTGCCAAGAACTGGCCCTGGTGGGTCTGTTCTTTTCCTGAGAGACTCAGCAATGAGTGGGACTTGGACTGCCCAGTGGTTTCCCCAAAGCTCCCAGGCAGTAAGAGAGGGAAGGTTGGGTGGATGCTGGATTCTCTGACTCCATGTCTTTTTTATTGTGGGCCAAGCCCTTGTTTACCACGACAAACCAAAGCTCACACCTGTTCAGTTAGACCTTTCCGGCTCTGGATTCAAATTCACTATGGAGCTATTGGTGCCCATGTACAAGAACCTTATGAAAATTCTGAGAGGAGCTTTTTTTCTGGAAGGGGGTGGGGGTGGAGAGCTGGTGTAGTGGCACAGACCTGTAATCCCAGTGACTCAGGAGGCTGAGGCAGGAAGATCACAAGTTCAAGGTCAGCCGGGGCAACTTAAAGAGACACTATCTCAAAATAAAATAATAAGGGCTGTGGATGGAGCTTCGTGGAAGAGGGCCTCTGGGTTCAATTCTCAGTCTCTCTCTGTCTCTTTCTCTCTCTCTCTCTCTCTCTCTCTCTCTCTCTCATACCCACACACACACAAACACAGGGTGGCCTGGGTAGATAGGGGGAAGGAGAAGAGGAGGAGGGAATCCTCCTAACTAAATAAATCAATTTCCATTTCCAAAAGGAAAAAAAAAACTGTGCAAAATAGAGAAATACATAAGGAAAATAAAGTTGCCCATAATCTCACCAACCAGAGATGACCATAATTTTAGATTTCTTTAATCTTTTTCTGAAGTGTGTATGAGTATGTGTGTAGTATTTTATGCTCAATTAAGATCATTTTATGTATGCAATATTTAAGCTTGTATTTTCACTTCTTTTATCTTAAGCATTTTATTACATCATTATAATTCTTCAAAGTCTAACATCTTAATAACTTTATAATGCTATGACAAACAGACCACCGTATTTATTAATTGTCTGTTGCTGGGAATTTAGGTTATGATTCATTTTTTATAATCATAAATGATAACTCAATGAATATAAAACTGTCTTTATTTTGGATTGATTTTTTTTTTTTTTTTTTGGTGCTGGGTATTGAACCCAGGGCCTTGTGCATGCAAGGCAAGCACTCTACCAACTGAGCTATATCCCCAGCCCTCGGATTGGTTCTTAAACATGTATTTATAGAAATTGAATTAGTAGGTGACTAGTAGGTGTTCCTTGGTACATACTACAAACACGTTTCCAAAAAGGTTGCAGCATTTCACACTAAAATTGCATAATTTTAAAAAACATTTGTCCCTTATTCTCCTTTAACTTCAGAGCCAACAGCTCTTCTGAAGGGATGGGGTTCTCTCCCTTTGTGTCACTAAACAACACTTAAGCAATGGCTGCAGATGTGTCCTTCCCAAAGAAGCTTTCATTTCATTTTTGATGAACAAATAAACATGCAACACTTGCTAAGAGAGGCAGAAATGCACTTTCTTGTTTTTAAAGAGCCTCTGGTGAGTGGGCTGTTGTGAAGTTCTGTGAAACGGCTGAGCTTATCCCAGTCATATAAATCAAGGCGAACGGGCCTGAAGGAGAAGCATTCCATTTGAAATGGCAGCAGCGGTTTAGAGCTGTGTGGCCAAAATGCCCATTAGCTGTTTGTCACGAGTATTTTTAGAAAGTGCAGAACCAGACTGTAAGGAGAACTGGCACGTCAGTGTCACCCTCTCCCCAGGAATCCGCCTGCAGCTTCAGAAGCCTCCTGGAGCCCCTGCATCTTCTGCACTGATAAATCCAGCACTCCCTCCCCTGAAACAAAGCAAAAACCTCAACTGAACAAGGACACACCTCTGCCCAAATGCCCCTGCAAGGATCGTCAAGGTGTTTACTTACTGCAGGTAAAAAATTTCTGTTATCAGACCCTGCAGACGTGAGAAAGTTTGAGGTTAAAGCTGAGGACCCCATCTGTGGAGAGGAGGACTATCCTTTTCTGAGCTCTCTGGAACAAAATGGTTCTAGGACACATTCCCATGATCTAAATGCATCATGGATTTCATACCTTGAAATCTTGGCAACATTCTAAAAAATGTGATTTTTGTGGCTGATCTTCAAGACTGCTGTCTTCCATGGTGATTGAAGATTGTACTTAGTAGACCTGGTGGCTCTGAGCCTCGGTTTTCTCATCAGAAAAAGTGGGGCCTCAACCAATGTCTGCCTCTCATGGGTTTTGAGAGAATTAAATGAAATGATCTATATAAAACAGTGATCAGAACACCTGGTCTAAAAAGAGCAAATGCTAATTTTAATTTGCATGGTCATGGTATAGTTCAAAAGCAGATTTATCCAGCTATAAATTATCAACACACTTCCCTTCTGGATACCACTGCTTTCTAACCCCCCCCCCCCCGCCAAGAGGAAGAGAAAAAAAAACCGAGATGAAATCTAAAGAGATGCATCTGCATTATTTTAGCCTTTCCTATAAGTCACAGAAGGGGAGGAGGAATTTATAACAGTAGCTAAAAATGATATTATTGAATGACCTGTGGTTATTCCAGGTCCCATTTAGCATCTTTCAGAGGATATGTGCCATACAAAGGGCATACCTTACTGTGAACTTACAGCTGCAGGATTCTCTGGACCCTATTTTCCTCTATTCCAATAAGGAAGGCTGCCCTGAAGTTCCATGAAATAGGTCAGTCCATCCTAGCCCTAAGGTGAAGGTGACCATACCATTGGCTTAGCACCATAGACCTAGGTCTAGTCTTATTCTGCCAAATTTTATAATTTCCCCTTTGTGATAAAATAAGATGACAGAATTAGAGGTCATCCCTAAACTTCTTTTCAATCATGTGATTGTATGTGGTGCTATCCTTAAAGCAATTTTGAGATCTAAAATATTTTCCCCTGTAAATCTTGTACAAGTCTCTTTGCAGTTGTTCACTTCAAGGTGAGTTGATGAATCCAAGAAGGTTAAACAGTAAAATGAAACAAGGTTGTAAGGCTGCAGTAGACTTGTGGGATTCAGTGCAAAAATCTTGCATCAAGTGAGGTTGAGTCCCAGGCATCTCCTGAACAGCTTCTCTTACCTTAATGTGGCACCCACCAGCCCTCCACGGACTTTCAGGCAGAAGATGAGCAACAATAGAAAGATAAGCCAAAAGCAAGGAAGTCTATTGATTATTTTAATGATATTATCTTGTTTTGACTTACAAACTTATCAAAAATCACTAAATGTTTTGTTGAAGAGTATTTTCTATCTAGTAAATAACTAACGACCCAAATAGCAAAACACAAGATCCTATCAACATCTCCGTTTTCGATGATTTGATTTAGTACATTCCACTCACCAGAATGGAGCACCTTAACAATTTCTTTCCTGAAACTGCCACTTTGGAGCAACTTTGTGTGCTTTACAACTTGGGATTTTTTTTTTTTTTTTTAAAACACAGAGTTTATATTAAATGGGTAATGGAAGGTCATTACTGGGCTCTTCCTGGTTATTTCCAGCAGGCTGGTAAGCCTCCATCAAGCTATATGCTCTTATTGCTTGTACTTCAGCGAGTCAGAAGTACTGGACTTAAAAAAGCATCAAGATCTATCTATGTACCAGGAGAAGGGAGGAAAGTGAGAGCACTAAATGTCCCTATCATGCCTTCCCAAATGAGGACACTAGGCAAAAACAGTGCTTGAGCTATGCCAGGACAAGTTCAGAACTAGTCCCTCAGCCCATCCCTCCAGTCCAGTGGCCACTTTGACAGCCCCCCACCCCCTCCCAGCCCTCCTCCTACTTTGGAGCTGTCTCCATGCCCTTCCACCAGTGCTCACAGAGAGACTGAGAGCTACATCTAAATATATCTGATGGTTCCAACTGACCTGGCCAAACAGGTCCAGCTGACCTATTTTAATCACTCAGAGCCCTTGGAGGCAACGGATAGAAACCCGACCTGAAGAGCAGAGCAGAAAAGGGGATTTACTCATGCGTGTGAACGGAGAGGCCCAGGAGGAATAGTGATAGTGGGATTTGTTAGAAGAAATATATTTTTGCTGTTTTCCCTGTTTCCTGGCACACAGCTCCACAAAACCCTTGAGTTTTCACAGTCAGTGTCTTTTTGCAGACTAAGGAGATGCCTGGATCCTGGGTGGCCATGGCGGGAGGGATGGCTCTGAGAACCAATCTCTGGGGAAGGGAGAGGGGCTGAGGGTTGAGTTGATCACAAGTGGCCAATGATTTATTCAATCATTCCTATACAATGAAACCTCCCTAAAACCCCCAAAGGACAGGGTTTGAAGAACTTCTGTGTTGCTTCAAATGTGGAAGTTCTAAGAGGGGGTGCACCCCAGGAAGGTATGCCCATCTTATCCTACCCATCTCTTTATCTTGCTGTTCATCTGTATCCTTTATCATATCTTTCATAATAAAATAAACTGGTAAACAGAAGCAAATATTTCCCTGAGTTCTGTGAGCCATCCTGGCAAATTATGAATCTAAACAGGAAGTCACGGGGATCCCAGACTTATAGACAGAGAGTCAGAAGTACTGGTAAGAACCTGAGGCTGGTGAAGGCATCTGAAGTAGTTCTGTGAGACCAAGTGCTCCAACTGTGGGGCCTGATGCTAACAGAATTGAAATGTAGGGCACTCAGTTGATGTCATTCATATTAAGAAACTTACACTTGGTCACTGAAGTGTTCCATTGTTCTGCCGAATGAGAACATAGCAGGAGAAAATAGTTCATTTGTTTTTCCTGCATCACAGGACTGGAGGTAGCTCTCAGAACAGTGGGATCCACGTATTCTCCACCAGGAATCTTGACTTCTCTGTCTTCGGTGCTGGTGTCATTCCCATTTGACCCACACAGTAGCAAAAACACCCACCAATAGCCCCAAACTCCTGTCCTAACAACTTAGATATCCCAGCTGAGATCCAGTGCCTTTTCCCCAGTGGTTCTAGGAAAAATCTCAGGTTAGAGGCCTTGTCTGACTTGAGTCACGTGCCTATTGCTTAACCAGTCCCTGACACGTGCCTGCTCTGGGAGTAGAGGGTACATCAGACCCCACACAGAACATGCCCCAAGAGTGAGGAGGGATGTGCTCTATAGCCAAAGAAGGGGGAGAAGATGCCAGGGAGACAGAAACCAAAGACACCCCAAACACAAGGCTTAGGGTATCCAACTTAACCCCCAGCATTTCTCCTTCCTCAGTTTGATGTATAACAAATAATATTTGAAACTCTTTTAAGTCACAAAGAGTGGCTCCCGATCAAGGATCAGAACATGACCAGCACCTGCAGGGTAGCCGGCGAGATCCCTTCTAGGTGTGTACTATCTAAAAGTAGCCAATATCCCGCCTTTTGTTGAATTTTATATAAACAGAACTATACAATAGGCTCTATTTTGTGATAGATGCTTTTCTGTATGTCTATTATACTTCAATAAATGACTTACTTTAAAAAAGAGTTGCTCCGAATATTTTCGTACCCTATCAACATCATAAATTGTGCAACTTTCAAGGACTTCCTCAGCTTTCTCAAAAATGGCCTTCCCTCCAGATGAAACAATTTCTAGATAGCAAATTCTCCCACTATCTGCAGTGAACCGCAGTCTGCCAAGGTCATGGACAATGGGGCCCCTGTGAGGGGCTTGCCATGTTTTTTGTTGTTGTTGTTTATTTTGCCTCCCACCTCCTCCCTCACAGCCTTCCAGCCCCACCTCTGCTCTCTTAGGTAGGCATTTGGGAAAATGTTACCCTTTCCTGGTCTTTGCATCTGTATGTCAGAGGCAAGCAGAGGGCAGGTGTCAATCAAGCAATGGTCTTCCAGAAAATCTTTGAAGACTCAGGGGTAGAAGAGAAAGATGACATCATTGGATTACTCCAGAACACGATTTAGGAACTCCTTAAATAGTGCCAGCACATGCCTGTAATCTAGAGGCTTGGGAGGCTAAGGCAGAAGGATCACAAGTTCAAAGCCAGCCTCAGCAACTTAGCAAGGCCCTGAGCAACTTAGCGAGACTCTGACTCAAAATAAAATATAAAACAGGCTGGGGACGTGGCTCAGTGATTAAGTACCCCTGGGTTCAATCCTTGGGAGCCCACCAAAATAATAATAATAATAATAATAATAATTACCTGTTCTTTCACCACCTCTCCACACTGAAGCTCATCTGAGAGTCTATGGATTCCAGGTAGAGGAATAGGGCAGAAACAGAGCAAGCCATCAGGTAGGGCTGCCCATCAATGGAATGAATGGCTGTCCTTGGGAGGTGGAGATTCCTCCACATGGGAATTGTACAGGTAGAGGATGGAAGGGCTTCTCTTAAGTTTTGTTACAGACAGGCTTCCTGAAATGAATGAGAAGATGAAGGGCTTTTTCTACCACCTGCATTTCATGATTCTAGCAAAATCCCTCTCATGGTCCTAACAGCAGCCTGGGAGCTAAATCATTAAAACCAATGCTGATTCCTCACAAGGTTAACACAGAAGAACCACACAACTGGGTAATTTTATTCCTAAGTATATCCCCCCCCCCCCCCCCCCGCAAACTAAAAACAGGTATGCAAACAAACACATGTATTTGAATGCTTATAGTAGCACTGTTTGTAACAGCCCTAAAGTAAAAATAACACAAATGTCCATTAACAGATAAATGGATAAACAAAATGTGGTGTATACATACAAGAGAGAGTAGGATTCAGCCTTAGAAAGAAATGGAGGTCTGATACAGGCTGCAGCATAGACAAAAACATTATGCGAAGTGAAAGAAGCCAGACATGAAAGGTCACATAAGGTGTGATTCCACTTCTGTGAATTATCCAGGACACTTAAGTTTACGGAGGCAGAGAGCAGATTAGTGGCTGCCAGGGGCTGGGGAGAACAGCAAGTGGGAAACAAGTGGGGGTCTCTTTAGGGGATGATGAAGATGTTTTGGAACCAGAGGTGACAGTTGTACAATGTTGTGAAAGTACTCAATGCCACTGACTTGTACACTTCAAGATGGTTAATTTTACCTCAATAAAAAAAATACATAAATAAAGCCAATGCCCAGTGAGCATGCCCTATGCTGCCGTGGGTACCTAGGAGACCCAGCAAATCTGGGGCCTTATCATTTCAGGCCTCTTAACCAGGCATGCCCAATCTATAGCCATTTTTTGAATTTGGAAATTTAAAACAAAAGCAAAACCACAACTTCAACAAAAACAGTAGCTACCCTGAAAATGCTCTTGAATACAACATGCAGACTAGAAAGAGGAGATATAAATCAGTCATACGCAAGCCAAAAGGCTGGGCAGTTTAGGCTTGAAAATACCTTGGGAGCTCAAACATGCAAGACAGATATTTTCCCTTAGACCAGAAAAAAACAAACAAACAAACAAAGAAATTCACTTTAGACCAATTATGATATACACAACCTTGAGAAGACACACCAGCGTTTGAAGGCCTCACAACCAGCTACTTCATTTAGGCAGAATCAGCAATTGCTGGCTCATGACAATTATTGTCAGTAGGACTATCACCCAATTATCCACCCTTTTGTTCCTTTCCTCAAAGTTTCTTTCTCCTTTCAAAGCAAGCATGCATTGAATATTTTTTGTTGTTTTTGTTTTGCAGTATTGGGGCTTAAACCCAGGGCCTCAAGTGTTCTAGGCAAGTGCTCTACTTCTGAGCTAGATCTCCAGCCCACATTGAATGGTCTAAAATGTTTTTCAAGTATAAATAACTTCATGGTCCACATCATGACACAGCTGAAGACTTTCTCATTTTATGACTCCTGTGAGGACCTCTCCTTCCCCCAAATACCGATTCTCTAGGTCTATCATATGTAAGGACTCCCAGGTATAGATTTTTCACCAATCCCATCCCCTTTCTCACAACACACACACACACACACACACACACTCACACACACTCACACACAAAAAACTGAGAATTTGTTTTCCTGGAATAGATTTTTCTCCCTTGGCTTCAGCAGAGCAGTGAGCTGCCCCTCTCCTGCATCCCAACTCAAGAGAGATGCACTTCATGTCAGAGTCACATGCTGATCCAATCAGGTCCTGCAGAAAGAGCAGGGTGCATGCACAAAATGCCGATACTGACTCAAGCAACTCTTTAAACAGCTGCTCCTCGTGGGGTCTAAAATTAGAGGACAATGAGAAATAATTCATCCCTGCAGCTAAGATGTAAGATAGAATTTCCATTCCTTAAGAGGAATGAAGAGTTTTCACTCCTCCTCAAACACTAAACCTTGCCAGAAGTACACTGGAGTCGAGGAAAATCAAACTGCAAATAGTTATTATCCAACACCTCTGGGTATGACACTGGAGGTGCCAAGGGTGTCAAGACACACCCTCTGTCGACTTCGAATCTAGCATCTCTTTGGGTGAAGACATGTCTATTAAAAACAGACCTCTCTGTTTTGTAGATGCAACCCTCAGGTGAAGAGCAATTGCTCTTACATTGATAGGGGTATGAAAAGAGCTGGGGACAGACCTCTAACTTCTAACCTCACACTCCTTCAGTACAGTGCCCAAAGCAGCTCCTGTAGGTGGACAGGCCAAGTCCAAACACCATCTCTAACCTGTGCAGACTATGTGACCCTGATAAGATGCTATACCTTTGCAAATCTCACTTTTCCATCTGTAAAATGGGTGTCAAGCCACTTATTTTGCAGGGTGCTTGTGAGCATCAAATAAGACCTAATGCTATATATTAATATATAAATATATATAATTACATGTTAGCATATATAAATCAAATTAGATATCTAAATAGACCAGAGAAGATGCACATTGCATAATAGGTATGAGATAATACCAAATGATATAGAAATAAAGCAAGAATTCATAAAAATTGCCATGGACTGGAGGCTGAGGCTGCTGCATACACTATCTTGATCCCCACAACAACCACCTTATCAAATGCAGTCTCATTTCATGGACAATGACTTTGTTAAGGTAAACTAATCTTTGCAACCAAGAAGTATATAAATCTCTGAATTTTCCCAGGCTAGATAAATGCTACAAAGAAGCATCATATTAATGTGGTCACAATAATCTTTGTCCCACCCAAGGAATGTCCAGAAACAAGGCTCTCCAATATTTGGGCAGTCAGATGACTTGCATAAATGCATTTGTGTTTTGTATTTAGCTTGAAGTACTTGAAGTACTCTTCCCTGTCCTCCTCCTCTGAATTCTTTGTACCTATCCTGTTTATTATTTCTGTTAGGGCAGTTTTTCTTAAGAGGTGTGTGCATAGGGCATGGATTTTGCTCCCAGGGGACATTGGGCAATGTCTGCAGATGTATTCAGTCATCATGAGCATGTGTCTGTGTGTGTGTGTGTGTGTGCATGCATATTCATGTATCTCAGAATCATGGAGTCGGGGGTTGCTGTGCTATTGGTACCTGGTGGGTGGAAGCCAGAAGATGCTGCCAAATGGACAGGACAGTCCACTGCCCCCACAGCAAAGAATTATCCCACCCAAAATGTTACTAGTACTGAAGTTAAAAAAAAATCCTGCTGTAGGGGTAGAGATGGAATCAGATTTCTTCGACCCATAGACATTCAGTAACTGCCTCCTAGTTGATCATGGGATGCTGGCCTGAGTATCTGCAGTGGGAGATGTTACTGCAGGAAAGAATTTCAACCAACCGCACTCTCAGAGTGACCCAAAAGACATCTCACCAAAATGCACAACTCAGCGCCTGTCCTCTGCAAGGCAGTCCTCCCTTGGCTCCTCACTATTTGAATGATAGATAGCTTTCTGGACCAAGCATGTGCTTCAGACCACAGTGCAGTGGGCAGGGCAAAGCCTTATACAGAATGGTCACTCCCAGGCTCAGCATCCAGCCTTCCCTGCCTACCCCCCAGTCTTCCCCTGGGGAAGTCTTCTGCTGAAAGGAATAAAAACTTTTTTCAGGCAACATTTTTTTTTCTTTTTAAAAAACGTGTTCTTTTTACATAGACATGTGTTTTGACATATTATACATACATGGAGTATAAGTTATTCTATTTAGGATCCCATTTTTGTGGTTGAACATGATGTGGAGTTACACTGGTCATGTATTCATATATGAACATAGGAAAGCTATGTCTGATTCATTCTGCTGTCTTTCCTATTCCATCCCTTCCCTTCATTCCCGGTGTCTAATCCAATGCACTTCTATCCCACTCATTGTGTGTTAGCATTCACATATCAGAGAGAACATTCGGCCTTTGGTTTTGAGGGATTGGCTTATTTCACTCAGCATGATAATCTCCAGTCCCATCTGTTTACCAGCAAATGCCATAATTTCACTCTTCTTTATGGCTGAGTAACATTCCACTGTATATATACCACATTTTCTTTATCCACTCATCTGTTGTAGAGCACCTAGGTTGGTTCCCTATTTTAGATATTGTGAATTGAGCTGCTATAAACATTGATGTGGCTGTGTCACTATAGTATGCTGATTTTATGTTCTTTGGGTATAAACCGAGGAGTGGGATAGTTGGGTCGAATGGTGGTTCCATTACAAGTTTTCCAAGGATTCTCCATACTGCTTTCCATATTGGCTGCACCAATCTGCAGCCCACCGGCAGCGTATGAGTGTGCCTTTTCTCCCACATCCTTGCCAGGCAATGTTTTTGATCTGGCTTCCTCATGTTCAAGTTAACCTTCCTCTTTCCAAATGAAGCTATGGCATGTTGGGCAATGCCTCTACTACGTACTTATAGTTGGCCACAGACAGCCACGAACATCAATTTGGCAACCCTGAAAGATAACCTAGAGCAGGGACCTCAGCTAACATTCTGTAAATTAGGAAAGGGAGGCTCAGGACAGAGTGAATTTCCTGAATTTATATAGCTCAGGGGAGGAAGGAACTCCAAAGCTGCATCCCAGCCTCCAAGTTCAGTGCTCTTTCCACTGCATTACACACCTGCAGGGAAGACCCAGGAGAGCCTGCTTCACCTCTACTACCCACGCAGCAGGGAGTGGAGACCCAGACAGCTGGGAAGCATCCAGTGAGACAGGCTGGCTGAGACATGGTTGGATGAAATGTGGGTCATCTGAACATGGCTGCCATCACTGAGCAGGGGGTAGGGGCAGCTCAGAGCCTGGGGACACCCTGGGGTCTGCTGTTGGGAGGGTTGCAGCCTGTGAGAACTCTGAGAGGCCAGTGGTAACCTCCCCAGCTAAAGTCCCCCTCCAAGGGGAGCAGGGAGAGGTCTGGCAGAGGGCTTGGAGGTCCTGAATTGCTTCGCTCCTTCCAGAAATACTTGCTGAGCACTTTCAGGCCAGATGCTGTGGGTACAGGCTGATAAGATCTCCACCTCCTCAGAACACAGATTCTAGAAGGAGAGGTACATAATAAGTAAACCAAAAATATACGGATTATTGTGTTAAATGCCAGAAGAGAAATAAACAGGGGGCTACAATAAGAAAATACCAGTTTAGGGGAGAGCAGGGCACTATATAGACAAAAGATGAGAGATGCTCTCAGAGGAAATGACATTTAAGCAGAGGCCTAATAGCTAAGAAGAACCCAGCTGTGCAGAGCAGAGGATGGAATAGTCAGAGCCCACAGCACGCCTGAGGCAAGGCTGGAAGGCCACCTGTGGCTGCTAGCTGGCCAAGAGTGAGAGGGAGGGGACCACCAAACAATGTGGTCAGGGCCACCTTGCGAAAGGCCTTGTTTTGTCTAAAAGCAATGAGAAACCAGCACTGGGGAGTCAGATGCAACAGACAAGCTTCTGTTTGTAAGTCTCACTTGGCTATAGTGAGAGAAGTGGCCTTAAGGAGACCAGTAATGGGGAGTGTTCAGGCTGGGGCAGGGGCCCTGCATAAGGACGGGGTAGTGAACTTGGGGAGGAGGAGACAAATTCCAGGTGAACTGCAAGCAGAGCCTGTGGACTTGCTGATGTCCAGGGGGTAAGAGAGGGGAGCAAAGGCTGTGACTTAAGGTAATCACAAAGTGATAGCATTTACCAAGCCTGAGAAACAGATTTAGGGGGAAGGTTAGCCCCTATTCCTACTCTCTAAGCCAACCTCAGACTCATATTATCATTCTAGCAGGGCAGCACAGTGCACACCTGTAATCCAAGCTACTCAGGAGGCTGAGGCAGGAGGATCACAACTTGGAGGCCAGCCTGAACAACTCAACAAGACCCAGTCTCAAAATAAAAATATATAAAGGATTGGGGGTACAGCTCAGAGGTAGAGCACCCTAGGATCAATCCCTAGTATGGGAAAAAAAGTATTTATTGACCAAATACAATTTCAAAGAACTGCTACTAAGACTCACTTTTTAGGGAATTTAAGATAAAGAAATCAGAAAAAAAAAAAATCACAAAATGGTAGGCATAACTTGATTGCATTAGAGGTCTTTTTAAAAGATAAAGTATAAAACAGGTGCTAGTTATGGATAGATTTGTATTTTCCATTTACACTTAACTTAAAAAGAAAGAAAAATAACAAAAAGAAGGAAGAGATAAAACAGAAGCACTCCTTTGGAGTCAAGTTTTGTATTTCCAAAAAGCCCTTCTGAAAACACACTGCACACTTCCTAATGGAAGCCATAACCTATTAGGACACCTGAAGGGAGCACAGTTGGGAGGAAAAAAGACAGAACCCAAGTCAGTTGCTCAGATAGTCCAGCAGAGGATGCCCCGAGCACTTTCCAGGGAGCTCCTACATGGGTCCCCCATAAACATATGCAGATTCCAACCCGCCTTTTCTTCTTGCTTCATCAGTTCCCATTTTCTGAACTTGGCACACTCACAGTAGAGGCATGTTAGTCAGACAGTGGGGGGTCTAATTTAACTCCAAGATGTCCCCCTTTGGTTTATCCATCAACATGAGCTCAATCATCAATCACCTCCTCCAGGAAGTCTTCCCTCATTATCCCATGCTGTTAGCGGTCCCTGTCCTGGTCCCCACCATGCCTAAGCATGTTATCAATAATAGCATTTCCCCACTCTGTTTGCAGAATTTCCCATCTTATGATCCCATAGATCTTTAAGACAGAAATCAGAAACTTGCTCTCCTGCCTTCTCTTGAAGCTATGGTACAGTCATGTGGCCTGGACTCTGCCAATCAGAAGTGAAAGGCACAAAGCAGTGGCTGTCTTTGGACGCCATTTTGGCAAAGGTGGCTGGAGGTATCCACCTTTCTGAGACAGGGGCAACAAAGGATCTTTGCTATGGTCTGAATATAGTTTGTCCCCACCAAAACTCACTGAGGCTTAATTCATCAAGATGGCAGTGTTGGAGGTGGGGCCTAGAGGAAGGTGTTTGGGTCATGGGGGTGGAGCTCCCGTGAATATTAATGCAATTTTGTGTGAGTGAGTTCTCCCTCTCATAGGAATTGGATTAGTTACCATTCAGTGGAGGGGGTCAGGCCCAAGGCTCATACATATATACTCATATAAAGTTAGTTGGCCACCTTGGCTTTCTCTTGCTTCCTCTCTCATCATGTGACTTCTCTTTGCACTTGCCTACTTACCTTCTAATTTCTTGCCTGAGTTGAAGCAGCACGGGGCCCTTACCAGAAGCAAACATATGTTGAAGCCATGCTTTTGCACCTCCAGGGCCATCCAGCCAAAATAAAATTTTCTTTATAAATGACCCAATCTCAAGTGTTCTGTTATAGCAACAAAAAACAGACTAAGACATCTTAAAATGCTGTCTTGTACTCAGCATCAAACATTGTTGGCTAGGTGTCAATGAGCTCAGGAAGGTTTCCACTAGAACAGTGCTTTTGCCTGCATTTGCTTTTATGTGAGTCAGCTTTCCACTGCTGTAATAAAATACCTGAGATAAATCAATGTAAAGGGAGGAAAGGTTTATTTTGGCTCTTGGTTTCAGAAGATGCAGTCCACAGTTGGTTAGCCTATTGCTTTTGGGTCTGTGGTGAGTCAGACCCAAAAGTTGGTTCACCTCATGGCAACTGGGAAGTAAAAAAGAAAGTAAGGGGCCAGTGTCCCAATATTCCTTCCAAGGGCACAGCCCCAGTGACACAATTTCCTTCCACTAGGCCCCGCCTCCTGAAGGTTCTATCACCACTGGCAGGGGACCAAGTGTTTAACACACAGGCCTTTGGGAGACATTTCAGATCTAACTACAGCAGCTGTTTTGCTTCCTAGTTAGTTCTTCCTCTGCTGGAGCCTCTTCAGTAAATTACTCCTCGGCTTAAACCAGCTGCAGTGAATTCTGTGGTTTGTGACCAAATTTTTTTTTTCCTTTTCTTTTTATGCAGTGCAGGGGGGCAGGCCCAAGGCTCATACATACTGGGCAAGCACTCGATCACCTGAGCTACTTGCCCAGCCCCTCAACCAAAATTCTGAATTGATAATTCAGGGTCTCAAGGAAGGATCAGAATCTCATGCTTTCTCTCTCACCAATGTCTGGAGGAGTGGTATGCGTTTTTGAAGACACTCAAATCAATTATGTTGAATAAATGAAAAAACAGATGCGGAGGCCAGGTGAGGTGGGATATATCTGTAGTCTTAGTCATGCAGGAGGATCACAAGTTCAAGACCAGCCTGGGCAACTTAGACCCTCACAATAAAAGTAAAAAGGGCAAGGGATATGGCTCAGTGGTAGAGCACCCCTGGGTTCAACCCCTAGTACCAAAAAGAGAGAAAAATATATACTTTTTAGATTTTAGAAGACAGGACCTTGCTTTCCATCATGATTCTCAAACTATGTTCTTTTAGAACACCGATGATAGACCCGTTACTAAAACTGAATAATAGTGAGTTTCCCCAAATACACAGAATTTATTTAATACAAGCTTGGCATTTTGTCTGTTTCAGGTTTTTCTCTCAGAAACTTTTAAAATCTGTGGCACCTGCTATTGTTTTGTCAGCAAGTGCCATGGATGAAAAAATAACTGTGCAAGTAAGCAAATATTGTAGCAAAAATTCAAAACCGCAAGTCTGCTTAGTTCAACAGTTTTCCTCTCCCTGTGCCTATTTTGCTCACTGGAATCTGAGATTGCACACTTAACACAGCATCCTATTTTCTGCTATTAAAGTTGTTCCTAGTTCTTATAATGGAATCCAATGATTCAACTATTATTGAATCAACGCCCCTAGCTTACCAACTCTTAGCCACTGGAACATTGTTATGGTTTAGATATGAGTTGTTCCCCAAAGGCTCAGGTGCAAGACAATGCAACAATGTTCAGAGATGAAAAATAATCAAATTAGGAGACAGGTAACCTAATCAGTGGATTAATCCACTGATATGGATTAACTAGGTGGTAATTGTAGGCAGGTGGGGTATGGCTGGAGGAAGTAGATCATGGGCTAGGAGGTGAATCTGGGGTTTATATTTTGTCCCTAGTGAGCAGAGCACTCTCTTTGCTTCCTGGTTGCCACGCCCTTCCGCCATGATGTTCTGCCTCCCCTTGAGCCCAGAGCTGTGGAGTTGGTCAACCAAGGACTGAACATCTGAACACCATGAACCAAAATAAACTTTTCCTCTTCTAAGTTGTTCTTGTTGGTATTTTGGTCACAGCAACAAAAAAGCTAACTAAAACAAGCATTTTTTGAGAACTGCAGCTCTGAGTTCCCACCATATGCTATCCTTCATTTATAGGTTGAATTGTGTGACCCCCACCCCTGCCCCCCCCAAAACCCTTATATGTTGAAACTCTAACCCCCAGTACCTCAAAATGTGGCTGTATTTGGAGATGGTACCTTTAAAGAAGAGATTCAGTTAAAATGAGGCTGGTGGGTGCACCCCAATCCAGTCTGACTGCTGTCCTTAGAAGAAGGGGAAATCTGGCACGAAAAGTTGTTCACACACGGGGAAGGAACAATGTGAGGACACGGTGTGAAGGTGCCATCTGAGAGCCACGGAGAGGCCTCAGAAGCGGCCGACCCTGCCAGCACCTTGATTTTGAATCTCTGAAACTGTGAGAAAACAAGTTTCTGTGAAGCCATGTTGTCTGTGGTCCTTGGTTGTGGCAACTAGAGCAGACTCAGTGAGACACCTTCCCCTGAGGCCTCCCAGCCTCCAATCAGAGCCTGCAGACACAGGCCTTGGAGGCTGAGCTGGAGCTTCCAGTTACCTGATCTCCTTGCCCCAGGTAGGGCTCCTGCCCCAGTTTGTTCTCCGCATCCCTGGCTGGAAAGGTGGAGGAACAGATTCTGATGATCTGGGGCTTGCGAGCATGTACGTACGCGTGCTCACACACACACACACACACACACACATCCTCTTTGCATCAGCTAATTCCCAGCTCAGCCATCCCCATTAGAAAGTCATTTCTTTATGCTTATGCGCTGTGACCTCCTTCTTAGGCTCTTTTCTGGCACAAATACCATTGGGAAGAGTGACCTTTAAATTCCACTAATGTGAATGAGTTATCCGGAACGGCTGACAGCACAGTCAGCATGCACCAGACCCCTTTGGAAGGCCCAGAAGGGAAATTAGGAGAAGACACACACAAGAGGCGGCGGGAGGGGCCTGAGACAAATGGTCTACCTCAAGATTGTCTCTGGGCCTTGTGCTGGCTCCTGGCCTCTTCCAGAGACAGCCGTTTCTAGGGACAAGAAAGCATTTGAAAAGAGGCTCTGTGGGTGGTTCAGCCCCTGGGAGGGCTCCAGCCTTACCCTGCCAGGCACCCCTCCCACACCGCTCCCCTCCCCGATGCCCACCAGCGCCTGGTGCACAGCTGCTGTGGATTAGCGCTCAGGGCTCTGCAGACTAACAAAGGACAAGAGGGATGGGCATCCTGTCTAACCAGGCTGCTAGAGAGGCCTGCGGGGCAGAGGGGAGGCCATCTCTTTCTTTCTGAATAGCCAGTAGAGATGGGGAAGTAGTGACAAACTTGGCCATGGCAAAAGGTCCCAGACTTGATGGTTTGGGGGTTAAGGAGAGAAGCAGGGACAATGAGGAGTGATGATCACTTACCTGCTGTAGGTAGAACCAAAGGCCATTCTAACAGGACCCAAGGTGGTAATAATGATAGGTTTGGGTTTTTCTTTTTTTTAATGGCAGTTATCCAAGTTATAATAAATATATTTGTGCATCTCTTTCTCAGAATGGGCCACATGCTCCTTGAAGGTAGAGCCAGTGTTTCAGGCACAGCTCTGTGGTCAAGCCAGGTGTGTGGAACATGCATTCAGCACTAAGCTCTCCCTGAGAGCCTCCTTCGAGCCCAGGACTGGAACTAGAATTGCAAGGCCAGACCATACTTGGCACTCGATACACTTTTACTGTCTTTGGGTAAATATTTGAAAGGATAGTATATTAACTTGTTTTCTTCTTCTCTGTATTCTTGATTTTCTGGCATCTGGGGCCTTGCTGACTGGAGAGACTCTTCCTTCCAGGTCTAACCAGTCCTCAGCAAGCCACTTGCCTTCAGCACACCTTTCATAGGCAACCTGATCAATCAAGGGGCCATGTCCCTCCTCACCATCAGCTACCACCTTTATTGAACTCTCTGACACAGTCACCTCCTGTCCTAATTACCCCACAGTCAGGGAGAGACAACTAGAGACAGACCCTATACCCCAGAGCCCACTGAATTTATTCAAACCAACCAACACAAACCCATTTCCTGCCTTGCCCATTCCTTCCCTTGGAAACCACAGAAAGACTTTGACCCACATTTTTTCCTTTTGCTTCCTGACCAACCCTGATGCTTCCCCCATGCCATCCTGCATGCTGTGCCTCCTGTTTCTAGAAAACCTATTAAGTAGAAACTTCTTCCCAGGGCCAGTGCTTGCGTAGCATTTGTAAGGCCCTAGTTCAATCCACAGCACTGCAAAAAATAAATAAGTAAACACATATATATATATTGTAAACTTCTTCCTTCATGACAGTCACATCTGTCACACTCGACTAAAACAAATCATGGATACTTTTTTTTTAAACAGATGGTTAAATGTGAATAAGCATTCAGTAACTGTAAATTCACAAATGACTCCTTCTAAGCAGTGCAAAGTACATCTTCACGAGAGAGAGGGGAGGTGTTAGTTCTATCTTGCTTTATGTTAAAATTGAATGAAGTTAGAGGAGAAGTCAGCGTGGGGAGAAGATGGGCCAAATGCGTATGCTCTCAGTCCCCAAGCTCATGAGAGATCATGGGTTGGAAACAAGAATGAAGAGCCCTTGCTGGGAAAAGTCCTTGCTTTTCCTAGCCTTTGCCAGGAAAATGTGGGATGATCCAGTCAATGCTTTCTGTATCAAAGTCAGGAATCTCCTTTTTCAGGAATGAATTAATTAAATTCACACAAACCTACTAAACTAATGATGAAGGAAGCATCCCTCTTATGTTGTTTATGTCTTAATGGTGGCATTAGAAGCTCCCATTAACCCAGAATGATAAAATGAGATCACAGTTACAGAAAACACGTGACCACAATGTCTGCGAACACTCAACAAGGGAACACAACAAATTAGACCTGTTATTGCTGTTCTTAGTGATTGGTGAGCAGATTCTCTAAGTGGCATTTCTAGTAAACATCTTTGAATGACCTATTATCAAAAATGAAATTCATTCAGCATTATGGCTGGGCTACATATAATTTCATCTTCCTCGGATGATTCTGAATACATTGTAAGATGTCATCCAGCTTCTGATGTTTGTGAATAACATTGATTGTCTCTGTATCGTCATGATCATAAAACATATCCTGATTCTATTTGGTTCCTGAATGTGCACTAGTGATTCAATGGGGACATCAGGTGACCCATAGAGTCATAGGACCAGGAAGAAACATGACATAGAGCATCCAAAGTGCTGACCCTACCCAGCCATGTCAGCCATGTACATCTCCAGGGAAGAACCAATTTCATGTTGCAGCAATGCTATCAAGTCCTTCTCTATAGGGACCTGAGAGCAATACACAGAAAACGGGTGTCTGAGAGGCCTGCCCCCACCTGGATGTTGATTCTTCTTCCTTGCCCCCCCCCACCATGGGTCTACCAGGTTCCACAGAGTCAGGCATTTTAATTATTAGGAATAAAGAAACATAAATTTTGATGTGTTTCTTCATATTTCTCTCCAGGGGTTTTATATGCTCCAAGTGTTGAACCCAAATACAGAAACAGATGATTCAAAGGAATTCTGCCAAATCCGCTTTCTTGAGTTCCAGATTTAGGGGTATAAGCACCCAATAAACTACCACCCTCCAGAGACAGAAAGAAGCAGTCTTTCCCATTCCACAGGACCTTCAAAAGTCTCTCTCCTCTCCCTGATCACACAATTTCCCCCTCTGGTGTCTTTGAACATCTACCAGGATATTGACTCAAGCATTTTCAGACAGGTAATTCAAACAACAGGAAATAGAAACAGTGGGGTCCTGGACACTCGTGAACTCATGGACATGTCATCAGGAATTGCAAAAGCATCAGCACTGGCTGCCCAACCACCTCAGCCAGGTCCATTACAGGGGGACGCTGACCCAATAGGATCACCCTATTTCCAATCCAGGCAAGCCCTATTGAGCCCAGCCTGTGAATATAAACCCATTTCTACCACTGATGCCTGTCTGAAGGGGTAGATTTCATATATTCAAAACTTCCTCTGATGTTCAAGTCATTACTATCAGGAGAAAAGCCTACTTACCTGGAGTTGGAAGAATGAGTATCAAGATGTGTCTTTGACTTCAAATATCCAACAACCTAATTGGGAATGTGTAGCATGCAGATGAAAAGATAATTAACAATGCTGGTAGTGTCTAATGGTGGAAAGTCACTCAGCCTAAAGCTATAGAAATCTAGAAGCTGGGTGGCTCTGCAAAGCTTGGAGGAGTAGGCTGACTTTGCAGGCCAGGCAGGCTGCAGGCAATCACAGAAAGAAATGCAAATGGAGAATGTGGGAAATCACAAGGCAAGTTTGGGGGCCAATAAATATAACTGTCTCCCTTCTGGTAAGAGTATAGCATGGTTGGACTTAGAACAAATCTGAATGGTACACGTGATGCCCCTCCTCAATTCCATATCCCAGGGAGACATGGCCAATACATCACGGCACTGAGGCTTGATGTGGCCTTAGAATCTTCCACACTGTGCTCCAGGTAGCCACCAATACTCGAGTGACACTCCTGATGAAAATCATTGCTTTCCCTGGGAGAAAATGAAGTAAGCTGGCAAGTAACTCTGGGGCTGAATGTGTCCAGGTTGGGAAGCAAGGGAAGTTCATGTTGCTCTATCTCATTCCTGGAGTCAGAGGAATACCGATCTTGTACTGTAGTAGGCGGATACCCTTGCACCATCAAAGGCACTGTGGCTTCATTGCCCTTGACTACCCTGGAAGTGGCCCTGGGCTTTGAATCTTTCCCATTCTTCCAAAGGATCCCTGTAGTAGCTCATCCCCAAAGGTGACAGTTGCAATGCCTTTCCTTCCTGTGCACACATGTCACTTCCCTATTGAGGTGGCCTCTTTGAACCTGAGCTGCTCTGTGACTGCTCCATCATTGAAATATGGCAGCAGGGACACTATGCCAGTGTGTTTCTCACCTTTAACAAGATTAGCAGTTTCTTCCTCTCTTTTGGGAGCGCTGAGCTGCCATGCAAAAATCTGGTGACCTGGCTAAACAGACCAGATGGAGAGACCCAATGGAAAGGAAGAGGCCCTGTGACCACAGGGAGAAAAAGAGAGAGAGAGAGAGACAGAGAGTCTTGGCCACACAACAAAGTAAGCCTGCTATACTCAGCCTTCCTGCTCCTCCTTGCTTAGCCTTTGACCTGAGAGCAAAGTCTTCCTGGACCCTCTGGACCAGTCCAGACACAAGTTGGATCCTGTCGAGGGACTTAAGTCAATGCCACATGAAGCAGAAAACTGCTTAGCCAAATATTGCCCAGATTCCTGGCCCAAAGAATCACGAGCAATACATTGACTCTTCTCTTAACCCACTAAGTTTGGGGTGGATTGTACTGTGGCGTGGCTAACCCCGTTGTCTGTGTACATGCCCCGCCCACTCCACTTGACTGCAAGTACTTCTCTGGGCTCTGTGTTCTTATGCTGATCCCTGCAAGTCCCCAGGGCCTTCCCACATCCAGGACAGGCTGGGAACCTGCATTCTGAACCAAGACACCACACTTCTGATCACCCACAGCCTTGGTCTCGGCTCACTGCCAACTTTTCTCCTTTGAGTTGACATGTACAATTTCTCAAGAACCCAAGTTAATTACTGACTTCAAGACACAAATTTTCCATGGGTTGTCTATTTGTTATTCTATTTTTAAGAGATACAAAGGGCAAAGATCTCCTCCTTCTGAGGCTGGTGCCCTTGAGACTTGCAGCCAGTGCTTGGGCTGGGGACTGGAGAGAGCACTGGTTTAATCCACCAAGAAAAGCCTGCAAGGCTACTGTGGATGCCCCCATGCTGCCTCAGCCACGGGGTACACCGAGAATGTGCCTGGCTGATGAAACTTGGGGTCGCCCTAAGCTCACAGGGGTCAACCATCTTGTTTTACATGAGAGCCCTGAGACTTGTACATAGGATTCAGATTCAAAGAGGAATTGGTGAGGTCTGCAGTCAGACACCCTCAGATAAGTCACAGATAAGAAGTGACCTGGGTCCTCTACCTCCCTGTGAGGAGGGGCATGGAGGTGGAGAGCTCTTAGGAAAGCTTCATGAAAACTTCACCCTAGGCTCCCTGCATATACTGTGGTTTGTGTGTGTCTTTTAGGGTCCCCTCGGTGTAGGGCAGGTAGACACAATTAAGCACAGGTTTGCTTCTGCTCTGGGGTCTGGCTGTGGTTTGACTTGGGGAGTGTCCTCATTGGGAGATGCTGTAGAGTTTTAAGACATGAAAGCTAATGGGAGGTCCTTAGGTCCCTGGGGGCATGACCTCAGTGGGGATTATAGGACCCCATTCTTTCTATCTCTACACTATGGCTTGATATGTGACTATTTGCTTTGATGTGAACCTTGCCATTGCCATTTGGCATACTTGCCAGAGGCCCAAACCAATTGGGCCACTCCATCTTGGAACTGAACCTCCAAAAACATAAGTAAACCATTTCTTTTTATTAAGTTAGTTGCCTTGGGTATTTTGTTGTAGTAATGCAAAACTGACTAATACAGTTCTCTATGCAAAATCTCATTGAAAACCTCACTCCAGGAAAAATGGATCCTCTACTCTATTTTAAGCCCTCCTTTCTATCCTCTAGCGCACGCACACACACACACTCACAAACACACACACGCACAGTAGCTCAGATTATAGTACATTTTCTGGTTTAGTGGTATGCATGTGTACCCTCTGCTCTTTAATTAGGTTGGATTGCATATTCTAGTGCAAAGCCACAAGAGATAAGCTTTTCTGGTTTTGTTTTAGCAAAAGGGCAGCCCAGATTCTCCTACCAAGATCCATTCACTGATGAGCATCCTGCATGGATGGACCTGGCATCTGGACAAGCCTTGAGAGTTCTGACCCTGGCCTGAATACTAAGACTTGGAGGCATCTCAAAGACACTCAGCAGATCAAAAGCACTCCTCAAATCTCATTTATTCTCAGATGGTATCACTGGAACTTGTGGAAATTTGCACTTTTTAAAAAATTACAAATGACAACTTGCTGCATGCCAAATGCTATACTAGGTGCTTTGCACATGGGTCCCCACAATGACCTGATAGGGTGGGGCTCTACTCAATTCTTTAAGGATGAGGAAGTTGAGGCTCGAAGAGGTTTAGAACAGGAGTTGAAAGGAGAAGACTAAAGCTGGGGACTTTTCTTAATGATTTATAAAAACAGCATGAGATTAGGCCTGGGCTATGGGTGACCCTAAACTGACCCTGACCCGATACAGGGTCATAAGTCCAGATTCAGGTCCATGGTGTTGCACAATTCTAGCAGACGTGTGATGTAGACTTGGTGAGTCCTACTCCCCTGAATCGATCAGGGCACATGCTGTACAAACTTTACCAACAAATAATGAATGATCTTTGGAGACGGCCTTTCCTCTTATGTCAAAACAGAAGCCACAATTTTGCTTTAAAAATAGCTTTGGGGGTTCTAGAAGCCAGATGGAAAAGAATAGTATAAACCAAACCCAGAAGACAGCAAAAGTAAAACAAACGCCCAGGCTCCTGCCATGTGGCCCCACCCCAGGGACACCAGTTTCCCATGGGCATTTATGGTTGGGAGCAGATGCCATAAGTGAGGGGTATGCAGTGACCATAGTTGTCCCCCTACCATCTACTCCCATGATATACAATTTGAATTTATAATTGTGGGTGAGTCATATCTGTGATCAGAGTGGAGCAGGGATGGGCCACCAGGGGCTAGGGATTTAGATAAAAAGGTTGCAAAAGATAGAGTGGAAAATGCCAGACCAAAATTGAAGAGACTGAGATCCATCAGTCCACTCTGCATGGGCATGGCCTTTCCTGCCACCCTTAGTCTGGTATTGTTGCATCCCTTTGAGAATGAAGGCCTCCGTGAGCTGCTGTTACTACTGCAGAGGAGATGAGGCAGCTCCCAGATATGCAGGAACAGAAAAAGGAATCGATCCTGTTTCAAGACTCTTGTAAAAAATGAACAACTCTGTGATGTTTGGGCTTCTGGGACTAAATGTGACATTTCCAGTAGTCTACAGCTCGGTGTGAATCTGTCTTCCGTGTTTCTGCAGAGGGTGTGTTCATTTGCTCGGCTGCCTTAACAAAAACACCACAGATTGGATGGTTTGAACAACAGGGAAAATATTTATTCGCTCTCAGTTCTGGAGGCTGGAAGTGCAAGATCAAGGTGCTGGGCTTTGCTTCTATGTACAGATGCATGCTTGGAAAAATAGAGGTGTTTAGTGACTCTTCCTTTTGGGCCAGGGCTCCATCCTTCTTGTCTCATTTAACCTGAATTTCCTTCTTAAAGGCATAATCTTCCAGAACAGTCAGACTGGGTGTTAGTGAGTTAGCACATGAAGTTTGCAGGGGCCAGGGCACCATTTAGTTCCTAACAGAGGGTAAAGATCTGGGAAGGAAATGATGGGACCACTTTGCTTTTAAATAAGTCTGCTTTCTACCCAAGAAAGGAGGCTGCTCCCCACCCTCCACATGCCTAAGTGCTAAACAGACTTCTCTGCTTTCCTATACTTCCCAGCCACCCCTTCAAACCCCGCCGGTAGCTGTCCCTCTCCTTGGAATCCAATCCCACTTTCTCCCACATGCCACCAGGTTAAATCCTGTCTCCACACTGTTAAACCGGTTCCTTACTTACAAACTGAGGTCATTTTGGAACATGTTACCCTTTGTGCTGACTATAAGAAAGCTCAAAGTCAAAAATGCATCTAACCACCAGCAATGTATATATGACCACATGGCAAACATCTTAACCACCCCTTTCATTCATCTGTTCTTTCATGCCACAAATATGTATTAATACCTACTACATGCAGTCATCAATCCGGTTGTGTGGGATCAGTGAACAAAACCAGCAGAAATCCTACATTGTCTCTATCTCGTTCTTACTATTCATATTTTCCCTATGCCCTGATTTCTTCTTTTTTTAAAAAAAAAAAATTATCTTTCTGTGTCTATTTCAATCACATTGTACTCACAAATATTTCCAAATTTATGCTTTATAAATCTATAATCTTATTAAACACCATATTTTTCTAAGAGTTTAATTGGTCTTTAACAATAAATAGGTAGGGCGATTGCGGGGAATAAATGAGGTGATATGTATAAAGCAAAAAACACATGGTAGGTGCTCAATACAAGGTAGTTTTCCATCTTCCTAAAGCCCAGATATTCTTTAAGATCAACTACAAATCCCATCTCTCTGCAGAAGTCTTTAATGGTGCCAGAAAATGCAAGGATTTCCTCCTATCAGTCTTCTCTTAGTACATATTCATCCACCAAAGTTGGAAACCTTGTAGTGTTCTTTTACCTTGTAGTATTATTCTCTAATTCTTACTAGTGTACAAATCAGGCTTCTTTGGGGGCAGACAGTAAACTCTGGGAGGGAATGTAGCACATACCTACCGTGTATTCTCAATTCACACAATACAATCTAGGTTATGCAAGAGAATGTGCAAATATTCTTCCTCTCCTTTGCGCTCACTATTTTAATTTTAAAATCTGACCCTCTTAACAAAACAATACATGGTTCCTTAACTAGGGTAAGGAAAGTTCTCCTGATTTTCATTGCTAAAATACATCCATCATTTACCATGGGAAAAAAAGCAAGGATACTTCAAACAAAAGAAACATTTCACATAATTAAGAGTAAAGGGAAGAATATTACAATATTTTCTATAATAGGAAAAATCTGCATTCAAAGCACTTGAGAAAAAGAGGACTAGTTCAATCACGGGTGGGGTACCCTCTGGATGGAGTATTACATATTCATTTTTTTTTTAAGAAACACATTTTAAAGTCTCCTTAGTGAAATTGGAATATGCACACAACGTACCGTTATGTTGGTATGATCCCAATTGTGTTAGCATTCTATTTACATATATACATACACACGGGAAAAAATTGAGAAGAAATGTCTTAGAAATGAACAGCATCTATGGGTGTAAAATTATTAATGAAAATCGACTTCATTTTTATATAGCTATTTCTTCTATAATCAGAAAAAAAGAACACATATTGTGTTGACAACTGAAGTCCAAGAATGACTTTGAGGCATCCCTTTGGGGACAGGCACTATGTTGGGGACCATGAGTATTACCAGTCATCTTGTGTGGGGTGTGGCTCTTACCCCTGCTCCTTTAAGTCATAAGGGCTGCATTTCCTTTAAAGCACCCTGTTATTCAGGCTTTCCACAAAATCCAATGGACGCTCTTCGCAATTAGGGCAAAAGCTGCTCTGGAAGCAAAAAACTGAGTCCCTTGTCCTTTCCACTTGGGGAGGAGAAAACCCGTTGTTGTTCCACGTCGGGTGGGGCTGAGAAGGCCAGCTGGCGGCCAGTGGTCACTTCCAAAAGAAAACAGGGAGGCTCCACAGAATCCAATACTGCAAGGGCACAGGCCATCCTTCCCTGCTTCCTCTCCCGGGTCCCAGCAGGCTGGGAATGGAATTCATGGCCCCTCTGCAACATCCCGCCTGCATCCTCCAAGCCAGCGTCCATGTGGGTATTTTTAACAAGGCATAAAACTTGCAATTCTATTAAAAACACATGTCTCTTGTTTCAAAGCATGGTTAGCAACAGACACGGATTTTCAGTAAACACACCATCCACCAGGGGAACACACTCATTCAACTCCAAGTCTCAAATTCAGAGGATTATATTTTTATAGAAGAAACACGGGCTCTTCTGGGCTGGAATAAGTATCGAGAATTTCTCAGGCTTTCTTTCTCTTTGACTTCTAGAGAAGATCATTCAACCTGCTTGGAAACACTTTTTGACCGTTTCTCAGGGGGAACAGGGAAGAGCATTAGGGCAGAATTTTAGAAGTGAGATGGGATGAGGAGGAGGAGGCAAAGTGGACTCCCAGAGTTGGAGACTGACCTCTTAGATCTCCAAACAGCCAATTGTTGTCCAAGGGGAAGTTCCTCTCTGTGCAAGGGTCCCATGAGAAGTCCCTAACCAGGTATGGGTCTTATTTAGGACTTTTCAAAAAGGAGAAGATTTGGGGACAGCTGAAGTTGCTTGTCTGAGCCTTGGTTTTGCCATCTGTACAATGGGGAAAGGCAACAATGCCCCTAAAATGGAGCTGCTTAACGATTGTAGGAGACAAAAAAAAGTGCTCCCAGAGGACTTGGCACCAAAGCCCCATAACTCCCACCTCTTCTCTATCCCAGTAACGCCGCTAGAAAGCTCTCAAGAAAGTAAAAATGAAGAACAACTAAGGCAAGGCTAGGGGTGGGGTGGAGATAGAAAATCAACCAATGATAAACTGAGAATTGACTCTAGGTTGAGCTGGCGCTTCTGTAGGCACACAGGCCCTGTGGCTGCCAGGAAGCCAGTTCCATGCGCGCCAATTACCAAGTATCTAAATGCTTCCCCTCAAATCCTGATGCTTGGGGTGGAGGAGAGAGCAGGGAGGGAACCTCCAGATTTGATATTTTAAACTGCAGGAAAGGAAACAGAGAGCTTTATTTATCTGGGCTCCCCAGCTTGCTAATTAACTTACGGACTGGAAACTATTCTCGTGTGTCGGCGCCTGCACATCTTCTCATTATTAGAAAAACATCTGCTCATCATCCCCATGGTTTCTGAATGCAAGAGAGGACGAGAGTTATGTTCCCAGATGCAAATGTGTGACATCAAAGCTGCTCCGGGCACTGGCAGCCCTGTGCAGAGTGTGGGCTTTGGGAAGTTAGAATGCGTATTGGATTTTCTAAATAAAACAGGAAGCCATCAGGTCTGGGTCTGCAGAAGGGATTGTAAGTAGAGACACCTGTGTGTATGGCTAGAGGTCAGCTGTTGAAGAGGTCAGGGGAAAGACTTATTCAGGCTTCCACTTCACCCCTTTTCCTTGTGAAACCTAGGTTGCTGGATAAATGTGGTGGATCCATTATGTGCTCAATCCCTGGAGACTGGGACTCAGGTCTCTTAACATGCAGGCCTGTCCCCCGCTAGGACACAGCCAGAGGCAGCCTCTATAAAACCCGGCAACTGTGTCCCAGGGACAAAGGGATTGGGAACCTGTAGCAAGGTAGCACCCCTGGGAGATGGGAGTCGAAGCTCAGAGCACTCCTGGTTCTTCAGGAAGATTCCCCCCCACCCCCTTTCCCCACAAAGTCTAAGGTGACCAGCTTGCCTAAAGAATTTATTGGGATGTGGGACTTCCAATGCTAAAACAAGGCCAGTCTTGGCCAACTTACAATACCCCCCACTTCCCTTCTTCTCTCTGGTCAGAAAATGTCCATCCCTCAATGGACAAAACATGTAGAAGAGCTTACACATTTTGCCTCAGTCTGTAAAATGGAAAGATGCAAAACTACCTTCCTGGGAATAACAGCAGGGCCTTGCAGGGCGTGTGCCTCCCAGGCCCGAGCAAAGTGCACAAAGGGATAAGGCAGGGGCCACCTAACTGAAAGGACTGGCAGCACGAGACTGGGGGGAGGGAGCAGAGACATAGGAAGGGAAAAGGGTTGTGGGATAAAGCACAGTCCTCACAGTTTACACCTAGAACCATCCCTCCACTCACATGTCCTTCATGCTCATCCTCCTCCAACTGGTCTACCAGCCCTCGCCTATGCAAACTCCCTCCAAGGCCTCACCTCTCCCTCTGTCCCCCATCTCCTGAAAGGCCCCACCATGCACTGCTGGCCTCAGTCCACAAGCAGGTATGGCCTTTGTTTTCTTACTCTGCTGCTCCCTCTGGGCCCAACTCCCCTTCTCATAGCACGGAGTCCTCCTCTTGCTCTTTCTCACATCTTGCCTCCTCACATCTGTGCCCATGGCCTCTGCCCAGCTGTCCCAGGACAAATCACTTCTCCACTGCAGTGGACTCTTCTTTGTCTGTCCCACCCACGCCATCCTGCACTCAGAAACCAAAGGGTGGTCTTTCTATCATGTGGAGCTGATCCTTAAAATCCTTCAGTAGCTCCCCAAGCTCTGGGACCACAAACATCTCCTCTTACCCACAGGGGATTCATTCCAAGATTCCCGGTGGATGCTTAAGACTATGAAGGTACTGAACTCTCTCTCTCTCTCTCTCTCTCTCTCTCTCTCTCTCTCTCTCTCTCTCTGTCTCTCGTGTGTGTATGTGCAGGTGTGTACTGTTTTTTTCTCTATACCAATATACCTATGATAAAGTTTAATTTATAAATTAGTTTTTATAGTGAGAGATCAACATATAACTAATATTAAGATAAAACAAGTAAAATACACTAATAAAAGCTATGTGAATGTGATCTCTCTTTCCCTCAAGATGTCTTTTACTGTGTTCACTCATTTGAATTGCTGGCGTCACTACTCTTAGAACACAAGTAAGCAAGCAATACTGCAACATTGGATCTGGTCACACAACCAACAGGGGACTGACGGGCAGGTGGTGTAAACTGCGTGGGTACACTGGACAACCAGATGATTCACGTCCTGGGTGGGAAACAACAGACAGCATGAGATTTTGTCCTGCTTCTCAGAATGATGTGCAATTTAAAACTCATGCATTGTTTATTTCTGGAATTTTCCATTTAATATTTTCCCACTGCAGGTGACTGAAGGTAATGAACAACAAAACACAAAAGCACAGATGAGGGGGGATTACTGCCATTGGACACCTTAGTGTTATCACTCAGTTTCCTTTCTAATCAGGCACTCCTAAGACATCCAGGCTGCCTTCTGCCCCCTCAATTTCAGCCATCATGAACTTTGTGTGGTTTCCTAGACACTCTGCTTCACACCTCTCTGCCTTCAAAACTCAGATCAAAAAGTGCTTCCTCTGGGATGTGATCCCCTAGCCTGCCCCACATCCACTTTCTTTAGATGGTTCTGTATTCCTCTCCTATACTCTACCACTGCACTTACCATGTGAAAGACAAGGGTTGTGTACATATCTTTCTACTCCACCAAAACACAAATTCATTGAAGGATTACCTCACTTCCTATCACTAATGACAGCTCAGTGCTTGGAGCACATTACAAATATCTGTGGAATGAGTCAATGAAAACCAGCAGCCTTGTGTGCAATAAACAACATCAAACCCCAAAGCACATCAATGATCAGGAGTGTTCTTCACTGCTGAGAGAAAGGAAACACCACAAGCAAAGGCAAACCCTTTTTGACCTCCAGCCCTGCCACAAACCACAGTAAGATGACAAACCTCTGAAGGTGCACCCACACAGGACTGCAGGTACTTCTTGTGTCACCCTGAGGCAGCTGCTTGACTTCCCCAGCCTTGGTTTCCTCATCTATAATATGGGGAACATGATCCACATCATAAGTTGTGAGGAGCACATGCAGTTATGTGTGGAAAGCTGTTAGCCCTTAGTGGACACTCGGTGCTGCTTCTCTCTCTCTTTCTTCCAGTGTTACCAAAACAGAGTCACAGCCTAATAAAACCTGTGTCCACAACTGACATCAGCACCTCCCGCCTGGTGAGAGGTGATGTAAAGGAATAAGGAAGGAGGCGAAGACTTGCATCCTGGGCTAAGGCCCTGGAGGCACAAGGCCACTACCCAGAGCATCCTGCCAGCATCAAGTCCCCAGGCTCCTTGACTTGGAACAGGGATCTCACAGGCCTCTCTATACTCAAGGGGGCAGCTGCAGAGGTTTCATGCCAATGTGTCCCTGCCCCAGCCTCCTGGTTCAGTGCTAGAGGGCTACATCGGAAGCAGAGCAAGCAATAGGCTCTTTCCTCTTGCAAAATCACCACTTTCTGCAGAGACATGGAAGAAAGCCTAAAGAGAATGTGAGGAGCTGCCTAGCTGAGGTTATCTCCTGGGGCAAGATTCCAGGTGACTTTTCATTTTCCTTCTATTCTTATTTCTAAGCTTCCTACTGTGAACTGCTTCTACTTACTGCCTGACAACACTTAGAATGCCTGGGTCATACTTCATGAAGGACCAGACTCCTTGACCCCTCACAGACTGGGAGCAGGTCTTGGCTACAGCCAAGTCTGGTTCTGGAATCTCTATGCAAGAAAGTAGGAACTCTGTGGCCTGAGAGTCAAGGATGCATCGACGACACAGAACCCTCGTGGGCCACCAAGAAAATCACAGAGCCTTCAAAAGGTGAGCTGAACACTCTGTCCCTAGCATAGGATGGGCTCATTCAGGTTCTTTTAGTTGTCCCTGTTGGCCAGTGCTTATGGGTAAAGGTACCTAGAACTAGGAACAGCAGTGAACAGAAAGGGTGAGGGGCACAGAAAATTCTTCATATGGCTATAGGATAGGCTTCTCATGAATTTATGTATTGCTGATAGAAAGCAGTAAGGATACCACTGCAAGTTGCCTAAGCCCCTCGAATATCTCCTGAAAGAAATGTTATAAGTTCCTCCCCTGGTCCCCCACTTCCTGTACCTAGGCCTCCTTCCTTTCTTCATGAATCCATTCATTTATCAGTCACTCACTGAGCCCCTCTAAGAGGCAGCACTGCATCCCTGGGTGGTGATTCACCAAGACCACCTCCCACAATCTCCATCCTGTTATGGTTTGGATGTGAGGTGTCCCCTAAGCTCATGTGTGAGATGGTGTAAGAAGGTTCAGAGGAAAAATGAATGGACTGTAAGGGTCTTAACCCAATCTGTGATTTAATCCCCCGATAGGGATTAACTGAGTGGGAACTAACGTGGTAGGGTGTGGCTGGAGGAGGTAGGGATTGGGGCTTAGCTTTGGGTATATATTTGTCTGGAGAGTGGACTCTCTCTCTGCTTTCTGATCAAGATGTAAGCTGCTTCTCTCTGCCACACTTTTCGGCCATGATGTCCTGCCTCACCTTGAGCCCGAGGAATGGACTGAGACCTCTGAAACTATGACTCTTCAAATAACTTTTTCTCCTCTACAATTTTTCTGGTTAGGTCTTTTAGTCACCGCAGTGAAAAAGCTGACTAAAACACTTCCCCCTTAAGGAATAAGATTTAAGACTTGAAATCTCCAGGATAAATGGTTGGGCATTTGTTTTGCTCAGTGGGTGTACAAGCTGAGGACAGAAACTGGAATGCTGGGTTTTTTCTTTTCTTTCTTTCTTTCTTTCTTAGAGGCTGTAGGAATGAAAAGAAGGATGGGGGAGATAGGACAGCTGGTGGGAGTGAAGAACTTTGGAGAAGAGAATTAAAAGATGCGTAAGGTAGAATTTTAAAGATGTTATGCTCCTCTGCCTCCCCCATTGAACCTTCCATAGAATACACAGCCGTCACCAAACGCTTTTGAGGTTGGCCTGGGCAGGACACAAGGAAGAGCTATTTCTGTACTCAAGATGAGGAGGAGGAGGGGAAAACAAGGGCTGGCCAAGGAGGCCCAGTCAGACCTTTATTACACCCAAATATAAAGTGGCTGTCCCTGCCCTCAGAGCTCACGGGAAACCCTGAAAATAAATAAGCACCTAAGGGAGTATATGCCAAGAAGCAAGTCAGAAGGAGCCTTGGGCACAAAATAGAAGAAACACAGGAAAAACAAAACAAAACAACAACAACAAAAAAACAACTCAGTCACCAAGATAACCAATATCTTAAATCAGCCTTTTACTAAATCAAAGTAAATGCAAAAATGCATGATGAGCAAAATATCAACATTTTAGATAAAGACAGGTCCACGGACAGGGCTGGGATATGTGGAGGTGAGGCTGAGTCATTCAACTGTAGGGTGAGAGCGGGTCTGTATTTTAATAGATATCTATATTAGGTTCCATGTAGATTTGTTGGCATTTACTGTGATTTTTAAAAAAATATGCCACTGAAATATCATTAACCTTGATGGGTTTTGTGACTATGGGCCTTCAAATAACTTTTGAAGTTATTTAACCCGAGTTTTTGTGACTAGTTCTCCTCTTCCCAGCCCAGCCCTGATGGAGCACCTAGGACTGGAGGAGGTAGGAACAGAGGACCAACTTAGCCTCAGAGGCTGGAAAAGGCTTCTCTGAGGACCCAGCAACATTCAAGGTAGATTCTGAAGAATAAATATAATCTAACACATGCAAAAATAAATACAACAGTGCATAAATAAATATATACATAGATGTCATCTGGGCCAAGGGCACAGCCAATGCAGGGGTGGGGAGAACATGACACACTCAGGAAAGAATCACCTACAGAGTGTAAATGGAGCACCCAGTATCATTTCAACTCCAAGGTTTCCTTCCTTACAAGTGATGTAGTAGGAGGACCCAGGTGACCACTGAGTCACTCAGCATTTCCCGGAGCACCTCCTACATACCAGTTAGCATGGATTCAAAAACATGAGCTAATGCCCCCTAAGAATGCATGTCAGGCCCAGATACCCCATGGCTGAAGACAGCCCTACAGTCATTTCTGGCTTTTAACATTCTATGAGTATTGTTGTCTTTGACATTTCAAAGCCACTCACTATCATTGCAAAAGCACTTTAGTTAGGAGTTGCCCACATTATTATCATTTTCTCTAAAAACTATATTTAATCCTGTGCAGTTTTGTAGGGATGATTCATTTCCAAAGAGCTCTAAGAGAGAAAATGCCATTTGCACCTCTCCTAAGCATGGGCAGCAGGCTGGGTTAAGATCTCCCCCACCTCATTGTCCAGGTGAGGCATCTGAAACTTGGTGTTTAAATGACTTCCTTAAAGTTAAGGACAGAACTGGAACTAGACTCCAAATCTCCAAACTCTGGGCCAGAAATCCACTGCCCCTCCATTGATATGTGGATGGGAAATGAACAAGTGAACCGGAGAGCAGATCTCCTCCAGTGCCATGTAAACTTTGATAAGAAAGCAACTCGGACTTCAAGCTGATCCTCAGAGGCTCTGAATGCACACAGACACTGAGCATCATTCTGAGCAACCTCGTGGGGGTTCTAGGAGAAGGCCCAGCCCCAAATCTTCATTAGTAAAGGAGATAGAAAAGAGTTTTGCTGATCTTCGCCGCCCCCAACACCACCTGCAGGCCTGAGCAGGCAGAGGGCCCAAAAGCCTCTATCTGATCACTAGCTGCACAGCAGCCACCCCCCCTCCCCCGCCCCGCTGCATTCTCTCCGCCAGGGATTTCACTTTGCACACCAAGGGCCTTGCCAAATCCAAAAGCTGGCTCTTCCCACCCTGAAGTTGTTAAACAAACAAGGCACCAAACCTACGCCAAGCAGTGGCCATCTGGACAGCAGCGTTCACAGCTGGAAGGGAAAGCTGTTCCACCCACAGCCTCAGGGAGTCGCTGACTCTCCAGGGCCTGGATGGCAGGGTGTCCTCCTGAAAGCCTGGGCAGTGGCTGGTGGCCAGCTGGATGAAAGTGCTGGATCCTGGGCAGCACCACAGATCCTCTCAGCTGCTGGCCATGGGCCTGGCTGGATCAAATGGGCCTGTTGGACTTCTGTAGACCAACTACAACACACAGGAGGCCACTGGCCTGCAGAACAGCACGGGCCCTCTACATTCTGGCTGATAGGAGTTGACCTACTAGTCTTGGGGGTAGAAAGCCCCAAGGGGCAAAGCTGAAGAAGCAGGAGTGAACGCAAGTGAATGGCAGGCAATGAGTCAGGCCAGAGCCTGGTCCTGATACTTGTGCCATCTCAGGCTCCCCTCTGCTGCTTTTTTGTTTTACATTGTCATCATCATCGTCATCATGGTCTCAACTCCATTATCACAATCACAGGTGACACTTGTTATCACCATCATTGTCGTCACAGGTGCTATTTACTGAGTGTAGTGAGCTGGATGGTGCCTCCCCCTAATTCCACATTCTAATTCCTGAAACCTGCGAATGTCACCTTATTTGGGAGAAGGGTCTCTGCAGAAGTGATGAAGTCAGGATCTTGAAAGAAGGTGCTCATCCTGGATCGTCCAAATGTTCCAGATGTGCAGAGAGACTAGGCAGAGCACACAGAGAAGAGGAGGGCAGAGGAGACTGGAGGGACACACCATCGCTGATGAATGTGTGTGGCCACCAAAGCTAGAAGAGAAAAAGAATGTCCTCCTCAGGCCCTTCAGAGACAGTGCAGTCCTGCTGACACTTTGATTTGGGGTTGTGGGCCTTCAAAACTAGGAGAAAAGAAGTGTCTATTGGTTGAAGTCACCTGGTTTATTTGTTCCAGCAGCTCCAGGAAGACGCTGAGTGCCATCCTGAGCATCCTCAGCATGTGATGAGGAGGGATATTCTGAGCATACCCAGTGTGGTCCAGGCCCAGGCAGCGTGCAGGGTTATCTAGCAACTGCATGAGTTATTTCCATTTATCAGACGAACAAACTGAAGCTGGGTGAGGAGCTGCCAGGCTTGGGATGCAGCTGGAACAGCCCTACAGGACTGTTCTCCAGTTAGATGACCATGACCACATGGACAGTGTCCTACTTCTTTGCAGCCACCTCAAGAATTTGCACATAGGACTTGAACTGATTTTTCAATCCTAAATGATATTTTTACCAGACTTATCTCTGAGGCTTAGCTTGCTCTAAAAGTCAGGGAATGACTAACTGTGGGGACCGGAGACAATGTCTCAAATGACCTGAGTGGCGTTTTTCGAGGGTTTTGCCAGCACCCAAATAGCTCTGATGGGCCTGTGGAAATTTATCTTTCTCCTTCCTAAGGAAGGACTTTGAAGCCAAGACCCCCACCCAGAGATGCCTTGGCATTGACTATCAGAGCAGAAAAATAGCACCGTACATTGGCCTCTTTTTGAACAGAGATTATGATAAATTGGGCTTACAAGGATAGCATCATAACCTTCTAGAAGTCTCTCTGACCCAGAAAGCAGTGCACCAGAGAAGATTCCTGAAACTTTTCTGGCAACAGAGGAGAATCTTTGTCAGTGTTGGACCCAGTCAGGAATCTAAAGATATAATCAATCAAGACAGGGCTCAGCAGAATCTAGTCAGTGTGTGTATGGTGGAGGGGGCAGGAGGAGCAGTCATAGGAATTAAATTTAACACACACACACACACATTTTTGAAACAGGGTCTTGTTATGTTGCCTAGGCTACTATCAAATTTGCAGTCTTCCTGCCTCAGTCTCCCAAGTAGCTGGGATTATAGGTATACGCACTGTATCCAGCTAACACCAATATTTTAACTTGCCTTATTAGATGGCCCACGTATACATGAAGGGCTGGCTGGCTGGACCTATAGTTTCACTTGCTCTACAAAACACCTTATGGCCAGATGTGGCTTCATCTGGAAATAGAGTCTGGACTAGTCTATCCTGATACCAGGTCATTCAGCTCCCAGGTCCTGCTGGTCCCCAAATACACAGCAACATTCTTGTGATACTTTCTTTGATGCTGCTGCTGCTTAGGTAACTAAAAATGCTAATTACTCCCAGGGATATCTGTAAACTCAACACAAGGCAAAGCACTGAAGGAATAGTTCCTCCCTATTGGGACCCGGCTAACTACCCCCTGCTTAAAGAAACCCAATTTTCTCAAGCAGAGCAAATATTAAATCAACACTGCCATATATTCATTCAATCTTGATTGAGGAAAAAAGAAAGAGAAGCTCCCTGGGAGGTAATCAACACCTTGAAGTGGTTTTCCACAGCTTTCCAGAGTGAGGAGACAGCTGGGCCATCCCCCTCGGCACCCAAGCTGTGTGTCGGCACTGCTGTAGCCAGCTCCTACCCAGGGTCCCCTGGGAGCTGGGAGGGGAAGTGGGAAAGAGGCTCAGAAGATGACTCTTTGGGACATTGCCACAGGGGCAGTAAGGAGTGTGGTGCCTAAGGTGCTGGGGTGCTCTAAGTGGACACTCAGTGGGAGCCAATACAATGGGAAAGGGGCCTGCTTATCTCTTTTTCAACTCCCTGGAAGATGCATTTAGTCCCACCAGGGCCTTTGCTTACTCACATGCACAGATCCTGTCTGCAACTCCCTAATCCAAAAGCTTTCCCTACTGGGTTTTGTAAGGCATGTGATAGCAAAGCTTTGCCTGATCTGAGCTGCCAAGGCCATTTGCAGTCCTTATTCATCCTGCTCTTGTAATAGTCGGACATTGGGCTGCTGAAATTTTAATTCATTAGATGACAGGTGCTACTCCGGACCCCTTAGGAAGTACTGAGTGACCTTCTTAAATATTGCCAAAAAGATGAGTTCTAGACACATCTGGTTCCAAGGATTTCCAATAAGGAATTGTGATATATAACGCTCAAGGTTAGATGTCACGTTGTGAACTGAACTGTGCCCCCTCCATTCATATGTTGAAGCCCCAACCCCATTTGACTACAATAAAATGCAGCATTTAAAGAAGTGATTGGGATCAAATGAAGTCAACAAGATGGTGAGAAGGAGGTGGCTGATCCCATAGAACTGGTGTCCTTGTGAAAAGAGGAAGAGACACTGGGCTCGCTCTCTTTCTCTGTCACGTGAGGACACAGGGAGCAGGCACTACACAAGAGGGCTTTCTCTAGAACCTGATCATGCTGGCACCACCACCTCAGAATTCAAGCCTCCAGAACTGTGAGAAAACACCTTTCTGTTGTTTAAGCCACCGGGCAGTTTGAGCTGACAAATACAGATTCTGATAACAAGAAGTAGGGTACTGCTGTATCAAATAGCTAAAAACATGGGAGTGGGTAATGGGCAGAGGCTTGAAAAGTTTTAAGGTGCATGCTGGAAAAGGCTTGATTGCCATAAAAAAGAAGGTTAGTGATAAATATGGATGTTAAAGATGATTCTAGTGAAATCTCAGATAGAAACGAGGAATATAGGGAAGGCAATCCTCATCAGAAAGAAGTTGGCTGATCTGCATTTTGTCATGGGTAGCCTGAGCAGGCTGATACACGCTCCTGTGTTTTTCTGCCAGACTTGGGCCATCACCAACTGGGAGCTTTTACTGATTAATGTGATCTTGCTGGGAACACCCCTTCCTTGAAACTTGGTGACTTACTTTGAACTCATGAATGAACTTCTTTTGCATTATGTAAATGTATCTTTTTTTTTTTTTTTTTTTGGTAGTGGTGCTGATGGATTGATCCCAGAGGTGTTTAGCTACTTAGGGTCTTGCTAAGTTGCTGAGGCTGAATTTGAACTTGTAATCCTCCTGCCTCCACCTTCCAAGCAGCTGGAAGTATGGGTATGTACCACACACCTGGCACAAATGTATCACTTTATGTCCTACCCCAGATTAATAAAATTCCCTCTGGTATCTAATATCCGTTCTGGGTCCCTTCTAGCACCATTGCACCAACTCCACAACTCTGTGTGTATTGCAGGTGTGCAAAGATTCTGGGGGTTTAGGCCCTTGTCACACTTATTCCAGAACCCTGCAACTACAGGTGTGAGAAAACTAGAAAAGTCTAGAAACAATAGGAAAATTGAATGACACAGATTATAAAGCCAATATATGAACATTGTTAGTTTTAATATTATAAAAAATAACAGTTTGAAAAATGTAATGGAAAACAAATATTCCTATTTGCCATAGAAATTTAAAATACTTACAGCTTTGCTAATATCAATATATCAAAATTTCCAACACACCAGTATTCAATAAGAAATACAGATTTATATATACAAATACATATTGACAGCCAATAAGAAACATGCATGAAGAAGAAGACTTTAGAACTACTGATAAGAAAATATTGTTGATTTTTTGGTATAATAATGCTGTTATGATTATATTTAAGAAATAACCTGCCCAGTGTGATAGCACACACCTGTAATCCCAGTGGCTCATGATGTGGAGGTCAAGACAGGAGGATGGCAAGTTTGAGGCCAGCCTCAGCAATTAAATGAGACCCTGACTTAAAATAAAAAATAAAAAGGGCTATGGATGAAGCTCAGTGGTAGAGTACCCCTGGGTTCAATCACCAGTATAAAAAAGAAAAAAAAAATGGAAGGAAGGAAGGAAGGATGGATCTTTATCGTTTCTACATAGTGAAACATTTACAGATGAAACAATAAGATGGATGTCTGGGGTTTGTTTGAGAACTGTATGAGAGGGAGCATGTAGGGTACAGATGAGAGAAACATGGCCAGAAACTGATGACGTAGGGGCTGTTTGAAGGATATAGCAAGGTTCATTTTACTTTCCTACCTTTGTGTATGTTCTCAATTCTCTATATTAGAAAGTTTTAAAAATTCTACTTAGGAACCAGAAAAAATTTTAAATTAAGAGAAAGGTCTAACTTGTTTTTAGATTAAAAGGTTCAGTGATTTTTTTCCCCTCTCCAAATTAATCCATAAATTCAACGTGAGCCCAATTAAAATGCCAGCAAGGCGTACTTTTAGAAAATTCCTCTGGAAAAGGAAACACATAATGGCCAGGAAAATTATGAAAGAAAAGGAGGTTGTGGGGCATCGGGCAGAGAAAGCCTGTTCTTACAAGCATGAAAACTTATTATGAAGCTACAATAATATAAGGAAATTAGCAATGAAGAACCAATAGACAGGGCAATGGTACAAAATAAAATTCCAGAAAAAAAGTTCAAGTGCCCACTGCGTGTCGGGCCCTGTTGAAGATGCTGATTGGGCACCTAACAGAATGGACAAAGATCCTAACCCTTAAATAAGTACGCTTACAAAATCCATAAAGTGTTAAGTGTTGACAGCACGAAACAAGGCAATAAGTGTAAGGAGGGTGACATTTGAGTTGAGACCTTAGGAACAGGCCACCAAAAAGAGCATTCCAGCAAAAGTAAGGGTACCAACCGAGACCCCCAGGTTGGAAGGAGCTGTGTGCATGACAGAAAGGTGGCCACAGAGGACAGGAGAGGAATCTAGGAAGGCAGGTGAGGGCGGGACTGATGGGGACTCTGGATTTTGATCTAATTGAGATGGAAAAATCACTCAAAGGCTTTAGTCTGTAGAGCCCTGTATCTGTTACACATTTTTTAAAACAATGACTTTAGCTACTATGAAGAGAGAAGGATCGTGAAGACAAGAGAAATGCAATTCCGGTTCCCCCTGTGATACAGTTTGAATGTGTCGTCCCAAGTTCATGTGTTGGAAACTTGATCCCCAAGTTTATAGGTTGAGAGTATGTGGGATAGGAGCCTTTGGGAGGTAATTAGGATGACATGAGGTCCTGGGGGTGGGCCCCCATAATGAGATTAACAGTCTAGAAGATGAAGAGGCCTGAGTTTGCTCGCTCCTGCTCTCTCGCCATGTGGTGCCTTCTGCCACCATATTATGATGCAGTCAGAAGGCCCTTGCCAGAGGCAGATCCTCAGTCTTAGACTTCCCAGTCTCCAGACCTGTGAGAACTCAATTTATTTATTTATTTCACAAATGACCAAGTCTCAGGTATTCTGTTGTACCAATACAAAATAAACTAAGACTATCACCTGCAATGGTTCATCCAAAAGGTGATGCTGGTATCACTGAGGAGGAAGTGATTAAGTGATTATGTTGGCAAGTCTGATGTGGGCTACGGTCTTGACATAGTTGTTGGTTGGTTAGAAATAAAGAGGGGAAAAAGAAAGGAATCAAGGATAGCTCCTGGTGCTTTGGTCTGAGTAACTGGTTAGATGAGCTGGCACCATTAACGGAAGAAGATGAGCAAGAACAGGTTTGTCAGTGGGAGTAATAAACCAAAGACTCTCTATCATATCCATCCATCACTGGAGACACCTATCCGAGTACAGCTGTCAGCAGGCAGGTGCCTGCTACGTGGTGGCTGCTCTAGTAGACAGGTGGCTGCTACGTGAGGAGGAGCTTACTGTGGAAATATATATTTGACAGTCATTGGCACAGACTCATGATGAGGGTAGATTTCAGATCTCTAGGGAAAATAGAGATTGTTCAATATTGGGGTAATTGATTTTGCATTTGGTAAAAAACCCAAAACTCTTGAATTCCAAATTCAAGCTTAGAGCAAAACAACTTCTAAATGAATAAAAAACAAAGCAAACAAAAACCAAAACCTGAGCATATGTGGCAAATGGCTCTTGTACGGATCTCAATTCACGCAACCTTTCTTTAGGATAACATGGTATTTTTATTATCAAATTTAAAATGTATGTTTACTTTATTCCAGTAATCCTACTACGTGTATTAATTTATACAACAGATGCATATGCAGAAATTTCCTGGGACATAGGTACAAGGATGTCTGCCACAGATTCACTACAGCAAAAAAATGAGAGGGCAAGCAAAGTGTGCTTCAATAGGGGACTGGCTAGGTTAATGATCATATGTCCATAAGATGGACTACTTTACACATGATAGAAAATGGAAGAAACCTTTATGTGCTGATATCAAACTATCTCCAAGGCACATTGAGTGGAGAACAGCAAACAAAACCTCTTGTGCTTCGTATTCTTCTATGTAAATATGTGAGTCTGTGTACTGAGACTTTCAAGTTTGCATTTTTAATCAGTCTGCATTGTTTGAATTTTGTAATCATGTATATATTTTTCATTTGAAAATGGACCAATAAGAATGATCTGAATAATGAAATTATTAGCCATCTTTTGGGTTTTTTTAAAGCACCCTTAGAAGAAAAAAAATTTTTTGAATAATATGTATGGTTCCACGTGCTACTCCCTAACACTGTGGACACAGCACCTTAAATCTGCTTGAAAATCTTATGACCTTCTTTTCTAATTCTTGGGGTTTTGTTTTTTAATGTTCTGATCTAACTGAGATTTTGTACCTTCAGGCTCTGTTGGATGCAGCCTGTACCCAAGGCCAAGCTGTAAAGTTGCAGGGGAGCTACAGAGCTGCCAAGGAGGGGATTTAATGAGCAAAACTTAAGGGTCGAAAGCAAATTATTAGCAAACACCAGATGGCAGGGGTCAGACAGGAGATGGCCTCAAAGAGATAAAGTCAGAGCCTTGGTTGGGTCCAGAGAAAGATAAATGACTCCCACCCGATGGGGGCGGGGTGGGGAGAGTGTCCTGGGTTCACACCGCTGACTCACACACTCCTGCCCTATTGGGAGTCTTCCTACCTCGGCTTGAAAGTAAGGGGCAAGGAATGGCGGAGGGTGCAAAAGGAGTGGGGCAGCTTGTGGTGGAAATGGACTGTCTCAGCCCATGCAAAAATTCACCTGAGGGGGTTTTTAAGGTTTAGTCATCCTGAAATCCCAAAATGTCTGAACCATGCCCACATGTACATACAAACACACCTGTGCACACACAGGCACATATACACCCCAAAGACGGAGAACATGCTAGTTCTATTTAACCTTGGAGAAGGAAAAACAAGATTTAATTACATGGTTATTAAGAATTTTAAATGGGGAAGGAAGGTACCCAATTAGCCTTGATTTTCACATTTCTTTAGGCTTTATAAGTATGTGCCCTTTTAAATTACAACGTTAATAGTACCAGTTGGTACTAGCCTCACTGGTCGTAATGAAGTCTTTTTTGAATTGGAAGAAAGCGTGTACCACCAAGGCAGTTTCACCAGCTGCATCCCCCGAGATGCAGTTAGGCCCCAACTATGGACCTGGGACCTTGGAACAAACAGAGGGATTGGCATTGGCCTCACACACCCACCTGAAATGTGGCCACAGATGTGAGAGCTTCCCAAGCAAATACTAACCCCTTCATGGCCAAGTCTGTCCCAGGCCCCTGGCCAAGCTGGGTGGCTTTCCCTCCCTCCCCCTGGTGCTATAGGAAATGCAGACCATCCTCTCTGCCCTCACTCACCTCATGTAGCCCGTCCCAGTTCCTTTAAATTTCCCTCTTGGGTCTAATTTTCCAATCATATAATTATCTCTGTGGGTCTTAGGGAGAAGAAAGAATGTGGTGTTCCAAAAAAAAATTATACCCTTCTTTTGGTCCTATACTATGCATTTTCTGTCACTGGCAAAGGAGTCTAAACTGTGCTACTATAATATATTTAGTTGGAATAAACACCTCTCCAGCATTCCTTCTTTAAAATATATTATTCCCTTCTTTGGGGGAAACTAGCTCTTGTGAGATGGGGTTTTTAAATGAAGTTTCTACATTTACCAAAAGCATCACACACCCTGGGAGCAATAACGGTTGCCAAGATCAACTTGTAAATGTCTTAAAACAACATCGAATCTAACTTTTTAAAAAGGTAAACCTTTTGTTATAAAAACTAATTTCTGAAAAGATGATAGTTGTGAAAACTCTCTGCATAGCCTTTGGAATTGAATATGGCAGGAAAGGTGTTTGTGGACAGGCAGAGAAACAGAGGCACATACAGACACATATGTTTGTGTGTTACACACACATAATGTGCATATGTGTGAGAAACATGTGTATGTATATCCATGTGTACACTCTATGAAGAACAAAAGCTAATAAATAGAAGGATTCAAATTCAAGTTGAATAATTAGCTCTATGGAAAAATCTATGACATCAATAATAAATGAATAACAACTGCTGTTCACAGCCCAAGATGATGGATGTCAGCCAAGTTTTGGTTGTTATTAGAAAAGAAAATGTATTCCCTGTAAGACAACTTCCCCAAAATCAATATTGTTCTTTCTTTCTTTCTTTCTTTCTTTTCTTTGCTTTCTTTCTTTCTCTTTCTCCTCCTCCTCCTCCTCCTCTTCCTCCCTTTTTTTTTCAATCTGGGGATTGAGCCCAGGCATTCTTAATCACTGAGCTACATTCTCAACCCTTCTTTTTATTTTGTGAGTAAGTCTATTTGCTGAAGCTAGCCTTGAACTTGAGATTCTCCTGCCTCAGCCTCCCAAGTGCCTGGGATTACACGTTTGAACCACCTTACCTGGCTCTTTCTTGCTTTTATAATGTCCTGAGCTAAGTAAGACACTCTGATACCAAGCAGTGATGTTACTAAATGCACTGGTGTATCCTGAATTGACTCCTGGAACACACAAGGACATTCGCGAAATCTGAATAAAATGTGGAGTTGAGTTAGTGGAAATGTGCCATTAGGGTTTCTTCATTCTGACAAATGTACCAGGTTATATAACAGCAGGGACGGGGGATGTGGCCTGGTGGTAGGGTGACTGTCTACCATGTGTAAGGCCCTAAGGTTGATCTTCAGTACCCCCTCTACAAAAAATGGGAGAAAGAGGGCGAACCCTAATTCATAAATTTTCTGTAAATCTAAAATAATTCCAGAATCAAAAGTTCATTACAAATAAAACAGATGTTAGGTATTGATAATCCAACATTTTTAAGCCTTTAATGTTTATCACATGCTGAGGAAGGAAACAGAAGTAATTTTCCACCCAAGTGGCAGCTTGGAAACATTTAGTGGTAATCTGGCAATGGTCTCCATTCATGGAAAAAGCCAAAGTATTTGCAGATATGGTGATAATCATTTTACAGGTGTTGACCTTGAGGACAAGAAGCATGAGGGAGTCCTGAGAAGGAATTCAGATTTGGCCAATGCCCAGGACGGGTGTCAATAGTCAATCATTGTCTGTGAAGCCGGTCAGAGCAGCTCAAGCTAGACCAGTCGCTAAGGGGCATCTCTCTGAATGGCAGGAAGCAAGCTGCCCAGCTGGGCAAAGGCTCTCTGCACCCACAAGAGGCGGCATTTACAAACCCGGCAGGCCCTGGCGCTGGGTCAGGGATTCAAGGTCGAGCCAGCCTGCTTTCCAGAGAGCAGCAGAGTAATTGAGCTCATGTGTCCAGATGAGAAACCTGGCCGGCCAGGCTGTGGAGCCACAGGCCTGCTCCCGGCGGCCTGCGTGTGTTCCCCACCAGCCTCTGGCTGCAGAGGCGGAGCCACGTGCAGGGTGATTCCAGCTCCTCCCAGCAGCACAGGAAGGATTACCTTCCTGAGGTGGCATGAATGAGGAGACTTTTTCATTTGGCTTGTCAAGTGCAAAGTTCCTCCCCAACTCTCAAGAGGCCAAATCCCACAGCCAGCCCATTCTTACCTCCCATTAGCAACTGCTTTGTTCACATCCATATACCTGATTTTATTCCTATCCAGATCTAGTCTTCCTTCTTCTCGGATCTGAGGAAGTCTTTTTGTGTGATGTCTACAAAGCAAAGGTTTGCCTTCTTCTCAAAACCTACTCTATTCCATTGGCAAGAGCCTGTGCTGTAAAGGGAAACTAGAGTCACCATCAGATGTGTCCCCTAGGATCCTAGCAGATCCTGGCGGTGGGCAATGTTCAAAGGTTTGTGTGTTGGAAGCTTGGGTCTCAGTGTGGTAATGTTAAGAGGCCCTGTAACCTTTAAGGGGTGGGGCCTAGTGGGAGGTCCTGAGGTCACTGAGAGTGCTGTCATTGGAAGGAATTAAAGTTTTCATGGGACTCTGAGTTAGTTTTTGTGAGAGCAAATTTTTATAAAAGTGTAAGCCTTGTCCCTAGGTCATGTTGTGGCTTTGTGTCTCACCATGTGATCACTTTCTCTAATAAGTACTCCTATCATCGTGATACCAAGTACTATGAGACCCTCACTAAAGCTCAGTCAATGCCAGACTTTTGGCTAAATAAACCATTTTACTTATAAAGGTATCCAGCCTCAGGTACTTCATTATAGTAACAGAAAACAGGCTCATATAAGCAGTCAGTCAGCAGAGGACCTTGTCCTCTCCAGGTCCACCCACTAGCTAGTTCTTCAGTCACATCTACTTGTGAATGAATGAATGAATGAATGAATGAATGAGGACTTCACACGTTTCTCAATCATTTCATGAACCCCAAAATAAACATAAAATAATTCTATGTCTAACATCTAAGCAAGAAAGTGTAAAAGATATATTTAAACTTCTGGAGCTGAATATTTGGGGGATTGTGGTAAGGCAAAATTTGACAAAATTCTATAAACTCTGCTTTGAAAGCTTGAAGATGAGTTTAATGATCCTTGGTTTATATAGTCACTGTATTTATAGGATCTAAGAGAATTAATCAGAAGGGGAATTTTCAAAACTCTGATACTCATTCAGGGGAGGAAATAGATTAAAAATGGGTAAGTAGACATAAGTATATGACTCTAAGTCTACAGCCCATTTGCTAGAGGTTAGACATATCTGTTTTCTCATTTGTGAAAAGGTACTTATTTCATCAGCTGCTAGAGGGAGTAAGTTAAATTAGCTAATATTTATAAAGCATGGGGAACAGTACCTGGCATACTGTAAGCATGGCCTAAGTGTTTGTTACATTAAAAACATGGTTGGATCTGGGTGTGGTGGTACATGCCAGCAACTCAGGAGGCCAAGGCAGGAGGATTGTAAGTTAGAGGTCAGCCTTAGGATCTAAGTGAGACCCTTTCTCCAAATAAAAATTAAAAAGGGCTGGGGTGGTAGCTCAGTGGCAGAGCATCCCTAGGTCCAGGTGGATATTGTACAATACAGTACAATGACGAGTATCTTTTCAGGTGACAACAAGGTATCCCACAAGATACCTGGGAACAACTTTGGTGTCCTTCTCAGAGACAATATCTCTCAGGTGAAAGACACAGCTGCCTTAACACACTTTTGAAAATCCTCAATATTTTAGAGGAAAACTTTTGACAGCATGAGCTATTGGAACTTAAACTTAAAGCATAAGCTACTTTGCAAAAGTGAAAAAATATTTTGCTTTCCATCAGAAAATGTGAAATCTGCCAATTCACTGTGCATCTTTCAGTCAAGAGCAAGTCATCTAAATAGGAGGATGGCACTCTGAGAAACACAGTCATCCCCCCTATCTGTAGGGCATTAGTTCCAAGACCCCCAGGGGATTCCTGAAACTGCAGATAGTAACAATGCCTATATATTGAATGTAATTTTTCCTCTATATACATATCTGTAACATAGTCTAATCTCTAAATTGGGGATAGCAAAAAATTAACAATAACTAATACTAAAATAGAACGATAGCAATGTATTACAATCAAAGTTGCATGAATGTGGTTTCTCTCTCTTAAAAGACTCAAGTCAAGGTCAGGTACAGTGGTGCACACCTGTAATCCTAGTAGCTCTAGAGACTGAGCAGGAGGATCACAGATTCAAAGTCAGCCTCTACAACTTAGTGAGGCCCTAAGCAACTTATCGAGACCCTAAGCAACTTATCGAGACCCTGTCTCTAAATAAAAAGCAAAAAAGGGCTGGGGATGTGGCTCAGTGGTAAAGTGCCCCTGGGTTCAATTTCTGGCACCAAAGGAAAAAAAAAAAAAAAAAGACTCATGTCAAATACTAATATTTTCAGAACCAGGTTGACCACGGGTAACGGAAACCACAGAAAGTGAAACAGCAGATACGGGAAATACTCTCTGTCTCCCACACAAAACAAGAGAGCCCTTAATTAGTTCAACAGAGGGAGGCTCTGAAGCCGGAGACAACCATCTTGCCCACATCACCCTTCCCCAAAAGTCTGGCAGGGCAAAACATTTTATCACCAAGGGCCTCAAAATAGGACTGGGGATTACATACTGAGGACAGGACCTGGCTAATTGTCCCTTTGCAGCAAAAAGCAAAAATAAGAAATATACTTTAGGATGCCCAGTTGCTGGGATGAACCCCTCTAGAGGGTGCTGGGATGAACTCCAGCTCAGAAGCATCATGTCACCCAGCCCTTCACTGCCAGCACTCGGGGGAACTGCCCCCGAGCTTCTACCCAGGTGGCAGTGTGAAGGACAGGTTCCCAGGGCACATCTCGGGACAACTCTTAAGGGGTCCCAGAGGGTTGGCTGACACTTTGCAGCCCCGTTTCTCCCTCTGCTCAGTCTCACCGCCTGCCCCTCTCTGTGAGGTCAGACCATGACCGTCCTCCCAGGAACTTCCTCTGGGAACATCCACCTGTTGGAACCCTACCAGCAACACACACAGGCCCTGGGGAACGCTCGTCTGGCCAACACATTTGTAACAAAAAGCTTTACTGAGGTATCATTTAACTTATTTATAGCACACATTTTGTTACTTTTAACATAAGTATATATCCATGAAACCATCACTGCAATTTAGATAATGAGCAAACCCACTAACCCCCAAAGTTCTCTTGCATCCCTTTATAATCCCTCGCTCCCTCCCCTCTGTGCCATTGCCCACCCAGCCTCCCCAGCCCCCCAGAAAATACTGGTCAGCTTTCTGCTCTTCAAGATGAGCCTGCTGTCACAGATCAAGTTAAAATAAAAAATTTGGAAAAAGAGAGAGAGAGAGAGAGACATTTTTGGTGGGTACAGGATTCTGCTTTGTCGATTATTTCTTTGAGCACATTAAAGATATAATTTATTTGGAAATAAAAAAAAGATGAGCCTGAGCTGGGTGTGGTGGCACATGCCATAATCCCAGCAGCTCAGGAGGCTGAAGCAGGAGGATTTCAAATTCAAGGTCAAACTCAGCAATTTAGCCAGGGCCTAAGAAACTTAGTGATATTTGGTCAAAAGTAAAAAATTAAAAAAGGCTGGGGACATGGCTCAGTGGTAAGGTGCCCCTAGGATCCATTCCCAGTACCCACCCTCCACCAAAATGTGAGCCTGCACTTTCCAGAGTTTCTTATGAATGGATGCATACAGTATGTCTTCATTTCATTTGGCTCCTTTTCACTCAGCGTAAGTTCTCTGAGATTCACTCATCCCATTGCATTTCTTTGTATTACTGAGTAGTATTCCATTCATGGATGTACCTCCTGCATGGTTTTCTCGAAATTGTTCCCCAAAGCCTGACACAAAACCAGAGAGGGCAGGACATGGTCATCACTCCCAACTGCCCGGGCTGTCGTGGGCTTGACAGTAACCCAGCCCTTCCTAGCACTGAAGCTTTGAAAGCATTAGGCTCTCATCAGCAACCCAACTGGAGGATGCGCCAAACCACTTTCCACTCTGCTCCCCAAGTAGAGCACAGCTCATTTTGTTCTTCATACAAACAGGTTGGGCCCTCACTGAGGATATAGGAAGGCCAGAACTATGGCAGGAAGAAGATCCAAGCTGCGCCTCTGGGCTTTTTGAAAAGAGTTATCAAAGTCAAGCCCTTTTTATTTGCTTGTTTTTTAACCTCCCCTGGGGAAGTCACATGCCTTCAAAGAGTCACTTGAATTTCTCTGTAAGTTCCTTTCTCTTTACTCCCACTCACCTTCATTTCAGGTCCCACGCTGCCCCCGACCTCAGCTGTACACTCATCTATTTGGCCTTCACGTCTGTTTCAAGTCCACGCTACCTACCTCCCTCGGTCCTTCTTGTGCAGATTGCTCCTTCTGGACCTTTGAGGCCTTTGGTGTGCACACAAGAACACTCTATTGATCCCAGGTTCTGACTTTTCGAGGAGGTTGAGTTACGAATGACTTTGTTTCATCCTCTGTGCTACAAATTTACAGTGAGTGATTGATTAGCTCCTGCTAAGTGAATAAATTCATAAATGAAATAAAAAATCCTTAAGGCTAAGTCACAGCCAGTCTGACATTTGTTCAAAGGGTGAACTTGGCACATAACAGGCCATTTTCCCTTCCTTTGATGAGCTGAGTACACATGGAATATCTTCTCACCTAAGTTTTTGTGGATAAGGAATTCAAAGTTCTTCCAGGCATAAGAAAGTGGATAGAATTCAAGCCACCAAATGGACCACGTTTCGAGAGGGCAAGGCCTTAGTGGAAGGGACACCTACATTGGAACAACTGTTCTTTTGGCTCATTCCCTTTTTGGAGTATATTTTCTATTCCACATAAAGTCCTTGGAACAATGCCCGGCTCCCAATCATTGATCCTGTTATTATGATTCCTTTGATTAGAACCCATGAAGGCAGAGGCAGAGGTTAGCACACACCACAGTGCTTCTTCCTGGTGGTGGGCATGCCCTGCACAGCCTTTCCTCCCCATCAGAGTATGAGAGGCAAACCTCAGGGGTAAACTTGGGAAGTGGGGGTGAGGCCAGGAAGGAGGACACCAGCTTCCGGGCTTCAGTTCACCTCCAGCCCAGACACAACTGTACAATGTAATATAGGGCTAACGCTACCAGAAAAAATGGTGCCTGGTGGCCAGCCAGAGCCCTCTGCATACAGTCTTTTCTTTCAGGGGGACTGGCTGGTAGGAGATGGGATCTGAGGGTTTCTGGGTCCCCTGACCAAATTCCTCTTTATCCCTGTTCTGCCCCTTCCCTTTCCATCATCTTCTCTCAGGCCATAGCACCCAGGTCCCACACAGATGGTGGAGCAACAGAACAGGGCCTTGGTGCCTTCTTGGGCTTTAGGCTGCTAATGTCCCACATTTGAATCCTCCACACTGGCTTGCTGTGTGCCAAAGGGCAGTTCTCCCCTCTCTCTACTCGCATTTGTAATCTTGAAGTAGCAACAGTACCAATGTCACATGGCTGTCACATGGGTTAAATGAAATCATGGGAATGGAGCTCACAGAAATGTACCCTCAACAAACAGCAGACATTAATGTTTTTATGATTATGACTTCCAAATGTTCCATCTATCCCCAGACTCTCTCCCTCTCCAACTTCTGCATTCTGTAAAAGTTCCCATTGTCACTGAGTTGCCCAGATGCAGAGGCATCCAAAAAGCCAGCCACAAAGCTCTGTCCTGTCCTCCTTCAATCCCTTCCCCTCCTACAGCTACCAGCCAAGTGCAGACATTACCATTTCTGGCCTCCACTTTTCTAATTGCCCAATTCAGTGGTTTCTAGACATCTGGATTTCAAAGACCAATAAAAGTTTTATAAATTATTGCTGGAACAAAACTATTTCAAACTTTTTTTTTGCCAGTAAAAGATACCAAATAAATAAATATAACTGAGAAACACCATACTTTCATTAATGACAAGACAGTTTAACCTCTTCCAAAGCAGGAAGGCTATATGTGTAGCACAAAGCTTATTCTTTAAAATGAATACGTTTAGCTTTAAGAAAAACTCACTGTATTGACCTTACTCCCCTCATTTTTTGCTAGAATAAAATTTTCACCCTGAGTAAGTATCTGTTCACAGACAGCACTTGGAAGCCTGAGGGTCTAGGTCGTTTTCTAGACTGTCTTAGTCCATTCAAGCTGCTTTGTAAAAGTACTGCCATAAACTAGGTTTGGTGCTCACACTTCTGGAGGCTGCAAGTCCAAGATCAATCTGCCAGCAGATTCAGTCCCTGGTGAAGGACCTCTTCCTGGCTATGTCCTCACATGGTGGAGAGAGAGACAGAGAGGAAACAATCTCTCTGGTGTGCTCCTCTCCATGGGCACTCATGTCATCGTGGGGGCTCGACCTCCATGTCCTAATCACCTCCCAATGGCCCTTTCTCCAAATACCCTCATATTGGAGATTAGGGTTCAATATGAATTTTGGAGGACACAAAATTCAGTCCCTAACACTGCCTGACCTCCCTGCTCTCTATCCCACATAAATCTTCATAGAACTCACCGTATGTGCACATCCTTCCTACTGGAAAACCAAGGGGTCATATTCTGTTGTTAAGCGTAGGGCTCGTCAAACACAGTGTCCCAGGTCCAGCCAGTGGGAGTCCTCAAAGTAGCAGTTTGCATTTTAGAAACTGGAATGTTTTCCCTCCACCCCCAACACACCCTGTACTGTAGAGAACACAGGCCTGTCCTAAGGACCCTACTGAAACAGTGGCCACACCTCAGAGACTTTATTCCACTTGAGATGTCCCATAGTGAACACCAGCACTCGCCTGTAGAGACCTGCTGCTCCTTCTCCTCTCCCCTTACCAGGATACCTTCTTTGGGGGACTTTGCCAGAGAGTAGCCACTTTTCTTTCACCTCACTATCTCAAACCTTCTCACCAAAGCACTGGCAGAAAAGGTCTCCTAAGAATTTTTACTGTTCCTAACAATAGGAAACAGACAAGGGCTAAAAATAACAATGGGCAAAGTGACAGCATTTCTAGAAGTCTGCAAAGAAGAGTTTCATTACTAGAATAACTCCTGGGGTTTAGTGATGTGTAAAGGGAGCCCCACCTCCAGCCCCATCTGCCTCAGGCCTTCCTGGTTCTGCTCCATAATTGCAGCTTCTGCTTTGGCTGTGAGAATCACCCCCTCCTCAGGTCCCCAGAGACTCCCTAAGACCTCCAGAGTTTCAGGTTGGCACACCTGTGCTTCTGACCTTCGAGGCTCCTTCCTTTTATTTTACACCTTTAAAACTCATTTTAAAAAAAAAAATGCAAGACTCAGAAGTTTAAGTGGGCTCTCTGGGGACCGAGAATGTCCCGGTGAGATCCCTGTACCTACCAAGGGAAAACAGGTTTGCTGTCTCTCCCAGAGGAAAGATCACTCCTCCCTGGACAAGCAGGGTAGGAACACAGCTGGAGGAGGGCCTGGTAGGGGAGGGGAAGGGAGGGAAGCAGCAGCCACAGACTTAATCAACCTTGGGAATCAGAGGTAACCAGAGGGACTGACCCAGTTACCAGCACTTGCAGGGACAACTTCGTGACTTGAGTTCAACCAAATTTCTCCACTCACTGGAGGGTGGACTGTGCCTGCTCAAAGTATCCACCCACTGGCAGCATCAGCATTACCTGGAAGGCAACAGAAATAGACTCAGGCCCCTCCCCAGACCTGCTGAATGGGCATTTCAACAAATCCCCTGCTGATTCACATGTACTCAGAGGTCTGGAAAGCAGTCTTCTAGAACATCTAGGTCAGGGGTCAAGTTTTGCCTCCTAGGGGGCGGGTGGCAGCTGACATCCTGGGTTGTCATTATAGAAGGTACTGCTGGTATCTACTGGGTTGAGCCCAGGGATGTGACTAAAGGCACAGGCAGCCCATAACAAATGATTATTCAGCCCCGGATAACAAAAATGCCCAGGCTGAGAAACCCTGATGCAGGTGGACACAGCCAGGAGAGAAGGAGTTATCCTGAAGCCCAGCAGCTATTGAACCACAACCCCTGGAGGTGGCCTCAGGAATGTATTTTAACAAGCTCTCCGTGTGATCTGCATGCATGCATATTTCTGTGCTTCTAGATTTTGCACAGAGAAACATTAGCATAGGCCATGAGGGCCTGTCCTCTGACAGCCATCACAAAGCTCAGGCTCCCCCAGGTCGGCCACTTGCCCAAGTTTCACACTGATAACAATGAAGATCTGGATCTGAAGAAGCGTTGGCTCTAGAGGACAGGCAGGGCCACGGGGCTGGCACCACGCTCTTCACTACACGACTTCAAGGACAATGGCAGAGAGGTGCCATGCTGTGAGCACAGCATGCCAGGTTCCTAGTCCTGATGCTGATCACAAGGGTATCCTGGCATGACAATGCACGGGAAAGAACTAAATGCACTCAGGCAACAAGGGCAACACTCCACAGTGTTCGATGTTGTGTCCTAGTGATGAGAACAAGGAAGACGTAAAGCCTTCTTAATGTCCCCCGATGAAGGCATCTCCTTGTGTTGTTCTTCTTCATTCCTGGGGCTCACCTTCCCCTGGTCCTACGGTACTGTGAATTCTGGTGGTCTTCCTGCCCCACAGGACTGAGAGTTCCTCAAGGGCGGGAGCTGGACAGTGACAGATGTGGTGGTCCTAGTCACCCTCCCTGGAGATCTCCTAAGGACACTTCTCAAACTTGACCTGAGGTTCTTCTGTCTCTGCCTGGGGATGGTCTCTGGCTGGGGAGGTGCCAGGGAATGAATGTCCTCAGAAGCAATGTGCATGCAATGAAGGAACAGGGGGGAGCCTGTGGCTGGATAACCAGAGACCACAAATCTTAGTGAGGCCATTCTGAGGTGTGGGCCCCACAGACTCCTAGATCCACAGAGGGAGGGCACCCTGGCTGACTTGCAGTCATCTCATCAGCAGTGCCTTATCAGCTTCATCCCTTCTTCCCCCACCTCCCCATTCCGCACCACAGTGTCTGCACCAAATCCCTGGCCAGGGTCTGCTTTGCAGGGACTCAAACTAAGACAAGTATTTTGTTCATTGCTGAATCCCCAGTATTTAGCCCCCTCCCTGACATAGTAGCAACACACACACACACACACACACACACACACACAGTATTTTAAAAAGTATTAAAAGTCCTAATATAGGAACTGGGGTTGTGGCTCAATGGTAAAGAGCTCGCCTCACACGTGCGAGGTCCTGGGTTCGATCCTCAGCACCACATAAAAATAAATAAAATAAAGGTATTGTGTCCAACTACAACTAAAAAAAAAAAGTCCTAGTATGCTTTGAAAATCCTAAAACAACAGCAATCAAAAAACTAGCAAAAACCCTTTGATGGCTGGTGTGATGGAAACCAGCAGAATAACTGCATTTCTTCTCTTTGAGTTTTGGTCAAAATACTCTAAAGGGACTGGGGATGTCACTGGGTGGTAGAACACTTGCTTAGCATGTGTGAGGCCCTAGGTTCCATCTTAAGCACTACAAAAATAAACCAAAACTCCTTAAAAAAAAATAGTCCCCACCTACAGCAACCCTTAAATATCTAATAATCATGCAGGAAAAGAGGAAGGCTCTGGAATCCAGAAGAACAAAGCTGGAATTCCTAGCCCTGCTACTTCCTTATCTCCTCCAGCTTCAGTATTGTCACCTATAAAATGGGAATAAAACTGTACCCTGCTTTCAGGGTTGTGAAGAAGATTCCATGAGAGAAAGGAGTTAAAAAGGATTTATTATAGTGCTGACCCAGAACAAACTTCCTTTTTTTGGGGGGGAGGGGGGTACTATAAATTAAACTCAGGTGCACTCAGCCACTGAGCCACATCCCCAGCCCTATTTTGTATTTTATTTAGAGACAGGGTCTTACTGAGTTGCTCAGCACCCCGCCTCTGCTGAAGCTGGCTTTGAACTCGCAATCCTCCTGCCTCAGCCTTCTGAGCGCTGGGATTACAGCACCACTGCATCCGGCCAGAATAAACTTTCAATAAATGTTTTCAATGTTATTATTAGCATCATTATTATTTCATTACCCATTTTAAGCAGTCTTCATGTTTTTTCAGGTGATGAATGAGAGCAGAGTGCCAATTATATAATAGACGCCCAACCAATTATTACTGAATGAACAAAGTGATAATCCAAAAGTAGAACACACACACACACACACACACAAAAAAAAACCTGACAAAACCCTCTTATTTTGCAAAAGTTCTTTCCAATTTTTTTTCCTGTTAATTGATCCCACCTCTATTACTAAAAAGCTGTGTGAACTTAGGAATGTCACAATCTGTCTGAAGTCCCACCTGTAAAAGCTGGATCAGGGTTAGATCATTTCTAGGCCCCTCTAGGCCTTCACTTAGAGATAAGAGATCCCCTGGGCAAGGAGAGCCAGTCCACACAGGAGGTGAGGCAGAACAGGAGAAGCCAGTGAGCTGCGGCTCAGCCGCCCCACGACTGACTTTAGAGGCTGGTCACTTGTTGTCACGGCAGGCTGTTTGTGCATGGCTGGATATTAAGCAGCATGTTCACTCACGAGGTGTCTCCAGCACACTCAGTGACAAAATCACCCCAGTGAAGAACCCCTACACTAGAGGTAAGCCACAGGCAGATAGGAGCCCTGGGTCCAGCCCTAGTCCCACACAGGGGTGAGCCAATGCTGGTCCTTCGCTTTGGTCGCTCCGTTTTCATTTTTATTAGAACAGCAACAACAGCAAAAATAAATAGATAAATAAATAAGAAGAAACACCTACCACTTTCTACCTTTTTCTCTAGCTATTTCTATCCTTTCCCTCTCGTCCTTCATTCTCTACTGCACTCCATTAAAAAGCAGGCACTCTGGAAACAACCAAGCATTCACTGCAGAATTAGAATTATTTTGTTTTCCCCAGTCTATCATTAGCCATATTTGCCTGCAAATAAGATTGATGTTTTTTAAAGCTCATCTACTCATAAGCCCAGAACATAACCCCCTCCTGGGTTATCACTAACCACTTATGACATTAGGAACAGCAGGAGACACAAACTCCAAAACCCAAAATGATCCTGACATGCAAATATGTCATAAAACTCAATGAAGGCAGAAGATTGCATAGGACTTATTAGCAATGGAGCGGCTGTTAACTGGAAAGATCAGAGGATTTTACAGGCAATGGTCAAGGGTGAGTGGGACATGAGACCAGAGTTCTCTGCTGAAAGTCAGAACACCCTCAGGGGCCAAGGGCTTGCCTGCGGGTACACGGCACCATGATTGGAGGAACAGAAAGAAGCAGTTTGATGCTCTACCAACTTCCAAGTGGACTTCTCTGAACAGGGTAGTGACTATCACCATCAATTCGTCCCTTTATACCAAAGTGTAAAGTCCAGACATCAGACCTCCATAGCCACATGTGTAGACTAAAGAAAAGAATTAATCTGTCAAGGAACTCCGCTCTCTCCACACGCCTCCTTCCACCTCCTGGAGCAGAGGTCAGCATCAGTTCTCAAGTAGCCCCAGCCCCACTGTCTCCTGTCTTCTGGATCTGGGGTCACAGATGCCATCACTGGCCTTCAGAGAGGAGCCATGACAGGGAGGACTCCTGCAGTGGCGGGGAGGACAGCGGTGGTGATGGGGAGGACTACCGATCCTGTAAAGGCACATCCTTCTCTCTCCCATTGGCCCTGCTTGTCACCCCCATCCAGGTCCTTGCACTTGCTGGACCTCTTTCAGCAGCTCCCCCTCCCTGAAATTAGGGGCCACCTCCATCCCATGGTCCAGGACTCTGCTCAAACGTCACTGTCCCAGAGCAGCCTCTGGACTCACACGAGTGAAGACTGGGGCATCACTCTCTGCTATGGTTTCGATGTGAGGTATCCCCCAAAAGCTCACGTGTGAGACAATGCAAGAACAAGGAGAAATGATTGGGTTGTAAGAGTCTTAACCCAATCAGTGATTTAATCCTCTGATAGGGATCAACTGAGTGGGAACTGAATGTTAGGGTGTGGCTGGAGGAGGTGGGAATTGGGATGTGGCTTTGGGTATATATTTGTATCTGTCCATTGGATTTTTCTCTCTGCTTCCTGATCACCGTGATGTGAGCTGCTTCCCTCTGCCACCCTCTCCTGCCATGGTGTTCAGCCTCACCTTGAGCCCTGAGGAATGGAACTGGCCTTCTGTGGACTCAGACCTCTGAAATTGTGAGCCCTCACAAACTTTTTCTCCTCTATAGTTGTTCTGGTCAGCTCCTTTAGACATAGCAGAGAAGAAAAAAAAAAACTGACTAAAACATTCCCTGACCCTTAAATGGCTCTATTTTTCTTCAAGAAGCACTTGGCTCTCCTGAAGTTACAAGGCAGGTACTGAAATTGACTTGTTCTTGTGCCTTTCTCCTGGAATGGGAACACCATGTGGGAAGGGGGTTCTGAGTGTCCTGCTAATCCCCGAATCCCTAGTGCTAGAAGGAACGCAGTAGGTCTCTATCACTATTAGGTGACTGAAAGGATGGATGTCTGGGCTTGGGCTGAGAGATCACAAGAAATACTTGGGTGCCTGAGAGACTGAAGGCTCCTAAAAGGCTACTAATTGAGAAGGGATCCACTGACCTTAAAAATGAATCCCTTATCTTGAATACTTTGTCTTCAGTTTGCATCTCTGTTTATTTTCATGGCAAAATGATTTTCTCATTAGCCCAGCCCCTGCTTCAGTGGGGAAGAAGAAATGGCCAACATGCTGCAGAGAGCCAATGGGCTTCACATGGTCTTCTTCCTAATCCATCCTACTGAGTTTTTTCTGAGTACCCAGTTCACTGGTCTATTTTTAGGTGACTCTAATGGTAACCTAAACAGAAGAAACAGTCATCACCTCGTAAATGCAGGTCAGCAGGCCCCTTGCATGTATGAACTTGTCAAAATAATCACACAAGGTACTTTTCCTGGAGATCATTAAAAATAATTAGTAAGAAAATATTTTTTGAATAAGGAGATAAATTCAGCTGCAGGAGAAACATGCTCATTTCGTATACCCTCAAATTAAAACCTGATGCTCCTTTATAAGACCCTGTTGGAATAGGAAGGTGCATTCCATGATTGCTGTGACCCTCGAGGATTCCACACTCTGCCCTCCAGCTTCAGCTTTAAGTCCAAGGGTGGCTGGATAACCATCTCCTTCTCTTCCCTGGATGAAGAGGACACTGTAGCCAAGGAAAGCATCTGCCCCCATTTGGATATTTCATTCCTTAACAAGCATGTGGAAAATTATTCTCTGATGGAAGTGTAGGCTCCTGAATTGAAGTGGCCTGGGGCCCCCGGGCAGCCTCTCCACACGCAAAGGGCTGGATTGCTCTCCTTCTAGCTACTGGAAGGTGCAAAGACCCCTTCCTTACTCCCCCAGTTCTTGTGGTCCTCTTGCCTCTCTGTGCTCTCTAAATGTTAACATGTAAACTTTAGAACATGAAATTCCCATTTGATTAGCAGAAGTACCTTCCTGTGGGCTCTCAAACCCCAATAGATAAAATCTTGCTTTGCCTTCATAGAGAGGCAGAACACATACCTGCAACCTGGATTTATGGGTTCAGGAAAAGCTACCTAGAAAATGCCTTTGACTTTTGTCCTTGATGAAATATTTAGTCAACCAGAGGAAGGGGTGGAGTGGAAGAAATGTTCCAAGGGAGGCAAGAGAATGTGCCATGGTGTGTGTGTGTGAAGTGGTGGAGCAGGGCAGGTTGGAGAGCTGAAATCAAGCTCAGGAAGAGAGGGGAAGGAAGGAAGACGTGATATCTAGGTTAGGTACCTCTCTTACATGCCTAAGTAGCATCCAAAGATGATCCCAGTGAAGTACATTAGCAGACCCAGTAGCCAAAATTCCATATATTCCCCAAGTTCCAGATGTTCCCTTCCATCTAGTGTAGGCTCATCCTGGGCTATACTTCCCAGCCCCCTTTGCTTGTGACCAGGAAAATATGGTGAATTCTCACCCATGGAATATGAGAGGCAGCACCACACATCAAGCCAAGGCATCTCAGAAGTAGACATGCCTTTTCCCCACTCTCTCTTCCCTTCCTCGCTGCAGGCAGAGTACTTGTAGCCCTAGGAAATTGCGGTAGCACAAGGCCTGCATCCCTGAGCCACCATGTGGAAGAGACCCACCTGCTGACCAAGAACTCCTGCATGAGGCTGTTATGTGACAGAGAAATCATTTTTTTTGTTACGTTAAATCAACATAAAACTCCACTAAAACTTGGAGATCCAATGGTCACCTAGACCAAGTAAAATTTATTTAATTGTAGGTGACCTTCTCTAGATGGGAGGAGTCCCTGTTCTATCATCAACACCTAGCAAAAGGTGACTATTCAACAAACATTTGTAGAATGAAAATAGTCTGTGTTGTTAAAAAGAGGGCTCCAATCCCACTAAACAGAAATCTTTACTTTGCCAGAAGGCCATGCATCACACACACACACACACACACCACTCCATGCACATGCACCAAAGTCACATACAGCTCATGGCCAAACCTGCTCCCGCTGTCTTGTGATTCATGCAGCAGCAGAGACCATCTTCAGACCAATCCTTTCAAGGTTCTGTTGCCCAGCATGGATATCACACAGAGAGCCAAACACCGCAAAAGAAAATTGGAGCAGGAAAGAAAAAGTCATCAAGAAAAATAGTCCAGATTTCTCATGATCTCACCCGTGAGTCAGATTTGCATTTGGGATAACAACTAACCGAGTAGACCAGAACAGTCTGTCTGCAAGATGTTGGCCTGCCAATTTCAACAGCACAGGGAAGGCACACTTCTTAAATTGGCTTAAAAGGACAAATCTAGTACACTTGTTTATTTTTTTTCCAAAAAAAAAAAAATTCCAAGGTGAAACAGCGTCCTGTTTAAAAATAGCTCTCTTGGAAATTAAATTATAATTTTCTTTTAAACAGTGAATGCCAGGTACCTTTTTCTTGGCATGTAGGGAAATGGCAAAAAGTCCTACAAGAGAGTCTTTTTACTGTGTGACCCTTGAAGAGCTGCTTCTGCTCTCTGGGCCTAGATCTGCTTATCTATAAAATATGAGATGACCACAGATGATCTCTAAAAGTCTAAAGAAGAAATCACTTTTAATGGAGGGAAAAACCAATTTTTGTATGCCTGACAAGTCTTTTAATATTCATGGAACTTATTCCTAACAGAAACAGTTTTTTTTTTTTTTTTAACAAGTAGCTTAATTTAGAGGAGTTTATTCATCCAGGTCAGAAGGTGAGGTCCAAGCCACTGGGCATGTGAGGGCATGTGAGTGGTCTTTAGTGAGGCAAAAAAGGGATGATCACTCTCAAGTGACAGGCAGTACTATGGCCTAAATATCCTGCCCCTCACCCCAAAATCCTTATGCTGAAATCCAGGCTCCAAGGTGATGGTATTAGGAGGTGGGACCTTTGGGGAGGCGATGGGGTCATAAAGGGTGGAGTCTTCCCTATTGGGATTGGTGCTCTTGTAATAGAGGTCCCAGAGGGCTGCCTTGCCCTTCCACCATGTGAGGACCCAGCAAGAAGGCACCACGGAGGAGCCAGAGAGAAAAAGCCCTCACCAGAAACAGAATCTGCTGGCACCTCCATCTTGGGCTTCCCAGCTTCCAGAACAGAAATAAATTTCTGTTGTTTACAAGCCACCCAGTTTATGGTATTTTTGTAATAGCAGCCCAAAAGGACTGAGACAGGCAATATGTGGATTATGACGCTCCAACTGTATGTTAGGACATTTTCTTCTTTTAGAGATAAAAAAGACTGTAGGAATTATTAACTGCAACTGCTTCCTTCTAAGTGTCAAGAAACCAGGACTCCACAAAGCCAGCCCCCTTGCCTTGGTCCCACGGCTAGAGAGACACATATCGGATCTGAGCCCAGGGCTGGCTGCTGGGCTGCCCGTCTTTTCTTCATACCTCTCCTCTCCCCTCTCCCACTGTGCACCTTGTACAGTTTCAACATGAAAAAAGACGATGGTGCTGCTGGTTATTCCTATCTGTCTTAGGCGTGGGCAGTACTGCTGCATTTTAATTACTCAGACACTGCTCACCCCTCAGGCACACAGGCTGAGCAAGCTCTCTGAACGGTGAGGTTGGGATCAGGTGAAAGAGAGAAGGCAATTGTCTACCTGTGAGTGTATAAGAGGATAAGCTCTCAGAGCTCTGAGAATGGCCGCCAACGAGTGCTATAAAAATAACCATCACAGATTATCTGCAAGTCGAGTCTCTGCAGCTTGGATTTCAGATCTTGATTCAACTGTCCCCTTGGACTCCTTTCTCCTATCCAGTCCTGCACTGACTGCCTCCCATGTTGAAGCTTATCTACAGTTTTAACCAGACCCCTGGTTCCTTCCAGGACAAAGTATTAGAGACAAAAATTAAAATGAAGTAAATATCTGCATATATATTATTTTTAGAGTTCAAGTTCCCCCTGTAAATGGCACCTCTCTTTTCTTTCCAGTTTGTAAAGGAAAACCTACGATGGAACAGGCTCTTATTCCAGCCAGGAACATCTGAAGCTAGGACCTGCATTTAATTAAAAGCTGTTCTAAGTAAAGGGAAGAGTTAACTCTTTCTCATGTCTTTCCAAGCTTCTGGAAACTGGAGGTGATGGTCATAAAGAAAATTGCATTTGGCATTTGTAGAAATAAAGGGGAGGGTGACATGCCAATAAATACGGTGCATTTTGAAAGAGAACTTAGGCTCAGAATTTAAGCTCTGAATCAAAGAATTATTTCTTTTTATTAGCCTCAAATGTTTAATGCTACCGATGAGGATATTCAGCTGACTGCATTCAATTTTGAATTGAAGTTTATGTCTAGCGCCAAAAGGAAGGTAGCGGCTTACTAAAAACAGTGGGCTTTGGGGGATACCAGGCTCCCCATGGAAGTTTGACTACCCAGCGGCATCACCATAGAAAAATTACTTGACCCTCTGAGCTCCTGGCTCCTCATCCATAAATGGAGCTAATAAACTATTACGAAGCCTAAATGAAATTATGTAGGCATATTATAGAGAAGGGGCTGATTAGCTACTGAATTAAATCTCAAGTTGGTAGAGGCATTAGAAGTCTCCCAGCCTAATCTTGCAACATCAGTCCTCTATCCCCTGTTTGATGTCTGCAGTAAAAGGAAGCTCACAAGCTCTCACTGCAATCTATGTAATCTTGAGAGAGGGATAAAAGGATAGTTCCTAACATGAGACTGCTTCTCTTGCCCTTAACTTTGGCACTTTGGCCCTTGTTCAGGCTTTTGGATCAAAAATAAGTCTTGGCAGCCTCAAGAAAATCATTGAAATATTTTTTGATTTGGTCATGCAATGAATTGTAGTTGCAAATCTCTCAGGTGCAAGTAGAGGCAACCATAGAGAGGCAGGGATGACTACAGATTTCTCATTGGGGGACAGCTGGGGATGCCATTGGCCAACCTAGGGAAAGAGGAAGAGGGCAAGGTGTGTGGGGTGAAGGTGATAAGCTCAGTTGGGATATGTTGCTTTGGAAGAGCTCAGTTGCCCAGATGGAGATTTTAGGTAGATATGTGAGTCCAGAGCTCAGGAGGAGGTTAGGACTAAAGTTACAGATTTGGAATGATCAGTACATAGGGGGTGGCTGAAGTTGCAGATTTGGCTCCAATTGCCCAGGGGAGATGAGAACATAAATTGTTATGAGGCAAAAACAGAACCTAATTTAAAAAATAGAGGGGTTATAAAGTTTGTTGCTAAAAAATTACTTGACAGGCTCTATGGAGAGGAGCTCAGAGATGAGACTGTGTACACTAAAGAGGTGGGAGGAGCTTTAGGAGGGAGATGGTGTCAGAGAAGCCAGGAGAGTAGGGTCTCATGAGAGGGGGACTGTCACACGTCAACTGAAGTTAGTGTTGAAAAGCTCCCAGTGGATTAGCGGTAGGGGCCCACAGGTGGACCCCCAGGTAATTTCTCTAGAGGATGGGAGTGGAAATCTGACTGCACAGTCCATTGAGAAGTTAATGAGAGATTTAAAAAGTGAAAGCAGCCAGGAGAGACCAATTTTTTAAGTAACGTGATTGTTACGGATTTAGGACAAAGGAGTTAGGATAGACACTGGGGGATTTTCTTCCCTTTGTATGACTGCAGTCCTATAAGGGAGACTCTAAATTCTGATGAATTTAGAGACCATCACGCTGCAGTTACACCAATCCAAAGAGCTGATGGTGAGTGGTTTTCCTTTCATAAAAACATTAAGCAGCCAGGACACAGTGGCTGAAAATGTAGGTGGTTGAACTTATTTGATGCAGAGACTTGGGAAGGTGGGGCAGCTAAAGGAAAGGAGATGGGGAGCTCATTAGCAAAGAGCAGATAAAGTGATGCCCCTTATGGGTACCAGCTGGAAAGGAAGAACTTGGAGGCAGCCACCATCTTTCCTGCAAATGACTCTCCATCTTGGGTCTTTGCCTCTGGAGATGTCACTTTATACTACATGTTTGCCCAGAGTGGCACACAACAGTGTCGACATGTGGGACCTAGTGCAGAGCTCAGCACTCTGTTTTGGGGCCCCTCACACCTGGGAGTAATTTATTAAGAGTCATACCACAGTGTTGGTGCACGTGGACCAAGGAACTGCCTAAATCCTTTCCACAAAGGCTGCTGTTAAAACAGGCTTCTGATCATCCCGTAATAAGTGAAGTTGGCTTTTTCAGACTTAAGCACAGGATCTTCACTTGAGCCCGTTGGCTGACTTCTGCAAGACTTGGCCTCCCCTGTAGGTCTATTTAGAATCTGCTTCTGCTGTGAAATGAGGTCACTATGCTTCCCAGATCTGGGTCATGAGCAAATGGGATAAACATGTCACCCATGCCTTTATTCAGATTGTTGGTAAAAATGTTGAAAAGGAGCAGGATAATGCCAATGGCAGAACTGTGCCTGACTCTCACTCTTTGCACTCTGACTCTCACTCTGCCCTCATGGCCCCCAATCCATCAGCCCCTTTGGATGGCTGTCAATCCATGCGCTGCTGCTCTGCTGCCTGATCCATATTTCTCCATCTTACCTACAGGGATGTCAGCAGGAGGCTGAGGCAGGAGAATCACAAGTACAAAGCCAGCCTCAGCAAAAAGCGAGGCACTAAGCAACTCAGTGAGACCCTGTCTCTAAATAAAATACAAAAGAGGGCTGGGGATGTGGTTAGTGGTCAAGTGCCTCTGAATTTAATCCCTAGTACCAAAAAAAAAAAACAAAACAAAACAAAAAACAAAGGACCATCCAAACAACTTGCTGAGAAGTGTGGACATGGAAGGTCAACAGCTTTCCTATGATACACAGGTCTAGTAACCTTACCCTGCACTTTTTTCTTTGCTATATCTCATACACCTACGACCAGATGGAAATCAGTTTATGACATTTTACAGCTTTATAACATTTCCTGTCTCACCATGACATCACTTTTCTCTAAGCCAAGACCTTCAAAAGGCCACAAAGGTGTTAAGAACCTAGTTTTCAAACCAATGTATCAGGTTACCTGATCTCCCCCAGGCTATTGAAATGAAAGAATGTTAACTTGATAATGACAACATAATAGAAAAGTCCCTACTTCAAATAGAAAGAGACCTAAAAAGTGCCCCATTACCCTGTCTTGGAGCTTCCTCTCTGCAGTCCTAAAATGCAGTTTAATTTAAAATTCTTTAAATCTGATTTTCAGAATAAAGCCAAATGTGATTTTAGCTGAGCTTTCTTGACTACATCATTTTCAAGTAGGGTATTGAAAACTAGGGGTCTTAAGTCTTGCAAGCTGTTTCAGTTGCTTTTTTTTAAATATGTGTGTGTGTGTGTGTGTGTATATATATATATATATAGAGAGAGAGAGAGAGAGAGGGGGGGGGTGGGGAGGGAGGGAGGGAGAGAGAGAGAGAAAGAAACACAGATCAAACCAGGGTGGAAAAACACCAAGGTGTTCAATCCCTAATTATGACGAGCAAGGCGTCCTCTTCCCCAGGCAAAGTCCTTAGTGGATGCTGCCAATGCATTAAACAAGAATGGTTTAACTAATCCATCAACATCTGTTTATTCCTTGCTGCTGGGAACATAAAGAGGTAAAAAAGATGGCCCCGTGCCCTCAGAGAGGTTATAGTCTAGTCTGAGAAGGGTACAAAAAAGATACTTTAGGCACAGAGTTTGCCAAACAAAGCCACTGGGGCTTGATGCCAAGTGAATGTGCCCGGGTTCTGGGAGAGGCTGTGGGTTAGGGGAGCAGGGTACACTTTTCAAAGGGAATGAGACTTTACCTGGGCCCCGAGGGAGGGATAGAATTTAGACAGCGGGCAGGTGGACATTTGGGGGAGATAGAATAGATGTGAATAGCCCATTTAGGCAAATGAAGTTTACAATTAGCCAGATTCAAATCTCCTCTCACTTTTCAAATAAAAAACAAAAGTCTGACGCTCAACTGGGGAATTAACAAAGAACACACTTGTCCTCCCCATCCAAGTTCAGCCAAGGTGTTAGAGAGATGAATGTCCATTGTATTCACTCTAACAAGATGCTCCAATTAAAACCCTAATACGCTATCACACACAGCACAAATTCCATTAAAACCATCCACTGCAATTTAAAATTTAAAACTAATGGATTTTCTAGGAAAAGCAACAACATATGCCACGGGAGGTAAACTTCCAAGAAGGAGAACAATAACAGAGAGTTCAGATGACAAATCAGTGGTTTGCAATTCTGGCTTCACATTAGAATAACCTGGGAAGGTGTCAAAAAATACCAGTGCTTGGGCTGTGCCTCGTGCCAATTAGATCACACTCCCTGGGGCATCGGATTTAAGTTAAAGATACCCATGATTCTAATTCATTCTCTCAACAAATATTTCCTGAATGTCTACGATAAGCCAGGCATTACTCTAAATATCGGTGATGGAACAGTGAACCAAATAGAACCCCTCAAAAATACCACCGTCAGTTTTACATTCAATCTGAAGCAAGCGGAACAGCAAATTAAGTCAGTAAAATATATATCAAAAGACTGACAATGTGCTAAGGAGAAAATAAAGCTGAGAAGGGAGCTATGAAATCTTAGACCAGAGGAAGGTGGCACAAAAGACTTCACCAAGGGGAGCCTTTGAATCAAGATCTGAAGGAAGTGAGGGAGAACCAGGCGACAAGACCTGAAGGAAGATCATTCCAGGCAAAGGGAACAGCAGGGGTGATGGCCCTGAGGCAGAAGCAAGCTGGTAAAGCTGGAGCTGTGGGACAGTGGCAGAGGTGGAGGCAGATAGGGAAGGGCACAGGAAAGACAGAGCTCAGTAAGCGCCTGGTGGGCTAGGTGATGAGTTTGGCTTTTACTCTAAGTGAGACGGGATGTATTGGGAAGGTCTGAGCAGAGAAGTGTCATGAAATGCTTTACATTTTACTAGACTCGTTCTGGCTGCCCTGTTGAGAATAAACCATGAGGGGAAAGGGAACAGCAGCAATTAGGAGAGTCCTGAAAGGGTCTGAGAGATGAGAAGTGATTAATAACGACTGGATTATAGGGATATATAGTAATATTATTATTACATTGGTGCTGGGGATGGAACCCATGGCCTCATGCATGCTAGGCAAAGCATTTTACCACTGAGGTTTTACAGTCTGGATTCTAGATATATTTTCAAGGACTAACCAGAGACAAGCATCCAGAAAGGTCAGGGTGGGAATCAGGAACCTGGTTTTGGATGCTGAAGTTTGGGATGACCCTTAGCCATTCAGCAGAGTTGTGGAGTATGTCCTTATGTGTCCAAGCAGTACAAGATAGAGGGAGACTGGTGAGAGTTCTTGGCTTACAGATAGTATTTAAAGCCAGGACGACTGACATCACAGACAGCAGTCACAGAAAGACAGATAAGAAGTCCAAGCATTGAGTCTTGGGCCCTGCAGGGGTCAGAGAGAAGAGCTGGCAGCCAAACAAACTAGAAGAAATGCTGGCTGTTACACAAGGAGGAACACCTGGGGAGCCCATTGCTCAAGAGCCAGGAAGGAGCGTTCAAGGAGAAAAGAGGGATGGACTGTGAATACCAAAGGCTTTGAGGGATCTAATAAGAGGCTCTGAAATAATCCTGGATTTAGCAAATGTGGACCTCATTAGTGACCTCTGTAAGAATAGTTTGCAAAGTGTAGTGGGCTGGAGAACATCTCTAGGGTGTCATGTTCTTTTGGACTCAGCTTAAAACATATTGAATGTTTGCCTTCCTTACTAGAATATAGGCGTCTAACACATGGTAGGTCTCAAATATTCGATTTACAGAATGAATGCACAGGGCTGAGCAAGCATGTTCAATTGGTAGCTCATGACAACATCTAAATGATTAGTGTGTAGCTGGGAGCAGTGCACATATCTATAACCCTAGAGACTTGGGAAGCTGAGGCAGGAGGATTTCAAGTTCAAAGCCAGCCTCTGCAACTTAGTGAGGCCCAAGCAACTTAGCAAGACCCTGTTACAAAATAAAATATAAAAAGGGCTGGGGATGTAGCTCAAGGATAGAGTAGAGCACCCCTGGATTGAATCTCCAGTACCAAAATAAATAAGTAAAATGATTAGTGTGTAAAATGGGAATCTGTTTGGAAAAACATTTTTGATGGAAGGACTACCCTCCATATGAATTTATCAGAAGATTCACCTTCCCATAGATCCCAAATCCTAATTAGCTCTGCATTTCCTATCTCTCTCAAGACTATATGCTGTGAAGGGTTGGACTTCATCAGCCTTTGGGGATCCTCAGGTATTGGCTGTAAGTATGACCTGAAGTATAGCCCAGGTTCTTCTCTCCCACCTAGACATGCCAGTTGAACCTGATTTCATTCATTTAAAAAAAAAAAACTTCATGATGGGGCTACTGTGGTCCAGTACTGCACTGGGCATTTGACTCACAGCATCCATCCCATAGGATATAGTCTATCCATGAAAGAACCTTCTAGTCTACGGTTTCTGACCTTAGCTGATATCACCTCGAGATGTGACTCCAGTGTTGCTTCAGATGATAGTTTGCATTCTTGGGTGAACAGGTAATGGAGCACAATGGCCCCAGATCCACTCAACCCTAAAACTGTATCAGCAAATATGCTGAGGGGGTTCTCAGCCAGCTCCAAGCCCTCAACAAAACTGAGGTTCAGGTGACTCACTTTTTCTTGAAACAATATTTCACCATTTTCCCTACTCCTGGCCCAGACAACAGACAATTTGATATGAATAATACTTCAAGAAAGTCAAAATTTTATTTTTATTCCCCATGCACAGAATAAGAAGTGTATGTATACTTTCTTTACAAGGCATGTAACACATAAATATTAGTTGAACGAAAAAGAAAAAAAAATGTTTTTTGAGAGCACTGAGGACAAAGTAAAAGCTCTAGGAGAGAACTGAGCATCATGTTGAGAGGGAAAATACTACCTCCTTCAAATGTTTGCTGAGCTTTCTCAGCTTTCAATGGCTTTACAGGAAGCTACCCTCCTCCTATCTGCAAGATCACCATTATTAGCAAAACCTACATGCTGTGTCAGGATGGAGATGGGAACAGCAGTTGACAAAGAGTTGTTAAAATATAGTAAGTCCAACTATCCTACTGTGGGGGTTCCAGCAAGGATTTTAACCAATAGAATTCCAGAAGTACATCACGATCCAACAAATGAGGACTGTGGTGGGTGCTGATATTCACAGGAGAACAGCATATCAATTCATCCCAGCCTCCATTATGACTACCCACCTGCCTGTTAGCAGGAACAATGAGCAGCTCCTCTTTGGTTTATGCTAAAAATAAAAGGTACTACCAATGAATGACACTTTACATGCACAACCCTCAGGCAAAGCTCTGGTTACCATAGCAAACCCCACTCATGACAGCAGAGGTGGAGCGCATGACATATCCAATGGCCAGAGTCTGCCTTCCTGCAAGAAAGCAGCTATATTTGCCAGATGCAATAATCAATTGCCATAGCCCTTCCTATGAATAAAAACCCAACCAACACTTGAAGATCTTAGACAACCTCTCAATTTCTATTTGCCTGAAAGAGTAGGTTCATATCTAATGTTTACTTACCAGGATGCTAATGGAATTCCCAAGATGGACCTGATTTTTAAAAGGGGGTCTAAGTCAGGCATGGTGATGTGCACCTGCAATTTCAGCTACTCAGGGTGCTGAAGCAGGAAAATTGCTTGAATCCAGAGTCTGAGGCCACTGTGGGCAACAAGAGAACCCTTAAAAAAATGGTTCAACAAGAAGAAGATGCTTTTTCATTCTTCCAATCTACAGCCTCGAAGCTCCATATCTGGAAAGAACCTGTCTTTGGCCTCTTCCATAACTGACCCAAAGTTGGTGCCAGAAAAATGGTCCAGTCTTTGAGCAAGTCCCAATGGAGAGGGTCTTGCTACCAACCAATCTAGTGACAGTGAAGTCCATGTTCTTGCTCTAGGGCTCAATCAACTGAAAAGAGATATGGAGTCAGAAAAGACCAACCCACAAAAACGTGCTCATGTGTACCAAAAGTCAGGAGGAGGAAGAGGCCATCTCTGCCTTTCCTTTAAGCATTCAAGGAAGAGGGTTTAATTCATCAAATCTCAAGATGAATCGTAAAAAGTCCCAAAGTAGAGAAAAAGCAAAATTAACTCTTAACTTCTCAAAGCTTAAGTCCTAGGTCAACTTTTCAGAGAAATAATACACTGGACAGTCCAGGAAGTATATTTCTTCTCTCTGTGTTACCTGTGTCCTGGATTTATAAGTAGGAAAAGGAGTTAGAAAGCTCAGAACTCTGTAGAGACTTCAGGGTTCCTGGGCAGTTATTGCTTCTTAGAGATTATGTATGGGACACTTGTTGAGAATAGAGACTGGCCAAACAGATCTGGATTCATATTCTTGCTCTGAATAGATAAGTACTTCAGGGAAGTTGGTTAACCTTTCTGAAAGTACAATTTTTCATCCAAAAAATAAGGGTAATTGGGAACAGGGCCCAAAATAAAGTGCTCGATTTGTTCAAACACTATCTATTTAATGTCTGCTTTATACCAGGTACTGTTGTAGGCACTTGAGATACAAGAGCAACACAAGGTCTTTGCTTTAATTAAGCTTACATTCTAACATGTGAGATAGAAAATAAATTAATAAATCAAAGACTTTATTTCAGTAAGGAATCAGTCAGTGATAGCACCCCAGGAGGTGCTACCAAACCTATAATTTAGGTTATAGGTTTGTAGACAAGATGCCTTGGAGGATCCCAGAGAAGGGCACTTGTGAGATAGAACTTTTGTTGCAGAATGGAGTGATGATGTGTCAGGGCACAGAGGGAAGAGACTAAGTGGTAAGAGAGGTGGGCCAAATGACAATGAGAATGGCCCAGTTTTAAGCTCGGGAGTGACATGATTTGAACAGAGATTTTTATAAACCCCCTCTGAGACAGAGGTGAGTAAGAGATGACTAGGTAGAACACAGGGAATTTTTATGGCAGTGAAACCACCTTATCTGATACTGTAATGGTGGATTCATGTCTTTATTCGTTTGTCCAAACAGAATGTGCCATAGCAGGATGAACCCTAATGTAAACTATAGACTTTGATGATAACATCATTGTCTGTGTAGACTCATCAGGTGTGATAATGTATCACCCTGGTGGAGGATGTTGATAATGGGGGAGGCCGTGCATGTGTGGGGGTAAATGGTATATGGGAAATCTCTGAATGTTACTCTTATGGTTTGGATATGGATTGACCCCCCAAACTCATGTGTTGTATGGTCCCCAATGCAACAAGGTTCGGAGGTAATGTAAGGCAATGATTGAATAGTGAAGGCTATAACTTCATCAGGGGACTAACCATTTGATGGATTAATAATTTGAATGGACTATCAGGTGGGCGTGGCTGGAGAAGGTAGGTCACCGGGGGTATGCCTTTGGAGACTATATTTTGTCCCTGGCTCCTATTTCTCTTGGCTCCCTAGGTGCCATGAGCTGAGTAGCTTTCCTCCACGATGCCCTTCTGCCATCATGTTTCTGCAATAAAACTGGCTGACCATGGATTGAGACCTCTGAAACCAAAAGTCAAAATAAATCTTTCCTCTTTTAAGTTGTTCTTGTCAGGTATTTTAGTCAGAGGGATAAAAACTTGACTAACACAGTTACTCTCAATTTAGCAGTGAACCTAAAACTACACTAAAGTCTTTGGAGAAAAAAAAAACAAAACAACAAAACCCTCTGACTGCTTTGAGGAGAAAGGTCCCGTTGGGACATCAAAAGTGTCCTCAGGAGTCCTGGTTAGGAAGCACCTGCAGCAGGGATCCAGGGACAGAATGACAGTGACCTTAACCATGTGGCTGCCGTGGATGGGGAGAAGAAGGTGGATATTAGAGGAAAGGACTGCCACTTACAGATCTGAATGTAGGGTGTGGGGAAAAAAGAATAATAAAGAATGGTTTCTGGATTGAGGGGGGTGAGTCTGGGGGTGGGTGCCATTTACGGAGATAGTAGGAAAAGAACTAGCTTGAAGGAGAAACATCATTTTGGTCATGTTTGCTTTGAGATGCATGTGACATACCCATATGGGAATATTAAAGGGGCAGGTAGTGCACATGAGTCTGGGATTCAGTGGAGAAGACAAGGATAGAAACATAAATTTGGAAGGCAAAACTCTTGAGATAGTTGGAATCTCCCTGGACAACATCATAAAACAATGGATATTAGTTATTTTCAATACATTGGGAGGAAGAATGTTAACTAGCTATAGCCATCAGCATTTTTTAAAATCATCTATCTACTCTCATCCTGCCATCCTTTCATATCATAAACAATCACTGAGCAGCAACTTGGTTCACTGACGCAGGAGGATCATAAGTTTGAGGCCAGCCTCAACAATTTAGCAAGATCCTGTTTCAAATTTTTAAAATAAAATTTAAAAAAGAGCTGGGGATATGGCTCTGTAGTTAAGCACCCCTGGGTTCAATCCCAGAAGCCCCCGCAACCCCCTCCAAGAAGAATGCAGAATTTAAGCTCTAGAGGCAGGCTGCTGTATTTAAATCCAGTCCCTCCAACTCAGACCTGTACAACCTAAGAGAATCTGCTTAAGCCCTCTGCCCCACCGTTTCTCCATCTGCAAACAGGTATGTAGTGGATTAAATAATGGCTCCCACAAAGATATGTATAAGGGTCTTTGAGGATGTAATTAAATAAAGGAGTTTGAGATGGGATCATCTTGGATTATCTGGCAATCCCCAAATCCAATGTCCTTAGAACAGACAAAGTAGAGCCATGCAGACATGACAGGAGAAGACACGGACACCCAGAGAAGGCAATGTGAAGGCAGAGGCAGAGACGGGAGTGAGAGTCACAGGAATGTCAACAGCTACCAGAAGCTGGAAGACACCAGGAAGGATTCTCCCCTAGAGCCTTGTGAGGCAGCCCGGCCCGGCTAACAGCCTTGATTTAGTCTTCTGACCTCCACAACTGAGAGGGAATAACTTTCTCTTGTTCTAAGCCACCAAATTTGGGCTGCTTTGTTATGGCAGCCCTAGGAGGAATAATAGTCTCTACCTCATTGGGTTGTTATGAGAACTGGATGAGTCGATTCACATAAGGTGTCTAGAACAGTGGCTGCCGAACGGTGAACACTGAAACCATTTTCAGTTCTACCCATGACTGGACATTGTACTGGATCCTGAAGAACAGAGGGGAAAGACAGCTCATCTTCAGAGATGCTCCAGATAAAGATGGCCCTCTGAAAACAAGCAGGTGAGGAACTAGAATATAGGAAGAGTGCTCAGGTGTCATATGCATTTCCCTTTGCCCCAAATTGCTGACCAATGCTTCACAGCATTCACCAGCAAATAAATCAATCATCCTCACATCTGCTCAGGTTTTCAGAGATGAGGACGAGGTGCAGGGAGGGGTTAACACAAACCTTTCCAGTATCTTCCTCTCATCTCACCACCTCACTGCTTGCTCTCTCATGAGAAGCTATGCAGATGGGGACACGCGGTGCACATTTTTTAGGGACAGCTGTCTCTTCTTTTAGCCTAATGATATTGGGAATAACAGTGACCAGGGTGGGGTAGGAGTGAAGAGTGGGCAGTAGCAAACTGTGGAGGAAAGCTATGCCAATTTTGTATGCTGAGTGATTTTGTAATAATATTTGCATGGCTGCTTTATCCTTGGAAGTTAATTTTCTTCACCAGGAGACCCATTATAGCACAATCTAGTTTTACCCAAATCTCTATAAAATAAACTGTGCCAAAAAAGAGGGGGAGGCGTCTGTTTTGAAACAGCTGAAATCAGACATTTTATGTGTCATTGGCCAACTCACAAAAAATGCAGAGTTTATTGACGTCTTGTTTTATTCAAGTTGGCTCTCTTCTCGTCTTCTTAGGTGCAGAAAATGGAATGTTGGAATACTGGAAGAGAGTTCAGGATTGTTTTTGATCACCTGCATGCAAACCTCAGTAGTCTCAAGAACCACTTAATGTTCACTGCACAGAGGGATCGAGTTGTTGAAGACACTTCTGGTGGCTAAGTCACTGGAACTCTTCCCAGGTGAGTTGCATTACTGAGTGTTCAAGCTTGTGTGTGTCACCCCAAGATATCATAGCTGACACACTTGTCTCTCTGCTCTTCAGAACAGTCTTATAGAGTATCAGAATTGCAATAACATCTCATAATGTTTAAACAGGAGGGCCAGGCTGGCCTTCTGTGAAAGGGACAAGAGTTGCTGTTTATTCTATCTTCCCCTTTAGGAATCTCCAAATCTCCTTGGTCAGAAAGGACTCCAGGAGTGTAAAGCTCCCTGGTCCTCTCTGGCCTCCCACCAGCTTCCTCTGGATGGCCAGAACCCTCCCCACTGCAACCCAGTTCCCTTCCTCTCTCCCCTACCGTGTGTATGCCGTGATCCCCAATTGCTCTTTCTCCTACCCTGTTCCCAGCTCAAATCCTACTGCCTCAGGGGGCAGGTCCCAGCCAGGGAACTGACTTTGGATTTCCACAGCACCAAGTGTGTCCCTGCTCAGACAGGAATCCTATCCTGCATTGTATGAATGCCATCTTTATTTTTAGCAAAGCAGGATGATCAGTCCTCAGACTTCAGGACAACAGGGTGTGTGTGTTTTATCTTGAACGAGTGGGTTGAGGTAGCAGAGTACAAGTCTAGTGCTTGCAAAGCCAAGTACTAGAGGTGTCCAAGTATTGATAAAAATGAGAGCAGGAGTGGTTCAGCCCAAACTCATTTCCACTCCTGCCAGAATACCTCAAAGGACTCTGTCTGGGGCAGCATTCTGTTAAGTGCAAATATACCGTGGAAGCCTCTCCTCAGGAAGCTGTTAAAACAGCACAGATCCTATCTGGAAAGAGCTACATTTACTGCAACCTGAAGGCAAAGAATTGGATTATGCTCTTTCAAGGATTCACAGATTCCTAAGAGTCCGTGATTTCTTTTATCCTCCTATGAATATCTAGGCATTTCAGGCTGCTTCTCACAACAGAATTTCCTCTACCTTCTTGCTATTATTTCATTCAAAGTTTGCAACAATTTTGTGTTCAAAATAAGTTTACTTTGCTGCAAAGTCAGTTCCCCTAAGCCTGCTTCTTCAAAACATCTTTGTGTGTCCTAGAGGGCTTGAAGAGGCAACGAAACACTCAATAACCTAAAAACAAATAATCCAAGAAGACTTCATCAGCGAGATGTTCATTACTATCTAGTTTCACTAGACTGTATCATAAAGAGAGTTAAGAATCTTAAGTTTCTGATTTTCTACAAATTGATAGCCTAGCCATTTCACTCACAGTGTATTCATGTGGGCAAGGCAAGCATAGTATAGTAGGTCCTCTAAGGATGGGGACTGGGTGTAAGGTAGAGAAGGTGCTATTGACATCTGAGAAGCCAGGCCAGGGGAGGCCTCTTCCCAGAGGTGAAGAGACTCCACAGATGAAGATGTCTTCTCCACATATTTGGTGCTTTAACAAAACATCTCTTGGCTCAGCTGCCCATCACATCACAGAGGGCCTCTTCACCCACTGAGTTTTCAATCCATAAATGATCCAGTGTTTTCTTGAACATATTTGTCAACAGAATGCAGAACTCTTGAGCTCACAGACAGACTGAATCAAATACCCTATCTGGCTTCAAATCCCCCTGCTCAGAACCCATAAGAAACATTTACCTTCCCAATTCCATTCTTTTTTTTTCTATTTCTGGAAGATGAATATTATGAGATCAAGACTTTCAAAGTTTGAAATGCCATAAAAGGATCTATCACTTTATATACAACATATGCAGAGTCCCAAAGGACAACATAATCTAGACAAAAATTATCTGGGTGGAAAAATAAAAAATAATTTGAGAATTGTTTTCTATACCTCAATTTTCTTAAAAAAAAAAAATTCTTAACGTTTCTCCGAAATTTCATTTAATTTTGAACACATGTATTGAGTGTGTTACTAAATAAATTTAAGAGCTCCTTTCCCCCCACCTTCACTAACAAGTGAGAATATTTATTTAATCTTTCTATGTGTAATCAAAGACCCATTGATAAAGCCCAGGAGATGCAGGTGTTTAATCTGCCCTCACCCACCCTGCACAATTGAGACACCAGTCCCTCAGATAAGCAAGTGCAGTCTGCAGTTCTAGTTCCAGTTGTTGAATGTGGCAAGTTCTCTGCTTTTCTGGGCCTTAGCTTCCTCAAAGGCAAGTTTGAGTGCTTTTCCTCCTTCCAAACCACAGAGGACATGGATGTCACCCAGGCTGTCCCTTTCAGCCCCGTAACATCTTTACATAAGAGGGAAGTGAAATACAGGTGTAGCCACTGCTATAAGCCAACAGATTTGAAGAGAGAGAGAGAGAGAGAGAGAGAGAGAGAGAGAGATCCTAAAAATTCCTTAAGGTGGGAACAAGGAGGCCAGGCTGCTCAGAACAGTCCAAAGCTTTTGGTTCAAAACCTCTCAAAAGCCCTGACTTCTATATTCAGCTGGGCTCTCGCCGACTTTGGTGAGAGGTTTATTCCTCTCTTGATGCACTGTTCCAAAAGACCCAGATGCTGTCATTGAGGGGCCTGCATACACACCTCGGTATCTCTCTGCATACTGCCTAAGAACAACTCTGAGAAGCAGCCATTGCACCATCTTTACACATGAGCCAGCAGAGGCTTCGAAATTCCAGTGCCCTGGCTGGCAAGAAGTTCTCTGCACTACCGGGATTCTAGTTAAGTCTCTGATTCCAATTCAGTCACCCTTCCTTTCCCTCCTGGCCAGCCCACAAGGTGCCAGGCACCAGGTTCACCTCCCCTGGCCAACAGCAGTAATGCAGATCCTTCCTCCAAGCCCCCCAGCCTCACCAATGCCTCCTAGCTCTCAGCAGATGCCCTCCTGTTTCACTGAGAAGACTCCACTCCCTGTCCCCCCAGCTACCCACCCCTCACATTGCAGGCTCCCTCACCCCCCTCTGCTTCTCTCCCACTTTCTAGGGACAGCATAAACGAGCTTTCTTCTTTCCCTGCACTTTATTGTCTCTGGCCTCTTCCCTCCCAAAACCACTTACATGGCTTCTCTATTCTCTCCCCATTCTCTTTTGCTTACCAAAAATGACTGGGAGGGGAATCTGGGAACTCTCCTGAAAAGCCTTTCTTCAATGGTGGCATCACCTCAAAATACTCTGGATTATTTGCAACCTGCACACTCTGCATGCAGTGTTGATGTCTTGCCAATCATTTTCTCCTTCATCCCTTGCACCCTGGCCCCGCGGTCAGCCTTCACTGCCACTGTTCTCCGTCTCTATCTGTGTCTTTTTCCTCCTTCTGAGTGGTGGTCCTTCTCACACTTTTCTGCCTGTCTACCTGTCTGCCTAGCTCTTCCTACCCTTGAAACAACTGTCCTCAGCATCATGTTGGCACTGTGGAGATAACTCTGAAAACAGAAAAAAAAGTTAAAAGTGCTGAGTCTCCAAATCTATGTTCTCTAAGAGATTCAGCCTCTCTGGGTTTGGTCCTGACCTTTGGTGAATTCATCTTCCTGGGAATTTTTCCCTTTGTGATTGGTGTAGTAGGGACCCGGGACCACCTCCCAGTAGGGATGCCACCGACCGTCATGGTCTGAGTCACTTAGGCCTATGCAACCTAGGGCAAGGGAGTATCCACAGCTCAGTTTGTCTTGCCAGTCCACCAGGCCTGGAGCTTTCAAGTCACAGCTGAGAGGCACCTACAGTACAATTGATGTCCCTCTATTTCTCTCCCTGTCTAGCCTGAGGAAGTTGGCCTGTTCCAGGCCTTATCTGGGCATGAATAAGATAAGGTCCTAAAGAAGCAGGCTGAGGGCAACCTGATGAACACTTATAGGGCTTTGTAGGAGCTGAGGGGTACATGTAAAGGACTACTCAGCGCCTTCTGGAGAGAGCAGCTGAAATCACAGAGACGCCCTTGAGCTGGACTTGAAGAAGTTTATTAGGAGGATCAGTGAAGAAAGAATACTCCAGGGACCACCCTATCACTGCCACTGAAGAAAAACAGCTTTGTAAAGGCGGAGCCATGACAGGTCAGGAGTTCTACACCCGTGTGTGTGTGTGTGTGTGTGTGTGTGTGTGTGTGTGTGTTGGGGGACACAGCAAGTAAGAAGTCTGAAGAGTCACAAAGGATCTGGAATTTATCCCATGGGACCCGAGAGCCACAAAAGGTTTCACAAGGAGAGGTAGAAGAAAGAGAAGGCTGGAAAGAGTTCTCCAGGCTTCTGGTTTGTCAAATGTTAACACTTCAGATTTCAGCCCCTGTGTACTTGTTCTCATAACCTGCAGGGGATCATTGTTTCTTCTCTCCAAATCCTACAGTGCCCACACTTCACGTCTGACAAATCTTCTTTTCTTCTTAGCACTGCCACCCACCAACTCGGACCTTCACAGCTTCCCCCCACCATCTTATTACCGAAACTTCTCTCGGTTCCCTGCCTCTCATCTTCCTCCAGCCCCAATTTTTTTCTGCAAGAGATTAATCACCCAAAGGCACATATCTGATCATGATAGTTTCTTGCTCAAAAATCCCAAACATTCCCCAATGGCTAGAAAACTAAGTTCCTGAAGTCCTTATCTCAGCCTCTTCCTCCACTGTATCCCTAAGGGCCTAGTCCTAATTCAGGATCAACTTTTCAGCACATACCCCTTCCTCCTAGACCTCCCCACAAAGCCTTTTAGATCCCTTCAGTCAGAAGTGACTTCTCTTCCATATTCCCAAAATGTTGTTTTTTCATTTTCTGGTACTGGGATGCTTTACCACTGAGCCACATCCTGAGCCCTTTTTATTTTTTATTTGGAAACAAGATCTCACTAAGTTGCCCAAGGTGGTCTTGAACTTGTGATTCTCCTGTCTTCCTAGTAGCTGGGATTACAGGCATGTGTCACCTTGCCCAGCTGCCAAAATGTTTTATTTGGACCACACTTTAGTTACTTTACTCATTCATTTATCCCTTCATTACTTCATCCAGTAAACATAGGGCATCTACTACATGCCGAAAATGCACTGGTTTGCATCACAGCTATCTCTAGACTTCTCTTTTAGACTAAAACTCTGACAGTAGGGAGGGTGCCTCTTTCATCTATGCACATCCCCTGGAAACTCTAAGCCCAGCAAACCACAGGTACTCCAAAAATAAAATGATTGAAATGAATAGAGAAATTATCATAAGTTTCCTTAAATAGTAAACTGCCGTAAGTGCATGCAAAATCAATTTCAGTGATAGATTTAAAGTATGATTCAATATTTTTCCAGGAGCATATTAACTATGTCAAGGGAGATGCATTTACATACTTTGCATGGCTCTCATTCTTCCTTTCCAACACCTGCCCCGGCCCCCTACCCCTGCCTCCACAACACATGAAGGCACACCACTATACAGCTTTTATGGAAGAAGCAGCAGTTCTTGGCCCATTCTAATGGAAGAAGGAATTGATGAAGCCAGAAAAACCACCTACAGCCAGGGGTGTGTTCTGAGACATTCTATTCCACCCCCACAAGCAGCCCTCCCACACCACACCTGCCAACTTGTACCTACTTGACTCCCACCCAGAAGTCACAGACCAGAAAAGCTGGCCCAGTAGAAATACCCAAGCCCAAGCCCAGAGCAGGCTGAGTGTGGGAGACTTCCCCTGGAAGGAGTCCTGAAGGTCCGAGGCAAGGTCTGCAAGGGTGAGTCATTTTCTGCAGCTGCTCATCAACCACCTCCAGTAGCTTTATCACAATTTATCAAGGTAAACACATGAACCCAACAGACCCCACCTGTGGGGGGAGGAAGAGGCTGCAGCCAGCTACAAGTGATAGAACTAGACCCAGCTCTATCTCCCAGCACTGGCCAATCTCCAGTCCCAAATAGATCTGGACTCTGCCCTGGTGCCTGTCTCCAGTCTCTGCGACCAGTCCACTCCAGACCTTGTGTTCTTCTCACCTCAGTGTCCCTTATCATTAACCCTGCACAGATCAGGGTTAATGAGGGCAGGCTTCTGGACCCTTCCCCTGCTCAACTCAAATCTGCGCTTTAATGGATTATACCAAAAAAAAAAAAAAAAAAAAAAAGGAGCAGCCGAAGACGTAAAAGGTATTTTGCAAATCCGAGAGGAGGGATGGGGGCAGACACACACCAGATTTTAGGGTCTGAACTGAGCTTAGGAAGGAGAGAAAGATTTCCATATTGGAATGTTCCCGTCTCCCTAGCAGATGCCAATAACCGCTCCACACATGCCCTTGCTCTTCAGGAGCCCCCTCCACTCTTCGCCTCTTCTCTGGTCAGAGGGGGAAGAAGCGCTGGAGGATGGTCCGGGAGACAGACCCCAATCCCTCCGCTCCATGTGGTTGCTATGGGAAAAGGACTCCTGGCCATGTCCTCAGTGTCCCCAGCAGTACGACTCCGGTGGTCCTAATGTTGCAATCCCGCTCTGTCCAGCCCTCTCCTCTCCACCGCGACCCCCATGCCCTCGACTGGAGGGGAGAGGAGTTTGGACCACCTAACGTGGGACCCCGGTTGGGGACCCCGACTCACCGCCTACCTGGGGCTGGGATTTCCTTACCCGATTTGTCACTGAACTTTCTGGGGTGCCAGGCTCCCCCCCGACCCCGCACGCCCAACCGGAGCCCTAAGTCCCGTCAGCAGCGGGACGGTCGCTTCACCTGCTCGCGGCTCGGCTGAGGCTCCCGCTACTCCTCTCGCTTTTAGACCCAGGCGCCGCCCGGCGGTCCCGGCGCAGAGCCTCCGCGGCTGCTACCACCAGCGCCGACGCCGAGCGGGTGCAGAGCTGCAGCGCCGCGGTTTGCAGCAAGCCGCGTGAGGCTCAATCCCCGGCACCTTCGGCTCGGCCTGCGGCGCGGTGGGTGCCTGCAGCAGCAGTCCTGCCGCGTCCCCAGCCCGGGGCCAGCACGCACTGGATCTGGGAGTCGGCTCCTCGCAGCGCTGGGGATCCGCCGAGCCTCCAGGATGGGCGGGGATTCCCTCCCTCTGGTTGATTCGAGGGGCGGGAACTCCCTTCCTGGAGTGACAGAGACGGGGGGCGGGGATTCCCCTGTAGGAATGACAGGGTGGGCGGGGATTCCCCCCTCCCCGCACCCCACCTGGCAAGCCCCTCGCGGGCAGGTAGTCTCTCCGGATGAACCAGCAGTCCTCGGGCTCCGGCTTCAGAAACCTGGGGATCCTGGGAGGAAAAGATCCAGGGAGACAGCAGCTCATAATTTCCATACAGGCAGGGCTTGGGGCGCCATCTATGTGGATGAGTGTGAGCCGTGGATCTTGAAGTTGCTTCACATAGCATCGAAATGCCAATTGCCTTATCACAGAATGCGGTGGAGAGGCCAAAGGAGATGGGAAGAGATATTCACCCATCCCAAGTTACCCTTGACCTCTAGTTCTTAGGATACCAAAGTTAATTTCGCATTGGTATGAGAATTTCAGGAGAGGGGACCTCTTGGCACTTCAGAGCTGCTTAATCCCCCAGTTAAGCCCCTGAGGGAAATCCCAGGGCCCCCGGGTGGCGGTTTGGGACCTTGTGAGCACTAGACAGGAACTCCTGCTGAGTGGATTGTAAGAGCTAATGCCAGTCGCTCTTGGCCTTGTTCCAGGTCACTCGAAGAACAGGAGCCCCAGGCTTTCGGATTCTTGGTTTCCGTGATTTTCAGGAAGGCCTTCAAATATATTTGGTTCTTTTTTTGTCATCCTTGTCATTCTGCCTACCACAGGGAGAGGATGATAAGAACATAATAGCAAGACTGCACAGCTCTGCAAATTAAGCTCTCTTAAGAGGAAAAAGCTGGTCTTTTTCAAGTGCTAGGAGATAAGAGTAAAAACATATAAAAAATTACAAAACCTGGGATAATGAATAGTTGAATAATGCTTTTGACATTTTCTGCAGAGCAATAATTGGAAATCTTTGCTTTGAGGGGGATGGGGATGGGGATGGGGATGGACACTGTTGGGCAGCGGCTCTGCCCAGCAAGGCAATAGGCTCTGGTTTCTTGGAAAAGCAGATAGACATAAATCACCTGCACAGACTTCACAGAGCTGCCCAACAGCCTTAGAAGCCAGAATAGTCTGAAGGCTTTTGGATATGGTATTTCCAGCAGGCTTTGGGGTTGAGGAAGCACTTGGATTCAGCTCTCCTTCCGCTTTTTCCCCCACCCACCCTGCACTACTGGCGATCAAACCCAAGGGTACTCTACCACTAAGCCATATCCTCAGCCCTCTTTTTATTTTGGGACAGCTCTTGCTAATTTGCCCAAACTGACTTTGAATTTGCAATCCTTTTGCTTCAGCCTACCGGGGTTGCTGGGATTACAGGCCAGCCCACAGCACCTGGCTGCTTCTTCAGCTTTTAGAATTACCAGGCTACTTGAGATTGATGCCTGCACAAATCCGAGCATCATGTATTAGGAGTTTTGCAATCTCCGGCACCCAGAGTTTCTCTCCCTATCTGCAAATGCAGAGATCACCTACCATGCAGGATTGCTGAAAAGGTCAGCAGTAGCCCAGCTATTCTGTGCTGCACTTAGGAAGGGCTCAGTAAAATGGTAACTATTGTCTAGAAAAGTGTTATTGGGATACCACACCAAAAAATCTTTCCACGATTGTTCAGGACTGGTGTTTTCTGCTTATTTCACAGTCCCAGGTTCATCTTCCACCCCTCTCTCCCAATCACAGGAGCCACAAAGGGGCAACCCATGTCTTCTCAGCACAGGCCTCCTCCATACTTCAGCACCCATTGAAAGTTTGCTGAATAAATGAATATGCACATGGCTTATCACTCAAACCATACTCTGTTATTTCTTACCTACCCCATTCAAAGCTTTTCACTCCATCCATGTACATTTTTTCTTTTTTGTCTTGCTATGGGATTGAACCCATTTTAAGACAGTGGGATTTCAGGCATGTGCCACAGATCTTAGCTTCCAGGCCTATACTTCTAACCTGTAAATTATGTTTCCTCTGCCAGAATGACATTTTCACCATTTTGTATCTGCTAAAATCTCAGAATTCAATGTAATTTCTTCTGGGAAGGCTTCTCTGATCACTAGCACCAAAATCAGGTGTCTTCTTTCTGATTTTGGTCTTCTTCCTGATTAGATCTTGTTTGTGTTTCTAAAGCCTAGTGTCCAACCCAGTAGCTACTCACTAAATATTTGCTGAATTAAAACAAATTGCTAAATATATATGGGTATGTGTTACACATTATCTATAAAAATAATAGATGCAGATGTACAATTTTATCTTTCTCCTTCAGACATTGTCCTGTTAACCTGATTAAAATACTTCTCATTTCAATCACTTTTTCTCTAATATTTCCCAGTTATTTTTTGGTAAGTTCTTGCTTGCTAATAATAGCTCAACTCACAAGGGGTCATTCAAATGCATGGAAATTTTGTTTTGCCCTTGCAGTCTTGTCAATTTGGAAAGCTGGCAACTGAAGGCATTTATTTTCCAGTGTTTGGAGATCAAAAGGCAAATCCTTTCTGCCCCCTTGTTAAATATTTAGTCACAGATTAGTATTTCTGTCCAGGTTGCCATTTTAATTTATTGCTCAGAATATACATGATATGGAAGAGGAAGTTGTATACACAAAAGCTAAGTATTAAGAATGAGAAGAAAATAAAAATAATGAACAAAGAAAAAAATCTATTATCCTGGGCTACAGTATATTGGTGACAGGTAAAAGAATGTAGTGTCCTTTAGGTGAGTTACATAGATTCACATGGACTGCAATAGCATTTGGTTTACCTTGAGCTTTCTCCCTTTATGAAGAAGAATCTCCCCACCAGGCTGCTGGAACTGAAACTGGTAGTTTCATTAACTCTTAAAAAGACAGCTTTCTACCTGCCCTCCTCAGGGGCTCTTCCTAGTATGTTTTTAGGGAGGAGGAGAAGGAGACTCAGTCAACAACTGGCTCAATTCCCTTTCTCTCCCCAATCTCTGTGGGTTCATTTTATCTCCAAAACAGATTCTAGCTTCCTGTTTACCTAGGTCATTACCCTCCTTTCTTTCTTCCACAAATTCCTGGCCACTGAATCTTCCATTCATGACTTCACTTTGGAATGAGCCACCTCCCTGCCTCCCCCCCCCCCCCCCCCCCCCGCCAAAGAGGGTCTTAAGAAGAATAAGTAGCAATGACAGTAAAACATGAATTCAGTGGATTTAAGTCGGGACTGTACTTAAGGATTCCCAGGAGATTGGAATATTCAGATATCCCAGCCCTTCACCCCGACACCACCATGCCCTGGGTCTTTGGGATGGGGTCTTAATGCTGCATTCTTACCCTAACCCCAGTGACTGCAGTTTGGGTGGCCCACAGAGCACACTTGGAGAAGCTCAGAAGTAGAGTGACTTATAAAAATGAGAAGAAGACTAAGTTGTGGGCTGGGGTTGTGGCTCAGTGGTAGATCAGCTGCCTAGCACATGTGACACACTGAGTTCAATCTATAGCATCACATAAAAATGCATAAATAAAATAAAGATATTGTGTCCATCTACAACTAAAAAAATATTTTAAAAAATAAATTATACACTAGCAAGAACAGATAGTACTTACTACTTTTACAATGTATATAGATGATTGGATCATTCTGTAAAAGCCATATAAGAATAGAGTAAAAGTTCAAGTGAATTGTCATGAACTATAGTGACATTTGGCTCACCTCTGAGCTTACATGTTCCACAGATTTAGGGAACCAGCACATCAATGCTGCTAAAAATTAGAATATGAGAGAGAAAAGGTGAGGTTCAAGGATGGGGTTATAGCTTTACAGTGCTTGCCTAGCATGGGTAAGGCCCTCAGTTCGATTCTCAGCACCACATTAAAAACAAATAAATAAAGTTTAAATTCTTTTAAAAAGCAGGGGGAGGTTCAGTTTTATTAGCATAACCAGTACTTGGCAAACAACATATCAAAAATAAGTTATTATACAGGACATATAGGTTTTATCTTATAATTTGCTATTGTCTTTATGTTTGCACAAGAGATAGGACTTGAAAGTGTCTTCTTGGGGCTCCTGGCTTTTATCGCCTTGGCACTGTTGTGTTCTCCAGAAATTGAGACCCTTGCGTCCTTTCTTATTCCCTGTTCCCACACTGCTGCAATTCAGTCAAATTGCCCTGTATCTAAATTTGAAGACTATTTAGCTATTTGTATGTAACACATCCTCATTCCTACTTCCTGTCTTGCCTACTGATCATTCTGCTCTGAACCACTCATTTTGAAACAGCATCATTTTAAGTCATAATGTGCTATTTACTCCTTCAGATACTTCTACCTCCAGAGAGCCTCAGTGAATAACCTAAAAAAAGTAATTACAAATATATTGTCTGTTTTGTTTTCTTTGTTCTTTATTTATACTTCCTTATCTCTTTTGCCAATCTTAGGACCTGTTTTTACTGGTACAACTACTATGAACACAGAAATTAAAGTTAGGTAAATGATACCCAGCTCAAAAGAGCAACAGAGATCAATAGCCATGTTCTGCAGGGTGTGTGTAAATGTGGGTGAATTTCTCCAAAATGGAGATAATGTTACCCACCTTCAAAGGTCTCATTAGGATGTTAGGTCTCAATGAGATCATAAGTATGAAAGTACTTAGAAAAAAAATTAAAGTACTCTTCAAATGAGAAACTTTGACAACAGCTGCCATTTTTTGAATGGCAAATTCAGTTTGTCATGAAATATACCTGAATAACTTACATTTCATCTCAACTGCTGTGGTACAGCAGGAATCGCCACAAGCTTGATAAGGCCATTGATAAATGACCATTCACAATTTCTTTGCATGATGTCTGAATAGTAGGCCAAGCATAGAAAATGCATTTTTCCTCTTTCTGTGTCCTAGAGAACCAGTCAACGAAGTCCATAGAAAGTAGAACCTTGGAAAAGCTAGATTTGGTAAAAAAAAAAAAAAATCATTGTCTATTTACTTATTTTGTTTTAGCAAATGCTAACAGCCACCTCCCTCTCCCCATCTGGCTATCAGGGTAGTTTCCCTATAGGTTGCTGCTTGAAATGAATCCAGAGGATCAAGTTCTTGGTTGGCCTTTATTTAATTCAGGAGTCTATCTCATTTCTGGTTAATAGAATACCCACCTTCCCACACACACACACACACAATGTTTGATGTCCATTTCCTGTTTTTGTTAAATTTTTCATGACTTCGGGGAGAAATAAATCATCTTTTCCCCTTATTATATACTTACAACAAAGCAAATAACTGCTTTAAGTAAATAATTTGCTAGCATAATCTGGAATAATTAGACCACCTGGAAATAAAGAAGAAAGAAACAAAAGAAGGAAAGTCAACACAAGATAAAAATCATGGGATTCTAGAACCTGCAGGAGTCACCTTGGGAATCAACTTGCCTACTGCAGTTCTGTGACTTACTTAGAAAGCACTCCTGAAGGGGACACAGCTCACACTTCAGAAAGGCTGTGAAGATAGTCAAGTGACCTCTATTTTGCCCATCATTTTGGCAATGCTAATTCTACTACTGCATAATATATAACACCTGATTTTCACAATCCAGATGCTGAGTCTCAGGGCTGAAGACTCTGAAGATGGAGACTGATATCAAGGACCGAGGTCATTCATGTTCCCTGTCATTGAAGGGTGCACACATATCTGTTTCATGCCCTAGGAGAGGAAATATTCTCTAGTGAAGGCAGCAGACTTATAAATTAATTCCTTATGATAAATTCCAAATGCTCCTCAAAGAATGTTGTTTTTCTTATTAAAATCTTTTGAAATGTCCGCTATCAGTCAGAATGTCATGGAGCTTATCAATATTGTATCTCCAGCATGAATCTGCAAAAAAAGTGCTTTTAGAGATCAAAAGAATTCACAGAAATGTGATAATGCAGAATGTTGTGTAGCAATGTTTATCAAACTTGCTTTATTGTAGATGCATAAATATTTTTTTTCTGATAAGGGCTCATAAGTTATCCCAAAACCAATCCCCTGCCCCCAGATTGTTAATTGACAAAACTTTATTCAAAATCAGAGTGAATAGTCCCATGGATAACACTGCATATTACAGTTTTCCACTGGGTCAGAACTTGGGTGAGGCAACAGAGGTGCTAGGGCACAATATTTAAGGAGGCACCTACTTGCAGGAGCAGACACAGCCCTGTGAATGGATGCATAACATCAGGACTGAGTGTCTCCTTAAATTTGCTGCCTCTCCCTTGTACTGGTCCCAGTTCTCTGAAGGAACACTGAATGCAGAAGATACCTTGGAAGGTTTGGATGCTAATCAGCAGAGGTAAGCACAGCAATAGTGATTACTAGCACAAGTGTCTCTGGATGAAGTGGCCTTATGTTTCTAATCCCAGTGATGTTGGCAGCAGGAGGTCCACAAATTGGAGGTCAACCTTAGCAACCTTAGCCTGGCCTCAAAATAGAAAAATAAAAAAGACCCAAGATGGAGTTCAGTGGTAAAGTGTTCCTGGATTCAATCTCTACTACTAAATAAATAAATAAATAGCACAAGTGTAAGAGACTTTGTAGGCTTTGCCAACAACTTCAGGGGTGACCTTGGACAAGCTGGGTTCAGACATCAAACTTCATGAAGCAATGCTTTGGTGCCCAGCCCTGCTCTGCCCTGCCCTGCCTGTCTCCACCCTGGTTTCCTCTGTTCCTTCATAGATGACCACACACACAGTAAGCACAACTGTCAACACTTCACAGATTATTACCAGAGCTGGGCTGGCACCACCACATCCATGCTTTCTATTTTCTACACATCAATTAAATTCGGGTAGGCGGGGGGCTCAGCAGCCTGGGAGACGTTGGAAACTTGAATGATAGCTCTTTCTTCACTTTTTCACTGATCCCTGCTCATGTAAGCCTTTGGTTAACCACCATTTACCATGCGCTCATCCCCATCATACCCTGTCTGGACCTCAATGCGGTTTCCTCTTCCACATTGCCTCCCAACCACAGTGCCAAGGAGTATGCCCCTCCAGAATGAAAAGGTGTCCCCATTTCATCAGCTGCTTCTCTGAACATTCCTGTCCATCTCCAGACTTTCATGTTCCACTGAAAATACAGCTCGCTTTAGTGGAGTCTTTGGACTCCACTATCAAGGTCAGGAGTGGTGTGAGGGACTCCCGTGTTTATACTCTGTAGCCTGTCACTTCCAGCACACATTTATTGGGATACTTGTGCCTGGATTGCATCTCCATAGAAAACTTCAAGATGAAACCTGGCATTCCCTGGGTTTATACCTCTCAGCTGAAGCACTGATGGAAAATAATAGAAATTTGGGTAGATGGTGAATTCCTGGTTGCCCATCTTAGTGGCTCATGACAGTGTCCAGTACTTATTTCTCTGGCTGACCCACTCTCCCATTTGTGCAATAAGTATTTCAAACTTTCTTCAGCATATTCAAGTTTCTGACACCCAGGACCTGGCTTTTTAATTCTTTTTAATAAAAGTTTTGAAATAGGAGCTCCTTTAACTTTCTACCTTTAGGTTGAGAGGTCTTTCCTGAATCAGACCCACCTTTTCTTCCTTCCTGGAGTTGGCATCTCTCCACTTAGATATCCCTTAGTAGCCTCAAACTACATAAGTACAAACTGAATTCATGATCTCTTTCTCAAAACTTAGACTCTGTCTTTAGCCATCCTAGTAAATAGAACTTAATACTCCTAGTTGTCCAAACTAAAAGCTCCAGCGTTGCTCACCTCTCCAATCCAAAAATGTATGCTAATCAGCTCTTTCTCAAGTAATAGTAGGGTTGACCACTCTAGTCCAAGCTCTCTTCATCTTTTGTCTACATCAAACAAGTTTTCTTGGAACATAGATATGCTCATTCATTTATGGATTATCTATGGCTACTTTTACTAAAAGGTTGAATTGAGTACTTGTGATAGAGAACATACAGCCCACATGGCTGAAAATATTTACTACTTGGTCTATTACAGGACAATTTTGTTCACTTAACCCTTGATCTACATTATTGCAAAAATCTTCCAAATGCCCTCTGCACCTGAGTTTCATGCTTTGTTCTCTGACGCATTCTTCATAGCTTGTATAGTTGGTCATCTTTTAAAAATGCTTTATCACCATGTTTGGAACCCTTCAAAGCATAAATTTCGTGCTTGGGATAGCATGCATTGTCCTTAGCCCAGCCTCCTTGGCCCCATATGATTGGCCCTGTCTGTCACTCCACCCTCCACTGTGCCTCTGTCCCTTTGTCTCAAGTAGTGCTGTCTACCTTTGGCTCCTCGAGCACACGGTGTTCTTGCATTCCACAGACTCTGGAGATTCTTGTTTCCTTTGCAGGAGAGGCTGTTTTTCTCCTTCAACATATCCTTCATTCAATTTCTACTTATTGGTCAAGCCTCTGCTTCAACCTAATTTCCTTCTCTTTCTCCCAGATTAGGTTAAGTTCCCTGTTCCATGACTCTATGTACTTTTATTTTCAAGTTCTTATCTCTACTGCCCTTAATTCTATGTGAAATCATCTGTTTACTATTTGCTTTTTTAGATACAGTACAAGCTTCCTGATAGAAAATTTTCATTTATCTGGTTTAGAGAAGTAATTTTCAGGACCTGGCATGGTTGGTGTCTGGCACATGATAGCTACTCAGAAAACATTTGTTGAATAAATGGGTGATTAGCAATAATATCACAGGACTGTGGTGAGGATAATGGGGGCAATATACACATACCACTTAGTTCATTGCCTGGTACTGGCAAGAGTTAGATAACATTTGTATTTTATCATTGTACTCTTTCTTTTAATTAATTCTGGGATTCTTGATTTGGCAAAAAAAAAAAAAAAAATAGGGCATCTCAAAAGCAATTTATTCTCATCATATGTAGCATGAATTGTTCTTCAGTTGATTCCTTCTGTGTGGTGGTCTATAAGAAGCATATCTGTTTTTTTCATAATATAAGACCTTTAAAAAGTCAATGTAGGGCTGGGGTTGTGGCTCAGTGGTAGAGTGCTCACCTAGCACACGTGAGGCATTGGGTTTGATCCTCGGCACTACAAAAATAAAAAATAAAGGTATTGTGTTCACCTACTATATATATATATATATATATATATATATATATATATATATATATATATATATATATATATTTTTTTTTTTTTTTAAACCAATGTACCCAGAAGCCTAGACTCATACAAACATGTGATTCCTCTGCTGGAATTCTACCTTCCTCTGCTCTGCTCAGGCCTCAGAGGTTGACCTGTTGTGCTCCTTTGACTTCTGCCTCCTGGGTGGCTATGACCAATGGGCACCACTGGCTGGAGACTGGAGGCAAAAGGAAAGCAGGGGGAAGGCATTAATCCCTGGGCTCCTCCTCTGGGCTGCAGGTTCACAATAATTCTGCTACTTTCCCTGGGCTCTCTCAGGGGTCTTTTCTTTTTTTAATCTTGTTTGGTTCCAGGGATTGAACTCAGGGGCACTTGACCACTGAGCCACATCCCCAGCCCTTTTATTTTAATTTTTTTTTTTAAGATGGACACAATATCTTTACTTGTTTATTTTTTTAATTATTTTGTGGCACTGAGGATCAAACCCAGTTCCTGAAATATTCGAGGCAAGTGCTCTACCACTGAGCTATAACCCCAGCCCCCTCCCCAGCCCTTTATTTTTGTGTTTTATTTAGAGACAGGGTCTCACTGAGTTGCGTAGAGCCTTGTTTTTGCTGAGGCTGGCTTTGAACTTATGATCCTCCGCCTCAGCCTCCCAAGCCACGGTTGCCACCATGCCTGGCTCTCAGGGGCCTTTTCTAATCTGCTCTTCTCTTGGGGCCCTCTGTCTGTAGGTATTCCTTTCTCTTGCTTATTCTTATTATTCTGGCCTGGGGTGGTTATAGCTCCCTGCTCTTGCTAGTTTTGGCATGCTTCACCATCCCTTTGGGTTTCCCTTAACTTATCCACACCCTTATCAATTAAACTCTCCTCAGTTACTCCTACTTGAGTGTGCTGTTGTTCTGATTGGATTCTGACTCATACAATTCCATTGCCTAAATAAATATCATGAAAATATTTCAAGTGGTTCTCACATGCTTCTGTAGATCTCTCTCCTACCTCTAAGCAATTCTGCAAGCTCAGTGGATGTTACCTGTGGTTAGGTGTTATTATTCCCAATTCTCAAGTGGGCAATGGCATCTGAAAGCAATCAAAGTCAGTGACTAGCCACATTTCCAGAACTCAGCAGTTGCAAAGCCAAAGGTGCACCTCAGCTCTGACCTTCACCCACTGAACTGAGAGCTTTGATCTCAGTCCCTCCCCTCTCAGAGGACCACTCACCGGAAGCTGGACAGCTGGGATTCAGATAAATCATTCTTGGTGATAAAGCCCTTTGCAGGGAGTCTAATCCAGGTGAACTCTGAAGCTTGTGAATGTTCCGATGGCTTTGTGCCCCAATTTAGAGCAGGTCTGGGAAGCATTCCCAGATGGCTCCTGGATGCCATTCCTTTCTCTGGCTGCATTCCTTGGGGAGGTGGAGAAACACACATAGGTCTCCTAGCTGCAAATGCAAGCAAAGAGCACATTGTCATATCTTTAGCAAATGATAGCATGCAGAACACAGGCAGCCAGAGGACTAGAGAGAGACAAATCCATCCAGCTGAACTAATTCACTCTTTAAAGCCAAGGGATAGCCAGCCTGGAAGGTCCTCTGTTCTCTTAATGAATCAATTGTCCTTTTTAAAAATGACTGCTCAAGATTTTAAGTAGATCACACATATCCTATTTTTAAATTTTATGTCTCAAATTTCCCCTTGAAAAATGGTACTCTGATCGTTGGTTCAAAAAAGGGATCAATCACACATTAAAATGAGTAAAAATCTCCAAAAGCATCAATTGAAACAACTCAAATGCAAAATTAATGTTGATTTATCTTCTCTTTTTGGGCAAGATGAAGCTCCCATAGAGAGGCAGGATGAATTGAGGTTAAGAACGTGGACTCTGAAACCAGACTACCTGGGTTTGAATCCCGGTTCTGTCACTACCTAGCTGTGTGATATTGGGTCAGTAATTTAATTTCTCTGTGCCTCTGTTTCCTTATCTATGAAATGGGGTGGTAGTATCTACCTCATAGGGTTGATATGGAGATTAAATGAGTTGTTACAAGAAAAGCACTTCGAACAATGCCTCCTATGCAATAGACTATACCAATGGTTGAGTAAAATTTTTATTTCAATAGTCCTCCTTGTATGGTTAGACAGACACATCTGGAATGTTGATAATTCCATGGTTTTTCATCACCTTTTACCTGTTGCCAAAGTAACTTCTAAGGTGAAATAACAGATCCTAGGAAGCTTTGTGAACACTGCCAATTGTTAGATGAAGGTAATTTGGTTTTTTTATCTTGGCTGTCATAAGGAAGAACATATACCTGGGATGCGAATAGTAGGGAAAGCACATTGCAATACACAGACTTGGACTCGGCCTTGCAAACTAGCCCAGAGAAGGGGTGGGTGAGCTCCAGGTGGCCTGACATGAGGAGATGCCTCTCTCCCAGACGCCCACACTGCTAACTGAAGACCCACTCTGATTCCTCACCCCCTGCACACAGAGGTTCTCTGACACAGGCATCTGTTCCACAGCCTGCGTAACTTGTGCTCCTCCCTGTCCTCGCTTGTCTTCTTCAATTTCCCATTGGAAATCAATGACCCACCCAGCTTTCCACATGTAAGCTTCGGGTTTTCTCTGCTGGCCCTCAACAAAACCCAAGCTCTCCAGGTCTGAGGAGCATGCTGCTCAGTGTCTGTAGCAGTCCCTCTCCTTCTAAGGGAAGTCCTGATTTTCTTAAAGAGAACATTTCAGTTCCCCTGAGGACAGTCAAGAGGTCGTATACCTCTACAGCAATGGCCAATTTTCATTTAGTACTTAATGTTGGGCACTATGCTAAACACCTTATGTAACATTTTCATTTAAGTCTCACAATAATCCTAGGAGATAGGCATAAGAGTTCATTGTTAAGTCCTTATGGCAGTGCTATCCTATAGAAATGTGATGTGAGTCACAAACACGGGCTACAGCTATGATATGGATATGCTTTGAGTGTGTCCCCCAAGGGAAACTTTGTCCTAGGTATGGTGATATCAAGAGGTGGTGGAATTTTTCAGAGGTGGAGCTTAGTAATTAGGTCACTGGGGGCTCTGCCCTGAGAAGGGATTAATGCTAGTCTTGAGCATTAGTTAGTTCCTGCAAGAGTGAATTGTTTAAAAAAAAAAAAAAAAAAGCAAGATTAGCTGGGCATGGTGTGCTGCCCTTCTGTAATCCCAGGGATTCAGGAGGCTGAGGCAGGAGGATCACAAGATCAAGGCCAGCTTCAGCAATGTAGACAATCAGCAATTTGGCAATATCCAATAAAAAAAGAACTAGGGAGGTAGCTCAATGGTAAAGCAACCCTGGGTTTAATTCCTAGTGCTAAATATATATATGAGAGCTCCTTGGAAAAATGAATGATGTTCTTAAAGGTGTTTGCCAAAAATTTCTGCTATTGTATCATGCTATTACATAACTTTTTTTTTTTTTTTGTATCAGAGATTGAACCTAGGGGCACTGCACCACGGTTACATCCTCAGCTCCTTTTATTCATTTACTTTTTAAATTTTTGAGACAGGGTCTTACTTGTCCATGTTGACCTTAAACTTGTGATCCTTCTGCCTCAGTCTCCATAGTGGCTGGGATTAAAGGCATGTGCCAACTGTGCCCAGCTATTATCCAATTTTACTTTAAAAGTTATGCCAAAAAATCCAAATGACATTTATTTTTGTTCATTCTAAGAATGATCACACAGTTACAATTATATATAACCTATGTTTTATTGCATGAGATAAATTTTATTTTCATAATTTGTAGCTTCACTTTTTATTAAAAATAACCTTCCTTTTGAAATAGAATAAAGGACTTATGACTAAGCCCACATATCCAGTCATCTGATTCTTGACAAAGGAGCCAAAAACGTATGTTGGAGAAAAGATAACCTCTTCAATCAGTGGTGCTGGGAAACCTGGACATCCACTGTAGATTAAAACCAGATCCCTCTCTCTTGTCCTTTGCAAAAATCAACTCAAAATGATTCAAAGACCTTAACGTAAGACCTGAAACTTTGAAACAATGAGAGGAAAACACTTTAAGACACAGGTAGATTCAATGATTTCCTGAAAAAAATTCCAAAAACTCAAGAATAATAATAAGAATTGACAAAGGGGATTACATGAAATTAAAAAGCTTCTGCACAGCAAAGGAAAGAATTAATGGAATGAAGAGACGGCCAACAGAACGGGAGAAAATATGTTGCCATATGTCCATCTAATAGAGGATCAATATTCAGAATATATAGAGAACTAAAAAATTTTAACAAAAATAAGTAACCCAACCAATAAAAAGACAAATGAGCTGAACAGATACTTCTCAAAGGAAATATAAATGGCCAATAAACATGTGGAAAAATGTTCAACATCTTTGACCATCAGGGAAATGCAAGTTAAGACTACATTGAAATTCCATCTCATCTCAGTTAGAATGGCTATTATCAAGAAAACAAAAATAATAAGTGCTGCCAAGGATGCAGAGTAAAAGGAACTGTTATGCACTGTTGGAGGGAATGTAATTTAGTACAGTCACCTTGGAAAACAGTATAGAGGTTCCTCAAAAATCTATAAATAAAACTACCATGTTATCTGGCTATATCGCTCCTGGGTATATAACTGGGGGAAATAAAATCAGCATACAAAACAGACACCTGCAAACCCATGTTTACTGTGGCATTGTTTACAACAGGAAGCTATAGAGTCAGCCTAGATGACCATGAATGGATGAATGGATAAAGAAAATGTGGTATAGGTACACAATGGAGTTGTAGTCAGCTGTAAAGAACAACACAATCATGTCATTTTCAGGAAAATGGATAGAACTGGAGATGATTATGTTAAGCAAAATAAGCCAGACTCAGAAAGACAAGTATTAAATGTTTTCTTTCATATGTGGAATCTAGTTGTGGGGGAGGGAGACAACATTAAAGAGGGGGTGATAGAGAGGGTACATACAATAAAAGTATATTGCATGCCTGTGTAAAATTATCAAAATGAAACACATTATTTTATATAATTAATATGTGATAATAATTACAATAAAGAACTTCTCTACTTGAAATTTAATTTAGTTTAATTTTTTGGGAGGGAGGATACTGAGGATTGAATCCCTGGTGCTTAACTACTGAGCCACATTCAGCCTTTTTTTCTTTTGAGACAGGGTCTCCCTAAGTTGCTTAGGGCCTCACTAATGTGCTAAAGCTGGCCCCCAACTTGCAATCCTCTTGCCTCAACCTCCCAAGTCATTGGGATTACAGGTCTGTACCACCATACCTGGCCCTACTTGAAATTTTAATCCATTTCCAATGGCTAGACTATAATTGATCTGTTTCAGCCTCAGTTATGGGAGAGCCAGGACTAAGTAATCTGACCCTCCAGCCCAGGTTCTGAACTACTGTCCTGGTGACCCCAAGTGGGGGCTCCTCTTTGTTTTGTCACCTGATCAAATTTCTTCCAATCATCCAAAACAAGTTCCACGCTTTTTGTGAGGGATGCCTTCTTCCACACTCTAAATTTTTTGAGGACAACCATAAATAAGTGGAAGACAAGGAAAAGAATGGAAGTCAATGTGCCCATGAACTTCACCAGTCATGTCTGTATGGCATCTGTGAAATATCCACCCTTTGGCTCTCCAAGACCCAGCAGATCTTCACATAACATTCATTTTTAAGTTAACTCACTGACTCCTGCCTCAGAAACCAAACCTAAGACAATGCAATCATTAAAAAATGCTTCAAGCATTCAAAATGGTGACCTGTGACATTTAAAGGTAAGACTTGAAGAGGCTAGGAAGACTAAAAAAAGGAAATATAGATCCAGAAAGGAGCTTCTCACATATGAAACTATCAGCAGGGAATGACATGCAGAGATGAATATGGTAAGGAGATTGCATGGGCAAGAGAAGCCAGAAACTTAGATGATATTAATGAGGCAATTATTAAAATATAATATGACAAGTCATCAGTCCAGCCCTTTCCCTTATCACACCTGAGGTCGGGAGTTTCCTTGGAGAGAATGGGGATCAATCAGGGCAGATGGCTTTCTCTGTACTCACATCCCAGCACTTGAGAGCTGGGTGTTATAAGGGTTCATTCAGGTTCCATTCAGATTCGTCTTTATCCCCAAATGATCCTCAAACAATTGGAAAGTGGCCAATCTTCCAGGAACCTGTTGTGCAGACAGCTGGAGAAAAAGGGGTTGGGACCAAGCCAATGCCAGGAACCTGGGTAATACGTAGTGGCTCCCTGTATCAGCATATCATAAAGTCTAAGACTTCTTTGTGGTCTGATCTGTTCATTTTCCTGAGGTTACAAGAGAAATTTGGTTCCATTCTGTTGTCCCTAGTGGGTTAAAATCCTGGTGAGACCACTCTCCTCCCACCTACAACACTGTGGTCACCATTTCCAAGGAGAAAAAGGGAACATGGCAGAGGCGATCTTTTCTTGTCTGGCCCTACAGTTCTTTGTTAGTTCTCTCTCTCTCTCTCTCTCTCTCTCTCTCTCTCTCTCTCTCTCTCTCTCTGTGTGTGTGTGTTAATTCTTTATAACCCTTTTTCTGAGTGTTCTGGCTGTGGTGATTCCTTGAATTCTATAGTGTGGTGTATTCTCACTTGCTACGCTATGATCCCCTCTTAGAGATACCACTCGGCTGCCAGCCCTCTGTGGGAATGGCCTTAGCTAGGAAGAGCTGCCTTACTTGAGGACACAGCCTCTTCCTGAGGCAGGCTACAGATCCAACTCAAGAGGACTCTGAAGAGTTAGCCCAGCTGCAGACACCCCATGAGATTGAGAGGCCTCTGCTGAGATTGCCTCTCACCCCAGCTCCTCCCTCTGCCCAATTCTTCCACATTTGACTGCAGCAACATTCCCTGACCAACTCACCAAGTGTCAATCTTCAAGTCTGCCTCTTGGAGGACTGGGTTCAGGATGCGCTTCCTTCTCCACTTTACCTTTCTGCATAGCCTATGTGAAGCCCTCTTTTCCCCAATCACTCCAAGCAGGCTTTCTGTTTCCTATCTATTTCAACTTTTCCGTCTCCCTGACTCAGGGTCCATAATTACTTTGATCTCCAGTTCCCAGGGAAAAGTTTCGCTTCCCTCTATGCATGATTAGCCACCTCACTCTGCCAAAGGGAAGAAGGGTTCCGCCTGCTCTCACCATACCTATCCATGTCCACCCTCACCTGCAGCTTCCCAGGGGTCAGGCTAAGAGGGGCAGTGCCTGGGAAGGAATAAGGCCAATGTGAGCCTCTCTCTTTCTAGCAGCCTAACTCACTCCAGAACTAGCTTATACCACAAGGCAGGATATCCTGACTTTGGTCATTCCTGGGCGGAAGTCATAGGCAGCTTCTAATGCCTGGCTTTGGCCAAGATGCTTTGCTACCCACCTAGCAGCAATATTAGGTGGGCACAGCAAGCACCTCTGTACTGGACTGCATGTGAAGAAAAAAGGTTGCTGGCACTTGGAGGGGCACTGGAGTAGAAGGGAGGGGCAGCCGTGCTGTGATGTGAGCGTCCACTCCCATGGAAATAGAAAGTAGAGAGCCAACAGTGGCCAGGGAGACGTATGGATCCAGAGTCAGCTCAGGGTATGAAACTCTGGGAGGAGGAGTGACAGCGTTGGTGGGAGGGAAACTGAGCAGAAGGAGCTAGATTGCCTCTGAGCAGAGGGGAGGTGAGGGCAGCCTCTGTGCAGAAGGGGCAGGTGAGGGGAGCCACTGAGCAGAGAAGTGGGAAAGAAAGTTCTGTAGGTGGATGGCCCAGAGGGAGAGGGGATAAAAGGATGGGAACAAGATAAAGTGTAGGCCAGGTCAGGTGGTTCACTAAACCAAAGCCACAAACCCTGGGCACAAAACAGAGTTTCTTTCTTTCTTTTTTCCAGAGCCCCTGAGGAATTCTACTAAATGTGGGCAACTCCTCAGAGGCTCCCTAAAAACAAAGAGACCCACAGGCCTTCCAGGCTCCAGACAAGGTGCTTGTTATGAGCAGCCTCACTCCCGTTGCCAGCTATTCACAGTTCCTGGTTGGCATAGGGAGCAACAGTCTCAAACACAAGGTGTTCCGCCCTACGCTCTAGTTCTTGCTGCTGGAAACAGAGGGGGCATTCCACACTCCTTCTGGGGGGGGGGGGGGTTGGGAGCCCCCTGAGCACTTTTTCCTGTGTGATACACAAAGGTAAATAAATGTATCTTCCTTGGCCAGTGCAGGTCTGTGAGCAGCATGCTGTCCCAAGAAATCTTCCCACAACTCTCCACCAAGGCCAAGGTGCAAAACACAAACACTCAGTCACAAATGCTTCCCAGTTTTTCAAGGAAAAAAAATACTGGTAGAAAAGTAGAAAAGAACAGCCGCTGGAGCTAATGTGGCTGAGCCAGAGGCATGCATGGAAGCCACTTCTGGCCTGCCCACACCACCAGGCCGGGGTTGCTGGCCCAACAAAGAACTAGGTTTTGTTGTTGTAGTATTCTTGTGGCCTGGTGCCTTATGAGGTTCAAATGACACTGATTTTCATGGGATCTTCCCACAGTGGATCATACATGAACTAGGGGCCTTGGGTAAGGCTTACGCTTTTTCTCTTAATTAAAAATCAAAACTCCCTGAAGGAAATCCACTGACCTAGAAATTAAGATGAGCACAGTGAGAAATGAAGAATTTTTTTTTTTTAAAAGCACAATTTCTCCTTCCTCCTCTACCTGACCATTTTCTAACAGCCCTTCAAAATGCTTCTTATGGGATCCACAGAAGCATTCCATAGGGAATTTTAAAGAAAGAAAAAAGGAAAAGATTGACCTATGCTGGAATGCACGAATCAATCACTGTATGCCAGGAGTCTACTAAGAATTGTTGCAGTTTAAAAGATACAAATTATAATGCCTGCATAGCTAAAAGAATTTATAAGAAGAATTATCTATGCCACATAAAAGGTGTGTGTGTGCGGGGGTCCCATCTTGAAGTTAGAGAAGAACTGTCAAAGAACTCTTTGCAACTTGGAAATTACCCTGTATTTCAGCTTTTCTTCCAGAGCAATTTTCTGCTTATACGGGGTAAAGCTGGGTGATTGGCGTGGGCATATTTTATCAAGATGGCTTGGCAGGTGGTGGTCCAGGGATGAGGTAGCACAGTGGAGCAGCAAGTTACAAGGGAAGTAGAACTGAGGTGGGGTGGAGAATCCTCCTGCTGCAGTGAGCTCTTTCCCTGAGGAGACATGCCTTGACGAGTCCTGTTAGTGGAGTGGGTGATGCAGACACCACCCATAGCCTCCAGGTGGGCTGTCCCATGAGGGTGAGGGCTAACTCCAGGCCCAACCATGCAGGCAGTCTACTGTAAATCAATTTCTTGGCAGGGCCTTGCTCTCTAATCTCACCTTTACAGTCAGACTCTTGGGAATGACAAAACAAAGCCAAAGTTTTAAATGAATGAAAATTTCCATCATGGATGCCCTTCATTTCCCACATGACTGGTAGTACTTGTGCAGCAATCAGACCGGTCAAAATTACTCTCATTGGGCTAATGAGAAAAACTATTCTCCTTCATGCATGTCCAAGAATTCTTCCAGCCTCTTGAGCAGGCAGAAGGCAGGTCTAGCTATAGTGGTAACAGCTGAGGACTACAATCCTGGTGGCCCAGAAGCTGGGCCAGCTGTCTTCTTTCTGCCCTGGCAGTATTTTCGTTTTTTGTTCAGACATCCATAGGGTGCTTTCTGTGTGCAGGCGCATCACTAGAAACTTGGGTACATGCCAAGAAGGCCCTAAATTCTGACTCTGCAAGAGGATGGGTAATAGCCCCATAGGCCCAAGTGGGAATCTTCCATTTCCCAGGACAGCTCGGCTGGCTGCCAGGGTAGCCACAGACTGAGTACAGAACCAGCCACATGAACTGATGGACCCTGACGTTGGACCTGCTTTGTCCATGAAGCCTGACTCATTACTGTGAATGGTGTAGAACTACTGAGAGGCGAGGGACCTGGGTCTGACCTCAATTCTGCCCTGAATGTGTGACCATGAATAAAATCCCTTAACTACCATTAATCATAATAAAGTTTTATCATCTAAAAACCGGGGTGAGGGGTACCGGGGTGGATATCCTGGGTCCTATACTGAGATAGTACGTAGAAAAGTATTTTTTGAAAACTAAGTGCTGTATAGCTACCCACAGTTTTGCACAGATCTAAATCCATCAGATGAATAGAGCCTGTCATTTAATACATGTCTGGTTCATGGACAAACACTTTTCATAGCATTTTTCCACAAAGGCAAATACCAAGGGCAGACAGGTCAGGAAGCCTTCATTACTAGAGTTTTAAATATTTTTCCTTGCCCCTCACTTGATGGGGTTCATGCTTGCTTTCCCAGAAAGCAAGATGAGTTCAGACACTCATGACGCATTTCACCTGACCTAGCAGAGAGAAAATGAGGGCAGCTTCTTAGGTTTTTCTCATCAACCACAAACAGGACTGCCCCAGCACAAAGCTATAAAATAACATGCTTTCAGCTCTTCCAGGGTTTATTTTGTTATGATTTTGTGCTTATATTTAGGTGTACCTTAACATTGTCACTATGTGTGCCCTGTTTTCCATCTCTAGGGGGAGGGGGCACAGTTCAAAAGAAAGATATTTGATTATTCTAACACTATCTGACCATGGTCTAATAATGCAAGACCTGGCGCAAGAACACCTTGAAATACTCGGGATGATTTCTTTTTCTTTTCTTTTTTTGGTACCAGGGATTGAACCCAGGGGCACTTAACCACTGAGCCACATCCCCAGCCCTTTTTATTTTTTATTTAGAGTGATGGTCTTACTAAGTTGCTTAGGGCCTCTCTGAGTCGCTAAGGCTGCCTTTGAACTCATGATCCTCCTGCCTCAGCCTCCTGAGCTGCTGAGATTACAGGTGTGCACTTACCATGTGCCAGGCTCCCGATGATTTCTTAACAATCTGTTCATAACTTATATATCCAAGTGAATCTTTTTTCCTCCAGAAACATCTGATGGAAAGCATTTAAAGTTGTTTTTAGAATAGTCATCCAAGAAGACTATTTTAAAGTTTGTCAACTTGAAAGCACAAATTTATGTCTGTTAAACTTAGTTGCCTTATTTTATTCTTCCACTCTGTGTACATCCCAACCTATTCTCAATACAGCAGGGTTACACAGGAAGTACACCCACGAATCAGAACTCACCCTGCTTAAGCACAGTGCCAAGGCACACTGCCTGAATGCTGCCAGTTAAACAGATAAAAGGACTCACATTGGGATATTAAAAGGTGAGTACTACACCTGAAGGACAAGTTCTACTTTGGAGAACTCTTCATCTTAGACAATATCATAAAGCCAAATGAACTGTAGTGGGGACAGACCACACAGGGAATAAACAGTTCTCAGCAAGAGTTCTTGCTTTCCACATGAGAATAAATAACCAGAGTGCTTAGGATACTTTCAGATATTAAAGATTTATTTAAGCTTATTACCCTACCCACAATGGTATTTTGCAATTACTACCAATATCACTGCTTTTTGTAGTATTGATACAAAGATGACTATTTGCCCATGGCCAGATATACCTGTCACAAATGTCACTAAGCAGTTTAGCCAAAAAATGCAGGATTTTGCTTCTATTTCTCTCCCTCCCTCCCTCCCACCGTCCCTCTCTCTGTCTTTCTCTCCCTTTTCTTTTTGTGGTGGGGGGGTGTTCTGGATATTGAGCCTAGGGGCAGTTTACCACTAAGCTATACCCTCAGCCCTTTATTTAATTTAATCGATTAATAGAGTCATCCCAGCCGATTATTTAATTTAATCAATTAATAGATTTTTTTGAGAGAGGTCTTGCTAAGTTGCTGAGGCTGGCAACTCCTCCTGCCTCAGCCTCCTGAGTAGCTGGAATTACAGGCATGAACAACTCTAAGGTCCTTGCTTAGCATCTGGAGGGCCATCTTAAGTGACAGACTGGGTTTTAAGAAAAAAGTTTCGCTTTCCCGCCTGAGGGCCTTTCTGAGAGAGGCTCACCACTCCTCATACCAACCCCACCTTTAACCACCGCCTTAGGACCTGCCCGGCTCTGATTCCTGAGCCTGCCCCACAAAAGTCCCAGAACCCCAGCCCTTTCTTTGTCAGCTCTGACAAATAAACTCTCGCGTGTATCTCTGCCTGGTCTCCATCTTTCATTTCTCACTTGCCTGTCTCTTGTTCCTGGCTTTCCCCTCAACCACTGCTCTGAGTTTCTATTTCTCCATTTCTTTAAGGAATCTTGCTGCATTTTGGGCTGTTCCACATCACTTCTCCCAATTCACCAGTTAGCTACCCACTTGCCAGTGTGAGAGACAGGCTCCTGACATGGAGCCTAGGTTCTTCTTTGTGGCGGGCATCCTGTTCCCTATTGCCCAGGACGGCCCTCTCTCACCCACACAGAATCCTCAACTCACCTCTTCAGGTTTTATATCCTAGGCACTTCTGGGTGTGAGCATCTACTTTCCATTCACTATTTACTTCTTTTCTGGCTTCATTTCAGGTTCTTTCTTCAGCCCATTTCAAGTGCTGCCTTGGATTTAACCACACGCTCTACTCTTTATCCTTGTTCTTTCTCTCTCTCTTGTGAAGTCAACACAGAGAACTTACTTTCCACAATCTCCACCTGTCTGTACTGATGTTATCCCTTGATCTTGTGCCTCCTCGTATTGTCATTATTTATTCACGCACAGGATTCCCCTTTGAGAATATGAGTTCCTCGACGGCAAAGTCTACACCTTATTGATCTCTTGCTCCCATCACCTAACACAGGATCTGATGTGTCAAATGTTACAGATATAGATAGATGTGTGTATGCATGTGTGTAAGTGTGTGTAAAAGAGTGACTCAAGCTGGGGGCTATGGTCATAGCCTGTAATCTCAGTAACTTGGAGCCTGAGGCAGAAGAATCAAAAGTTCAAGGCCAGTTGGGGCAACTTAGAGAGGCCCTAAGCAACTTAGTGAGACCCAAAATAAAAAATAAAAAGGGCTCAGTGGTAATGTACCCTGGGTTCAATCCCCTGTACAGAGAGAGAGAGAGAGAGAGAGAGAGAGAGAGAGAGAGAGAGAGAGAGACTCAAGTCACTACACACACTTATTTAGTGTGACACACTCATTGATGATGGTGAGCCAATAGACGTGGCCAATATTCCTATAAAGGAGATAGCTCATACTATTAGATTAAGATTAGATAACCACGCTTTCTAATATAAAAGGAGACTATCAGCAAAATTACCAGAATTAAGTCCCTTAGTAGTGACTCCTTAACCTGATCAGAGACAAACAAAGATAAAGACTCAAGTATTTACTGCATTCCAGAAGCAGCCCCAGCCTTTATTATCATCCCAAGAGCCACATGGAGACTATAAAATACTCAATCAGATTTATAATACAGACAAAAAATATTTTACCGTGTTGAGCCATTTTAAAATTTAATCCATATGCCCCTGAAGAATTCATTAAGTGTTCATGACTGGAGAAGAGACTTCCAGGCACCAAGCCATTTCACTCCTGCAGTGTCCCCTTTATTCTCACCCCATGTCCCACAACTATGTATCACTCAGCATAGTCTTACCTTAATCAGAATCTCCATAAAGATGTGTTAATGTTAACATTTCTTAACATTACTCAACAATGCTTTCTCCAAAATATTTTTATTTGGGGGGGTACCCCAAACTCTGCTTTTTAAATTTAGGATATTCTACTTCCCCAGAGTCCAGCTTTTTGTACAAATTTAAAAGTTTATACTTAACCTCAAGATCCAAAGCCCTTAACAAAAGAGTTCTTCCTGTCTTTTGTCTTTTGGGATATTTTAATCCCACTGAGTACAGTTTTGGCTAAGAGTAGGATGTATGTATTGACGGTCCCTGCTAGGAAGAAAGTTATGTTCTACAACTAGTTATGGGTGACCAGAACTCACCAGGCAAGTTACACTGTTTTTCTTCCCAGTACCAGTGATTGAACCCAGGGCCTCATGCATGGGAGGTAACTGCTCTACCACTGAGCTACATTCCCAGCCCTCAAGTTAGACTTTTTGACAAAGAGAAAGCTTTGCTGTAAGCCATTGCTGCCCTCTTTTCTTTCCTTTAACCGTTAAGCTACAAAACATATACCAGATAACATGTCTTGACCTGATAATAGCTGTTGTATTAAGGGAAATTCCATAGAATTAAAGGAAAAATTAAACTGAAAACTAAGGGTTTTCAACAGACCTTGAAAGATAACTCTTGGAAGCTACCTAAGCCAATTTTTAAACCTTACTTGATTCCACGGATAATTTAAAGCACAAAGAACAGAATGCTTGGTATTTAGAAAGTACTGGATAAACATTTGTCCAGTGATTGCACAAATACTTTTTTGCTTAAAAAAAAAATCTCCATTTCTTACTAATTAATCTGCCTTTGGGTAAGCATCACTCTGTGTAATGACCTAAGCCTATGTGGCTAATTTTAAAATGTTCTATGTTGCATCAGAAATGACCATTCCTATGAAATAGCAGAATCCCACATGAATGGCTTGAAAGTTTTCTTGATTTTCACATATATTCTCTATACCTGGGATGTCTAACAGAACTTCCTGTAATGCTGGACATGTTTTATATCCATATTGTCCCATATGGGAGTCACCAGCCACATGGGGTGGCTTAGAACTTGAAATGTGACTCCTGCAACTAAGGAACTGAAAAAATTTTAATTTTTTTTCAATGTAAAGGATCAAACCCAGTGTTTTATACATACTAGGCAAATGCTATACCACAGAACTATATACACAGCCCTAATTTTTAATTTTCATTTAAATTTAAGTAGCCGCATATAACTCATGGCTACCATATTGGAAAGTGCAGCTCTGCAAAATGGTCAGAAAACCAGAATTTGAAGTGTGAGAGGATGTGTGAAAAGGCATTCCTATAAGTCTTCACCATAGCTACTCTTCATCATCATAAAGACATTCCTATAAGTCTTCACCATAGTTGCTCTTCCAGAGGGGCAGTTTGTCCCTTCGTCTTCTGACTTCCTTCCCTGCGATCGTGTTTTGAGTTTTGTAGTTTTATGGATGGTAAATGCTATTTCATCAACCAGTTCTTCTCTTTCATGATTCTCAAACCTGGCTGCGCATCAGCATCACACTCAGAGATTTGATTCAGCAAGTCTAGAGGGGACTGGGCATCTGTGTTTTTTAAGCTCCACAGATGATTCTGATCTGCAGCCAGGCTTGGGAACGACTACTTTACACAGAACCCCAAACCGGCATCCCTTGGGCCAAATACACCCTCAAAACATATGTTCATCTCATGTAGTGTTTTAAAATGTTTTGAATTAGTTGCCAACTTCTACAAATTGTAATTTTTTATCCAAAAAGTAGAGTTGAGAAAGGCTGCCCCCTTCAGATGGAGTGTGATTTCTTTGGTTCAATACTACTTGCTTGCCTCATAGGGGCATTGACTTCCAGTAGGGTTTGTTGTTGTTGTTTTCTTTTTCAGTTCTGGGGATTGAATCCAGAGTCAAGTGCTCTACCACTGAGCTACACAGTCCCTTCTTTTGTTTTTTATTTTGAGAAAGGGTCATAATAAATTGCCCAGGCTGGCCTTGAACTTGCAATCCTCCTGCCACAGCCTCTCAAGTAGCTGGGATTAGCATGGTGTGCTCCACCATGCCTGGCCCTTCTAATAGGCAATTGTGTTCCTTACTTCGTGTCTATGCAATACTTGCCAAATCAGGAAATGATTACTTCTTATCAATGCACCTAGGATGCTGTATCACTCTTTTATCAATAAGACTGCCTGTAACAATTACCAAGAATACAAGAAACAATAAATGTTGGCAAGGATGGGGTGGGGAAGGTACGCTCATACATTGCTTATGGACCTACAAATAGGTACAACCACTATGGAAAGTGGTATGGAGATTCCTCAAAAAACTTGGAATGGAACCACAATTTGACCCAGTTATTCCACTCCTCAGACTTAAAATCAAAAGATTTAAAATCAGCATACTAGCTGGGCATGGTAGCACATACCTGGAATCCCAGCGGCTTGGGAGCCTGAGGCAGGAGGATCGAGAATTCAAAGCCAGACTCAGCAATGCCGAGGCGCTTAGCAACTCGGTAAGACCTTATCTCTAAATAAAAAAATACAAAATAGGGCTATGGATGTGGCTCAGTGGTTGAGTGCCCCTGAGTTCAATCCCTGGTGCCCCCCGCAAATCAGCATACTATAGTGATGCAGTCACATCAATATTTATAGCAGCTCAACTCACAATAGCTCAACTGTGGAATCAATCTAGATCCCCTTCAACAGATGACTGGATAAAGAAAGTGTGGTATATATACACAATAGAATATTACTCAATTTTAAAGAAGAATGAAATTATGGCATTCACTAGTAAATAATGGAGCTGAAAAATATCATGCTAAGTGAAATAAGCCAATCCCCCCAAACAAAGGCCTAATGTTTTCTCTGATATGTGGATGCTAATTTACAATAAGGGGGGCAGGCTAGGGAAGAAGAGAGTTACTCTGGATTGGGAAGAGGGGAATGAAGGGAGGGGAGGGGGTATAGGGGTAGGAAGGATAGTAGAATGAATTGAACAGTATTACTCTATGTGCATATATGACTACACGACTGGTATGATTCTACACCATGTACAACCGAAGAATGAGAAGTTATACTCCATTTATGTATGATGTGTCAAAGTATATTCTACTGTCATGTATAACTAATTAGAACAAATAAGAATAAAAATGACTGCCTGTGATCATCTTGGCAGACTGAAGAGTATGGTCCTACAATCATGTAAATGGTGAATAATTAGGATGAAACTCTCAATACGAGAAAGGGTCAAAATCCAGGATCATGAGATCATCCTTTTTGAGGACAAACCATTATATTCTAGAAAAATATTATCTTGCTTTGTCCTTTTTTATAACCAAAACTCTCTCACCAAAAGCAACATAAGGCCAGCCATCAGGTCTGCCAGGGAGGGCATCTTTGTTATACATTTAATTTTATATTTAGAAAAAAAAAAACCCTTTTATCAGCTCTTTCATTTTTCACCTGTGTATTACTTTTGGAACATTTATATCCAGCCATGGTCCTTAACATTAGAAACTGTTGATCACACTTGTTTATCTTTTTTTCCCTTGAGACTTTTTTGTAATGAAAAGTAATGAAGAACATATAATCTGAAATGATGAAATAAAAGATAGAAAGGCTGTCCATGGATGAAAAGGAGGTAGAGGAGTGCTAATTGATTTAGAGGCAGAGGAAGACACAGCTTTTGGATAATTATGGGAATAGTAGGGTTTTTTTTTTCTCTCATAAAAGTGCATGAACACCAAACATTTTACAGTCTATTTTAGGATTTTCACAACCTTCTGAATCCCATCTATTGATTTCTGGAAGAAGCCATAGATACACTACTTAATAGACATTGATACTGGATATAAAGCACCAAAATGTCAGCCACAACTTTGTAAAGTGGGACAGATTTTTGGATAAAATACTATATAATACGTCTTTTATATTGACAAAGGAGAAAACATCCTGGCATTCCATTAAGCTTTAAGTAAATGTGAAGAGTAAATTGTCTCACTTCCAGGATATGTTAAACTAAGTGTCATCTCGAACTTGTAACTAAAGGCACAGTGGATTTCTCAGCAGACACTGAATAAATCCATGGCATCTGAATTTTTAAGTAAATCCTTAGAGGCATCCATGACAAGGAAGGGACATCTGCTGGAATTGCACACATGCACACATTGAAAAATTTGAGTCCTCCATAAACATTGAAGATAGTATCTGAAAAGAAACATTCATTGGATAGGATTAGCAGTAGAGTAGATACTGTTGCTTAGTGCCTAAGCTTGGTCAGTTCTACTAGTTCAGAGATGTTTCGCTCCTGCTCCCCATCCCCGCCCAGTGGCAACTGGTTCCATCACTGAGGTGATAAGTTAGGAGTTACCTGAAGGCATGAAGTATGCAATATGAAATAATCTTATTTTATAATTGGAAATGCTTACATTTCCATTCTCATCTATTTCTACATATGATAAGCATAAAAAGTAAAGAACTTTTTTTTTTCACAAGATGGCTTTTGGCTTTTTATTTTAGTCACTTTATATCTTTGAGAATGTTTAGACTCTTCACACATCTTGATTTCACCTGCCCCCCCCCCCCGCCCAAGTTTTGCAACAGATATTTCTTAGAATTTTATTGCTCATTCTTCTTTTGTCCTGTGAGATGTTCTCTGGGCACTGCTGAGGGCCCCTGGGATCCTGGCCACTATGGACTACATCTCCCAGGTTCCCTTGACAACTGGCTTCCAGTAACCAATGGGAAGCCCTCGTAGGAGATCAGAAGGTGGCTTTCTATTGGGTTATTTCTTTCCACCTTACTCTCTTTTGTTAAGTCTCTGATTGCCGCTGCATCCCCCCACAATAGATTCTGCTGGATGGCTCCTCCACACTTTATTGTCACTGATCTCCAGGAATTCTCTTCCCTCCCCCTTGTCTCTTTTGCCCTTGATGTGGTAATGGCCTGCCTCTATTGCTAGACTCTGAGTATCTCAATAGCCTTTGTTTGTTCCCTATCCACACCTCTGAAGGAAGTTCCTTACTAAAGTCCCTTCTTTGGAACTTGTTGAAGTGAAGTCAGCTTCCTGCTGGGACCATGGCTGACATGCTTCATTTACCTTCTTTTCAAAAAAGTAAGGCTTGTGAAGCAGAAAGAAGAAAGGAGAAAATTCTTGAGAAGAGAAAGAAATAATAGGTTTTAAAAGACAAAACTTAACCAGACAATAGACTAAAGCCCATGAAAAAGAAAATGCTCTTTTCTTTGCAATAGATCCCCCTAATAAATAAGATGTCATTAAGTAAAATGGTCCCCAATTTTCTCTGCAACATTACTTATATCAAAGAAGACCAGACTTAATGAAAATTCACTACTTGCTATCTTTTGCTTATTCATTTCAAAGCAAAAATGGAACACACTGTATGTGCTCTTAACATTTAATAATCACATTTAAGAGAGAGGAAACTGAGGCTCTGAGGGATCAAATAATTTGTCCTGAATCATATAACTAGCAGATGGTAAAGAAAGAATTAATAACTTAGCACATAAGATTTCATATAGAATATTGCTTTCTTACATTATTGCAAATTATTTGTCTTTGATTTAACTATAATCTTAAGATGCTTTTGACCCTCTGCGAAAAAGATCTTACTGTGCCCAAACACTTTTCATTAAAAATAGTTGATCTACTTGTTTATTCTTATTTTTATCTTGAGACTCCTCTATAATCATAGCTGATAAGTAAAAAAAAAAAAGAAGAAGAAGAAGAAGAAAAAAGTGGAACTGCAGATGTAGCTCAGTGTCAGAGTGCCCAGGGGTTCAGTCCTCACCACCTCAAAAACAAAAACCCCAATGCAATATGATGCAACCTGCACAGAGGAGTGCTCACTGATGGAGAGGCAAAGGGAGGCAAAGCATACAGGGTTTCTAGAGGACAGTTTGGGCAAGAAGAAAGATTATTTGACTGACAGAGCCTTGGAGAACTTTGGGATCAAACACTTGGACACACATGGATGGACAGGTATGAGACGTAGAGCTGTGGGAATTTAGATCTGGAATGTTCCCCAAAGGATTGGTTCCCAGCCTGGCAGTATTGGAGGTAGTGAAACGTTTAAGAGGTAGGGACTCCTGGGAGGACTGCGGGTCACTGGGGTTGTGCCCTTGAAGGGGATTGTGGAACTCCGGCTCCTTCCTCCCTCTCTCTTTTGCTTCCTGGCCATGAGGTGTGCAGTTCTGTTCTGCTCCACAATTCCACCACCATGTGCTGCCGCAGGTCCAAAGCAATGGGGCCAATCCATCATGGGCAGAAATTAAAATAGTGAATCAAAATAAAATTTCTCACAGAAGAATTATAGTTTGATTATTTTAGGTACTTGTTATAATGGACAGAAGGCTGACACTGAAGATAACACTGATGGAAAAGCAGATAACTGGTAATTCTTGATTATCTGCTCATATATTTAAATGAGGCACTGAAAAGATGATCTGGAAGTCTGGGTCTGTCATCAGGACTCATGACTTTTCTTTGCCCTGGGATGGTTATTGGGCTTTTCATCTCCACCCCTTTCTCTTTCTCAAAGGGCCAGCCTCAAGGTATCTATAAGTAGGCAAGAAATTAGAGACTTCTTCCCTGAATAAATTTATTGTCTTAGAGAAATAAATTTATTGTCCCACTTTTGTCTGTGTGGGTTCCCTGAGATAATGATCATTGCCTCGCATGACTGCTATATGACAAAGTCAACAAACTAGTTCACAAATACAGAGCTCCCAGTCAGCATTTTTTTTTTGTGTGTGTGTGTCCCATTCTTGAGTGTAAATAGGTATACAAGATCACTAGAAATTTGAGTCCCCCACAAACATTGAAGTAGTATCTGAAACGTTCATTGGATAGTATTAGCAGTAGAGTAGATTCTGTAGAAGTAAAGATCAATGAATTTAAAGACAAAGACGTAAAAACTAGAAATATTAAAAAATTAAAATCTCAGAATCCTGTTACAACAGAAAACCTAGAAAAAGAGAGAAAATGGTCCAGAAATATTTGAAAAGAAAATTTGATGAAAAACATCCACTCACAAATTCAAATCCAAGGATTTTAGTGAACCCCAAGTAGAATAAGCACAAAGAAACCTACACTGTGCACATTGTTATCGAACTGGTCAAGTGGCTCAAATTTAAAAGTAGGAAGAAAATCTTAAAGTGAAATTATAAAAGCCAGCAGACAGAGGATCAACAGCTTCAAAGTCCTAAAGGAAAAAAAAATCAATAAAAATATTCTTCAAAACGAAAGCAAAATAAAAGTATTTTTCTGTTAAACAAAAACTTAAATATTTTTTTCGAATAATTAAGGAACATGTTCCACCAGGTATGGGAGAACTTGGAATTATACAAAGGAGCAAAAAAGGGAAATAATGGTAACGTTTAAAGTGGGTAAATATAAAAGCCTTTTACCTCTTATTTTAAATTTCTTTAGAGGATTTTTTGACTATATAAAGCAAAACTAATAACAATATATTGTGGTGTTTATAAGGTAGATGGAAGTAGAAATTTGACAACAAAGGACAAAAAGGTGGAAATTAAAGCACACTTGCATTTTATATGGAGGAAATAATACCATTTCAAGATAGACCATGGTAAAGTAGAGATGTATATTATAAACCCTACAGCAACTACTAAAAACAGAAAAACAAAGTTACAACTAACAGACAATAGAAAAGATGAAATTGAATACTAAAAAGTATTCAATCAAATAGAAGGCTAGGGAGGTGGCTCAGAGGTAGAGAACATGCCTGCCCTGATTCGATCCTGAAGGAAAAAAAGGAGGCATGAAAGAGGAAAAAAGAAAGAAAGAAGGCAACAAAAAGGAAAAAAAAATTAAGAAGATAATATACTTAAAGCCAACCATAGTAATAATTACATTAAGTGTAAATGCACTTAACAGAGCAACTAAAAGGTAGAGATTGCACAAATGATTAAAAAATAATACCCAATAAAATACTGTCTGCAAAAAACACCTATATTGGTCAGTGTTGTATTCACCTTTGAAATAAGACAAAAGAATTAAGCATTTAGAAGGATTTTTCACTAAGGTTTTTTCATATTTTTAGCAGGATTGTTCACTGAGGTATTTTCATATTATTTAATTTTTTTTTATTCTTTTGCTTTTTTCTTTAGAGTTTTATAGTTATACATAATAGATGGGTTCACTCTGACAATTCTCACATGCATGGCAATTAATTTCAGTTCATGACCCTCTCTTTTCCCTCTCCTCCTCCCTCTCCTCTCCCATTCTCCTTCCTGTACTCTACTGAAGGGGCACCTCCCTTCTCCACAGAAAAATCTTAACTGGGCTTCTCCAGAAATCTTCACCATGGCTGATTTTAGTACTGTCAGCAAAAAAGTCTCTGCAAAAGAGTTCAGTGCAGATAAACTTCCTATTTTCATGTTGCCCTGTTTTACTTGGCCACTGGCCGGCCAAGTAAAACAGGGAAGATACCAGCACTCCAGGTGCTGGACATCCCCTTACTAGTTTTTCACAAACGAATCCAGTATAGTACTTTGTAGAAATGAACAAACAAGGCCTCTGGCCTTGAGCTGGGCTTCACAGAGATGTCTACATTTTTAAGATAAATTACCAATTGGGCTTCATGTAACAGCTGGCAGAGGGAGGAAAGAGGAGAGAGAAGAAGCTCTCCCCTTCTCAGGTGTTGTCCTTGAAGGGTTAACTTGCCCAAAACAGTGAAAGGAAAAGCTGCTTTTATGTGAACTTCTGCAGACTGTGAACTTCTGAGCCTCTCCCCTTACACGCTGGGTATAAAACTCTGAAACTACCTGAACTCGGGGTTCAGGGGATTGATCGATTACAGCAAAAGCTGTGCCTTCTGAACCTGGCTGCAGCCAAATAAAACTGTTTCCTGCTGTCTTGGTGCCTTGTCCCTACAACACTACTAGACTTCCTTTTGCTCCTCTATTAATATATATTTGATTGGTTCTTTATGTTATCCTACCTTCCCTCTCACTTTCCTTTATTTTACTTTAGCTCCCACGTTTGATAGAAAACATTTGACCTTTGAGTTTCTGAGTTTAGCTTATTTCACTTAGCATGATATTCTCCATTTCCATCCATTTACCAGCAAATACCATAATTTCATTCTTTTTTATGGATGAGTAGAACTCCCATTGTATATAAATTCCACAATTTCTTGATGGGCATCTGGGTTGATTTCATCTTGTTTTATTCTTTATTGATATATAATTGTAGATATTTATAGGTTCAGTGTAATATTTTGATACATAAATACATTTCCTAATGATCAAACCAGGGCAATTAATATATCTTTCCTTTCTGACATTGATGATTTCATTGTGGTGAAAATATTTTAAATTCTCTCTTCTAGTTATTTTGAAAATACACTATTGTTATCTCTAGTCACCCTACTGTGTAATAGAACCCCAGAACTTATTCCGCCTATCCAACTATAACTTTTTAACTCATCAATCAACCCTCCATCCCTTCCCTCCCCAGCCTCTATTCATATTTTTAATTTTTTTGGTACCAGGGATTGAACCCATGGGTGCTTAACAAATGAGCCACATCCCCAAAGCCCCCTACTTTTAAATTTTGAGACAGGGTCTCATTAAATTGCTTAGGGCCTCTGTTCATATTTTAAATGAGGCATTGAAAAGATTATCCAGTGACTTTGCATTAGGATGATTAAGAAAGAAGATGGCTATTGGTTTTCCCATCTCCACCCTTTCTCTCTCTCTCTCTCTCAGGAGGCCAGCAACAAGGTATCTACCAGGTAGCAAGAAATGACAGGCTTTTTCTGAGCATAAGTTGCATGGTCCTGGAGAAAAGACCTTCACATTTTTGGCCTTGGTGGGTTCTCTGAGATAATAGCCATTTCCCCACTTCCCGCTTCTCACTCTCCCTGGCCCCTTCCTCTACTCAACTGGTCTCTCTTCTATTTTCATGAGATCCCCCCACACAAACTTTTTTTTTTTTTGTCTTTTTTTCTCTCTCTCTCTCTAGTTTTCACATATGAAAGAAAACACATGACTCTTGACTTTCTGAGTTTGGCTTATTTCATTCAGCATTATGTTCTATAGCTCCATCCATTTTCCAGCAAATGACATAATTTCCATTCTTCTTTATAGCTGAGTAAAACTCTATGGTGTATATATACCACATTTTCTTCATCTATTCATCTGCTGATGGACACTTAGGCTGGTTCCATAACTTGACTATTGGGAATTGTGCTGCTATAAACATGAGTATGTATGCCTCATATCTGGTATGCTGTCAGTCCAGATTCTTAATGGGAGTTTCTGTGAAGAATTTGTGGAAATATTTAACCTCTCACAGCTCATCCTCTATATAACTATTTACATTCCTCTCTGAGTAGTAGAACTTAACTTTGCTCAGAAAAAGTTTTGGCTTTGCCCTTAACATCTGGGAAGTTTCCTTTAAGGTTTATCTTTCTCTTTGGGCCCTGTGTTAGCCAAAGAGCAACATGTGATTTAGGGTGGTGGCTGACCACATGCAATAGTGCTATGGTATGGGGCTTACCACATCAGAAAGATCAACAATGTGAGGTTGGGGGATTTGGGTCACTCCCTGAGGGGCTAAAGACTGAGATTGACTACATGGAAATAAATCATGTCTATGCAATCGAGCCCCAATAAAATATTTGAACTTGAAGGTTTGGGTAAGCTTCCTTGGTTATCAAAATTCCATACATATCATCACACACAGATGCTAGGGAAAGTAACATATCCTGACTCCTAGAGAGAAGACAAGGGAAGTTCTGCATTAACTACTTTCTCTAGCTCTTCCCTATTCCTTTAGCTCATGTTAATCTGCACCCTTTCCTATAATAAACTGTAACCATGAGTACAACAGTGCTCAGTGATTTCTTTGAACTCTTCCAGTGAATTGTCAAATCTAAGGTGATTTTGAGAAGGACTCTGACCTTGTAGTGGGTGTCAGAAAGAGGGTGATTCCAGGAACAGTTCAAACTCATACTCTCATGCAGAATACACCTAAGAGTCTCAAAACCGTCATCCAACATAGTTTTAGGATCAGAGTTCAGCATCTGTTGATCTGATCCAAATATGGATGAAGCTCCTTAGCTGTTCCTCCTTCCCCTCCTCCCCCTCCTCTTCCTCCTCCTCCTTCTTTGGATTCAACCCAGGGGTACTTTATACTGAGCTACATTCCCAACCCTTTTTTATTTTTTATCTTGAGACATGTTCTCACTAAGTTGTGTAGGGCCTTGCTAAGTTACTAAGGCTGACCTTGAACTTGTGATCCTCCTGCCTCAGCCTCCTGAATTGATTGGGATTACAAGCAACTGCCATTGTGCCTGCATGGGATTTCTTATTTCTCATAAATTCTGCTTGTAAACTGTTGCTTCTTTAATTCAACTCTTCCTATATTTATCATATACAGTTAAAATTAAAATTAATGAACACACTAAACATTCTGCCTGGAAATCTCCTTAGTCAGTATGTTTGTCAGCACATGCTGCCATAACTCAATGCCATAGCCTGGCTTAAATAACAGGAATGTATTTTCCCACAGCTCTGGAGTCTATAAGAAGTTCAAGATCAAGGAGCCATTGAGGAAGGTTTCTGGTGAAGACTCTTCCTTTCTTGTACATGACTTTCCTCTCCCTGTGTCTTCACGTTGCTTTTTCTGCAGGTGAGCATGCAGAGAGAAAGACCTTTGTGTGTCTCTCTCTCTTCTTATAAGGACACCAGTCTTATTAGATAAAGGTCCCACACTTATGAATTCATTTAACCTTAATTCCCTCTCCAGAAATCTTATGTCCAAATATAGTCACATTGGGGGTTAAGGTTTCAACATATGAACTTTGAGGGAACACATTTCAATAACAAATTCACATATTTGTTAATGTTTCAACTATCTATTAAACCACCCCAAACCTCCTGTCTTAATGCAACAACAATGAGTCATTATTTCTCTTGATTCTCTGAGCTGGCCAAATATCTCTGCTTCTGGTGGTGTTGGTTGTGGCTCTAGGGTGGCTGGAAAATTTGAAACTACCTCACTCCCATCCCTGGGAATGGATGCTGCCACTGGTTCTTCTTCTTTTCCATGTAGACCTCTTCACACTGCTGCTCTGATTCCTCAAAACACAATGGCTTAGATCCCCAAAGAAAAAGCCACCAGTCACAATGGGCAAGTGCTTATCACGCCTTTGCTTGGGTCACGGTTGCTGGCTTCGATGAAGGAGGTACTGAGAGGCGAGGTTATTGGTGACTGCCTGAGGTTAGTACATCATACCCCAGTGTGGCACTTTGGCCTTAGAGAAAACAGCAGAAATAGAAAGGGCTCTCTGACCTCCCCTGGCCATTTTCCCCTAAAGCAGTTCATAAAACTTAGCTGATCTTCCCCTAAAGTTAATCTATCCCCAGAGGAAAGAATATGGAGACACCAAGAAGAACTTGAACAAATAGACCTTCCCAAGTTTCCTCCTTTTTATTACCACTAGGTTATATATTTTTGTCTTCCAATCAAATTTTTGTATCACTGTTGTATAAATACACACATTTTCCTGTTTCTTTGTGTCAAGACTCAGAAAACTTAAAATGATTTTGTCTATATCTCAGTCCTTTTTGCACTACTATAGCAGAATACCAGAGACTAAACAAGTTTGTGTGTGTGTTTTACTAGGGATTAAATCCAGAAACATTCTACCTCTAAGTTTTGTCCCCAACACTTTTTATTTTTATTTATTTTGAGATAGGATCTTCCTAAATTGCCCATGCTGGCCTCAAACTTGTGATCCTCCTGCCTCAGCCTCCTGAGTTGCTGGGATTACAGGTGTGTGCCACCGCACCTGGCTAGATACTGGACAAAAAAATTATTTTTCATGGATTTGGCGTCTGGGAACTTCAACATCAAGGTGCCAGCATCAGGCAAAGACCTCATGCTACACCATAACATATATACCATTTTTGTTTTTGTTTAGTAGTGACGATTGAACCCAGAGGTGCCTTACCCTGAGTTACATCCCAGCTCTTTTTATTCTTTGAGTCACACAAAGTTGCCTAAGCATCTAAGTTACCTAGGCTGGCCTCGAACTTGTGATCCTCTTGCCTCAGCCTCCCAAGCAGGCAGGTGTGTGCCACCATGCCCTGCAACATATGTGCCATTTGCTACATTATAATATGACAAAGGCATCACATGGCAGAAGGGCAAAGAGAATAGGCACAAGAGAAAAGGACTGGAACTCTCCCTTTTATAATGAACCTATTCCCACAGTAACAGTATCATTCAGAGCCTCAGGGCCTAATTACCTCTGAAAAGCCTCACTTTTTTTTTTTTTTTTGTGGGAGGACAGGATGCTGGAGATTGAATCCAGGGCCTCGTGTATGCCAAGCATGTGCTCTACCACTGAACTACCTCCCCTGTCCCCCCCACCCCTGGTTAATACTGTTACATAGACAATTAAATTTCAGTAAGAGTTTTAGAGGGGACAAACATCCAAACCTTGGCAGTACCAAGTTCTCTTGTCAATCAATCTGTGTTAGAGAGGCCTTAGCCACAAAACTCATGCTAGGTGAGAAATCTTTTCTCACCTAAGGACTAGTCAAGTCAGAGTTACCATGATATGCTACACTTTCTACATTTGAGTCACTCAGACAACAGTTTTGCTGAGTTTTTTCACTAGTGCAAAATGTGATTTACCATCTTTCCAAACTTCAGTAATAATTTCCTCACTGATTTTCCAGATCCCACAACAGTCTCCTTGCTACTGTTCCAGAGTCTATCTACTGCTACTGCCCAGTCCCAAAGCCAACACTCCATATGATGACATTTATTATAGCAGCATCCCACTCTTAGGTACCAATTTCTCTTTCAGTTAGTCATTGTTGTGGGATAAAACATCCTGGAACTTAGTAGCTTTAAACAACAATACTTCGTCATATCGTGTAGTTCTAAGGGTTGATCAGTAGCTCTCTGCTGTTTCACTTGTGCTCATTGATGCAGATGCATTCAGCTGACAGGGCAATTGGCTGGTGCTGAATTTAGCTGGGACAGCAGGGATGGCTTGGTTTCTCTCCATGTGGCCTTTTATCCTGGGATTCATCATAGTATGGGGGCTTAAAGGCAGCATTGCAAGAGAATAAAGACAAAACCTATGTCACTTCATGTGTCCCAAGCTCTGGAACCTGCAAAATTCACTCTGTCACATTCTTTTAGATAAAGCAAATAGCAAAGTCAGTCCAGATCCAAGAGGTGGGTGACTAGACTACACCTATTAATAGCAGGAGATGCAAAGAATTTGCGGCCATCTTGAACCCACTGGATAGTTATATCATATTGCTAGATGGAAGATTCAATATCATAAAGATGTCAATTCCTTCAAATAAATCGATAAAGCCAAAGTTACAGCAACCAAAATACCAAGTTCAGGAAACTTGAAATAATGTCCCTAAAATTCATATAGAAGAGCAAAGGCTCACCAACATAGTTTTTTTTTAATATTTATTTTTTAGTTTTAGGTGGACACAATATCTTTATTTTTATTTTTTTATGTGGTGCTGAGTATTGAACCCAGCGCCCTGCGCACGCCAGGCGAGCGTGCTACCGCTTGAGCCACATCTTTTGAAGAAGCCCAACATGAAGGCTCTGCTTCTTACAGATATCAATATTACAGAGTTACTGTTTTGTTAAAAAGCTACTAATATAACAAAATATAGTTGAAGGATAAATAGCAGAGGTTCTTCTCTCTCTGTTTTTTGTATGTGTGTGTGGAGGTGGTGGTAGGGTTTACTGGGGATTTACTCCAGCAGCACTTTACCACTGAGTTACACCCCCAGACCTTTTCTTTAAATTTTTTAATTATAGACAAGGTCTCGCTAAGTTGTCCAAGCTGGCCTCCAATTTGTAATCCTCCTGCCTTAGCCTCGTGACTTGAAGGGATTACAGGAGTGCATGCCTGCACCCAGTTCAGAGGCTCTCTTTTAAATAAACTTTTTAAAATAATAATTTTAGGTTTACAGAAAAGTTGCAAAGATAATAAAGAGTACTTGCATGCCCCTAGCCAGTCTCTCCATTACTATGGCATATTTGTCACAAATGAACAAACTAATTTTGAAACATTACTTCTAGCTAAATCTAATTAACTATTTGGATTTCCTTAGTTTTTACCTAATGATCCTTTTCCTGTTCTGGCATCCCATTTAGGACTCCTCTTTGCATTGATTCCTCATGTCTCCCTAGACTCCTCCTGGACTTCTCTTACTTGTGATGACCTTGACAGTTCTGAGTAGTGCTGTTTAGGTACTTTGTAGATTGTTCCTCTATTGGTTTTGCCTCATGTTCTCATGATTAGTCTGGAGCTGTGGGTTTGGGGAAAGGAGACTACAGGGATGGGGTGCCCCTCTCCTCACATCAGATCAGAGATAGCACTATCACTGTGATCTGCTACTGATGTTCACTTGAGCTGGATGAGAATGTGTGTTAAGTTCCCTGGTTCTGATGTTATCCCTCCCACCCCCATCCCTTCCCATTTGTATTCTTGGAAGGAAGTCACTACATACAGCAGATGTTTAAGAAGCGTGGAGCTATGTTATACTTCCTGGAGGGTAGTTTATTTACATAAATTATTTGGAATCGAAAAGTTTATTTTTCATTTAAGAATTAATTTGAGATTTTTATTAAAAGTGGTTAAAGAAATACTCTAATACTTCCAAAAATTCTACAAAAACAAGAGTAAAAGGCTTTTGTTTTGTTTTGAGATGGGGTTTTCTCTATATTGCTCAGACTGGCCTTGAACTTATGATCTTACAGTGTGGCTGTGACTACAGGCGTGTGCCACTGTGCCTGGCTCTACTATAGGATTTTTTATGAAAGCATAAGCCCATAGTGAGAACTGGAAAGAAAATAATAGTAAAAATTTTGGACACAGAAAAGTAGATGGAAAGTGGTAAATGGATTACTGGATCCAAGAAAACTAATCCTAAACTGGCAGTGGGAAAAGTAGAGAGGTAACATACTTTATACTGCAGAAGCCCAAAGGCTCAGAAATTGGCACCAGAAAACTCTAAAAATGGAACAGGAGGAGCAAATAATTGTAGGGCTGGAAATACAGGGATCGCCTGCAGTCTATTGAAATAATATCTCTGTATCTTCTCTCTTCCATGTAGCTACCCCAGTAGAAGAAAATAAAACTGAGGTCTCTGGTCTTGAGGGCATATCACACAGTTGAAGGAGGTAGAGGTTTTCTAGAAAACAGGACGGTTAACAAAAATTTTATGTACTAGAATTAATGACATCTTAGCCTTCCAATTCCTCTTGGCTCCTAGAATACCAGAAACCAGGATTATAGCCTCTAGTAAAGACACTGGAGGAATCCTCTCTAAAAACTTAGATCATCCCAAGAGAAAATGATTAAAAAAACAAAACAAAAAACCTCACATGAGGTTCTTACCCAAAGAATCATAATGAAGCCTCAATGTCACTAGCTCCCTTCCTTCACATCTATACTCATAGATGTGAAGAACTTTTGGGGTCTCTCTTGCTAAGTATGAGCAGTCTGCCAAAATAGCATACATCTGGGGAAAACCTTTTAATGTGCGAAATAGAGTTGAAAATAAAACATTAAAATGACACAACGATGTTCATTATTGTCCCAAAGTGGAAATAACCCAAATGTCTAGTCAACTGGTGAGTGATACAACAAAATGTGCTGTAAGCATACGATGAAACAGCCTTCAACAATTCCTGCTGATAAATGCTGCGGCAGAGATGGCCTTTGAAGATATTATTTGAAGTGAAAGAAATCAGAACACGTTTTTGTATGATCCAGTTTAAGTGATATGTCTAGAAAAGGCAAATGTACACAAATAGAAAGCAGAATACAGGTAGATTGGGACTGGTGTTGGGAATGGAGGTCACATGATCTTTTGAAGTGATAAAAATATTCTAAAGCTGGATTGTGATGATGGTTGCACAATTCAAAAAATATATTTACAACAATTATTTCTTTCTTTTCTTTTTGGTACTGGGTGTTGAACCCAGGGGTGCTTAAACACTGAGCCATATCCCTAGCCCTTTTTATTTTTTATTTTGAGACAGGGTCTCGCTAGGTTACTTAGGGCTTTGCTAAATTGCCAAGACTGGCTTTGAACGGTCCTCCTGCCTCAGGCTTCTCAGCTGCTGGATTATGGGTGTGTGCCACTGTGCCAAGCTGGAATTTTTAAATGGGTGAATTTTATCACATAGCTATATTCCAATAAATTAGTTTAAAAAAGAACTCAGAAAATTCAATAGAGAAGACTGAACAGAGAAGAGAAATAGACAAAAACTAATCATATACCATTTTCAGAGATGTAAGGGAAGATTATATATCCCTAAAACAACTAAGATGGTAGTTTTAAAAAGAAGAATATTTGGATATCAACAACTAATCACCAAGAAAATAAATATTAGATGACAGAAATGGAAAACTCAAGAGAAAAGTGAAGGATATATAAACATAGAGCAAGATGGTGAATAATTGAACAATAAAAGAAAACACAAAAATTAGATGATCAATCTAGGAGGCCTAACAGCTAGTTAACAGAAGCATCAGAAAGAGTGGTAGAGAAAAGTATTGATAAAATTAGAGAACTTTCCAGAGCCAAGGAACAGGAATTCCTTCTCAAAAAAGCCTTTTGGGGCTGGGTATGGTGGTACACACCTGTAATCCCAGCAGCTCTGGAGGCTGAGGCAGCAGGATGTGGCTAAGTGGTTAAGTGCTCCTGGGTTCAGTCCCTGGTATCAAAAAAAAAAAAAAAAAAAAAAAAAAAAGCCTTTTGGGCGTTAATCAAGCCCAATGAATAAAAATGAGAACACACAAACAAAAATTTTGACAAATAATAAAAGCAACAACAGAAAGCTGATTATCAAGAAATTTTAAACTCTGGGGAGAACAGAAGATTCTAAAAGCTGCAGATGGGAGTAGGGAGCAGGGGAGATAGGTAATTAATGAGAAGACTTAGAAAAGGATAGAGCTATGCCTTCAGATTTTCCAAGGAAAATGATTTTTTAAAAACCAAGAATTCTGTATTCAGTCAAACTCTCCCTCAAGTAAAAGGGTTTAAAAAAAGATACATTTAGGCATACAAGTCTTCAAAAATATCTACCTCCCAATCACCTTTCTTAGGAAGATATTTGAGGGTGTGCCCAAGTGTAGACATACATGCCTAGGCTGGGCACATACCCACTCTCACACTAAGGAACTCTGTTAAGAGGCAGAATACTGGGATTTTGAAATACATGGAATGGTGGAAACAGAGGATCCAACAGAGACAAAGAGAATTATCAGGAAGAAGGCAAATGGAAGTTCCAATACACCAACCAAGCAACAAGCCCACAATGAAACCCCTCAGATTGGAATAGGGAATTGGAGGAAAAGTCTGGGACTGACAGGAGGGTAAAGGTGGGATTTTCAATTACCTAATATGTCTTCTAAAATTTAATTAAAAGGCATTTTACAGAGATGTGAAGGGTGTAAATATTTAGTCAGAGGTTAAGAAAAATTAGTAAAATATCTTAAAATGAGGCAATTATTAAGTCCAGAAAAAAACGCTAACATTATGCAAGAAAGGACATATAATCATGCTACTTGGCTCAAAAGCAAACTACATGTGCATATATGAGCACGTACACAATTAAAATTGTGAAAGCACCAAACATGATGAAAAGGAGAAAAAGAATTTAAGTGAGCTAAAATCTGTATTATCTGTAACTGGAAATCAATAGATAGAGATGAATCAAGAGATAGCAGTGTACACATTTAGAAATGAGAGTAAAATCAGTGAAAACAGCTGAAAAAAAACCTTGTTATTTGGTGAATGGTGGGGGTGAGTGGGGGCTGAAGGGAAGTGTTTTTTAAAATCACATTTAACAATATTTGATATTTTTCAGTATTCAAATATAGCACTTTGATACAAATAAAAGCTTATTCTTATTCTTTTTTATTTTTTGCAGTGCTGGGGATGAGACCTAGGGCCTTATACATGCTAGGCAAGTGCTCTACCACTGACCGTACCCCCAGCCCCCAAATAATAATTATTATAATCACTGAATGCAAAATGTACAGTTGCAATTATACAATACCAAGAAACAGGAAGCTTCAAATAACAGTAGTACTACTCAATTTAACACACATAAAATTTCATTTAATCATGCATTAATACCAAAACGAAGACATGATTTGAAAAAGCAGTTTTGCACTTGGTGATATGCTTTGTAAAACTAGAGTTTTAAAATTGTGATAATTAATTCATAAGAGTTGAGAATTTGATTCCTGCTTTCTGAGGTTTATTAATATTTAAAGTCTGAATCTGTATTTGAAGCATAAAAAAACTATCAAATTAAAGAGTGGCAAATCACTCTCTTTTGAAGAAAAATATTACAAGTTGGATTCTAAATCCTTCCTTATCTTTTTAAAAGAGGAAGACCAACATTGATTTTAGGTCTCATTATGTTTATTATCCCAAAATTTGCAAATGAAATTTATACCCAAGTGAACATAACCCTGTTTCTTCTTTTTTTTTTCTGGGTTAAAAATATATGCATAAGTCCATATTTAAATATCAAGAAATCAGCAATGGCTATTTTACCATCTGCAGCCTGAGTTCAGTGTTGGCACAGCCCTCCTGCCCTGCTTACTTCCTTCTGTTGTGATGAAAAGAACTTTGCCTCTGCCCTCTGAAGGTTTGATAATTGATTTCACGGAAATAAACTGGTACTTGGAACAAATTAACAGGAAAAAAAAAAGCATACAAATTTATTTTATTTATGTGCTTGAGTATGGGTGCTACACAAAATATGAGACTCAAAGAAGGGCCAGATGGTTGCAGCTTAAATAGCATTCTGAGCTACAGAAAGTAGGGGCATAGTCTTTTTGAGAGGAAGTGGTGACAGGAAAGAATATGGACCTGGTGCCTCCAGAGGGATGCATGGGCCATGGCATGGTGAGGGGAGGAAATACAGAGTGAACAAAGGATATTTTGCTATGTGAATAAGATACCTCAGGCAGCAGTCTTCAGAATAAATGGAGTGTTTAGTGTAAGGAGATAGAGACCTTTAGTCTCCTTTCCTGTGAGTTAATATTCTTAATTTGATGAAATTCTGAGGCCGGGGACAATTGCATCCCTTCTGGATGAACTTCCCTTAGTCAGATAGGGGAACTTGGAGAAAACATCTTTCTGCATTTGCTGCTTTCTAAGTTCTTCAAGGTTTTGAAGTAATCAGCATAGTAGAGTGCCATACTTTGGGGTATCATTTTCTGAGGCCCAGCCTTTCCTTCATTCCTCCCCCTTTCTTCCTTCATTCATTTATTCCTCCCTCCTTCCTTCCAGCAGCATTTACTATGTTCCCAATATTTACTGGTGCTGGGAATACAAAAAAGGAAAAAAAAATACAGGGAAATGACAATCTCCTGCCACTTCATACAACTAACTGTGAAACAACATTAAAAGGAAGAAAACAAAAGAATCAGATTTTACCAGATGTCCAGGGAGTGAGTATACTGTGGTGGGGCTCAGGATATAACACCCTAAAATATGACCATAGGAAACCAGAATATGCCACCCCCTAAATATGCCTCCTTGTGGTATTATTTCCACCTGGCTATTTTGAGAAATTGCAGATGCAGAAGTAGCTGCAAAGAGTTCATCTATAACCTGGGCTTGATGGCACATGACTGTAATCCCAGCGACTCATGAGGCTGAAGCAGGATGATTGAAAGTTTGAGGCCAACCTGGGCAACTTAGCAAGACACTGTCTCAAAATGAAAGAAAGTGCTGTGGTTGTGGTTAAGTGGAGGGACTATAGTATTCCCAGTACTAAGTAAGTAAGTAAATAAAAATTACTTATAAAAAATATTCCATTTGTGGTCTGCAGCGCGCGCTGGGAAACGAGGAGATAGCGACGCAGGGATACAGTGCTGCAGTTTCTGCCAGCCGTGCAAGCACCGTACTCAGGGCTGAATTCTGGGTTCGAGACGGGGGAAGGAAGCGGTCCATCTCGGTTCTCCACACCGGTCAGACCACAGAGGAGGCCAGCAGCCACCATGTTGGAAAGCTGACGTCACCATACCTGTTTTCGACTGACCGCAGCTCATTCAGCCATAGAACAGGTAATTTCAGGCAGCAATTCGCCTGCGGCTTGCAGACAGATTGCTAGGGTTCAGTGCCTGGGTGCTTCTTAGAACCTGATCTTATCGGAGCGAACACTGAGCGCGGGGCAGCCAAGTTCCGGCTCCCGGAACCGTCCCGGAACCGCCCTGGCCCAGGGCTGCGGAGCCTGCGGAGGCTGCTTCTTGGACCCTGCTCCTATCAGAGCATACACCAAGCACTAAGCGGCCGAATTCCGGCTCCCGGAACTGAACCCGCGGGGACTGCTTCTTGGAGCCTACACTTATAGGAGCTTACACCGAGCACGGAGAAGCCGAGTTCTGGCTCCCGGAACTTCCCTGGCCCGGGGCTAGGAGCCCGCGGAAACTGCTTCTCGGTCCGGGTCCTGCTGAGGGCCGGTCAGGACTCACCCGTTGCTTTGGTTGCCCGGCAAGGGGAACGAAATGCTGCCATTCGCATAGGATACCAACATGGCAGAGATCTGATGTCATCAGAAAGCGGCAGAGGAGAGAACTTCATCAATACCAGCGGCAACATAAACAGTTGGTCTCCTGGTAGGGGGGGTGAGGCACAGACACCCGAGTCTCCTCAATTTGTCGTCAAGCCAGAGGGGAGGAGACGGGCCGCCGCCAGCGCCCGGAGCAGGCCCAGCGGCTCGCCAGCGTGGTGACCGCGTGACCCCAATTGGAGAGGGGGCGGAGCAGAGCCGCCACCCGCACCCGCAAGGTGGGCAGACCCGCGACCCAGTGGTACATGGGCGTGGTAGGAGGGGCAGGGCAGATCCGCCGCCCGTGCCTCCAAGGTAGGCAGACCTGCAACAGACCAGCGGATCAGGCCCAGGAGCCTGCCAGTGTGGTACACACACCACTCTAATTGGAGTAGGGGCAGAGCAGAGTCACCACCCGTGCCAGGAACAGGCCCAGCGTCCTGCAGGCGGGGTAGTCACGACACCCCAATTGGAGTAGGGGCAGAGCAGAGCCTCCACCTGTGCCCGAAAGGTGGGCAGATCTGCAACCGACCAGCGGGACAGGCCCAGTGGCCTGCCGGTACGACAGACACGTCACCCCATTTGGAGTAGGGGCAGAGTAGAGCCGCCGCCCGCGCCTGCAGGGTAGGCAAACCTGCAACCGACCGGCGGATCAGGCCTGGTGGCCTGCCGGCGTGGTACACTTGTCACCCCAATTGGAGTAGCGGCAGAACAGAGCCACCGCCAGCGCCCAGAACAGGCCCAGTGACCTGCCGGCGTGGTAGCCACGACACCCCAATTGGAATAAGGAGAGAGCAGAGCCGCCGCCCGCACCTGCAGGAAAGATACGCAAGCAGTATGAAAAGACAAGGAAAAAAAGGACCACAAGCAATGCAGGTCAACGCAACTTTAGAAGAGGTAACAGCTGCAGCAGATGGAATGTCAGATAAAGAATTCAGGATATACATGCTTCAGATGATCTGGAGTATCAAGGAAGACATTAAACAGCAAAATCAGACAATGAAAGATCACTTCGACAATGAATTACGCAAACAAATCCAGGAAGCAAAGGATCAACTATACAGGGAGATAGAGGTTATAAAAAACAAACAAACAGAAATCCTAGAAATGCAGGAAGCAATAAACCAACTTAAAAACTCAATGGAGAATACTACCAGCAGAGTAGAACACTTAGAAGATAGAACGTCAGACAATGAAGACAAAGTATTTCAACTGGAAAAGAACATAGACAGCTCAGCAAGACTGTTAAGAAACCATGAGCAGAACATCCAAGAAATATGGGATAACATTAAGAGACCAAACTTAAGAGTCATTGGGATACAGGAAGGTACAGAGCTCCAAACCAAAGGAATGAGCAGTCTATTCAATGAAATAATACGAGAAAACTTCCCAGACTTGAAGAATGAGACAGAATCCCAAATCCTAGAAGCCTACAGGACGCCGAATGTGCAAAATCATAAGAGATCCACACCTAGACACATTATAATGAAGATGCCCAACATACAGAATAAGGAGAGAATTTTAAAAGCTACAAGAGAAAGGAAGCAGATTACATTTAGGGGTAAGCCAATCAGGATAACAGCTGATCTTTCAACACAGACTCTGAAAGCTAGAAGATCCTGGAATAACATATTTCAAACACTGAAAGAAAATGGGTTCCAACCAAGAATTGTGTATCCAGCGAAATTAAGCTTCAGGATGGAAGATGAAATTAAAACCTTCCACGATAAACAAAAGTTTAAAGAATTCGCAGCTAGAAAACCATCTCTTCAAAACATCCTCGCCAAAGCATTACAGGAAGAGGAAATGGAAAATAACAATGAAAACCAACAGTGGGAGGTAGGACAGTAAAGGGGGGGAAAATAATCAAAGAGGAAAACAAACCATGTTTAGTAACAGAAATAAACAAATATGGCTGGAAGAACAACCCATATCTCAATAATAACCCTAAATGTTAATGGCTTAAACTCACCAATTAAGAGACACAGGCTAGTAGAATGGATCACAAAACAAGACCCAACAATATGCTGCCTACAGGAGACGCATTTGATAGGAAAAGATATACATAGGTTGAAGGTGAAAGGTTGGGAAAAATCATATCACTCATATGGACTTCGGAAACAAGCAGGAGTGTCCATACTCATATCAAATAAAATAGATTTCAAGCCAAAGTTAATCAAAAGGGATAAAGAGGGACACTACATACTGCTTAAGGGAACCATACACCAACAAGACATAACAATCATAAATATTTATGCCCCAAACAATGGTGCAGCTATGTTCATCAAACAAACTCTTCTCAAGTTCAAGAGTCTAATAGACCACCATACCATTATCATGGGAGACTTCAACACATCTCTCTCGCCACTGGACAGATCTTCCAAACAAAAGTTGAATAAGGAAACTATAGAACTCAATAACACTATTAATAACCTAGACCTAATTGACATATATAGAGTATACCACCCAACATCAAGCAGTTACACTTTTTTCTCAGCAGCACATGGATCCTTCTCAAAAATAGATCATATATTATGTCACAGGGCAACTCTTAGACAATATAAAGAGTAGAGATAATACCATGCATCTTATCTGATCATAATGGAATGAAACTGAAAATCAACGATGAAAGAAGGAAGGAAAAAGCATACATCACTTGGAGAATGAACAATAGGTTACTGAATGATCAATGGGTTATAGAAGACATCAAGGAGGAAATTAAAAAATTCTTAGTGATAAATGAAAACACAGACACAACATATCGGAATCTATGGGACACATTGAAAGCAGTTCTAAGAGGAAAATTCATTGCTTGGAGTTCATTCCTTAAAAAAAGAAAAAACCAACAAATAAATGATCTCATACTTCATCTCAAAATCCTTGAAAAAGAAGAGCAAAACAACAGCAAAAGAAGTAGAAGGCAAGAAATAATTAAAATCAGCTGAAATTAATGAAATCGAAACAAAAGAAACAATTGAAAAAATTGACAAAACTAAAAGTTGGTTCTTTGAAAAAATAAACAAAATCGACAGACCCTTAGCGATGCTAGCGAAGAGAAGAAGAGAGAGAACTCAAATTACTAGCATACGGGATGAAAAAGGCAATATCACAACAGACACTTCAGAAATACAGAAGATAATCAAAAACTATTTTGAATCCTTATACTACAATAAATTAGAAGATAGTGAAGGCATAGATAAATTTCTTAAGTCATATGATCTGCCCAGATTGAGTCAGGAGGATATAGAAAACCTAAACAGACCAATATCAATTGAGGAAATAGAAGAAACCATAAAAAGACTACCAACTAAGAAAAGCCCAGGTCCGGATGGGTATACAGCAGAATTTTACAAAACCTTTAAAGAAGAACTAATACCAATACTTTTCAAGCTACTTCAGGAAATAGAAAAGGAGGGAGAACTTCCAAATTCATTCTATGAGGCCAACATCACCCTGATACCTAAACCAGACAAAGACACTTCAAAGAAAGAAAACTACAGACCAATATCTCTAATGAACCTAGATGCAAAAATCCTCAATAAAATTCTGGCGAATCGGATACAAAAACATATCAAAAAAATTGTACACCATGATCAAGTAGGATTCATCCCTGGGATGCAAGGCTGGTTCAATATACGGAAATCAATAAATGTTATTCACCACATCAATAGACTTAAAAATAAGAACCATATGATCATCTCGATAGATGCAGAAAAAGCATTCGACAAAGTACAGCATCCCTTTATGTTCAAAACTCTAGAAAAACTAGGGATAACAGGAACATACCTCAATATTGTAAAAGCAATCTATGCTAAGCCTCAGGCTAGCATCATTCTGAATGGAGAAAAACTGAAGGCATTCCCTCTAAAATCTGGAACAAGACAGGGATGCCCTCTCTCTCCACTTCTCTTCAACATAGTTCTCGAAACACTGGCCAGAGCAATTAGACAGACAAAAGAAATTAAAGGCATCAAAATAGGAAAAGAAGAACTTAAATTATCACTATTTGCAGATGATATGATTCTATACCTAGCAGACCCAAAAGGCTCTACAAAGAAACTATTAGAGCTAATAAATGAATTCAGCAAAGTGGCAGGATATAAAATCAACACGCATAAATCAAAGGCATTCCTGTATATCAGCGACAAACCTCTGAAATGGAAGTGAGGACAACCACTCCATTCACAATATCTTCAAAAAAAATAAAATACTTGGGAATCAACCTAACAAAAGAGGTGAAAGACTTATACAATGAAAACTACAGAACCCTAAAGAGAGAAATAGAAGAAGATCTTAGAAGATGGAAAAATATACCCTGTTCATGGATAGGCAGAACTAACATCATCAAAATGGCGATATTACCAAAAGTTCTCTATAGGTTTAATACAATGCCAATCAAAATCCCAACGGCATTTCTTGTAGAAATAGAGAAAGCAATCATGAAATTCATATGGTAAAATAAAAGACCCAGAATAGCAAAAACAATGCTAAGCAGGAAGTGTGAATCAGGCGGTATAGCGATACCAGACTTCAAACTATACTACAGAGCAATAGTAACAAAAACAGCATGGTACTGGTACCAAAACAGGCGGGTGGACCAATGGTACAGAATAGAGGACACAGAAACCAATCCACAAAACTACAACTATCTTATATTTGATAAAGGGGCTAAAAGCATGCAATGGAGGAAGGATAGCATCTTCAACAAATGGTGCTGGGAAAACTGGAAATCCATATGTAACAAAATGAAACTGAATCCCTTTCTCTCGCCATGCACAAAAGTGAATTCAAAATGGATCAAGGAGCTTGATATCAAATCAGAGACTCGCCGTCTGATAGAAAAAAAAGTTGGCTACGATATACAGTCGGTGGGGTCGGGCTCCAAATTCCTCAATAGGACACCCATAGCACAAAATTTAATAACTAGAATCAACAAATGGGACTTACTCAAACTAAAAAGTTTTTTCTCAGCAAAAGAAACAATAAGAGAGGTAAATAGGGAGCCGACACCCTGGGAACAAATCTTTACTCCTCACACTTCAGATAGAGCCCTAATATCCAGAGTATACAAAGAACTCAAAAAATTAGACAATAAGAGAACAAATAACCCAATCAACAAATGGGCCAAGGACCTGAACAGAGACTTCTCAGAGGAGGACATACAATCAATCAACAAGTACATGAAAAAATGCTCACCATCTCTAGCAGTCAGAGATATGCAAATCAAAACCACCCTAAGATACCATCTCACTCCAGTAGGATTGGCAGCCATTCTGAAGTCAAACAACAACAAGTGCTGGCGAGGATGTGGGGAAAAGGGTACACTTGTTCATTGCTGGTGGGACTGCAAATTGGTGCAGCCAATTTGGAAAGCAGTATGGAGATTTCTTGGAAAGCTGGGAATGGAGCCACCATTTGACCCAGCTATTCCCCTTCTTGGTCTATTCCCTAAAGACCTAAAAAGAGCATGCTACAGGGACACTGCTACATCGATGTTCATAGCAGCACAGTTCACAATAGCAAGACTGTGGAACCAACCTAGATGCCCTTCAATAGACGAATGGATAAAAAAAATGTGGCATTTATACACAATGGAGTATTACTCTGCATTAAAAAATGACAAAATCATAGAATTTACAGGGAAATGGATGGCATTAGAGCAGATTATGCTAAGTGAAGCTAGCCAATCCCTAAAAAACAAATGCCAAATGTCTTCTTTGATATAAGGAGAGTAACTAAGATCAGAGTAGGGACGAAGAGCAGGAGAAGAAGATTAACATTTAACAGGGATGAGAGGTGGGAGGGAAAGGGAGAGAGAAGGGAAATTGCATGGTAATGGAAAGAGACCCTCAGGGTTATACAGTGGAGGGGGTAGAGAGAGAGGAGGGGAGGGGAGAGGTGGGGAGGGGGGAGGGGGGAGGATGGGTAAGGCAGCGGAGCACAACAGACACTAGTATGGCAATATGTAAATCAATGGATGTGTAACTGATGTGATTCTGCAATCTGTGTATGGGGTGAAGGTGGGAGTTCATAACCCACTTGAATCAAAGTGTGGAATATGATATGTCAAGAAATTTGTAATGTTTTGAACAACCCACAATAAAAAATTAAAAATAAAAAAAAATATTCCATTTGTAAGAGTGTCTCACACTCTTCACCAGGAAGAAAAGGGAGACCAGGCTGGGGATGGAGCTCAGTGTTAGAGCACTTGCCTAGCACATGTGCAAGGCCCTGGGTTTGAATCACAGAATTATTTTTAAAAAATTAAATCTGCATAAAAGTCTTACCTTTATGATGTTCTTCCTGGCCATCTTGTCTTGACTGGACAATTCCTTATTCACGTCTTTGTTTCAAAGACTGATGGGATTTAACTCTGATGTTTAAAAACTTGACTTTTTTTTTTGAGCTCTACCCTAGCAATTTACTCATTTCTTGTTATTCCTTTGAATAAACTTCTGTTTGCTTTTCTCTTGATGATCTCTTTTGTTACGGGGTAGTCCAGTTTAGAGCTACGAAGGGTAGAGACAAAATCATTTTCCTTCCTTGCAACTGGCAAGAGCTCTTCAGAGAGGATGTTTTCTGTGATTGGAGGGCTTGACAGGTGATGGGAGAAGGCCTCCTGCCCCATGACAGGGAGCAGCTAGTGCAAAGCATCCAAGAGCCCAGACAGTACAGAGAAAGAGGAGGAGCACTGAGAGGCTCTGCATCCCAACATGTTTAACATCTGGGCCATTGTGGCCCCAACCACACAATCCCTCCAAATCACCCATGGTGGGTGGTGAATAGTGAGCCTGGGATATTGAGTTTGAATTGGACACACCTGGGTGGAAGGCACAACGGGCTCTATATTACAAGAAATGGCTGTGTCTGGCACAAAGAAGAATGCGTTGTAAGCACATTTGAATAAATGAGTAATCTAAGAATGGTGCTAAATTGGAAAATCTGGGATAAAAGGATTTTCTTTTCTTTCTTTTTTTTTTTTTTTTTTTGGTGGTACTAGGGATTGAACCCAGAGCCTTGTGTATGCTAGGCAAGCACTCTACCAAATGAACTATATCCCCAGCCCCAGGATAAAAGGATTTTCAAGTTCCAGATTATTCAGGTTAGTGTGAGAAAAGACTTGACAATTTATACATGCAAATTGGACACAAGATGTTCTTTCATTCAATTATTTATTGGGTGTCTGCTATAGGATGTTGTTTGTGTTTAAGGCACTGGAAACAAATAACATTCTATCCTTGTGACACATATTCTAGTGACTTTTATTCATAGTTCATTAAAAAATCATTATCAGAAATCAGTTTAAAAATCTGGCAAGGCTAATTTAAGTGACTGATCAATAAGACTGAAGAAAACTTAGATGCAAATGTGATAGAATTATTAAAAACATTTTTATTATAAGTAACTTAAATCATTGCCCTCTATGATATATCAATGTCACAAAACTCAAGAATTCCTTTGATAAATCTAGTAGTCTATTGCCATCTTGTGTTCAAACTACTCAATTATGTAGCTTAGTCACAAAGGTTCTGTGTTAGTTTCCTATAGGGCAAAGGGAATCTATCCCTCTGAAGGTTCAAGTCTTTTAAATCTGCTGAAACAAACTGGTTTATAGACAGGTTAATCAGGGGAAAAGCATACCAATTTACTTATGTGTACAGGGCAGCACAGGAAGGTGAGTACCTAGTAACTCAAAGAGATTCAGAAACTTATATTCCTGTCTTCAAAGGGGAATACAAAATAAGGGAGGTGGTATAGGCAGTGTATTGGGGTAGTAAATTATTTTTAGAGAAGATGAATAGATCTGGACAACAGACAATTGCCTGGAACAAATTTTGCTGGGCTCTAGGTGTGATGTTTGATTTGCAGTCTCTTCCTCTGATGAGTTTAATCTTGCTTGGCTAATGAAATTTCAGTAAGAGGATTGAAGCCAATTGTGTTCCTTTTTGGTAGATCCTGTCTTTAGGTAGATAAGGGAACTTCAGAGAAAAGCTTCTCCCTGCACTGTGGGAAAGGGAAACAAGGGAAGATCAGAGGGACCAGCTTCTTAGGCCTTCCAATTTCCAATTTCCTTTAGTTCAAAGTGCTCAGCATGTCCAAATGCTATCTTTTGTGGTGGTGTTTCCAGAGCCTCAACACTGCTGTAGTAAGTTACTGAACTCGGTGGCTTAAAACAACACAAATTTATTATTTTATAATTCTGTGGTCTTAAGTTTGAAATGGGTCTAAAATCAAGGTGTCAGCAGGGCTTCATTCCTCTCCTTTAAAGGCCCCAGAGGAGAATGTTTCTTTGCCTTTTGCACCTGTGGACGTGCCTTCATCCTTTGGCTGGTGGCCCCTAAAGTCCTAGAGCCAGCCATAGTTGGCTGTCTTCGCATCATATATGGTCTTCACAAGAGCCCTCGTGACCCCACTGGGCCCATCTGGATAACCTAGGATACTCCTTATCTCGAAGTCAGTGGATTAGTTGCAATTCCCTCTTGCCATGTAACAGCTATTTGGAATCCAGGCCAACTGCACCTATGAGGGGAGGGATATTATTAATCTGTCAATCACAGAGTCTGTTAATTTTTTTCTAGGGGCAAGTATGCTACTTTTTTTCTTTATTACATAAAGAGGCATTAAATCAAACTTATTTGTAACTTGCAACTGATGAACAGAAAAAGAAACATCACTTTCGCCAATGTCTAAAAAATTAACTAAGTGTTTAGAAATCCTCACAGTTTACTGATCTCAGCTAGAAAACCCACTGAATGTAAAAATAATGCAAAGTGAATCTTAAAATCATTTCAATTTAACAAATGCAGATGTAAACTCAAATATTGCTTGATAATATATAAAATATACAAGTAAAGTTCTTTTGTTTGTTTGGTTACTGGGCATTCCAAATCCAGTCAGAATTAAATTCACAAAAATTCAAAATTAGAAACTCCTGAAGGGGTTAAAAGAGGAGAGAAGGGGTAGGGAGGAGGCATGAGGTAATTAATGATTGTGAAATGTTATGATTATTATTATCCAAACTACAGGTATGAAGACACAAATTGATGTGAATATACTATGTATACAACCAGAGATATGAAAAGTTGTGCTCTATATATGTAATAAGAATTATAATGCATTCCGCTGTCATATATAAATAGAAAAAAAGAAAAATAAAATATTATAGGTAAAAATTTCCCTTCTAGTCCTAGTTTATTAAGAAGTTTTTGTTTTTAAGTCATGAAAGGTATTGAATTTTGTCACAGGCATCTTTGCATTTATTGAGATGGTTATATGATTTTTCTTCTTTATTCCGTTAATGTAGTAAATAGCATCAGTTGATTTTAAATGTTAAGGCAAGCTTGACTCCCTGGAATAAACCATAATTATGATGTATTAGCCTCCCTTTTTATGTACTGCTGCTTTCAACTTGCTAACATTTTGTCAAGGATTTTTGCATCTTGAGACATGTTGGTCTCCAAATTTCTTTGCCGGCTTTGTCTTTGTCAAGTTTGGGCAGGGTTATATTGGCTTCATAAAATGACTTGGAAACAGTTTCTATCTTCTAAAGTAGTCTGTGTAAGATTAATATTATTTCTTTCTTCAGTGTTTGGTAGAATTCCCAAGGGTAACCATCTGGGCTTGAAGTTTGCTTTGAGGGAAGGCTTTCGATTGTCAATTTAACTTTTAGAATTAATGCAGTTATTCTGACTTTCAATTTCTTTTGTGTCAATTTGGTAAATTGTGTTTTTCAAGGAACTCTTTCTTTTCATCTAACTTGTCAAGTTCATTGGCATGAAGTTAACATGTATAAGGTCCATCTGTAGTGATGTCCTTCTTTTTCTTTTTTTGGTACCAGAAATTGAACCAGGGGTGCTTAACCACTGAGCCACATCTCCAGCCTTTTTTATTTTTTAATTTTTGAGACAGGGTCTCGATAAGTTGCTGAGGCTGGTTTTAACTTTTGATCCTTCTGCCGCAGCCATTTGAGATGCTAGGATTACAGGTGTGTGCCACTGCACCTTCCGCACCTCCCGCTTCACTTTTGATGCTGGTAATATGTACTTTCCCTTCATTGTTTTCCTGATCAGCGTGCAGAATTCCCAAAAGTATTTTGTGGCAGTGCTCCTTTTCCCCACAAAGAGCAAAAAAGATGACATGTTGGTATAGCAAGGCTAGAACCCTCTTCTTTTTTTCTTTCTCATTGCCCACACATCACACACACCCAAATAAGGCAGACAATCTAGGTGACCCTTCATTTCCTCCATGATGGGTTCCTCACAATGTGTTTTGGGTGACTACAATAAGAAAACTTGGGGAGATAAAAACAAACATCTACTTATAAGTGCTAATGACTATGATAATACATATATATTTCAAGTGAAATTTTATGTTGAGTTTTTGTTGGTATATGGACATTAACACATATCACATATACGCATATTAAACAGAAAGTTTACTATTTTAACTTCTTAATTTTTTTCTTTCTTTTTTTCCTTTTTTTGCAGAGCTGGGGTTTGAATCCAGGTCCTCTACCACTCTACCACTGAACCACACCCTGAGCCCTTTGACCATTTTTAAGTGTACAGTTCAGTGGCATCAAATGCATTCACAATGTTGTGCTGCCATCATACCTATTTCCAAAACTTTTTTGTCATCCCCAACAGAAACTCTGCACCCATGAAACAGTAACTCCCCATTACCCCTTTTCCCCAGGCCTTGGCAACCTCTATTTTCTGTAGAATAACTTGGACTATTTTAGGTATTTCATATAAGTGGAATCATACAATATTTGTGTTTTGCTTATTTTACTTAGCACAATGTTTTTTAATGTATGGTTTGATCTGTTTTCATGAATTAATTTATTTGCTCAAGTGCACTCTATGTATACTGTTATGAGGCAAGTGTAGAAGTATTCCACGCTCAAGACCAAGGGATCACAATGGGAGCAAATAGGGCACCATAAGGCAGAGACTCTGATTCGGGGAGATGAGATATTTTCTGTTGTCTGAAAGGCTTGGTTAACTCATCTGAAGATGTGGTAAGTAGAGACACTAAAATGTTTACATGAGAAGACCAGCCTCCCATGCTTGAAGCCCTGAGTTCAATCCCTATCACCATACATGCACACACACAAACCTTCATAAGTACTTTTGCCGAACTGACAGTAGTTTAGTATCGAAGAAAACCTTTCCCCCCACAATTTTAGGATATCACCAAATAACTTCTGACCTTCTTAAGAAGTACAGATTCTATACTGGATATGGCAGTGCACACCTGTAATCTCAATGACTCAGAAGGCTGAGGCAGATGGATTGCAAGTTCTAGGCCAGCCTTGGCAACTTAGTGAGACTCTATTTCAAAATAAAACAAAAAAGGCTGGAGATAGCTCAGAGTTGTAGAATGCTTGCCTATCATTAGCAGAATGTCTTTAAGGTTCATTAGGTTGTAGCATGTATCAGAATTTCATTTCTTTTTATTTTGGAAGAATAATATCCCAATGTATATGTACATTACATTTTGTTCACCCATTCATCTGTTAATGGACATCTTGGTTTGTTTCCACCTTTTGACTACAGTGAATAATGCTACTATGAACGTTAGAATACAAGTATTGTTTCAGTTGCTATTTTCAATTCTTTGGGGGTATATACAGAGAAGTAGAATTGCTATATCATATGGCAATTCCATTTTTAACTTTTTGAGGAACTGCCAAATTGTTCTGCACAGTGGCTACATCATTTGGATATTACTTCTTTATCAGACATAAGATTTACAAATATTTTCTCCCATTCTGTGGATTGTATTTTAACTCTTTTAATAGTGTTTTATATGTTAACTTACTGGCTCTGTTTCTCTGGAGAACCTTACTGCAGGTGTCCTTTGATGTACAAAAGTTTTTAATTTTGATGAAGTCCAACTTTTCTATTTTTACTTTATTACTCTTGTTTTTCTTATTCCCCAAAAATGATTACTAAATACAATGTCAGAAAGATTTTTCCTTAAAGATTTTATGGGTTTAGCTCCTAATCTTAGGTTTTTGTTCTTCTTTTTTAAATAATAGCTTTCACTTATTGAATAATTACTATGCATCAGATGCTGCCTAATTTTATATGCATGCACTTTTAAAAAATGGTACCATTTATTAAATGAGGAGTATTTTCCTTATCTGATGATAAAATTGACCACCGTTGTCTCTGTCTCATGTAGTGATCTACAGTTTTATTAGGGTAACCTCAACAACTTAAAAGTTATTTGCCATAGTCTCATTGTTCATATTTTATTCATTTCTTAGTGTCATCTCTTTTTAAGGTTATCAGGAATTCTGTAGTCTTTGTTTGGCATCTATTGTGATATTGGCGGTAAGGTTCATAATCACATCAGGTTCCATGCTTAGAAAAATTGTGAATTGACTCCTTGCCAATCTTAGATTTTCTCTTTGACTTGACATTGAATGTGGCATTAGCATTATATATAACATTGAAGTTTTTGTCATCTTGGTCAGTAGTATGACTGAGTTTTTCTTTTGTAAAGGAGAAAAAGAAAAATATTTTCCTCACCTATCACAAAGTTGATGGTTGATGCCCCCTTTTTACTTTGGTAAAAGAGACAACAAATGGAATTTGAACTCTTGCATACTCCATGAAAAAATGACACTCTAAATTCTTTGGCATATTTACTGATTTTTAATAAAGGATACAGATGAAGAGATGCACAGGGTTAGGTATTGAGAAGGGACGAGGAGCTTCCATGTCCTCTGTAGCCTGACACTCTACAGGAACCTCCATGTGTTCAGCTATCTAGAAGATGCTTTTTCTTATTTTTTGCAGTGCTGAGGATGGAACCCAGGGCCTTGTCCATGCTAGGCAAGTGCTTTACCACATATTTTTTTTCAGTTTGTTCTTTTCTATACTTATAGTTTAACTTTTCATGTTTGGGAGTTTTTACAGAAGTTTTAAATTTAAACGTATTTAAAATTTAATCTCTCTCCTTGTAACTTTTCTTATTTAAGGTTTTCCTACTCCCAGAATCATAAATACAGTCTTAAAATACTTTTATTTTTGATATTTAATACAGATGTAATTTTTATTCATAGTGTGAGGAAAAGATCAACTTTTCTCCGAAATGCATGGCTAATTATCCTAATACTATTTCTTGAATAGTCTAGCTTTTACCACTGATAGACTTCAACCTGAATAGCTGACTGAACACATGGCATGTCCTTGCCAATTCTTCAAGAGTCCTTAGTAGAACCGAGCTTCTGCTGACTAGAGCTCAGTTAATCTTATTAATATACCTTTTTAAATTTACCTTTGATTTATTTATTGTGGTGCTGGGAGTAAACTTTGGGCTTCACTAATGCTAGGAAAGTGCTCTACCATTGACCTACCCCTTTGCTACCTTCCTATCTCAATGTCATTCTCTCACTTCCTGATATCATCTCCCAAGTACACTACATGCACTCAGATCCTTCCTTGCCTCAGTGTCTGTTTTTAGATGGCACCAGAGATGGTATTAGAAAGTAGATTCTCAGGATGGGATTTTAAAATTTGCTCACGACCTGGTCAGGGGGCAACAGTAACTTCGTGCTGGTCTAAGAGGGATGCTAATAACCTATGGCTTGCTGTGACAGCTCATTGACTAAGATGATTTAGTCAGTTTTTCTCCACTGTGAACAAAAGACCTGACAAGAACAATTTTAGGAAAAGTTCATTTGGTGCTCACAGTTCCAGAGGTCTCAGTCCATTGCTCTGGGTCTGAGGTGAGGCAGAACATCATGGTGGAAGGGTGTGGTGGAGGAAAGCAGCTCAAGATATGACAATCAGGAAGCAGGGAGAGTGCTCCCTCACAGGGACAAAATATAAACCCCAAAGGTACGCTTCCAGTGACCTACCTCCTCTAAGCCAAACTCCACCAGCCTATAGTTACCAACCGGTTAATCCGTTCGGTAGATAAATGCACTGATTAGACTTAACAAGCTCTCATAACCCAATTGTTTTACCTCTAAACTTTCTTAAGTTGTCTCACACATGACCTTTGGGGGACACCTCACATCTAAACCACAAAACTTTCACCTGAGGATCTAGGAGGAAGTACAAGCAGAAGGGGAAAGCACTGGCCTCGGGAAGGATTGTGGAGGTTGCTGACATTTGTGAACTTTCCTAGAGGGCACACCAGGCAATTACCAACTCAGGGTATGCTTTGAATGCTAAGAAGGTTTCACGGCCAATTTTAATTAGCCCCTCATTTCTTGCTGTAGGAGGGTGGACTATGCTGCCTGTTAGCCTCAGAACATAATCATAAAAATGTTAGTAATGTCACAATACTAAAAGGGAAGCAGTAGGATTGTGAAACCTAGGAGAGTTATATTTTAAATAATCTTGAACCCCATATTCCTTTGAATCTTCAAAGAAAATTAAATGAAAAGGCATGCTTATTTATAAAAGGTCTTCCCTTTTCTCCCCTGCGGCTCATAATAGTTTCCGTCTTACTTTTCATTTTATTCAAACTTGATTCAATTGTAATTGATTTTGTTGTAAGGACAGGATTGGGAGTTCAATTCTATTTTTAATTTTTTTCTAGGACAACTGGGACAATTAGTCCTCCTCACCCCCAGAATTAGGGATTGAACCAAGGACCTCACACATACTAGGCAAATGCACTATCATTGAGCTGTAGCCCCAGCTTTAGTTCTTCAGCATCATTTATGAAATAATTTATCTTTCTCCCCTGATATAAAATGCCACTTTTGTTATATATAAAATTTTACTATATAGTTGGGTTTTGTGGAAGAGAGTGCTAGGTGTTTACCAAATCTGTCCCTTCTTTTTCTGGGCACGTTAACAGGGTGCATTTCCATTTCCCTTGCAGTGAGGAATTGATGGGCCAGGCACATGCTGGCCTCCCAAAGGTAATCCTCCATCCTTTTCACCTTTATGCTAGGTGAGATGAAGTGTCCTCTAGGAAAACCTTGGAAACTACATGTTGAGAATGGCAGAGCCAAAGATTCAAAGAGTCCAGAATTATTGCTTAGAGGAGAGTCTGCTGAGCAGAGACACATATTAGACTTTTTGAAAATGAGAAATAATTTTCATTTTGTATGAGCTGTTGTTTCATTTTTGTTAAGCCAGCTGTCCTTACTTTAACTAATTTAGGCCTATTTCTGGATCCTGTTCTTTTTCATTCATGTTTGCTCATCTGCCAGTACTATCCTGCTTTAATTAATATAATTTCATAATGTATTTTACTCCCTAGTGGTGCTAATCCCTTTATTAACTGGTATTTTAAATTTTTTTTCTGGTTCTCCTTGCATCATTTTTTCATCTGAACTTTACAATCAGTTTCATTAGTTAAAATACAATCGCCAGCTGGCTGTAGTGGCAGGCACATGCCTATAATCCTGGAAACTTGGCAGGCTGCAAATTCAAGGTCAGCCTGGGCAACTTAAGAAGAAGATCTTGTCATAACATAACACAAATAAAATAAAATGATGAAATAATTAAATGGAATAACAACAAAAATAAAATAAGTAGGCAGGGGGTGTAGCTAGGAAGAACCTCTAGGTTTAATCCCCACCACTGCCTAAACAACAAAATAACAACAAAAAAGACCTCCTTGGTTTATTTACTGAAATTACATGTAGAGTTTGATATAGGTAGCATTGACATCTTTACAATCAATATTAATTCTTACACAGGAACAAAATATCTTTCCATAGTCAAGTTTTTTTCTTCGTTTACAATCTTTACCAACTTTACTATAAAGTTTTATTTATACAGTCTAGTTAGTTTATTCAGTTATCTTTTTTTAAAGACTTTTTTAAGTCTTCAAAATAAATCTTCTTTCTATGATATTTTATAACTGGTTGTTGTTTATATAGTAATCCTGCTAGGATGCTGTGTTGTCTTAGAATGATGTCAAACAAAAATTAAATGATGAGTCTGACATCCAAGAAAAACACTTAAAAGCAAAAAAATCTTAAAAGTTTAAAAAATATCTATATCGCATAGCAGAAAAACAAATTATTTAGGGGAGATTTGTTGTTCTGGAGTAATTCAGTCAAAGCATTTTCTCCTTTTTCATTAGGATTCCAAAGAGCTGTTAAATTTATAAACTTTTTAAAATGCTTTAAAACCAGCTTATAAACTATTGCAAAAATTTAGAAAGTATTTAACAAGCAAATATGGTCATGTTGAGGTTGAATGAAGCTCAATGGACATCATCAATATTCTCCACTAAGTTTCTAAATAACTTAGAACTTGGCACATTTAGGCAGATGGAGATACATGTATATCCTCATTAATAATAAAACTGATGTTAGAGAATATGGCTTAAGTCTGTCATCAACAGCTTCCTAATGCTGCAACCTAGAGACTGTCATCCACTGGCACCACTGAGCAACTGTAAGCCTCTTCCACGGTGTCGGCCCTCGAAAACCTGCGGCCTGGGAGAATGCGTACTTCTACAAGAAGGCATCCTGAAATTCTCTTTTATTCTTCCTTGCCCAGGAAGGTGTATAAGTGCAGACAAGGCTGAGGTATAACAGAAGGTATTTCTATTCCTCTCAAAAGAGAGGAATAAGTGTCACTCCCTTATATATTTTTAGGAATCAAAACTATATATACACAGTTTTTTTGGATATTAGTATCTAATGTTAGATTTTAAATTTTAGGCAGAAATTCAAACTAAGTGTATTTTTGGGTCATGCTTACACAGTATTGTGAAACATGGTTCCTATTAGGTCTTACCTAATCCATAAGAGATAACATCATGAACACCTGACCCTCTCTGACTACATAAATAAAGATTAAAAATCATGGGCTGGGGTTGTGGCTCAGTGGTAGAGCGCTTGCCTGGAATGTGTAACGTACTGGGTTCAATTCTCAGCACCGCATATAAATAAATAAAAAATAAAGGTTCAACAACTAAAAAAATATTTAAAAAGATTAAAAATTGTGAGTAAATGGTTTGCTTGCACCAAATGAAAGAGAAAGTTTTAAATTATGAATAACTCTGCTTAAAGCCCTCTGTTACTTCTTTCCTTATGAGAAAGGGTCTACCTCCTGAAATTCTGCTATTCATAGAACTATCATGATAACTCCTGGGGGGATTTAAGAAATTAGTATTCAGAGGAGAGATATGAGAAGAGCAGCTGGGACCTGGTACAGACATCACAGGGTATTCTATGTAGGGCTGAATTTGTAAATAGCTAGTGTTTACTGAAAGATTCCTGTGTGAGGGGCTCTATGTGCATTCTTCTTCACACTATCCTGATGGGTGAAGTTGTATTGGGGAAACTGAAGCTGGGCATGGTGGCATACTCCTGAAAACCCAGTAACTCAGGAGGCTGAGGCAGATGGATTGCAAGTTTAAGGCCATCCTGGGTAACTTAGTGAGATCTTGTCTCAAAATAAAAAGGGCTGGGGATGTAGCTCAGTGGCAAAGCATCCCTGAATTCAATCCCCAGTACTGGTGGAAAAAAAAAAGGTGGGGGACAGCTGAAACTTAAAGAGGTCTCACAGCTAGAACAAAGAGAAGGGGGCACTGGAATCAGGAGTTGGCCTCTATGCTACTATGCTCTATTGTATTTATATTTCTATCATGAAGTGTCTTACTTGGCTAGATCTGGCCATAACTCACCTTAAATGAGTACCATGGCCTCTAAGCAGTGCTGAAGGCTGCTCAGTAGGCTTCAAAGAGCTTACTGCTGTGGAAGAGTGGTACTGAAATTAGAAGTCATGGTAGGGATGCTCTACCTGATAGAAGTAGCTGTAGGCTGGTTATTTGGGGAAGGCTCTCAAAAGAAGTGAAATCGTGTTGCCTCAGCCTTGTCTTAACCTGTTTTTGAATTATAGGAACCAAACTTCCAAGTACTAATTTGCAGAATGCCAGCTAACTAATTTACAGAAATATAGACACATCCTTCTAGTATATAATCAGAATATTCACTGCTCAGAGAACTTCTAAAATTCAATGTTCATGGAAACCTCCTTTGTCATCATAACTTCATCTGTTGAACTCAAGTGAGAGTAAAGGGAAAGTCTGGTGCTGCTGTCTGTAGTCCTACGAATGCAACCAGAACTATGAAAGTACAGAGGCAATCTAGGAAAAGGAGCTGAGGAACCAGCACAACAGAAGTGCTACCACTGAAGGGGGCAAGGGTGCAGGGCACAGTGGGATTTATAAAGCTCATCCTCTTGCTTATATGTGGAATCCAAAAGAAGAAAGGTGAACAGTGAGTGGGGTACAGAAAAATGGTAAACGGTGGTTATCATAAGCAGGGAGCAGGGGAGAGGAGAAAATGGAGAGGTTTAGGTTAAAGGATCCAGAATTGCAGGTGTGCAGGATGAGATCTAATATACAACGTGAGGACTTAGTTAAAATAATATTTGGGATTTTTGCTGGATGAGTAATTTTAGGTGCTCTTACCATCCGCCCCCACCACGAACACTATGTGAGTAGTCATATTAATTTACTTCGTTACACTTATCATTTCACTATGTATATATGTAAGAACATATTGTATGCCCTAAATATATAAGAAAAATGTATTTCTGAAAGAAGTCCAACAAAACCTACTTGAATTTCACAAAAGCACTTTCTCTTAAAATACATAGTGCAGGGCTGGGGTTGTGGCTCAGCGGTGAAGTGCTTGCCTGGCATGTGCAAGGCCCTGAGTTCGATCCTCAGCACCACATAAAAACAAATAAACAAAATAAAAGGTAAAAAAAAAAAATACATAGTGCATGAAAAGAATTTTGTATGCACACACCTGAAACTGACAGTGAACAATTGGCAGTAAAATGGATCAACTGCCAGTGATCCAGGACTACTACTGCTAAACAAAATAAAGATCAGAAGAGATTACTACATAAAGATTGAGAAATACTGACTAAGCTTCATGGGAACCTGGAACACATAAAGACAGATATATACAGATATCATTTCTAAATTATCACTCAGATTAATTAATAAAATTATCACTCAAGAGTATTAGCAAAGGCTGGACTTTTTAATGATATCTGTATGTTTCCCTGATACGTACTTAGAATGCAAAAGAAGAATATCTTGAGTAAATATCTTCCTATTTGGAATGTGCAGAAACATAATTTACTAATCTGGTTTTATTCAACAAGCGGGGACTAAATTTTTTTCCTCAAAGACACAATCACAGAACAAGAGAATTAAACAATCTGAGTGTTCCTGTAACAGAATTTGATGTTTTATTCAGCTTGAATTAAAGCAATGATAAATCACACTTGAGTTTCAGACTTATAAGATCAATGATATCAACATACTGTGATCAGAAGCAATTAATTAGTGCTACAGTTTGATTTAAAATCTTTTAAACTTTAGGACTGGGGATGTAGCTGAGTGGGAGAGTATTTGTCTTCAACGTGGGAGGCCCTGGGTTCAATCACTAGCATTGAAAAGAAAAAAGAAAAAAACAACCCCAAAATCTTTAAAATTTCAAAACACATCTTTTAATTTCTTTTAGCACATAAAATAATTTATTCATGAAAGTTATGCCTATAATTTAAAATAAATAAATAGCACAATTTTGCAATTCTGATTTTTACAAGAACATAAACCTTTCTGGAATATAATATTTTACCAAATTGGAAAGCTAAGTAAATTCAACACAAGCATTCAAAACCATCAGACTTTGGAAATCAACTTGGTGATAAGAAAAATTCATTGGAATACATAATCAGTGGGAAAATGGGGTCTGGTGCCATCTACTGAATGACCATAGTAATATGTTCTTGAATATTCATAAAATTAGGTAACCCTATGATTTTAGCTACATACAACTTACAGTTGTGGATGAGTGCTGTTTTCTTTTGTCTTTACATGCCATTTTATCCTTTAAAAGAAGTGAAATTAAATGGTAGTTAAAATGGTTACTTAACAAAGGGCATACTGAAGAGCAGGATGCTTTGGCAAATTGGGAAAATAAGAATTTCCATGATTAAGAGTGTCTCAAGAAGGGTTATCTTATTTTTATTTTAGGCAGGAACTCATAGGGGTAAACACCTGTTGTGGGAGGGGTGGTGAAGACACATCCCTTCAAGCTGTGTTTTTGTTTGTTGTTGTTGCTGTTTCAGATAAAGCTTCCCAGAGAAAAAAACGCATGAAACCACTTTAAACTAGCTCAAAATCACCAAGTTATTATTCAGGGTGACTTAGAGTGAAACTTGCTCATTATAATATCATAATGTTAAATTCTCCACCACAGAGGCACTCTCATCCACCATTTCAAACATGGACCCTGTGAAGAGACTGACCTCTAACTGCCATGTGCAGGAATGTGCTTACCACCTGTGATAACAATCCCCCCTAGAAGGTGCACACAAGCCTCTCTCCAGTAACACCACTTCATTCCATAAGAGGCACTATTTTGAGATAAGATCTCTAGTGTTCTCCTTAGCTGTTGCAAGTAGCAAGCCTTTCTTGATTCTTTCATCTCCTGGTTGTGCTTTTTGGCTTTGTGCTCATCAAGGGGTGAACTCATTTTGTTTGGTTGTATTATGAGGAGGCTGGTGGGGAGACAATTGTATCCTTGGGTATTTATGGCAGGTCAAAATTAAAGATTTAATTTTTTCTACTTTTTCATAACAAGCTGGGTTATTTAAAAATTTATCAACTCAGACTGTCAATAAAATGGCATTTAAATAAAATGGAACAATGATAACTGATACCCACAATGACTATTAGGATGGGCAAAAATCCCTGAAGCACTTTTCTGGTTAGCAAAACCAAAATCAAAAGGTTTTTTTTTTTTGTAGTTGTAGATGGACATCAAACCTTTATTTTGTTTATTTTAATGTGGTGCTAAAGATTGAACCCAGTGCCTCACACATGCTAGGCAAGCACTCTGCCACTGAGCTACAGCTCCAGTCCCAAAAAGTGAATTTTTGTTTGGTAAATAAAGTTCATTCAACCAGGCCCTGCCCCTATCACCCCCAATACTGCAGACTGAATTCAGGAGCGCTCTAAAACTGAGCTATATCTTCAGCCCTTTTTCATTCTTTTTGAATTTTGATAGGGTCTTGCTAAGTTGCCAAAGCTGGCTTACAGCTTGTGATCCTTGTGCCTCAGCCTATCAAGTTGCTAGGATTATAGGTGTCTACTACCACCCCCAGGTTCAGACCTCTTTAATAAAACAGTGACGGAAGCTAGGCTGGGAGAAGAATGTCTGTAATCCCAGCAACCCATGAGGCTGAGGCAAGAGGACTGCAAGTTCCAGGCCAGCCTCAGCAACTTAGTGAGACCCTGTCTCAAGATAAAAAAATAGCAAGGGCTGGGGATATAGCTTTGTGGTAGAGTGCCCCTGAGTTCAATCTCCGGTCCTGCAAAAAATCCCAAACCAAAAATCAGAATCACAATGCTAATATTCACTTATAAAGAGAAATGAAGTTGTGATTTGTGGTACACAATGGATGATCCTTGAAAACATGCCAAATAAAAGAAGCTGGTCACAAAAGAACAAGTAGAAAGTGGTTGTTTGGGGTGGGTGGGGGGCAGGGAGTGAATAAAATGGGTGGATCGAGTGATGGTATCTAATACAGGGTTTCTTTTTGAGGCAATGAAAATGTTCTAAAATTGACTGTGATATTGGTTTTGCATATATTCAAAAGTATATTAAAAATCATTGAATTGCACAGTTTAAATGTGAATTGTATGACATGTGAATTATATCTCAACAAACCTATTTTTGAAAAAAAAAATCACAATGCTGAGAGCATTACTGTCTGGCCACAATCCCAAGAGTCTTGGAAAGGCTAACTTCCTGTAACATTTTCATGGACTGGTAAAGGTTTATTTTTCTTGGTAGTAGCTTTTGCGAATGTTACTTTCTATAATGTCCAGAATATTCTGAGTACTAAGAGCATGCCTAAGATATATTTGTGGTTGTTCTTTCTCTCATAACATTGTTCATGACCCATAATTTGCTTCTCATTTACCTCTTCCAAAAGGGCAGGGCCTTTCTGTTCATTACCACACACCCGCACTTGTTAATGTCTGGCACACATAAATGCTTAATAAATGTCAGCTGGTTGAATGGATAAATAAATGTAAGAATGAATCTCATACAGATCAATTGACCTGGGAAGAAGGAGAAGAAAAAAAAATCCTCATAAATAAAGACAATAAAGAAAAGAAAGATAAGCAACAGCTGGGATTTGATGTAACAAAACAAAACAAAACAACACCCCCCCCCCCCAAAACCCTGCCTTTGTTCAATTGATATTTGAAGATGTAAAATATCTGAAAGATTTCAAGTGATAGTAACATAAAAAGTGTTCTCTGGAAGACTTATTTACAAATAAGTTAATGAAAACTCTATTACTATAATAGGATGTAACAAGAACCTAGTGTTTTGTATATTTCAAGACGTAGAATATTCTGCTGAATATACCAGGTGAGTGTCTAGAGTCCCATAAAGGGAGTGCAGCACACTGAGGATCTTTTCTTGAATGGTGTCAACTTGTTCAGAAGGACAGTAATCATCCAGACTTGACCTGGAACCAAGAACAAAAAAGAGAAAAAATATACACAAATATAAGATAAAAACCACACTGTGAAGAAGGAAGAGGCTGCATGTGTTGATTTCAATGTAAAATAGAAATGTAGGTGTATTCAATTCTTTCAACAGTTGAAAGTTAATAAATATTTACCCTGTCAGGCACTTTACATGAATTTTGTTCCTTAATTTTTTCAGCAATTCTATAAAACAGGTACAATTACCTCCCTATAAAGGAAATTAAAACAAAGAAGGATTAACCTGTGCAAGGTCACACAGTTAGTAAGTAAGTGCTAGTGACAGGTTTCAAACCATGTGATGTGATCCTAAGTGCTTACTAACTACTACTCTTCCCTGAAAGGGAGATGTTGCTGTAGGGCACAGAAATTTATCATCTCAGTGACTGGGTGTCTTTCTTACTTTTATTATGTTTACGCTAGGGCTAGAAATGAGTAGGGTAAAGGTTTTCTAGTTGATGAAAGGGTTCTACTTCTTCAAACAATTTGTTAATCCCATAAATGGAAAGGATCCATGGCTTGGTCCAAAATGAAATGCCGGAATTTGATGACATTAGGATTAATTTCCTATGTAGGATGAAGGAGAATGGAGCAAAGTGGGGTGGGCAGCAATTTGTATTTTGGGAGTCTTTTTAGAATTCCCTAAAAACAATTTGAGTTGCACTGAGCAGCTACAATGTTACTGACAATTACAGTATTAAGATGTGAAAAGATTTGATCAGTGACACTTTGTTCTAGATTGGGGTGAGGAAAACCGTTTAGAGTATGAATGGAGAAAGTGGCATAGGAAATCCTTTTGGAAGAAACTGGAATTAGCAGTCTACTTCTTTGCATTTGTTATTAGAGATTAAAAAATAATATTAAAGAAATAATCTGTAAGACCTCTAACAAACTCATTCCATTCTCTGGTGACTGTGTTAGTTTTGAGGCTTGATGTAAACATTTAAGACACAATAAATAAATGATAAATAAAGTGTTAAATTTTTAAATACTAAGTTACACATATGGATAAAGACCTGCTTAAATCAGAAGACTACTGGGTTGAGGAGTCTCTCAAGGATGATCAGAGAATTCATACAAAAGTCATCCTTTCCATATAATGAAGTAGATGGTATCACTCGATAGAGTGTTTTAGATGAACCTAAAGTGCTGGGAGAGGAATTTTTGTTGGTTGATTTGGGTTGAATGGTGAGCAGCCACCATACAGCTCAAACGAACTATTTCTTGTTGAATGGCATAAAACCACTTCCTTCAGTTCTATACCACAGCCACAGTTTCTTTAAAGAGTAAGGTTTCCTTATCAGGGCTGGAAACCTGAATATTCTAGGGTGATGTCTGAGAAGGGAAAAGACTCAAATGTTTATGGCTTTATTGGATACAAGTGCCCAAGTCAACAACTTGCCAATTCTGATGGAGGTAGGGGCTCCTAGATTTAGCTAATATGGTTTGGAAGGGAAACAAAAGTAACTTGGTGGATGGAACTGTTTAGGTCAGTACAATCAATATACTGTGGTTACTTCTATATCTCAAAGTGTAGTAGTGCTGGGGATGTAGCACAGTGATAAGGTGCTTGCCTAGCATGTGTGAGGCCCTTGGTTCAATCCCCCCATTGCCAAAAAAAAAAAAAAAACCGTAAGAATCAATATGGTATATGCTCTATTTTCCACAAGTCATACAAGGAATTCTCCCAGTCAGGAAGAATGGAATGTGAAGAAGAAGATCAGCTCTTAGCTTACTCTTGGGCTCTTTTACACAGTGGAAACCTTTGGCTTCAGTAGAGGCCTCTGCCTTAAATTCCAGTTTTGGGGTATGTCATCTTGGATTCAACAACTAACAAAATGAAGATAGCCCAGCAAGCCTCAACTAGCGGAATGAAAACTGTTTAAACTGCAGATTCATAGGACCACAGTGTCTTAGCTGTACATGAAACAATAGCAGGCTTTTGTTAAAAGAGAAATTTATCTCCTACTTTGTTCCTGAAACAAAATTTCTGGCTTAGTAGGACCCTCAGTTTGTGGAGGTCAATCTAACTGGGCCTTGTTGGCTAACTTGAAAGCACTAGAATGCTGTATCTGCTTTAATTTGTCTTCATATACTCCAAAATGAAAGTGGTCACTCCTCAGTGAACAGATCACAAGGATTTCTCAACACTGTCCAGTACTTCATTTCATAAACCATGGCCTTACTCTTGGGCTTTTTTACACAGTGCATTCTGATTGACCCTTGGGCTATTGCTGTGGCCTAGCTATTGTAAATTCCAATTAGAAACTATATACAGATTTAAAAAAAAAAAAAAGACCTGCTTAAAAGTATCTTATGTAAAAGCTTTACTTATAAGCTTTAATAAGGGTATTCAATGGCTTTCAAATTTTTTGGGCTGGGATTGTGGCTTAGTGGTAGAGTACTTGTCAGGCAAGCATGAAGCTCTAGATTTGATCCCTGCTCTGTGGTGGTGGTGGTGATTTCTAAATTCTTTTAAACACTACTGCAATGGTACTTTATGGGAGCTACCCCCAAGAGGGGGTTTTGGAAATTTGTAGGTATATTTTTGATTGACATAGTGACTAGAGGAAGATTATCGACATTCAAGAGACTGGGGGAAGAGGGCTAAACTGTTGGGATGCTTTCAACAGTCCTGCAATATGAATAATTATCCCTATGTCCTGTGTACTTTTCCAAAATCATGGCGCATTCACCAAGTGAGAAACCAATTTTTAAATTTTTGAGCCTAGAATTTAACACTTGTATTTTTTGAAAATGGATTAGATATTAATGAATTTTCCAGGAGTGCAACTCTGTGAATTAATACTGGACTTTTAAGGTAAGGCCTTTATTAAGAAGTTATTCAATAATGAGAACAATCACATCATCATCGTGGTAGTGCTATTGGTAGTATTTAGCATGTGGTTATCTGTCTGCCTTTGTAACTGCTATGCTAGTGATGCTAAAGATGCATCTGGTCTAGTGTTTTAATACATATTGTAGGCTCTGGAGAGAGTCTGTTCCCTGGCCTTTTCTAGCTTCCAGAGGCTGCCTCATTCTCAGCTTGTGGCCCCATTCTTCACCTTCAAAGGTGCTGCATAGCACTTTCCAAGCTTTTTCTCTCTCTGATTCTGATCTTTCTGCCTTCCTTTTCTTAGGATCCTGTGATAATACTGGTCTACACAGATAAACTCTTCATCTCAAAATTCTTAGTTAATCACACTCAAATTCCCTTTACCACAATAAGGCAGCATATTCACAGGTCCAGTGATTAGGACATGTATGTCTTTGGTGGGCCGTTATTGAGCTTACTGCACTTACCTTGCAATTGTCACAAGAGTAGGTTTTGGTAAACTTTTCAGTAAGCAATATACAGACTGAATAAGGTACTCAATTTCTTGCTCTGTGCTGATATGGTGAGGAAGTTCTGAATAATCACAGGTTAGACCAGCTTGGTGAACCTGAAAATAAGACAATTAAATTGTACTGTAAGACTGTTGATCTTAAAAGATTCTTTGATCATTAATGGCCCTAACAATAACATATCTTCTAATTTTTATGGATTAGGATTGTTTTCCTTAAAACTTTCTAATCCACAGAGGTTATTTGCATTCTGAAGTTTTGGTAGAATTGGCCTGTACAATTGTCTGGGCCAATATCTTTTTTTAGGAATAATTCTTTACTTCTTTATTTTATGATTATCAGTTTCTCTTTGAGTTGATTTTGATAGTACATATTTTCTGGCAAATTATATGTTTTATTTAGATTTTAAAAGCTGATATAAAAGTGTATATAATATACACACTCCACTTTTTATGCTATTTCATTTACTTTTTAAATACAGGCACTCTATATTACATTCAAAGCTTTGATACAATAGAATGTTTTCCTCCCACTTTAACATATTGTTTTCTTGCATATCCTTTGTATGTATAACCACACATTACCAGTATCTATCTATTTTTTTTTTTTTTTGTGTGTGTGTGTGGTATTGAATCCAGGAGTCCTCTACTACTGAGCTATGTTCCCCTATACCCTCCTGTTTGGGGTACTGGAGCTTGAACACACAGACTTGTGTATGCTAGGTAAGCACTCTACCACTGAACTATATCCCTAACCTCTTTTATTTTTTATTTTGAGACAGGGTCTCTCTAAGTTGCAGAGGCTGGTTTTGAACTTTGCAATCCTTTCTCAACCTCCTAAATAGTTAGGATTACAGGTGTGTACCACTGAGCTTGGCTAGATATGTTTTAAAGATAAATAAATGGTATTCCAGTCTTACTTTATTAAAGTAAATAGGTTTGAAAGCTAGAAGTGGCTTGCAGGCTGTCTTTTTTCAACTTCAACTTTGAAGTTTTGAAAACTGGAATACAAATATATCATAGCTTTATCTAGAGTACATAAGTATAAAACTTAGAAAAACACTCTACTTTACTGGTGGCTTTGGATGTGCGCCAAAGATATAATTGGCAGTGATCAGTTAATGATGGATTCTGCATGTTCTTTTCCACTAAAATGATCAGAGTTCTCACACTACAGCTATAAGCACATCATATTTGATTATGTATCTATGCTGAGTCTCTGCCACCTCTTTTCCCTCAAACATCACACAAAATTCCTCAACAATCAAAATTAAGATGCTATGTAAAGATTAAAGCACACTTGCTTGAAGACATGTTAGATGATATAACAGGAGCTCAAAAGCATTTTCAAACTCTAAGCATCTTCTAACTACATCATTTTTAACAAAAAAGAGCAAACCTTGTTTTAGCTCAGGGTTAACTAAGATATTCTTTGGTGATAAACACACACACATATTCTTCTTATAAATTGAGCATTAAGCCAATACTTAAATGTCAGCTCAAAAAACTGCTCTGATTGTATTTTACAACCAAAGAAAACATTCAACACCTTTTATTGAAGAGAAGCACCAGATAAGAGGCAGAAGACATGCGTGTCTGAGCTCTGGCATAGATCTGAGAAAAGTCAATTGACCTTCTTAAGTCTTAGTTTTTCCTAACTCCAGTACTGAGGAAAATGGGAAAATATATGCTTCAAAAACTGATATAAAAATAGAAGAAATCATAATTAAAAGTATCTTTGGTCACAGCATTCAGATCACTGTTGACTAATAAGAAAGAGCTAACACATTTAAAATGTATCAGCTACTGCTCTTTTACCTTTTCTTGGTTTTTAAAATTAGAGAAGTTTTTTTTCCAAAGAGGAAAAGAAGAGCCAATAGGAGTATAAGTAGGAATTAATAAGGAATGAACAACTTTAGAAATTATGAACTTATTCTTGTCTGGGAAAGAGAGAGATGATCACCAACAAAATAATAATAATAAAAGTATATAGTTCTTTTGCTTCATACATAAAATTTGGAAGAAAATGTTTTTCTTAGAAAACTTTTCAGTATTCTGGCTTCTATAAAATATGTATTTTTTCACTTATTTCTTAATAATTCATTCAGACTTCAGAAAAACAAATAAAAATCAATCACTTTAACAAAAACCAATTTTTTTCCACCCAGGAAACTGTTTTTATAAGAGGTCAACTTTATGTTTTAATATAAAATACTTACCATTTCATAATCTGGCACTTCCATCCGTTTTTTCAAACTCTGTACAAGTGGAACTAGTGATTCCATTCTGAAAAAAAGCCATCCCACTCAATGAAACACCAAAACCACCTCAACTAAAATTACAGTAGCAAATAATACATTACACTTAATATTTACTATAAATAATATGCTTCATACAATGCTTGGAAAGATAAAAACTGTTCAAGTCTTACCTTAAAATACTACGAAATAAGTGTTCTTTATTATCTTATCTACTTTTCCTTATCTATTGCACAGCTCCCAGCCCTACCACCTCCTTCACAATTCCAACAAGAGTCTAAACTCATGATGTTGTAGTATTGTTGAGTCTTCAACTCTGCCCTGGAACTTCCTGCAGATGCTGAAGAACTACCTGGGCATGCTCAGCAGCAGACAGGGTTTCAGTGGAAGGTCTACAGTTGGTTCAGGACTCCAAGGCTTCTGGCCTATTTTTGTTCTTGCTGGTGAAGTTTAAACTCAGCTTAAGACTTCATGGAATCACAAAATAGTGAGTACTTTTCAGTATTTCTAAGAAGACTCATGTCATGAGAGTTATTTATCTCCCTCTTCCATCATAATTTTAAAAAAGAAGCTGGGCGCGGTGGCGCACGCCCATAATCCCAGCAGTTGGGGAAGCTGAACAGAAAGATAGTGAGTTTAAAGCCATCCTCAGCAACTGCGAGGTGCTAAGCAACTCAGTGAGCTGTCTCTAAAACAAATACAAAATAGGGCTGGGGATGTGGCTCAGTGGTCGAGTGCCCCAGTATTCAATTCCTGGTACCAAAAAAAGGAAAAAAAAAAAAAAAAAGAGGGTATCACTTGTAGAACCAGTTCCCTATATTTAAGGAAAAAAAAATCATTAACTGATGTTCAAGTGCCTGATCAATCTTTACTGCTGTGATGAAACAATTAGGCATTATTTTATACCAATTCTTTAATGACAATGACTAAATCTTTATGAATATCTTAAAGTAAAAGTTACAATGAATATTTTGAATAAGTAATACCTGTACATAGCAAAAGAAGGCATCACTTGGTCATATACTTCATCTTTTAGCCATGATTTCTTTCTCCAGAGGCAACCACTGTCCCAGTTTCTGCATTCTTCTGGACAGCTGATGAATTACTTTCAATACCCATCATGACAAATTTGGTAGGTTTGTGATTCTAATTTCTCATGTAATGTTGTTGTTTTATAGCTGATTGTTCTCTACAGTGTAAATAGAAGCAATCTCACAACATGTGGGAGATAGTTTTAAAATAAACTAATTTTGATCTTCCTATGCACATGAGGATAAAAATTTGCCTATGGTTTTTACTCTTCTGGCTCTCTGAGTTTACATGATTTAAAGAATTATTATAAAGAAAAGCAACTATAATATCTATGTTAATACACTTTCATACCAGGTCCAATATTAAAGGATTTCATCCCCCTCCACATTTTCAAAGTAACATTAACAATGAAAGAATCGCCCAAATAAATCACCTGATGAAGAATTAGACTTTAAATCCTGCTCTTAATGGACAGATTGAAAATAAACTCCTTTAGTTATAGTTGGGCTATTCTTTTTTTTTTTTAACTAAAACACAATAATTGTACATATTTATAAGATATAATGTAGTACTTCCATACATGTATATAGTATATAATGATCAAATCAGGGTAACTGGCATACTCATTATCCCAAACATTTATTGGGTTAGTCTTTTTTTGCTACTAGAGTTTGAACCTAGGGGTACTTAACCACTGAGCCATATCCCCAGTCCTTTTTTATTTTGAGACAAGATTTCACTATGTAGCTTAGGGTCTAAGTTGCTGAAGCTGGCTTTGAACTTGAATTCCTCCTGCCTCAGTCTCCTAAGTTGCTAGGATTACAGGCATGTGCCACCATACCTGGCTTGTTAGGTAATTCTTAAAAGGAGCCAAGTTTTCATACTGAAATTTACTTGTCAAGTAAATTTACTTCTCTGTTAAGAGATTAGTTTTTTTGTTCTACTTAGAACAGGGACTGCCCATCTTTAATTCTCCAAAAATCTAGTATAATAACTTACATTTAGGAGCTGCTAATGCACAGTAACAAAAAGATGCCCACTTACGATGCAACTCAGGGCAACTTACTTGAACTCTGTGCCTTGCTTTCCTCTGAATTAAATGGACATAATAAAAATGAATCCCTTGGGATGTGGTTTAGCTCAGTGGTAGAATGCTTGCCTTGCAAGTGTGAGGCACTGGGTTCAATCCTCAGCACCCCCAAAAATAAATAAATAAAAATAAAGATATTAAAAAAAAATAGGTCTTTAAAAAAAATAATGAATCCTACATTGCTATAAGAAACAAAGTTACATAATGCAAGAGAACTCCATAGAGATAGAGCAAACAAAACATTAAATAAATGCTAACTATTATTAGTAAATCTGTGGGGATCAAACCCTGGGCCTCACACATGCTAGGCAAGTAAGTGTTCTACCACTGAGTTACATCTTCAGCACTAATACTCATTTTTAAAAAGCAATATATTTAATACATTTAAAGACACATTTGGAACTGAAAATTGACAAATTTGAGGAAAAAAAAATGTTTGGGAGTCTTACCCAGGGTTTGAAGCCCATTTCTGTACAGTTTCTTCATCATCACCATCACACAAATCAGCAAAAGTTGCTTCTAAATCTTCTAATTGATGAATTCGAGTATCAACAATATCTACCAAATCTTCCTATAAATACATTGAAAAACTAAGATTATGTTGTTATTCCTTCAAAAAACAAGTAGAATCTTATTATAATGAAAACCTTAAGTTCAACTGGTCAATACATGATTTCCAAGTACTAACCATGGGTTATATAACATAACACACACACACACACACACACACGTGCACACACATGAATTTGGGATCCTTTAGTCCTTTGGGATCATTCTAATAAGTTCAAGATATAATTATGATATATGTGATAAATATAAAATTCAGAAAAAACAAATAGTAGATACCTCAGTTAAGTTGCTACTAGGCTTTTTAAACTGGTACAATTCTTGTAAGATTTTGTATTCTTCCTGAAAAACAAAACCAAAATACCTTGTTAATTTTTTCAATGGTATACTTTAAGCAAGCAAACAACAGTCTTGCCTGTGATACAAGGAGAAGATCTTAGATAATTATTCAAAGGGAAAATATGCATTTAAGATTGCAGTTGTAAATATAATTTCTTCAGAGAAACTCTACCCAGCTGGGCATGACAATGAAGTAAAGAAAGCATGGGAGAACAGGTGGCTACTGGGTCATTAGAACATTTTTAATAACATCCCATTATATCAGTGGTTATATTCTAGGATCTAAATTGATTTTAGCTTTTAATATCGATGATATACATATCTATAACAATCACAACAAACTCTCTATGTCCACTGTGCAGCATTTCTCAAGCAACAGAAGAAAACTCTGAGTATTAAGGCAATAGCAGAGCAGACTGGCAGACAATGAACCTCAGTTAGGTGGCTCTATCCCCGACAAGAAAGACGCCTATTACACCTAGACTTTGTAGGAGAAAGTCTTCCCCTTATTTAGTACAACTAGACAGTTCTGTCATGTAGATGGCTATATCTGACTCCAATAATCCTATTTAGGACTACTCTACTGCCAGGAAGAAGTTATAACCAAGAGCTTAAATTATTAAGCACAGTGTTGTGGCACTATCCTTAGTGCTTTACTGATCCAAAAATCCCAAGAGTTGGGACTGATTACTATTCATTTATTTACTTGTAGTGTTGGGGATTGAACTCAGCTCCAACCACTCTACCACTGAGCTACATCACCAGCCTGCTGGTATAATTATTATTTCTACTTTATACTTGAAAAAACACAAGTCAGAAAGGTTAAGTATCTTTCCCAAGATCACACAGTCAGTAAGCATAGATGTAACAAAAACTCTCTGCTCTTTCCACGATACTAAAAAATAAGTTATTAAATTATAAAGTATTATAATAGAAGTTGAGTATCCAAAATGCTTGAAACCAGAAGTATTTCAGATTTCAGAATATTTATAGATTTTACTGGTGTTCTTCATCATGGTGTTCAGCACTTTAGATTTTGGATTTTCAGAGTAGGAATGCTCAATCTGTATATAATTTTTGTTTTAGTTGTAAATGGATATAATATCTTTATTTTATTTATTTATGTGATCCTGAGGAGTGAATTTAGTGCCTCATGCATTCGAGGCAAGTGCTGTACCACTGAGCCAGAACCCTAGCCTCAATCTGTACATAATTTCAAGAGGTTACAAAAACAAACACATAAAATAAAACAGAACATATGACAGAGAATGTGGCCTCAAAAACCTAAAATAACACTATCTGGCTATTTGCAGAAGCTTACTATCCCTAATCTTAAGAGAAATGTTACAGAATTTTCAAGATTTATGGTATAAAAACAGCATATTCAGAGCTGGGCATGGTGGTGCATGCCTATAATCCCAGTGACTTAAGAGGCTAAGCCAGGAGGATCACAAGTTTGGGGCCAGCCTGGGCAACTCAGTGAGACTCTGTCTCAAAATGAAGAAAAGGAGTGCCTCTGGTTCAATCCCTAGTACTACCCCCCCCCGCCCCCCCCCAAACATACAAAATATCATATTTACCTGAGTGAACATTTCTTTAAAGGGATTCTTGACAGAGAAAAAATCTAAGTCAATATCTAAAACAAATGCATCCCCCTGCTTTAAGATTTCCATAATTTCCTTAGTGCTGGCTGTAGTGTGGCATTGCTGACTTTCAGAACATGAACATGATGGCTCCTGGCAAGCCTGGTCACTTCTCTGTGTCATGGTGTCTTTCATCAGTCCTCCTGAATCCAAGTCACAGTTAGCAGAGGCAGTGTTTTCTGCATTTCCCAGTGTTAGTCTGGGCTTCTTTGCAGAAGACACTGCAGCACTTTCTTCTGGATTGTCACAGAGATTACAAGGTTTCACCAAAATCACATCTAATTGTAATGGTTTTTGGTTCTCCAGCTGATCCTCAGGTACATAAAGACCATCACTTAGGAAGTAATAATCTGTACTTGTAACCCTGAAACAGAAGGAAAAACTATTTTAAAGAAGAATGGACAAATTAGCTGACATTGCAGCATTACAGAAATATAAGAAAAGACATATTTGACAAACACTGAGAGCTGCCTTTACCATTTGTACTCCTGTTCTGTAGAAATGGCATTATGCACATTCTTAGCTGGGCACACACAATTTCCCAAAGTAAAGACTATATTTCATATCTATTTTTTAGCTAGATGTGGCTATTTGAGTAAGTACAGTCCAGTGGTTGTGAATGAAGAAAAGTATATACTGCCTTGCTCTCCCTCTCCTTGCTGATTGACAATGAGAACACAAAGGTGCAAAGTTATTTTGGACTATGAGGACTCTAAAGATGGTGAAACATAAAGGCAGAAGGATCATGGTTCCCCAAACTGTGGAGCTGCCACACAGTCTTAGACTGTGCATGCTGAATGCTTACACCAGAAGGAAATAAATCTCTTGTTTAAGCCCATGAGACTTTGGTTTCTCTCATATCAGCTGAATCTTAATCTGAAAAATTTGCTTAAGAGAAAATTAATAACTGGAAATAATTTCTTTTAATAAAAGCTTCCTCTGACATACTTCAAAGCTTCATTAGACTCTATATAACCACTGTATTTTTAACATGAAAAATAACTTAAAACATACCTATACACTTGTAGAATGTATTTCTAAGGTTGAAAATTTCTCTCTTTTTAAGAGACAGATGTCGTTTTGTTGTCCAGCCTGGGCCCCAACTCCTGGGCTCAACTGATTTTCCTGCCTCAACCTCCTGAGTAGCTGGGACTACTGGCTTGTACCACTATGCCTAGCTGGATTTCTGATTCTAGGCACACCAACATGTTCTATTTTCAACTATATTATACCTAGGTAAGAACTTAGAACAATAGAGTCAAATACTTCCAGAGGCATGCCTTATACAACTAAAGTAACAGTATTTATTTCTCACCTGCTCAGACCTAGCATACATAGCTGTAGATTTAGTTTCTAAAAATAGATTAATAACAATAAAACTAATGCCCAAACTTATTAAAAACTTTTATTTGTTACATTTTCTGAAGAAAGATAAAGCTATATTTCCCAGGCTTAATTTATATTCTTTTTCATCATGGAAGTTTTGCTTTGTTCCTAGTTATACAAACACACTCATAAACTTAGGTTGTTTAACCATATGTAATGTGTCTCTTCCATAATATTTTAAATTTTTGAGATGAGGGTCTTGCTATGTTGCCCAGGTTGGTTTTAAACTCCTGAACTCAAGTGATTCTCCCATTTTAGCATCCTGAGTACTGGGACTATAGGCAGTTTCCACCATGCTGTCCTTTCCCATAATTTTTACTTACAGGATTAACTAAAATCATGAAATAATAAAAATAATCCAAATGTCATTATCACATATTAAGTTTTGAATATCTGTCTAGATCATCCAAAATTATTGAATTTGTAGGTTAAATTAGGCTTATTCACTTAGTCAATAAAACTGACTCTTACTCATAGATCAGTATTGTGTACAATATTTAATATTGAATCCTGATTATTTCTTTCAAATTGTACAATAAATACAACTTTTATACCACATAAAATTATTGTGTAAATGGTAAGAACACTTAATACTAATACCAAAGTTAAGAGTATCATTAAAACTATATCAGAAATAAAAAGTATAATTTTCAATGAGACAATTTCATCTTCAATGTATTACCATTTCATCTCATTATCCTTTAGCTTCTAGAAAGTTGTGCTTACACTACTTAAAGTATTCATCTCATCACACAAAAACTTAGAAATTCAAGAACACATAGATATTTCTAAGTATAAACAGAACATCAGTTAAATAAATTATATGACGATAGATGCACATGTAACTCAAGGAAGAGGATGCTATAATTTAACTTAGTCTAAGCTATAATTTAATTAACTAAAACTAATATTAAAATAATATTAAAACCTAAACTCTACTAATTTAGTCATTGTATCTATTAAAAAAAAAAGAAGAGAATCAAAGAAAAAAAATTTGCTCTCTCATTTCCTGTTTGTTACATTCAACACATAATAGTTGCATTGGAAGGAGATAGTAAAATGTACCACTGAATATATAAATATATAAGGAAATTAAGTGACTTGTTGAGTTTAAATCATTGATGAAGGTCAAATTCTAGAAGATGAAGACATTTTATTAAAAAATTAATTTTATGAACAATGAAATATACACAGTACACGACAGAGGTCAAGAGACTTGAAAATCTGCTTTTGGTGTTTTAAAAACTCTTTTTGGAAGAGCTGAGGCTTAATCTGACCCTATTTGTTTATAGAAATACTTAGTTACTACAAAAATCCAAAATAAGATAGAAATATGCAACCCCTTTTGTATTTATAAATATGAGTGAATTACCTGATCGTTGTGGTAGAAGTGTCTTTACCTACTAAAAAGTGGTGTCTGCCTTCTCTGATTTGCTGAGCCCATGTGGGATGAAGCCATATTACGTGAGAAAAATGGCCAGCATAAACTGCAGGCATAATCCAATTTTCAATACTTAATTCTCTGGAAAAGAAATAGGGAAGAAGCATTAAAATTTAAGTGTTTTTTTTTTCCCCGAATGTCATTTGAGCCACAATATTTTGAGAGCAGTCCTCAGAGTGTAGTTCCTTGGGAGGTTCCTGAGATCTTCTGGGTCACAACTATTTTCATAAAAATAATAGGTATAATTTCCCTTTGTGTGTTGACATTTGCACTGCTGGTTCAAGATTAATGGTGGGGTGATGTCCTAAGATTAATCCAGGCAGTGGCACCAAACTCCATGTACACATTTTAAAAGTTCATCAACACTTGTTCTAAATAAAATGAAAATGGCAAAAAGAAAAAACAAAACCCCATGAGCTTAGCAAAGTGTATTTCTCCTCCTCCCCTCCTCCAGTGTTGGGGATTAAACTCAGGACCTTAAGTATACTAGCCAAGAGATCTACCATGAGGGTATACTCATAGGCCCTCTTATTTATCATCTACTGCAAGTTGTATTTCAAACACATAAAAGTTCATCAATAAGAAATCACATTACCCAAAGAGTGTTTCCTTATCAAACACGGTGTCTGCTGGCATATTCACAGGAATAAGGAGGTCTGGATGTGAGTCAAAATGTAAAAAACTTATATTACTGGCAGGAAGATGCTTTGAGCCTATGGCCCGGTATATAAAAGGCAGAACCTATGAAAGACACATACACACATTCAGAAATGGGCACTGAAATCATGAGCATACACTTAAATACATACTAAAAACCAATGTTAAACATAACTGTACATAATTAAAAGCATACCATGTTATTAAAAAGTGAGAGAATAATGGGGCTAGGATTGTGGCTCAGCAGTAGAGTGCTCACCTAGCACGTGGGGGGCCCTGGGATCCTTAGCACCACATTAAAAACAAACAAATAAATAAAATAAAGATATTGTGTCCAACTACAACTGAAAAAAATAAATATTTTTTAAAAAGTGAGAGAATAAAATGCATTTATTGTAGATAGTTCAGATGATGACATCAGGCTTTATTTTGTTCCTATGAACTTACAACTTGCATCTCCAGCTGCTGGTTCTAGCACTGACTGTGTGTTTTCAAGGTAACCTAAATCTCAGGGTCTATAAGGCTTTTTTTCCCCCTTACATCCTCTACAGTTCTAGGTTTAATACTGAATTTGAAAGCATTGCTTAACCGCCACTTTGGCCTTCTCTCAGGCCCATACACACTATATGTAGAGTTTCTGTGTCTTTCTCTTAACTTTTTCCATCCGTAATTTTTTTTTTTTTTTTGGTGCTGGGATATACAACCCAGGACCTCAATCCTCAATGGTATGCGGGGCAGACGCTCTACCTCTGAGCTACACTCTCAGGTCCTCTTTCCCTCTTATATCCCAAAAAAGCGCCATAGCCTATTAATGATTATTTTAAACAAATTTCTTAGATCCATGACACTCCTTTGACGACTCCCTCTAGTTTAAGGCAACGATTTTAATACTGTAAAGGGGAACGGTCATAAAAACGGAAACATCTTTTAACATTCATAAATGCTGGGCACTGTGGTTAGAGATTTATGAATATAATACGCACGAAAACTCCTATCGGCCCTGGGCGTACTATAATTATTGTTCCCATGTCACAGATGAGAGCTGTGTTGTTAGTATAAAGCCTTCTGCTTAAACAGCAAGCAAGCAGGGCTGTGAAAGAGATGCGGGAGACTGGTGCAAAACCGCGCCAATCCAGTGGAGAGCAAGGGGTCTCGGAGTCAGGGCACCTGGGTTCGAAATCCGACTCGTCGGGGCTCTGAGAGATTCTGACCCAGGGCCGTTTAGCCGCCCGCTCACCTCCTGATGATCCTCCACTACCCACACTGGGAGCTTGGAGTAGCACCTGAGGCGAGTGAGCTCTCCCGCAGAGTCACTCATGTCTGCGCGCCCCTCTGTGTCCCAGAGATGCGGAGGAACCCAGGGAGCACCAGAGAACGCCCAAGTCGCTGCCCCGCCACTCTCTCGCGACGGAAATGCGCGCTCACCCGGTTGCGCTTCCGGATTGGAGCACGTAGAGGGCGGGGGGACGGGCGCCAGAGCGCTCGACATGGACGATTGGTTTAGACGTCCATCGCTCTCGTTGACGGGCCAATCAGTGCGCACAAGGCACTGCTGCGTGCCCAAGAGATTTCCCTCCCTTGACCCAGTTTCGCAGGTTTGCTTTTTAATTCCCTCGGTTTCCTGTTCCGGAGGCGCGGGCGGCGCCACTGTCTTGGTGGTTGTACTATTAGCCTGGTTTTTCTCTGACGGCGACCTCGCTCCCGTTTTGTAAGTGAACGCGGCACCTTGCGGGTTGTGGAAGAGGGAGTGTTTCCGAGTGTTGGGATTTAAATCGGGCTGGAGCCCGTGTCTGGGGATGAAAGGCGCCTGAGAGTTGGGGTCAGGCAGCCTTTCTCCAGATCTGCTGCTAGGGCAGGAGAGTGACCCTAGGCCCGGATCTCATTGATAAATAGAATTGAAAAAGGATGGCTTTCATTCATTTGTGGAGTGCACGTGTGGTCCAGGCCCGGGGCCGTCGGAGTTTCCAAAGGGGCACGAGATCTTGATCTTAGGCAAGTCTGGTGCAGCTCACAGCCTGGCGGGAGATGCAAGCTGGTAATAAGCATCAGCTGGATGAAGGTGACGGGGCTGCCGATTGAACCGGGGAGTTAACACTCTTTGTAACTCTTTTTGCATTGGCGTTACTGGACTTATTAATTGTTCAGAACATCTCCCTCAGTTTCCTTGCTTCCGAATAGTAACCTAGGAGTAAGCAGATGCAAGAAACAATTACTTTTCCAGATGCAGTCAATTCCTTGACTTTGAATTCAAGGTTGCACCCAGAACTTTAATTTCATGGTCAGTAGTTTTAGATTTTCGACTATAGAAACATCCAGTAGGATTTCGTAGTAAGCATTCATTTGTTACACATTGTACAGTTGACCACTTCTAGCTTCAGTTCACTCCTTTGTGTTCGCCAAGATCCTGTACATACCTCTTTTGTTTATAGCCTGATATTGGTTTTTTGTTGTTGTTGTTGTTTCGTGGTTCTGGGCATATTATATTTTTAAAAAATACTGTATGAGTTTTCTGAGTCCTGTTGATTCTGTGTCTTACTCATCTTTGAGTTCACAGAGCTGGGACAGTGCATGCATAAAAGAAGGTATGCTTTCTGGGTGGGTTTTCTTTTCTTTTTTCTTTTTTTGGTATCAGGAATTGAACCCAGGGATCTTAATTATGGAGTCACACCCCCAGCCCTTTTTTTATATTTCATTAGAGGCAGGGTCTCCCTGTGTTGCTGAGGGCCTCACTAAGTTGCTGAGGCTGAGTTTGCACTCATGATCCTTCTGCCTCAGCCTCGTGAGTTGCTGGGATTCCAGGCAAGAGCCACCCTTCCTCTGGGTGGGTTTTGATGATGTGAATCTGCTGATACACATGGAAGAAATATGTACAGAAGTGACATAGAGACCATTGATGATCATACCATTGATGAGAAAGTAAAATTTATCGAGCACTTACTGTGTGCAGGATGCTCTGCCAGGGATTGTGAAGAATACAGAAATGACTGAGTCAACCAATGTGTCATCAAGGAGCAAATAATCTAGTGGAAGAGTTTGACTTGTGCACACATGACTGTAACATGAGCCAGTGTCTGGTAAGTGCTGTAAAAGAAGTAAGTACAGACTAAGAGCAGTGGAAGTCTAGAGGGAATGGGATTATTTCCCAAGGGGAATCAAGAAAGGGTGATAGATTGAAATTCATGGGGCAGATTCATAGAGCAAGAGATTTTAAAGGGAATGGGAACAAAGAACAGATTAACTGGGAAAGTGTGGGGTAGTCAGGGCATCATGGGGAAGGTAATAGATTCTATTGGTGGTGTGTGGTCTGTGACAGGAGTTTTTTTTATTAAAAGCATTTTGCTAAAATTCAAATATTTGAAAATCCAGCTATGTTCACAGTGTTCTTCTGTGGGAATAGTAGAGAATGAAAATAATCATAACTGTCATGTTAACATGATTATAAATATTATAAATATATTTAAATGCTGGTCTTAGTGATTTTTGTGTTTGATCTATGCCTTATTTTACAATGAAGGAAGCTTTTGTGTGAAGAGGCAGCAAGGAAATGTTTCTGGTCCCCAGTCTTTTAACAAATTAAAGATGGCTTTAATCTTTTTAGCTGCTGATAGTTTTGAATCAGTAAAAAAAGAAAGACATCTTGGGTTGGGGTAGTGGCTCAGAGGTGGAGTGCTTGCCTAGCATTCGTGAGGCACTGGGTTTGATCCTCAGCACCACTTAAAAATAAAATAAGGTACTGTGTACACCTACAACTAAAAAATAAATGTTAAAAAAAAAAGAAAGACATCTTAAAATTTAGTTGGAAGCCAAATGTTGTAGCATACACTTGTAATCTCAGCCAATAGGCTGGGAAGATCACAAGTTCAAGGCCAGCCTTGGTAATTTAACGAGACCCTGTCTCAAAATAAAATTAAAAAAGCTAGGGACTGGGTGCAGTGGCCATGCCTGTAATCCTAGCGGCCTGGGAAGCTGAGGCAGGAGAATTGCAAATTCAAAGCTAGCCTCAGCACCTTAGTGAGGTCCTACACAACTTAGCAAGACCCTGTCTCTAAATAAAATATAACAAGTGTTGGGGATGTGGCTTGGTAATTAAGTGCCCCTGGGTTCAATCCTGGGTGCCCCCCAAAATAAACAAATAAATAAAAAAAAAGAGCTAAGGGTGTAGCTCAGTGGTAGAGCTTTGCCTAGCATGTGTGAGGCCTTAGGATTGAGCCCTAGTACCCACTGCCAAAAAAAATAATTTTTTTTTTTAGCTGGAAACTTCAGTGCAGTTTAAATGCCCTTAATAGGCTAGATGTGTTGGAGAATAGGAAATCGATGTCAAGATATTTACAAAAATATTTTATAGCACTGGCAGTTTAGAAAACCTGATTATATATATTTTATTCCTTCTATCCTTTAGAACTTATATTCTCTGTGGAAGATGTGACATATCCAGACAGTGCATCATGATGCAAGGCAGTACGTGGTGAGTGGCAGGATATTAGGGATAGCAGTGCTGGGGAGAACAAAGAGAGGAACCAATTCAGGTTTCAGGCCAGAGAGGGTGTAAGGGACTTAGATAAATTGGAAAAGTGGAAAGTGTGCTCATTCTTAATAGTGGGCACGGGAGAACAGAGGTTCATGTACAGGAGTAGGATCCTAGACCAAAAGAGTTAATGAAACATCTAGGGCCCTTCCCTGATGAAGTGTGTGGTTCTGAGGACAAGTAGACAATGAAGGTGGAATTATGTAATTAGTCAGTAGATTATGGTCATTGTAGGACCTGCCAACAGGCAGCACTGTGTTGTGAGAGTAGGGAAACCAAAGAAGGCCCCCAGCAGTGATGGTGCTTAAAAGCCCAGCAAGGATGTTACTGTAGTAGCCAGACAAGAGACAAAGGTGTGAAATGGATTAATTCAGGAAGTATTTATGAGCAAAAGTATCAGTAACTTTTATTTATTTAAAAACTTTGATTAAGCTATAGTGGACACATAAATGATAGGAACTTTTAAAAAAAATTTAAAGGGTGAGAAAAGAAAAGTTGACAGATGATTCCCTGGTATATTGGTTTTGATGACCAGTAAATGGTATCATTTATTAAGATGGGAAATTCTAAGAAAGGAGAATGTATTGTTTTGGAGGGGAAAATCATCATTCATTCCTTTTAGGAAATGTTGAATTGAATTTGTGGAGTCAGGGAGACATTGAAGGAGAGAGGTTGAATTGGTAGTTGGCAGCTTAAGTCTGGAGTTCTTTGGTGGCTAGAGATGTAACTTTCAAAGTTACTGAGATGAGTGGTAACTGAAGCAATACGAGTGGTATGATTACCTTGGAAAAGAGTGAATAGAGTGTTCAGGCTGAATCTCTGAAGAATACCAGCTGATCGGGAGCTGGCACAGGAGGAACAGCTGGAGAGGTAAGAAGGATACAGTGAAAGAGTTGTGTCAGGAATTCAAGGAAAAGATCTCTGAAGGAGGGGGCAATTGGACTGAGTGCCACACAGAGTTTAAGAAGGTGATTGAAAATGGCTATTTGTTTTCAAGACAAGGTGGACACTGCTCAGTTCACTCACTGAAGTGATGGCCACAGCTGAAGTCAGATTAGAGTGAACTGAAAGTATATAATCAGCCTTCCACATTCAGGTTTTCTGCATTCACAATTCAGCCAACTGTAGACTGAACATATTTGGGGGAAAAATGTGAGAAATGTCTTAAGAGCAAAACTTGAATTGGCTGTATGCTGAGCACTATGCTAAATCCATGTGGATGAACCGATGTGTCAGCATATCTGTTGGACACCACAGATCCTGTCTCCAGTATTTGTGTGAGCACTGCATCTTATTTGTGTACTGTGTAGGTAGGTCTATGATAGTTGCATCTGTATGGGACACACAGAAACTTTTTTTCTTGTCATAATTTCCTAAATGATATAGTATAACAATTATTTATGTCACATACATTTTGTTGTAAGTAATGCAGAGGTGATTTTTTTTGGTGGGTGTGGGGGGTTGGGGATTGAATCCAGGACCTCACGCATGCAAAGCATATGTTTTACCACTGAGCAATATCCTGGAGATATTTAAAGTATATAAGAGGATGTGCATAGGTTATGTGCAAATATAATGCCTTGTATTTTGGTATCCATGGGGTTGAGGGTCCTGGCATCAGACCCCTTGAATACCAAGGAATGACTATATGCTCTTGTCTCTGTTAACTTGGGTTGCCATTCCAAAATACTATAGGCAAGGTGGCTTCAGAAAAACATTAATTTCTCATAGTTCTGGAGGCTGGAAGTCCAAGATTAGGGTGCTAATGTGGTTGGACTTTCTTCCATGGGGAGGACCCTTTTCCTGGCTTCTAGGTAATTACCTTTTTGCTATAGTCTCACCTGGCAGAAAGAGAGAGGTATCCTGTCTGTTCCTCTTTTCATAAGGGCACTTATACCATCATGAGAACACTCTAACCCTAATTACCTCCCAGAGGCCCCAGGTCCCTATTGCATTGCACTGGGGATAAAGGATTTAACATAAGAATTTGGGGAGACATGAACATTCGATCTGAAGCAACTTTTTCAGGTTAATTGGTCATGAAAAGCAGGAAAAACAAAGTGCAAAGTGGTGGAAGTCCTGAAGGCCAAGAAAAGTATTTCATGTTGAAATGGACCATAGCATTTTCAAATGCTGCTATATAGGGTCTGATAGTGGGAAGAGGTGAAAGATTGTTGAGGGAGGATGGTTATCTCAAATGGGTGTTTGGGTACGGGATCCAGAGTGCATGCAGCAAGATAGGCTTTGTTGGGAGAAGGGAATTTGGATCAGACAAAGTTGGATGTGGATAGGCTTGTAGAGGAAGTTCTTTTCTCATGGTTTTAGTGTTTCTGTTTGGTAGAAGATAGGTTTATTGTTAACTATGAAGAGGGATCAGGATGTCAAGGATGCCTATAGAAGATTCTTGGTAGTGCTGGTGGACAGGAGAGTACATTGGCTGCTGAAGCAGGCAGGAAATATTGTGGCAAAATCTGTGACTGAATTTATGTGGGCACCAGTCTGCCCAGTTGGGTATATTTTAAATGCTACTTTCTGGTTGGCCTACAGAAGATGAATGTTGGATCATTCTAAAGCTGGGGCATTGCCAGGTTTTTGTAACTGAAGTAGAGTAGGGCAGAGGAGTGTAGGTTATTTAAATATGAGTTATTGAGATGCTGGGCCATGAAATCTATGCTGAGTTGGGAAACAGGTGCAAGTGGGAAGATGGTGGTGTAGGTGTAGAAACTAGTGTGTGGCCAGGGCAATGTGATGAGGTCAGGACTGGAGAGGAATGTGAGCAAGAACATGATAGCAGATGGTTGAATAATGGGATGTTGGAGTTATTTTGAAGGAAGAGCAGCTTTAAGGACTGACAAGTTGTAGGGGTGGACCATGGTCGTGGGTTGGGTGACTGAGGTGCGAAGAGGAATTTATTGGTTGTAAAATAGAGTTTTAGAATCTATAAAGAACTGAGTTTTAGAGGGTTGAGTATTCCAGTAGCTTGACTGAAGGGTCTGTGAATACTCATCAGGATGGTCAGTCATTTGGGAAACCCTGTTAATAGTGAGGGTTTTTTTGTTTTTATTTTATTTTTTGTTTTTAACTTTTCCCTTTTAATTTTTTCCAACAAAGCCATAGAATGTCATTCCACCCAGGACGAGGGTGTCCCCGAGGACGAGGAGGACATGGAACCAGACCCTCAGCACCAGCTTTCAGGCCCCAAAATCTGCGATTGCTCCACCCTCAGCAGCCTCCTGTGCAATATCAATATGAACCTCCAAGTGCCCCTTCCACTACGTTCTCGAACTCTCCAGCCCCCAATTTTCTGCCTCCAAGGCCAGACTTTGTACCCTTCCCTCCACCCATGCCTCCATCAGCACAAGGCCCTCTTCCCCCCTGCCCAGTCAGGCCCCCTTATCCCAACCATCAGATGAGGCACCCCTTCCCAGTGCCACCCTGTTTTCCACCCATGCCACCTCCCATGCCTTGTCCTAATAATCCCCCAGTCCCTGGAGCACCTCCTGGACAAAGCACTTTCCCTTTTCTGATGCCCCCTCCTTCCATGCCCCACCCTCCGCCCCCTCCGGTCATGCCACAGCAGGTTAATTATCAGTATCCTCCAGGATATTCACACCACAATTTCCCACCTCCCAATTTTAATAGTTTCCAGAATAATCCAAGTTCCTTCCCACCCAGCGCTAATAACAGTAGTAGTCCTCATTTTAGGCATCTCCCTCCATACCCAGTCCCAAAGGCTCCCAGTGAGAGAAGGTCCCCAGAAAGGCTCAAGCACTATGATGATCACAGACACCGAGATCACAGTCATGGGAGAGGTGAGAGGCATCGTTCTCTGGATCGTCGGGAGCGTGGCCGCAGCCCCGACAGAAGGAGACCAGACAGCCGCTACCGATCGGATTATGACCGGGGGAGGACGCCATCTCGCCACCGCAGCTATGAGAGGAGCAGGTAAAGGCACATGTGAGGTGCTTTAAGGAACCACATAGGCTCTGACACAGTAGATTTCCATTTACCTGTAAACCAAATAAAATGTGCATTTCAACTTGTAAAAGGAAAGAAAGCACATTTTGGGTTTTGTTTTCAGGAGACAAAGACAATAATAAATAAATAGATGTCAGAAAAAAATGGTTTTGAAAAGCATACAAAATTACCAGCATAGATTCATTTCGACAAATGTAAGACTTTTTACTCTACATCATACCATAGACATTTTAATGGTGATCCTGTGACATGAAAGACCTTGTACTGTGTTTTGTGTTATCAGAAATTTGATTATGTTCAGTGTGATTATCATGTCAGGTTATGGCATTTGAGTTCTTTTAGAATCAGTGATGTGCATATGTTATCAGTCGGGAAGTAAACTAGTTTACAAGTAGAGCTTACTTTCTAATCTTCAGGGTAAGTATGTGTTGTACGTTGTTGCCTTCTTGATTTGTTTCTTTGAAAAGTGAAGTTAAGATTAGTTACGTGTGGTTGTTTATTTATTTATTTATTTTTTGGGCCAGAGATTGAACCCACTGAACTACATCCCCAGCCCTTTGTTTTATTTTATCAAAGTTATAGTTTTGAAATAGCTTTTAGTCTGATTTTGTTGCATTGAAATGTATTCACACTGAAGAAAGTTGTGTTTGAAAAGCACTTCCATTCTAGATTTATGTTTCTTTTTTTCTAAAACAATTTTCTGTATATGTGAGAATGTTGCAATCAACATTCTTAAAACTGAGATTCTAGGTGGCTTCTAGAAATACTTCAAAGTCACATGCAGAGTTTTATGATTACATATGTGTTTTATCAGAAGCTTGTGGCAGATTTTCAAAGATGTAGGTGTGAATTTGTTACATCATTGGTTTATATGGAAAAATAATAGGACATTTAATGATTGTACTAATATTTATTTGGCCTTTAGTGAACTCCCTGTCCATGAAATTTTGAGGTTTTCATTTTGTCAAGCCAGTAACAGCGCTTCTCTTCTCTTTCTCCAATCATGTCTCAGTTTTCACATTTTCGTCATGGCAATATTGATTTGATTTGGACTGCATATTTTGCTGGTAAGGGGTAATGGCATTCTCTGCCCTGAAGGGAGTAACTAGAGCACAGAGAGGTCTTGGAGGGGAAACATGTTTTACCTTGTGCTCATGGCCTGCGGAGGGGAATGTGTTCCTTATGGGATGACAGTTCTGATTCTGGTGGGCCATAGCTGAAGGAGAGTCCATAGACTTTTCTTTCTTTTCTTTCCTTTTCTCTTCTCTTCTTTTCTTTTCTCTTCTTTTCTTTTCCCTGTAGTGGGCTCTACCACTGTGCTACATCCCCAGCCCTTTTTATTTTCTATTTTGAGACAGGGTCTCAATAAGTTGCTAAGACTGGCCTCCAACCTGATATCCTCCTGTCTCAGCCTCCTGAGTTGTTGGGATTACAGGTGTGTGCCACCACACCCAGTGAGAGTCCATAGACTTTTAAAAATCTTTTTCAGCACAAACTATTGTTTCTGGTCAATTTGTTCTTAATTATTTTCTAAGGAGATATAGTTGGCAAAAGCCTGTTATGTTTTATTTTATAGTTTTATGTTAAAAATCTAAACTGGAAAGAGTTTGTTAATAGTTTTTTCTTTAAATGTTAAGGTGATTGTTAATAACCTTGTCCTTGGGAACATTTTGCTGCAAACATTCTAGTTTTTTTCCCTCCATTTTGAGATGATGCTCTAATTCAAGGGGTTGTTAGGGCTCCCCTGTATATCTATTATTTTTCCAAGGCTTAAACTTCCAATTGTGTATGTGCTCTAAGGTACTCAGATGTGTTGTAAACTGAGGATCTCTATCACTAAGTGCAGTCAATGCCACAAGTTACTTCTAATCTCTGATCTGAACCATACTCCTTCGCTGTGAAGGATCTCCAAATTTCTCAAATGATCTTTAATTATATCAGAGTTATTTTGTAATTGCTTAGCACTTTTGCCCTGGAGTTGCCTTGGTAGCATGGCCATATTATAATTGGCTCCCTTTTAGTTATTAGGTTGAGTGTCAGTTATTTGTCCTATATGGAATGTTTCTGTGAAACAGACATGGGGCATGTGAAGTCCTAATATAACTTCTATAAGTATATTGGGGAAAACTGAAACTTTATAAATTGATATGTTAGATTGTTTATGCAAATTCTAAAGACTGTCCTGGCTGCTTCTCCCCTTGCTTCTTGGTGTAAGTAAAACTATCCTTTTATAAATTCCATGTTTCTTTTTTTCCTCCTCTGAATTTGGTTGAATAACAACTATAAACTTTTGGGCAAACTGTTTCTAGGAAAGATTTGTAAAGATATAGATATAAATATATATGGGTAATATATACATATATCTACACACACACACACACACACACACACACACTCTTTACCATGAAAGATCAAGGTTACTCTAGGGAATGGGAAAAGAAATAGCCACAGGCGCAGGTCGCCAAGCTTGCTGTTCTGCAATGTGGTAAGGCAGTGTGGACTGGGCTTCACCTAGATTAGTAGTGCTATCACACATTATTTCCTCTGGCTTTTCTAAACGTGTAGCCATCAGAGGACTAGCATAATGTACTCAAGAAATATCTTAATGCTTGCAAATAGGGAAGAATCTTGGGAAAAATAACACAAGCATAAATTTTCTTCCTTTAAATGAATTCATAGTGAATTGTATTCAATTCCTGCCCACTTAGAATTAGCTATCATCATTGAGTGTTAAATGCAAAGTTCTATTGCCTATATGTTAAAAAACAAACAGAAGTTAGAAATAGCCTCTAATTAGAGCTTTATTTGGAAATTATTGGCAGTTATTCTTTTCAGCAGCCATGTCATTAAAAAATTACATTTTATTTTTTATATGTGGCACCGTTCACTAATTTCTATAATTGAGATTTACTACGTAAATGTAAACTACGATTTTAGAAATATATCAGATGAATGTAGAATCCTAAGCTCTAATTGTTTTATTTGGATAGCTGGTGTTACCTGAGGGTTGTATGTATGTCAAAAGCATATTTTTCAAAGCATTCTTCCTTGAGAACAGGGGATTCTTTAAGTGAAAAATAAATTTTGTCTTAATTTCTAAGCAGTCACTGATCTCTATAATAAGTTTTGCTTTCAGTGTATTAACATTTCTTTTATTTGGAATAGGTTCGGGGATATTTTTGATTCAGACATTTTGTACGTAGTCTTCTTTTTTTTTATTTTTTATTTATTTATTTATTTATTTATTTTTTTGTATGTAGTCTTCTTGCTGATCCCTAATCTGAAAGCCCAAGTTGAAAATGCTGTAGAATTCAAAACTTTTTGAGTGCCTACCTCATGCTCAAAATTTTTTGTATTTTAGAGCGTTTTAGATTTTGGATTTTGAGATTAGGGATACCCAACCAGTAAAGTTTATGCAAATATTCCAAAATCTGAAAAACTCTAAAATCTGAAGCACTGTTAGTCCCAGTATTTTGTGTAAGAGTTAGTTAACCTGAATAGCATTTTCCCCATTCTAGGTTTGGCTGGTTATTTCCCCAAGATTTGTAGTTCTCAAACACATTGGAGTTTAGATTTTTGTTCCAGATCTTCATTGTAAACTAAGAAGCAAAATTCCTCATTCCATTTTTACACTGGATAAATTCAGTGCCTTCATTTAGAATTTTTTTCCAGATGAAAATAGCACTGGAGTGACTTAGTCATGGTCTCCTGGTGGGTTGGTGATAGGGGCGACTGACTACTCAGGCCTACCATTCATAATGGTTCAGAGAACCTTATGTGAATCTTTACTGTAAAATCTTTATCTGCATTTATTTAATGGGTGAGTAGAGTTTTCTAGAAATCAGTAGAAGACTAAATAACCAAGAATTGACTGGAAGGTCCTGAGAGAAGATGATGATAAAATTCCCTTTATTACTTAGCTTCAAGTATGACTTCTAAAGAAAACAGCAAAAACTTTCCAAGTTAATTAAATTCTATGAAGAAAAACTCCTTTATCTTCTAACAAATTAAGGAGGAATAAAAATGTCCCCTAGTGAATAGTGCCTGGAAAATTCTTAGATGTGGTCCATGTATTTAGAAGATATATTCAGTGAAGAGATGGTGTTTTTGAGTCTTTCTGTTGAAAACAGCTCTGTGTATTAATTCCTTTAAGAGAGCGGGAACGGGAGAGACACAGGCACCGGGACAACCGAAGATCACCATCTCTGGAAAGGTCCTACAAAAAAGAGTATAAGAGATCTGGAAGGTAAGCAAGGAGTTGACACTGAAAGCAGTAGTAGGGTTATCTCCATGGATTCAGATTTTGTGCTTGTGCAGACTATAAGCCAGGTCTTCATATTAGCTTAGCATCTGACCAGGATGACCCATGGAAAGCTAAGCCGCCTGACACTTAAAAGTTTTCTTCCCAGGTGCGCTGATTCAAGACTAAAAATGCAACGGCCACTTTATCTGACCACAGTGCCATAAAACTGCATATTAAATGACTCAAAAGTATTTTTAAAAGAATCTTGGGAATTCATAATTATTCTCTTAAATTAATTTGGTTTGGGAAAAAAGAACAAAACTGTAGCTGCATTTTTATAGATTATTATAATTCAAACCTTATAGGATATAGCCAATTCTGTATCTAGAAATAAAATTCATGGTCTTATATGATGGTAATTAACAGCAGTAGTATCCTGAAATCTGGTAGATTTGAGGTCATTTATTAGCTCTCCCAACTTTGTTACTGGGCAGAATTATCCACCCTTTTTAAGCCCCAATGACTTTATCTGTAAAATTAGTTATATTTACCTTATTGAAGGATGAAGGATTACTGGAATAATATACATTATACACTTAGAATGGGACCTAAAGTAAGTGCCAAATAAATAGTTATATAATTGTTATCTGAACACTTGGCTTAAGAAATTGGTAGAGTATAAGAAAAGCAGAAAAAAGGATTTAAATATAAAATAAATTAATGAAACAATTATAACAATACAAGTATATTTGTATTTGTTCTTTGAAAGATCATACAACTTAAAAATGACAAGTGAAGAAAAGAGAAATAAATATACCATTAATTTTATGAAAGTATAAGAATGAAAGAATTTAATTGTAAAATGATATAAAGATAGATAAATTTAACAAACTAAAAACTTGAATGTTATGGGTTGGTTTCTACGAAAACAAAAATTGAAAATGTTACACAAGAAGCAGAAAATGGTAATAGGCCAATAAACATGGAAAAATAGGAAAAGTTGAATTTGTACCATATCCATAAAGTTTTAAATTGTTCTTGAACACTGAAGAAGATGAAAGCTTAGCTCATGGCTGTGGTATCAGGAAGACTCAGGTGGTAAGATCTAACCCGAGAGGAAAGAAACTACAAATCAATTTCTCTTGAGAATATGGATATAAAAATACTGATTAAAATTCTGGCCAGTTGTTTTCAGTAGTGTGTTAAAATTATCAGTGGAGTTTATTTAAGACTATATGGGTAGATAGGTTAGTATTAGAAAATCTATTCTTTGTGTAAAAATTTGTAGGGTTATCTCAGTATCTGCTTCTTAGATATTTATAAAAACCCAGCATGTGTTATGAGTAAAACTTAATTAGGAATATAAGACTTCTGTAACCTCCCGATGAACATCATTGTTGAAATCTCAAGAGTCAAATTTATTGTGAAAAATTAGAACAATGACAGGGAGATCCCATTACCATTGTTACCTAACAGCTAACTGAAAACAGCTATTCTTGGAGGCCTCAAGTATTGTACTAATGTGAGGGATATCATCGTTAACAAGAAAAACAGGAAAAAAAAAAAGTTAAGTGCTTTTTATGAGGACAATTACATGTTGCTTTGGGAACACAGCACTGAAAACCCCAGTATAGAGTAATCCTAGAAGGAATGCATTAGTGCAGGGGGACAGCCGAGGAGGAAATTGGAAGAGCGAAGAGCATGTGTGGAGGTTGCCTTGTGGAGAAATGCCCAGAAGGGCTAAGCCTGGCCATGGGGAAGTCAGTTTTGAAGGCTTCTGTAGTGACCCACACAAGATGTGACTGTGGCCTAGAGCAGCACAGTGGCAGTGGTAATAGGAAATGCTTATGAGAGAGTCAGTAGGACTTGATCCCTGATCCAGTGTCAAGTGACCATGTGAGGTTAGTGTTCCTTATTGTGGATGGGGGACACTAGAGACAAGTTCAGTATGGGGTATATGAATTTTGAGGCCCTGTGAATCAACCAAGGAGTCAAGGATATAAGAGAAAAGCCAGAATATTGTGTTGGTGGAAATGTACAAGAGCTAGAAATCTCCTTGGTCTAGTGGTTTCTTCTTCAGTGCCCAGTAGCTCACAGAGGGCAGATTGGATCCTGTGAGTTCTAACTAATGAAGCAGATGAGAAAATAAAAATTAGAGATGTATGTATTGTAAAGGAGGAAAAGTTATCACAGATTGCAGTAGAGTATATTGTTAAAAAGAAACAGTTTGGAGTTTGGATTTTGAATTTGGGAGTGTCTGAAATACCTTAAAAAGATGTTTTGCTTCTGTTTTGAAACACCCCCTCAAAGTATTGAAGGAAGGAAAAGAAGGAATACTAATTGCTGTACACAATAGAAAACCCTGACCATCTGTCATTCAGCACATCTATTTAAAGGGATGGGGTGAAGATGTCTTTTGCCTGTGTTTCTTGATATCTATGATAATAATATTTAAACATTTGGTGAGAGTTTCTAGAACATGTCGAAATGCTTTTGTCAACATTTAGCTGTACTTTCAAGCTATGATACTGGGTAAGTGACTAATTTCTAAGGCTTTTTCCTCCTTTATAGATGATGTTAATATCTGCCTAATGGGATAAGATTAAATGTGAATCAAGTGCTTAGCAGAATGTCAGGCTCAAAGTAAGCACCAAAACAAACAGAAGCCAGTAGGAGCATAGAAGTGCTGTCAGCTGATGGTGTTTTATAGCCTTCCTGGATGCCAGGAATACCTAGTTAGAAAGTTTAATAGAAAAAAACCAAAGTAGATTCACTACCATATTTTAATTAAAAATTAAACATAATAAAATTAAAAAATGGACCAGTGGGGAGAAAGTTATAAAATGTAGATCTTTAATTTTAGTGTAACTTCAGTTGAAGTACTGGTTTGAGAACTTCATAATGAATGTTTTTCTTTGGAATAGAAGTTAAGGTAATGAAGAAAAGCAGTGCATGCTTTAGTAGTAGTATTCAATGTTTAGGAATTATGTAATAATTTAGAAAATTTGTTATGAATATGAATAATAGATCAGTGAAGGAAATACTGGGCAGGGACTGGGGATATAGTTCTGTTGGTAGAGTGCTTGCCTCACATGCACAAGGCCCTGGGTTCAATCACCAGTACCACCAAAAAAAAAAAAAAGAAAGAAAAGAAAAGGTAAAAAGAAAGACTGGGCAGCATTCAGAAATATATGAAACATCTAATAAATAATATGTAAAGTTGTATCTAATAATAAAGTTTTTTTTTTTTTTTTTTTTTTTTTTAAATCAGGAGAAACTGGCAATTGGCAAGCCAATTGGTGGAAAAATTAAAATATATTTCTGCTTTGCATCTTGGAGAGAAAGACTAGAAAAATTTAGTGTAAAAGTAACTAAGAAAATATTAAATACTATTTAGCCTTAAGATGGGAAAGGATTTCCAAAAAAAATACTAAGACAGGAAGCATTAATAAAAAGATCTTTAGATTTGGCTTTATAAAAGTTAGTGGTAGAGTGCTCACCTAGAATGTATGGGGCACTCAGTTCAATTCTCAGCACCACATAAAAATAAATAAAATTATTGTGACCATCTACAACTAAAATTTTTTTTTAAAAAAAAGTTGTATATAGCCATGTGTAAAAAGTATTAAAAGGAAAACAACTAGAAAAGGTTACAATACATGTGAAAGATGATAGACAGTTATCTTAATAAAAACTTTCCCACTAAATTTTTAAAGGACTACAATTCTAATTTAAAAAATACTGCTATAGTATATGACCAAGATGTTCACAAATGAAGTGACACAAAATGTATTCATTTCAATGGTGATAAAAATTTGTAAATTAGACTTTTTTAAAATAAGAATGACAAATATTATAAAAGGAACTATATTGATAGGATGTGTAGAAATGGGAACTTGTTTATGGTTTTGATAGTAGAGTAAACTGGTACTACCTATCTGGAGAGGGGCCTTAGAAAAAGTACACCCATTTTGGGAAATAATCTGATAAGTGTGCAAAGAACACGAGTGTGTTCATGGTAGCATTATTTACAGTGGGGGAAAATCACTATCATTAAATTTTTAAAATTACGGCATATACAAACAAAGGCATAATATGTACCTATTGAAATGGTTCAGCTATAGATATTGAAATAGATATATTCCTATTTTGCTGTTAAATAAGAAGGACAGGCTCTAGAGTTCTTTTGTTGTTAAAATGTGTTTGTGTGTTTGTGTGTGTGTGTATATATATATAGAGATGTATTTTCATATGTGTTTTTAAATATTTGTGAAATATAATGGTTATCTCTGGTGTCATGGATGATTTTTGTTTTAATATGTATTTATGCTTTATTCTTTTTGTACAGTGGACACAAATTTTCTTTTGACAATAACATTTTCTGGTAACAAAACTAATGATGCATATTGAAATACATGTATTTGGAAGTTATATAAATAAGTAATGAATGTGTGTGTTCTTTCTACTTCCGCCACGTGTACACACACAAACATAGAGGCACCCACACACTTTCTCTGTGATTAAAATTAGAAGTTAGTGGTAGAAATTGATGAAAATAGTTAATTTGTGGCTTTAATCCAAATATAAACTTTGTTGAGTAGTAGTAACTTTGTTAGTGGAGCTCAAGAGGCTGCCAGTCTGTCTAATGAAGTGGTTACTCTAACTTGCTGGCTTCTCAAAGTCTGTATGTTCTGCCTGAATATCTTGGGCTTAAATGAAAATCTGCCCTATAGGTTTTTCCCCTCCAAGAAGTATGTCTATAGGGTGAATCCTTGTGGGTTTCAAGCCCAGGAATTCAAGGAGCCAGAGTTGCTTTTTTCATTATTCTTATTAACTGAGTTAATGTTAGTATTCATAGGACCCAGAATTAGCCAGAGTTTTGGTTCTCTAAGTAGTAATATCCAAATTAGAGTTCTAGAGAGATGATTAGGGATGTTAGAACTGGTTCACTCTTGTGTTATAGTCCTTGGACTGAATTTAGGGTCAGCTGGAGACAGTGTTTTAGTGAAGTCTTAAAGATTCAAAACTAGTGTTCTTATTGCTGAAGTTGTGCATATAGGAAAGTTTCCAAATATTTCCCAAATATCTTTCTTTCCTAGGAGTTATGGTTTACCAGCTGTTCCTGAACCTGCTGGGTGCACACCAGAATTACCTGGGGAGATTATTAAAAATACAGATTCTTGGGCCCCACCCTCGGAGATTGTGAATCAGTAAGTAGATCTGGGGTAAGGTCTGGGAATTTGTGTTTTTAAACAAAGAAACTGCGGATGATTCTGATGCTACTGGATGGGTGTTTGGGAATCCCTGGTTTTTAATGAAAAGTAAATTTGGTGGCTTGGCATGGCATATTTATTTAGGTGAAACATGCAACAAATAATTTATATCATAGAAGAGCATTTTTAAAAATTATAAAATTATTTTCCCATTATGAAGCCGATCCCCAAGCAGGGAGAGGAAGAGAGCTCGTTGGGAGGAAGAAAAAGACAGATGGAGTGACAGCCAGAGCTCCGGCAAAGAGAAGAACTACACATCTATCAAGGATAAAGAGCCTGAGGAGACACTGCCTGACAAAAATGAGGAGGAGGAAGAAGAACTCCTTAAGCCGGTGTGGATTCGATGTACCCATTCAGAAAACTACTACTCCAGCGACCCCATGGATCAAGTGGTAGGTCTAAAGCAGGAGAGAAGCTGTAGACCAGGGTTTCTTCGTCTGTTGGCATTTTGGGCCAGATAACTGTTGGCATTTTGGGCCAGATAATTTTTTATGGGTGCTGCCCTGTGTACTGTAGGATGCTTATTTTTTAGCATCTCTGGGCTCTACCTATTAGATGGCAGTAGCACCCCTACCCCAGTTGTTACAACCAAAAGTGTCTTCACATATTGCTGTCTATCTTCTGGGAGGAAATCATCCCCAACTGAGAATCACTGCTCTAGACAAAAGCTGTTTTAAAAAGCCAAAGGAGAAGAGTAAGTTAAGTATGTATCCTGCATTTTTTATGACACTGATAGTCTCAATACTGGTAGTCTCACCTGTGACTAGTTTAGGCAGTTTGTGGTGTATGTTATATGAGTATGTGTTGTTCTCCCTAAACGGAAAAAAGGGGAGAATGTGAGCTCTCTTTTTGAAGTATATCTTCAATCAAAGGATCACCAGCCATTAAGTCTCTTATACATCTTGCCTGATTTGGGAAGGGGAACCAAGGTCATCTTTGCTGCCTGTAGAGAGGAGTGTTGATACATGTGCTATTGGCAATGGATCATGCCTTTGTAGCAGGCACTGTCATTGCTACTGTGGACCCCATGACTTCTTCCACACACTCGCTGCTCTCCTTTTTCTCTCTTCTATCTTAATTTTACTTCATTTTATTTCCCATCACTCTTTCCTCTATTCCTCTCTTCCCCACAGAGATTATGCCTTCATTCCATTAATGTGGGCATATTTGCCACAGGGTATACATATTATAGTGTTCGTTAATTAAATGAATGAATTAATTAAAGGAATGTCTGACTAAGATTTAGGGCTTAAAAATTGGAAGATGTTAACTTAGTGCATAGAATTTGTTAAGAGAAGGTTATGTTTGGATTTAAAAAAAATACAGATGCTCCTTGATTTAGGGTGGAGTTATGTCCCAATGAACCATCATGAGTTGAAAATATCTTAAGTACAAATTCATTTAACATCTAACCTGCCAAACACAATAATGTTTGGCATTATCCTATGTTAAATGTGCTCAGAACAATTATGTTAGCCTGCATTTGTGCAAAATCATATAACACAAATCCTGTTTCACAAATAAGTGTTGAATAGCTCCCATAATTTATTGAATACCTATACTCAAAAAACACTGGCAGCATAGTGCTCAGTGGAGCGTGGGGTGATTCCCGTAGCAGTGGTGTGACTGACTGGGACTGGTGGCTTGCTGCCACTGCCCAGTATCTCAAGGGAGTGTTGTAAAAACTCTGTTTACTTATGAGGTCTTTTGTATGTTTGATATGGTCTTTGTAGATACATTTCTTCTTATTGATCCTTTATTTTGAAAAGGGAGATTCTACTGTAGTTGGGACAAGTAGGCTCCGTGACTTATATGACAAATTCGAGGAAGAGTTGGGGAGCAGGCAAGAAAAGGCCAAGGCTGCTAGGCCTCCATGGGAGCCTCCGAAGACAAAGCTAGATGAAGATTTAGGTGAGTGGAAGAGTCATCAGACCAAGACTGTGCTCTTATTACTGCTCAATCCTGGCCATTTGGGAAGTGTCCTTCAGAGTCCAAATTGAAATTTCCTGTTTTTATTTTCAGCAGAATACATAGCAGGGGGACCTTCTTCTTTTTGATCTTATTTTCCTATAATTATATTCAGCAGAATATGTAAAAGATAATATATGCCAGGCTTGCTAACAAGTGTAACAAGACGAGGATAGCACCTGTTCTAGTAGCTCCGACTCGGAAATTTTTGACATAGAGCTATCCAGTCTTAGAATCAGAGGGACTATAGTCCAGGGTTTCTCCAAGTGAAGAAGCTATACCCCATTCCTCTAAAGAGGGGCAGACAGTGTGTCTTTGCCCTTTCTGTTGCCAGGTGCTCCTGATGTGATGAAGAAACAGCTGTGGCCCACCTTGTTCAAGGGCTTTTCTGCTTACACAGTCAGTTTCTATAACCTTTTCACATGATGGTCTAGTTTTTCCAGTGTTCTGAGGTTCCAAGTAGGTGTTGATATTTTTTTATTTTTTATTTTTTTTGCAGGGTGGGCGGTACCCAGGATTGAACTCAGGGACACTTGGCTACTGAGCCATATTCCCAGCCCTATTTTGTATTTTATTTAAAGATGGAGTCTCACTGAGTTGCTTAGTGCCTCACTGTTGCTGAGGCTGGCTTTGAACTCGTGATCCTCCTGCCTTAGCCTCCTGACCAATGAGATTACAGGTGTGTGCCACTGTGTCTGGCTGGTGTTGAAATTTTTGAGGATAGAAATGCTTTTACTACTCTGTATCCTTGGCTTCTAATAGGATGCCATGCATAGATGAGGCATTTGGTTTGCTCTTCCTCCGTATTGTTCTCTCTGGCTTGTCTGTCCACCTTTGTTATGTCTCAGATGCTGAAAGGAAGTACCCATAGTGATAAAAGCACTGAGTCGGAAGCCAGATGGCCTGGGTTGGAATCCCTGATCCATCACTTACTTCATAGGTGACTTTGGACAAATATTTAATCTCTCTGTGCCTTTGTTTTCCCATCTATAAAATGGGCACAACCATAGCATCTACCTGTTGGTACAACTGTTATTATGCTGCTGCTACATTAGTTTCTAATACGATTAATCTAACTTTTGGGTCTTTTAAAAAATTATGGTGGAATACGTGTAACATAAAATTTACCATCTTAATAATTTTAAATGTCTAGTTCAGTAGTAGAAGGAATGTACATGTTTGGCCACTGATTTCCAGTAAAAGTTTGTACCCATTAAGCAATAATTCTCCCCAGAGTCCCTCACCTTGGGCCCTGGCAACCACCACTACTTTCTGTCTCTATGAATTTCACTACTTCAGGTACCTTATATAAGAGGAATCATGCAGTATTAGTGTTTTTGTGACTGGGCTATTACATTTAGCATATTGTTTGTCTGTTTTTGCCCAGTCACTTTCAAGGAGTAAAATCTTTTATCTACTACTGAGAGAAAAAAAACTGCAAAATCTTCAAATTTTTTTTTTTAAATGTTGCATTTACCACCTTCATTCTGGCATTTGAAACACTTCCAGTCCCTCTGGCTTCCAATATTTTTCTGTGGAGCCATTGCTGTAGCCAGATTCCCTACTCTTCTTACCTGTGTGCTTTGCCTGCAGCTCTCCCTCTCCATTCCTTTCCCCTTCCTTTCTCTTCCAACTCCTCCTCTCCCTTCTCAGTGCCTGGGTTACATGTGCCTCTTCCATGAAGTCCTCTCTGACTTTTTGGATCACAGTGACTTTTCCCTTTTCTGAATCATTACAGTATTTGTAAGTGTAAAATCACAAACTACTATGTTACTTCACTTTATCTAGCGTTGTTCCTTAGTTCTTCTTTTCTCTGTAAAATTTTTATTTTCTTTGCTTCCCCAACTAGATTATTGCCCCAATTACATTACTGCCTTAGGCTTAGCAGTTTTTGGTACACAGTAGACCCTCAAGTATTTGCTGGAAGATAAACGACTGACCTTACATTGAGAGTTTCAGGTGATTTGAAAGTCCACACAAGAACCATTTGTTAATTTCTTTAATTTCTACTAGAGAGCTCCAGTGAATCTGAATGTGAGTCTGACGAGGATAGCACCTGTTCTAGTAGCTCCGACTCAGAAGTTTTTGACGTCATTGCAGAAATCAAACGCAAAAAAGCCCACCCTGACCGACTTCATGATGAACTTTGGTACAATGACCCAGGCCAGGTGCGTGCGTTTTTATGCCCTTGCTATGAAGGTTGCAAACCCACACATCACATTTATGGCTCTGGGCTCAGAAGATGCATGTTGGCTGGTATTGAAATAGAATTTTACTCTCAAGGTTATGTGTTAGTTTTTCAGGGTTTATTTCTTTTCTGCTTCAGAGTTCATCTCCAAAACATAAGCACCAGAGCAGCTGTTCTTGAATCACAGTTGACGATGTTTGTAAATTCTATGTTGGGGAGCAGGGTAATGGTGCTGCCTCATTAAACTTGGAGTAACAGGTAGGAGACAAATGGTAGGATGAGAAAGAGAACTTTTATGTCTTTTTGAAAGCATTTCACCTAGAAGGTATTTTGCTGTAAAATAGTAAACAAAATAGCAGTATGAAACTTCGTGTTTTTTAATTAGTGATAGTCACAAGTCCTGGTAGGTTCTCTTCTTTGTTACATGTTCAAGCTAATGATGTAACGGCTGGACTATTTTTATTTTTAATTACTATTTTTTTGAAGTAATATATAATAGCATCTTTATAAAAGATTTGTACCTTTCAAATAGAGAGTACATACAAAAATGGGATCTTTCATGCATGTGAAATTATTAAGCATATTAAAACATCTACATGTTTTATAAAATAATTTGAAATTTATATTTTGTAAATAAATTCACACCAACCTCTACTATTAGAATGCTATTCTCCTGGTTCTTGTTAGATGATAGCTATTGGGAAAAAACCTTTTTTGATACAATTATATGTTTAGGATGACCAGCAAAAATGTATTTTATGGTGCCTTGGAATTGAACAGAAGTGTTTGCAAAGTGCTGACTCATTTTAAAATTTATTTTTATATATTGATCATGTATATAGCTTTCTTTTTTATTGAGTTGTGATTCACATGTTATAATTTACACACCAGTTTACAATTTATTCTTATTTTTTGATACCAGGGATTGAAACCAGGGAGCGTTAGCCACTGGGGCATATCCCCAGCCCATTTTATTTTTTATTTTGAGACAGGGTTGTTGCACAGGGCCTCGCTGGCTTTGAACATGCTATCCTCCTGCCTCAGCCTGAGCTGAGCTGCTGGGATCATAGGTGTGTACCACCACGTCGAGTAATTCATTGTTTTTTATTGTATTCACAAGGTTGTACAACCGTCACTATAATGCAATTTCAGAACATTTTGGTCTTCACCTCCAAAAAATCTTTCCCCATATGTTTTCTTTTTTTTAGATTGGCTGTTGTTCTGTCAAGAAGCACCCATTGTTACTTGTGTGGATTCTTATTCCCTTTGGAGATTTGCCAGGGCTTCTATATCATCCCTCTGTTTTGTTTATTGATTTTGGTTTTGTGTCCTCTGAACAGTTGTACTTTGTAAATGCTGATCTGTGTAGGAGCCACGACCAATAAAAGGCAAGAATGTAGGATGTCTGCTTCCCTGGAAGACATGAACATCAAGCAGTTTCCACATTTTTCATCACAAGTTATAACTGGCATTAGGAGTGTGTTGTGGTTTTTGATGGAATCTTATTATATCTCTTATTTGCCAGCTGTTACTTTAGATGTCTTAAGAATATATATTTTGGATAGTAATGTTATTTCTATGCTATACCACCTGGAGCTTTAGATTTCCTGAAAGACTAAGGAAAGCTTCTTACTTTAATATTTCTTTTCATAGTCTTATTGATATATTTTAATTTATATTTTAATTGGTCACAGTGAATTACAAATCTCTAGAACTTTATTTTTTCCCCATTATATCCAATGTAGTTTTAATGTTTTTTCCTCCCTTCATTGTTTTGTTGGTGCACATTCTGATGGGGTTTGTTGTTACGTATTCAATACATAACCTACACATAATATAACTATAAATTTGGCCAATATCACTCCCCAGAATTTGTCCCCTCCTTCCCACCTTGGACCTTTTCCTTTATTAATCTCCCTTTGATTTTCATGCAGATCCCTAGGACTTTAAAGAAATATGTGTAGGTATATAGTTTTCCCTTGTTAGCCAAGGGGGGGGATTAGTTCCAGGGGCCCCACAGATAACAAATTGCACTGATGCTGGAGTTACTTATATAAAATAGCATAGTATTTCTATATAACCTACACACATCATCTGATATAACTTTTAAGTCATCTGTATGTTACTTATATTACCTCATGCAATGTAAATGCTGTGTAAATTGTCAACTGTATTAGTTAGGGAATGACAAGAAAAGAAAGTCAGAACATGTTCAGTACATTTGTACTGGATAAACTTGTGAAACCAGCTTTTAAGACCCTTTAGATTTTGATTTCAGTTTTCCTTTGTTCTTTTTGCCCACATGAATAATCCATTCCATATTTTTGGGTCTCACATCTTGGAGCATAACGTGGGATTTCTGCCTTCTCTTTTTCTTTTATGCATGCTGGTGCCTTGTGTGGGTTATCTTCTTGTCGTGTCTTGTCTAATCCTCCACTTTTCATCTCTGAAGCCTTTCTGACCAGCCATGGCAACCCCAGTGGTACGGCTATTCAAACTGAGTTCCTCTTTCTTTTAAATTACTAAATACAGGGCTGGGGATGTGGCTTAGTGATAGAGTGCTTATATTGCACGCATGAAATCCTGGCTTCAGTCTCCAGCACCACAAAGAATGAATAAATAAATAATAAAAAAATAAATAAATTACTAAGTACCTCATTTGTTCTCCATTCTAGAATAAATATTCCTTGAGTACATAGACTCTGTGCTATTTATCCCCCTTTGCTTAGCACTCATCTTTCTATCTAAGGAGCATCAAAATTATTCACTTATTGAGTCATGGGTGTGGAGTTCAAACCAGTAAAATGAATTCAGGAGAAAGCAGATGCATTTGAACCTGACTAGTGTTGAGAGTTTTTCTGGTTTCAGTAGACATTTTCTTCTTTCTGCTTCAGAGGTACCTTAAATTTTTCTTTTTTAAAATGGTTAATCTGCAGGTTACCTTCAAAGCATTCTATGATTTCTCCAGGATATAAAATATGCTTTTTTTTTTTTTTGTGAAAGTCATTTTTCCTGAAATAAGTAAAAAAAAAAAAATTCCTAAAAAGAGGTAGGTGATGACGGGGGCAAACAGAGTGCTGACACTGATATTTCCTGCTTGGCTGCACAAATAACTTGGGAATCCAGTGTTGTCATACAGTTTCTCTTTATCAGACAATATAGACAGTTTGCAGCTTTATTGGTTTTGGAACATCCCTTTAATCTCCTAACCGTGACAGCCTCTTCAGAGCCTCAGTACTCATGACATTAAAGCCTGCAGTTTCCAAGGCGTCAACGGGCATGGTGTGGATTGTCCCCTTAATAAAAACGAATTACATTCTGTTTTTGACAGATGAATGATGGACCACTCTGCAAATGCAGTGCAAAAGCGAGACGCACTGGAATTCGGCACAGCATTTATCCTGGAGAAGAGGTAACTGGCTTGGGTTACGATATTTGTAAGTACTGAGGACAGATGCTGTTGCTGTTCTTTTCCCACTAAATGATTTAATGACATCAAAATTGTCTTTTCATATTCCCTGGAATTCTCTGTTATTAAAAATTGCTGAGGAAAAGAACTTGGGTTTTGAGGGTAGAGTGCAGCACATGTTATCAAGGAAACTTTGAAAGGATTTGGAAAGCCCACTATATAAATTAGGTATGATGTATTTGATATGTGTCTTATTGTTTTATACATTCTAAAATTGTATATATTACAGTAATTTCCATGTTTTCATCATAAATAGCTATGAATTGCCCATGAGAAACATAACTATTCCATTGTGGTTCTGTTTCCTTCATTTTTTCTGTTACTTTTTTATTTTTATAAGGTATTTTCATTAATCCCAGGATTATCATAGTGAATATAAATTTTTAGTTTCCACTTAAGACTTATTTGAGGATATAATAATAATAATAATTGAAGTAATGACTATGAGAGTGCCTAATTGAGATAGTTGCCTCACTTCCCTTGTCTTTGGAAGTCTTTGATCATAGCAAGGCAGTGTGGGACAAGGTGGCATCTGTGGGCATCAGTGCATTGCCCCAGGTTGGGAGCTCTGAGATATTGATTAGGGACCAACACCTGTAGTAAGGAGGGAGCACGGCCAGGACAGAGCAGAGGGAGAGTTATGCTGATGTGGGCCTGCTTATGTCTGGCTTGTGGGGATTTTCTTGTGTTGGTCTGAGTGGCCTTCTTCTCTCTACTTCCCTTTAGTCCCCAGAGCAGCCTTCCCAGAAGGACACGACTTTGGGAGAGGGGGCTCTGCAGCTGAGACTGACCCAGATGAGCTGGCCATGAGGAACTGTCGGCTGCCTCTGCAAGCTGCTGGCTTTCCCCACAGCTTGGCAGACTCCATTTATTATTCCTTGATGGAAATGGAGTAGCTGGTGGTACCAGTTGAGCTCATGTATGCAAGAAAAACAAAACAGTACATGTATATTCCTGTCTAGATGGAAGTGGCAGTTTGTCTCCTCGAGGACTGGTGCCATTTGGGGGCTCAGTGTGAGTCACTGTAGTTGGCCAGTTGAAGTTTGGCAGTGGCATTTACCTTAGTTAGCTTAGCCTGGGTAAAAGGTGTTTGTGCTGTTGAGCTCTGTTACTGGGGGCCACTTTATGTGCCCATCCTGTCCAATCTGGGGTAGCTGAGGACAGGCACCAGCTACTATAGTCTTTTTGTCTCGGTGGTGCTCTGTTACCTGTTTTGAGATGGTTACTCTGATTGACACCCATATTTGATTTAGAAATCATCACTTTCCCTTCTGTGTGGTCCTCACAAGTCCCTCATAATGTCTCCACTGCAAGACTGTCATCCCTGACTTTCTAGTCTTTTCCCTTTTGGGTCCTGCACCAGCTGGCAGAGCCACATGCTTCTGTATGAGTCCATTTTTATTCTAGCTTCAGGCCACTTCTCTTTCCACAGAAGTGCATGACCAAGTATATTGCCTGAAACTGTCCATTGGGGAGATTTTCCCTTATCTTTGTCTTTCAAAACCATCCCTGAGTGAGGCTATAGTGTAGTCCATTTTTGATTTGTACTTTCTTACTCTCTGACCTGTTTGCAAGCCAAGGTTTGTCTTTTTCCTTTGCTTTCATCCCTACATCCTCCCTTGCCTGAGGGAAGGGTGGTGGTATAACAGTGATGGCGCCTTAGGGATCAGGGCCTTTTGCCCTTGTAGCTCCTTTGTGCTATGTTCCTATTACGCTTGACTCTGGATGTGTCACCTCCATCTTATGATGGATTATTGCCTGTGCCACTCAACTTCATTGCCTGATGGGACTGAAGGAATCCAGCTTATGATGAGCTTGTCTGCCACAAGTCAACCTAGTGTCCCTGGACCAGGCTTTCTACTTCTACCAGGGCCCATAAGCACCCTAGGAGTTTTTTCAAAGCACATAGTTCATCATTACAGATAGGATGGCCTTGCTCCCGAACACCATAGACCAGCATTGTGATTTTCTCAGTGTGACCTACTACTGTCTCCTCTTGGCATCTTTTCCCATCAACATGGTAGGATCTTATGAGTTGTTTGGTTGCAGTGAACAGGACTGATTGTACTTTGGTCTGGAACTACTTAGCCCTTCCTCACTTGGGCTGTGCTCAGTGCTGGCAGCCTTTGGTGCCACCTGTAAATTGTCCAAAGCAATCTTCAGAGGATTATGCTGCCTCCTGGACCTGAGGAGACCACCAGTGTTTTTTTTTTTTTTTTCCCCTTCATTCCAGGGAGTGGAAGATACACTCATTTTTCTTTTACTTTGGAGGAAATGTCTTGGCACCCCAGACTACTGGACTTCTAAAAATTGTGTGGCTGCAGTAGGCCCCTGAATTATTGTAAGTTTCTCTCTTGTCCTGGGTAGTACATGTGTTTGACCAAGGCCTCTAACCTGACGAGTAGAATGTCACAGTCATACTGGAGCCATGTGATGTTCTGCAGTATGTCCAGATAGTTGGGAACTCTGTGGATGTTATGACAGGGTGGGAGAGTTGACAGAGCACTAGGGCTAAACCGTTAATGTTGTCTGTGAAACATTCTGAACCCCATTTATGACTGGGATGGAAAAAACACATTCACCAAGTTGGTTGCCATGTATTTTGTTCCTGAGTTCATTAGTTGATTAGGGACCAACACCTGTAGCAAGGAGGGAGCACGGCCAGGACAGAGCAGAGGGAGAGTTATGTGGGCCGCTTATGCCTGGCTTGTGGGGATTTTCTTGTGTTGGTCTGTTTTCACTGCTGGATATGGTAGTACACACCTGTAGTCCCACTGACTTGGAAGCCTGAGGCAGAAGTATCACAAGTTCATGGACAGCCTGGATAACTAGAAGGGGTAGGATGTAGCTCAGTGGTAGAGTGCCCCTGGGTTCCATCCCTCAATACCATAAAAATGAACAAAGAAACAAACAAAACCTGTACTCACTAAGCTACGATACCTACCATGGCAGCTATGTATTCTGCCATCTCATTTAGGATCCTTCAGGGGTCAGATTGATAAAATAACAGATGTCCTTCACCCCTGTGTCCTTCAAATTCTTAAGGGTGGCACTGATTTCTATTGTCCCCAGAATGCACTATTGTTTTTGGTAGTTGGGTAAGGGATGGTGGTAGTGGTAATTCTAGTGGCTTTTGTTTGGTCTTCCCATCATGACTTCTTAACTCCACAGGTCCAGGACCCAATGTAGAGTGGTGCAATCTGTTGAGTTATGTCAGTTCCAAAGATGAATTTGAGGACTAGGAAAATAAACCCTGGGTAGATCTGTGGATTCAGTAGACTCTATAAGCCAGACCTCAACCAAGACTCCATTTATTATCTTGGCTTCATATTCTTCAGGGATTATGCAGGTGCTGTGTCCAGTGCTTCTTGAACCCTCTTGGGTAGTCCCTTTCTCCAGTGTACAGTTCCTTGGGTAAATGGCCACAGGCCCCTTTGAGAAAGGGCATTGTTGTCATCACCATTTCTACTCGTTATAGTGTTTGAAAATCCGTCCAAAAATCCGTCCTCCTGAAATCTGGCCACCTCTTCTGGCAAGGAATTTCAATCCAAAAAATATGTCAGTTCTAGAAGTAGCCAAAGGATAGTGTGACTATTTACTGGAGTGACCTGCCCTCGCCTCTTGGTTATCCACAATTGATTCCTTCTGTTAGTACAAACTAAGTAGTACTCTTGTTGATTGCTCATTTATTTTGTACCCAAGAACATCATGCTCTGTTAACTGTTTCCCCTACTTTATGGTTCAGGCCCCCTTGGCTGCCACTTTGACTTTACTGATCACAATGATAATTATTTGACATGACTTATAGCAATTTGGCCCCATCACCTGGCCTTCCTTGTTTCAGGAGTCTGTTGTCCCCATTGTTGTTAACAAGCTCTGCCCTCTGATCCCTTGTCCTATAGTCAGCCCTGGCCTGTAGACGAGGCCACCACCTATCTTAGTGATGCAAAGCCCTTTTCACCACACATTGCTCTTGATGTGTGCTCTGGGGATTGTTTGGCATAGTTTCTAGCTGAAGATAGTATATCCACTCCAACGTGCCTACTTTCCTTGAATTTCTTCCTCCACCATTTACCATGGACAGTTCTGGAATTTCAGCATTACTCAGGTGAACCATGCTTTTTTCTGCTTTTGGAGGGCATCTTAGTAGGGAGTTCCCAGCATCTCCTGGTATCTTGAATCTGAGTATTCCAAAGTCAGTGAACTATTTCCTCATCACTTTTATTTTCTGGCACCTTAGTGAAGCACTCTGAGTACCTGGTCTTCTGTAGACGCCTCTAGCTGCTGGCATGTGCTGGTTATTTCTTGTAGCTCCTTTGGGATATAAATTCTTTCTTCCCAGCACCTCTCCAGCTGGGTTATACTATGAAATAACTCTGATTATAGGTATGTTGGCCAGGAAGCAGATTGGTTGGATATTAGTTGTGTGTGTGTATGTACGCGCATGTGCACATACACACACACACACACAAACACACTGCTGCCTTGTAGGATCTTCCATTGTCTTTATCACAGGTGAGAGACTGCTCTTAACAGGGAGGGATGTGCCATCTCTGCAGAAGTAGAAGGTTTAGAGGAATCTGAGGAGTTAAAACCTAAATGTCCTCATCCCAGGTTTCTAGGGCCTTGACCTTGGCATAACAGACCTACCTTGGTGGCTGTCCATTGTTCTTCAAGTGTGGCTGCTTTTACAGGTGAGCCCTGGGCTTAGTCCTGGCTTTCTCTTGTCTCTCATTACAGGTGATCAGGGTTCTTGAGTGCCTCTGAGAAGCCTTCTGGCTTTCGCTTCTGCCTTCCAATTGCATTTTCTCCTCTGCTATTACATTTCTGAAGAGTAGTGGTTCCACAAGTGAGGTCTTCCAAGTAATATAAGCTTAAGAAATGCAGATTCTTAGCTTGACTCAGCTGCAGAGTCAAAAACTGGCTGTGGGAGTAAGTAATCAGAGATTTAGCAAGACTTCAGATGATTTCTGGGCAGACTAAGGATCGAGGAGCATGGTATAATGTCTATAGTGCTTAGCGGTTGCCATGTACTCTGCAAGGATAATAGCCCTTATCCTTCTAGCTACTTCTATTCTATAATCATAAGCACCTGATACATTATTGCCCCTGCTTCCACTGGTTCAGCTTCCTGGTTCAGTCTCTGAAAGTTTTAATGAGCCTGCTACCTGGTGTGTGAGGGGGTTATGTGCTCCACCCACTGCAGTGATGGGGTCCTCTTTGTTAGTTGGTCCTATCTGTTTGTCAGCTCTAAAATGTCATCTTAGTTTTTAAGTTCCTGCTTTCTTGGATCACTCCTGGTACCAACTACAACATATTGGGGTCTCTAGAATCAGATGCTAAGATGGTTTTGGAATGCAGGATATCTGTAGGAATAATGAACCCTATGAAAGGAAGAGGGTGTAAGGATTGGACAGAAGGATTAGCTGACCTATGAGTAAGGCCCAACAAAACCCCAGTCAACCTGGGGGTAATCTGTGGAGTGAATATTACCCAGTAGAATTGGGCTAAAATGGCAGAGCTCTTATACCTCTTCCAAGCTCAGTACCTGATGCTGGGGGACAAGACTCTGCACTGGGGAGAGATCCAGAAGGACCCAACAGCTGGAAGCTGTCTGTGTTCACACTTTGCAGAGCTGAGCAGTGAGTTCTTCCCTGAAAAGGCTGGGTGACACATCCCTATCTATCACAGCATACCCATTGATTCCAATGTTGCTTTTTTTTCCCCCCTCCATTTCAGTTTTCCTTTTTCCATGTTAAGGGCCATGCATGTTTTATTTCACCACCTCTTATAATTTTTTTATTTTTGCCTTGCAATTTATTCCTTTCACTGTTCTTATTTCCTATTAAAACTCACTGCTCTGATTTCTGAGATTAATTTTCCTGCTGTTTACAATTTATTTGTAAGTTTAGCCAAAGGTGATTTTGTGTTGTTTAACAAGTGAAAAGAAGATGATGTTAGGATTTTATATCTAGAAAGATCCTTAAGTCCTGTGGTCTGCATACCTGTCTAGTATATAATAATAGACATTGTGGCTATAAGGGGAACAATATCACTCAGGTGTTTCACCAGGTTGGTACTGCATGTCAGAAGTATGATATAGCTTGGTCTGTGGCTTCCTAATCTTGACTCAGGGATTTCCAGGAGACAGGGCCCCCTCAGCACAGATGCAGCTTTCATAAAGCTTAGAACGATCGCTTAAATGAGTAACCTAAACTTCCTTAAGTTGAAGGAACCACTTGGTAACTGATCCAGGATGAATATAGGTACAAGAAAGGGTAGAGACCCTGCTGATCAGTTGGTCATCTATCTCCCTGACTGTCTGGCTTGCTCTCACTATCCATCTTGTAGTAGTATTACCAGAATAAGCTGCCTGAGTATTAGATGCTGCCTAAGTTTTGTCTTTGATGTGATTTCAACTGAAGGGGAGAAGTAACTTGGGGAAGATGGTTAACAGGATCACCTGGGAGTCCTGAATATGATTTTTTGGAGATGAGGATGATATTCTTGTAAGCAAGTGAGTCATGATATCCCGACTGATGGGAGGATCAACAGAGTAAATGGGAACCAGCTTTGATCAAGAAATTGAGTAAAATCCCAGCTCCTCAGGAGGCTGAGGCAGCAAGATTGCAAGGTCAAGGCTAGCCTGGACAACATAGTCTTTAGAAGAAAAAAATAAAAGAGAGAGAGATTGGTAAATTCAATGAAGCCCTGTGGAATGCTCCATAGTGGGTCTAATTTTTTTAATTTTGTTTTTTGACCTGTTGCTGCCATCTCCATGCACTTTGTGTCTCTGTTGTGGAAATTGCCACCAGGAAAGATCTGCCAAAATTATTCTTAAGACCACTCTGGTTTTTGGAGGAAGGATGGTCTGGATGCCAGGGGGGGCATCTCTGGCTTGAAGAGCTGACCAGTGGGTGATGTGTCTCCAGCCCCTACTGTGCAAGAGGAGCTGCTGGCTCTGAAGTCTTGCCATCATGATGCATATCAAGAAGTCTAAGGAAAAGCTGATCTTCGGAGAGTTCCTCAGTTGTTGTCTGCCAGCAGAATTAGAAGAACATCTCCTGTTGGATCCCGGAACTAATGCCTTTAGCAAAGTCCTTAGAATCACCAAAATATCACTGCAAACTCCACGTCGCCTTTCCTGTCCCTCTTTGGACTCCTGCTGGGATAGCCTGTCTTCTCATGGGGTATTACCCACCCACTATGATGTCTATGAGGCACTGCTGGCCCACTAGCAGCACACCCAAGTTGTCCAGGCTTACCTTAGACTTTCATCACTTCATCTGGCCAGCCAGGAAGCTTGTGAGCTAGGGAGTGATGGTGCCAAGTGTGCTGGACTACCATTGGCTGCACCACAGACAGTACCAGTCACCACTGGGCACACAGTTGAGAAAACAGCTGCCACCTCCACATCTGGCATGGATGAGGAAGAACTCACCCAAACACCACAGTCTGCAAAGAGGCCTGCCCCTTGTGGATACACGTTCAAAGCCTGCTCAAAGACTGATGCAGGCACCCAGGGCGAAAGGCACTGCCTGGCTGTACTGTATGTACCTGACAGGATGTGGTCTGCAACTCATGGAAATACAACAGCTTGGCCACTCTCTCCAAAGATTGTAAGACCCATTACTGCAAAACTCTGTTAAACTTATGAAGCATGACCAGATGTGGCACAACTGGTGAGCAGACTTGTGCTGTTTCTGTACAGACTTGTGCTGTTTCTGCTGCAATGGCTGTGGCCTGGCAAGTGGCACACCCCAGCATGAATCCCCTTATGTTAGGGGCTGAAAATGACTGACATAAAGGTGAAGAAAGAAGAGCTACTAAAGCATTTAGGCAATGCTCCAGTGGGTTTATGAAGCCTTCATCCCCATAGCACAGGGATACCTGTGAGAGAGCCCTGAGCAGGCCACTGTGGGCAAGTGCTTTACAGTTGGCCAAACATCTTTTCTGGTGGTGCAGCCTCTGAATTTAATCAAGCTCCTCAGGTCCTTACCACCTGGGAAACACCAAGACACACCATCCAATAAAGTTTTCAAAGCAATAGCAGCCTGTCCTGCAGTGTACCACTCTCCCAGGCCTTTGTAGGCTCATGGCCCATGGGACGAGACCCAGTCCAGCTATTTGCACTATGGGTAAAGTGACATCTATTGGCACTTATGTCAAAGATGGCTCCCAAATTGCCTCATCTCCAGCAAGCCTCATGAGTTCCTCCAGACCCTCCTTGACGCTGACTTGACCTACTCTCCCACCTACCCGGACTGAAGAGCACCAGATCTTTGCCAGTGGCAGGCACCCCCAGGTGTACTTGGGTCTAGCCATTTTGCCTTAGGTGTCTCCATAGGCAACAATTGCCTGTTTACTGAACTCATATTTTGGTGGCTCAGAAGCCCATAGTTTGTGGCTTTATTGGACACTGGATCTCCGATCACTAGTCCATGGTAAAAGGGTTGAAAACTGGTTGGCCTGATCATTTTATTCATCTCATTAGCATTAAATTGAATTCTGTTCTTTCTGAGAGGGAATGCACATAAAACATCTTTTGACAGTGTGAGTCTGAAAATATAGTTCATTTTTAAGTAAGAATGTTTTCTGACTTACTTGTAAGCTCTATTTTTGTTCTTTTTCTTAGGCTATCAAACCCTGCCGCCCCATGACCAACAATGCTGGCAGACTTTTCCACTATCGGATCACAGTCTCCCCTCCTACAAACTTTTTAGTAAGTTCCTAATAAAATCAAATTGTATATAATTTAGTATGTAAATAGATTAAAATGTGAGTATGCTAAGTTACTGATTCAGTTCTTAAATGTTCTTTTCTTTTAAAAATATTTTTATGTTGATAAAATTGACCTTTATCATAATGGAAGTTTATTTCAGCTCCTCACCACTGTACTACTGTATACTTTTTCATTTGTATTATTGATGCTACATAATAACCAAATTCATAATGGCCAGTGAATTATGGAGCTGTTAGTTGAAGCAGTGGTGTGGGAAGAATGAAAACATTTCCGTATCTTTTAACTATTAGTGAATAGCTTATTTATTGTCTTGTGATCCAAACAAGAAAATCTATTGTATATTTATTATAATAATAATGGCACCTAATATTTTTGAACATGTACTATGTTCTTGGCACCATTCTAAGTGTTTAGCATGTATTCACTTAATTCTCACAATATACCTGTTCAAGTATATGTCCATTATCCACGTGGGGCATGGGTTTTATAGGTGAGGTTAAATAATTTGCTTGAGATTTCTCAGGTATCAAGTGGCAGGTGGTTATTTGAATCTAGGAATTGAGCTCCAGTGCTGGTACTTATATACTATTCTGTTATACTGTAGTGCCTCATAGAATGAAATTTATTTATTCTCATCAAGAGATTTCTATTTCAGAATTGGAATATTCAAAATTACATATTTTAATAATTTCATTGATAGTCATACATCATAAAATTCACCCATTTAAAGTATATGATTCATGATTTTTAATAAAAATCATCTTCACAATCTTAACTTGAGATCATTTTCCCCATCCTAAAAGAAACCTTGTGCCCATTAGTAGTCATTTCTTTCTTATCCTCAGCATTAGGTGGAGAGGATATTTTCTGTGCCTGTGGAGTTGCCTGTGTTGATATTTTTTATGTAAACATGTGGTCTTTTGTGTCTGACTTTTTTCATGTAGCATAATTAATTATTTTCAACAAAATGCCCATGTTGCAAGATGTGCCAGTACTACATTCCCTTTTTTTTTTTTTTTTGTGGTGTTGGGAATCAAACCCAGGGCCTCATGCATATGAGGCAAGCACTCTGTCACTGAGCTATGCCCCAGCCCCCTATTTAATTCCTTTTTGTGGCCAAATGATATTCCCTTACATTATGTGTGTATTTATAAAATAGATACACTATATTTGTCCATTCATCAGTTGATGGACATTCAGGTCATCTCCACTGTTTGCTATTATGGATGTAAACATTTGTGTACAAGTGTTTGTATGTGTTTCGATTTCCTCTGGATGTAGACCTACGACTGAAATTTCTGGTTCATATGATAACTCTATGTTTAATATTCTGAGGAACTGCCAAACTGTTGAGTTACTCAAATAGAATGCAACAGAATATTGGCAAAACGAATAATGTGTATTTGGATATTCTTTGATTGATCCTTCTTAAGTTCTTAATATATATATAATTTTTAAACAAATGATACTTATAGCCTACCTTATAACACATTCTTATGTGTCTATTATATTACCAACCTTGATAATTTGCTCCATATTTAACATTTAGGATTAAATATATGCTGAGCATGGTGGCACATGCCTGTAACCTCTGCAGCTTAGGAGGCTGAGGCAGGAAGATTGCAAGTTCAAAGATAGTCTTAGTAACGTAGGCCCTAAGCAACTTAGCAAGACCCTGTCTCTACATAAAATATAAAAAGGGCTGGGGATGTGTTGAGCATTCCTAGGTTCAATCCCTGCTATGAAAAAAGAAGAAGAAGAAGAATGTCATAAGGAAGAAAGTCTCATGGTTAGATCAAAATTTGTATCATTTACTAATTCAGTTTTTGGGTAATTAAGGTCTTTGAAATTGTATGGGAATTGATATATTGCATGTTTGGTGGGTTGGCCTCTCCTTGGAGAAGCTGGGATGGAGCTATGAACTTTGGCACCCTGAAGGCTTTAAGAGCCTTTTAGGCAGCTCTAGTCTTTACATATTGATGCCGAGTCTCTTTTTGTTTTTTATGTTTGAGTGAGCTGTGTAATTATCTTGTTCCATATTAGAACTTCTGTTAGTTCAGAAATATAGTTCAGTAAGAGGAGTGTTGTGGGATTAAATGAAACTAGTTCCTAGAACACTATATAACCCTTGTTTTTTTTTCTTTTTCTAAAATTTTTTTTAGTTATAGATGGACACAATATCTTTATTTTATTTTTATGTGGTGTTGAGGATCGAACCCAGTGCCTCAAGCATGCTAGGCAAGCACTTTACCACTGAGCCACGACCTTTTCTTTATGACACCGATAATTGGCTTCATTGTCTCAGGACATAAATACTGTACTTAATACTGAAGCCAGAGAAATCCACCACCCAGCGAATTCCATTTAAAATTAACTTTTGTATAAAGTTTGGAAAAATGATAGGCATGCACAAAGTTATCTTCATTTTTGCTCTTGATTACTCTGTATCCTGATGGATATCTGCACATGCAAATTGTGGTTTGTTTAAACTGCGTTTTGTGTTTCTGTTTACTTTTAGACTGACAGGCCAACTGTTATAGAATATGATGATCATGAGTATATCTTTGAAGGATTTTCTATGTTTGCGCATGCCCCTCTGACCAATGTAAGTATGTGCTGTTCTACTCCCTTTCTCTTTTCTCCACCTCCTTCTTTTTTCCTTGTCTTTCCTTCATATTTTTTTTTTTTCAAAAGTCAGAGTAGATTTCCCTTCTTCTGACTCCTAAGTAACATTTACTGTGCATCCTGCTGCATGAGCTGCAGGAAATCTGCAGCAGAGTGTCAGGTAGAAGTGTGACATCTGTGCTAATGAGTCACACATTGGATCCACATTAAATGGTGTAGGTAAACATGTGTCATTTTGAGAAAATAACATTTTGAGAGTGTGAAAGATTGAAAAAGGAAGATAAACTGTGGAATAATGTGTTAAAACTATTTTGGGTTGGTTGTCCTTCAACAGAAAGTTGGAAAGTTTTGAGGAGAAACTATTATGTCTCTGGGTGAAGGAAAGAGAAACAGCTTGTTAGCTGGAGCCTGATTAACTTCATACAGTTTTTTGCTTTCAAACCTCGGGAATATGTCTTTTGTAAGAGTCTTTAGGATATTTACACAGATATTATGAATATTTTGCTGGTAATCAGTTCAACTATGAGTATCTGTGAGTCCAGAGTCTCTGTTTCAAAGCTGTCAATCTTGGAATTGCCTCGTGTATTACTCCATATTCCAATTGGGTGTAGAGTAAATCAGGAGGCAGCTGTGCAGGAGAGGAGGCACAGCCGTGTGCTTTCCCTAGCTCTGGCTCTGGTAGAACTTACTGGATTATAATTATGGTGTGGCTACATCAAAATAGAGTGCTCTTTAATCCTTTCTGGCTTGGTTTCATGAAATGATATCTATGGTTAGAAAGTTATTTTAGTACTGTTTATTTAAGACATGGGATTCTTTTCCATCGAAGGCTAAGACCCCAAACTTGGCCTTACCTTGGCTTCTTTTTCACTTCATAGGTAGATGTAATTCGAAGTAGTGATTTAAAACGAATTGTTTTCCTAATTTTTTATTCCGTAGTATATTTTATCCTAGAGAATTTTCTTTGATAATGTTTATACTCTAAATGTAAAATGTAAAAGCATGTGATGTTCCACATTACATCTACCTCCCGGTGGACCATCTGTTCACCAATATAGAAAAGGGACCATTCTTACACAGCCTTTATGGTACTGGGCAGTTTTTGAATTTTAGTGATTCCCATGCTTTGTGTGTCTGTTCTAGGCACTCAAACCTTCCTTATACTAAAGCCTGCAACCTCAGAGATATAAAAGGTTTTGGAAGTCATTAAGCCCACTCGACCCCTCATGTAATGCCTTTTCATGTAATGCCACCGGAGCTTACAAATGCAAATAATTTAGTTAGCATGAAAACAATCTATCTGGCTGGGGTCATATCTCAGATCTCAGTGGTAGAGTGCTTGCCTAGCAAGTGCAAGGCCCTGGGTTTGATCCTCAGCACAACATAAAAATAAATAAATAAAATAAAGGTATTGTGCCCAACTACAACTAAAAAAAACATAACAAATATTTTTTTTTAAAAGAAAATAATCTATCATCTTTTTTTCTTAATTCTTTAAAGATGATATAGAGCTCATTTTGACTTTTAGGGTAACCTTGAAGAAGAAAAGCAGTGTGGCTTCAGAGAGACCAGGGTTTAAATGTTAGTGAATTCTACCTACTAGCCATGTGATTTGATTACTGCAGTCTTTATAAGCCTTTGTTTTCTCATCTGGAAGATAGGGGCATTAGTTATAGCAGTCTCTTCAGATTTTGTGAAAAATAAAGCAAGATGACACATAGAAAGTGTTCACCGGGGTGTTTGATACATAATAAATATTGGCACCTCTTGTTTTAGAAAAGATGTCAGACAGCTGGGTTTGAATCTTGTAATTCTTTTATTTTTGACCTTGGTCGAGTGATTCTTTGAGCTTTATTAATGTGGCTATTCTTGGGATTTTAGTTAGAATCCAACATACTGTATTAAAAATAGTTTGTTTTTTAGGTCTGTTTTAGTAGGTTCACATCAAAAACATAACTTTTTAAAAGTCTCTCAGCACAAGGTTTGACACTTAATTAATGCTAAATTAATCCCTGTTGTTGCTATTGTTATAAAATAAAAGGTAAAACCTCAGCATATATTATATATGAATGTCTTAAAACTTGAGAACTGTGTAGTGAGGCGCCCCATCATTTATGCTGGAGATGATAAAATAAGTTTGAGTTTTAAACTGAGTGTTCTATAGTCTGTGGGAATTAGAGCCATTAAAGGCCTTTTGGATTTGAAATAGTCTCCGAAGAAAAAGAATTTTTAAATCATTTTACTGATCTGATTCATTTTCGTATAGAGAAAGCACATCAGCAAGAAGGGCATGCCTGTAGTAGTAACTATAGAGTCTCCACCAAAGCTGGTTCTGACAAGTTCTCTTAAGGTCTCCAAGCCTTAATGGCTAAGCATATAGCATCTGGGAAAATTTTATCCTTTTATGTAATACATTTACCATTACTTAGAATACCTGATGGCATTAAGGGCTTTAACAATAAGTATCGTTATATAATATAATACATAAGTTTTTATAACTTTACTGTACAGAAGATTCTTCCATTTGCAGAAGAACAGGAAAACTTCTTGATCATTTCCCTCCCACCTTAGTTGGTTTTCCATTTCTAGTGACCTCACTGACCCCTAGATTTGGTCATTCATTGTATGGAAGTAGTAGTATTAGAATGTAGGGGTTTAGGGAGGGTGTTTTCTTCCCAGGATGAGTTAGGAGTTAGTATCATTCAACATATGATATTCTTCACTTTTAAGTTCAGCCTATTTTAAGAAGTGCTAGTAGGAATGTATGTGATTGGAGGGCATAGGTTGGGAGCTGTTTTGGTGATCTTGCCAGTAACAGTTTTTCCGATGACTAATGTGTAGTAAAATGACCAGCTGTCTTGGGAGATTAGGGTAGATAAGGAGATGCCACTTCTCCAAGTTTGTGTGTCTCAGGAGGGCTTTGGTGGTATGGATAGAGGCTCAAAAGAAAATCAAATGTGTAAAAGAAAGAGTTTTTTAAACAAAATCTTCAGAAGTGATTTGAGGTGAAATTCCATGAGGAGAGGACTATGTTTGCACATGTTATCTGCTGAGTGCTTTTGCACATGATAGGAAGGAGTGAAGTTGGCACTTTTTTGCTCTGTCTTTTGTGTAGGAGTGCTTGCTCTTTTCTCTGCAGCTGACTTTCTTGCTTAGCAATTCCACCCACAGTTCTTTCTTCCATACATACTCTGACCCCCAGGGACTTTGTGCTTCCAGCTGTGGTGGATAGCTCTGTTCCTTATTTGAGTTTCAGATGGCCTATTGGATGCCCTTGTGATGTTCCTTAGGTCCCTCAGCCTTCCTGAAAGGGAACTCTTCATCCTCCCTGCACACTGAGTTTGATGTGCTCAGGAGACATTTTCTTGAATATCTGCCTTTGTATTAATGCTATTGTGACCTACCTGTTCGCTCTTAAGTCAAAAACCTAGAAGTTGTCCTCTGTTCTTTCTTCTCTCTCACTCCCATGTTGTTGTGTGGATCAGTAACATCTTCTAATATGTTTAAAAATGTTCCCCTCCTTTTCAGTATTTCCTTCATTTAGCTCTGGCTTGTTGCTTTGGATTCCAGTCTGGTCCTCTGGTCTTTGTTCCCTCTGAGCCATTTCCACAGTTTCCATAGTGGCCCATATGAAATGTAAAGTATGATAGTCTTTTACTTGACTGTACTTGAAAGTACTTGAGTGATTTCTTGTGCCACATAGCCACAAGCCTTGGCCTTAATATGATTTGTGGGCAACATAATGAAGTTAATCTTTTTTCAAGAATTACCTGACTTTTCTCTGTGCACTTTATTCTCAAATGACGAAGTGACTTCTTCCATCAGGTTCCTTTTTTCTGTCTTGCTAGAAGCTAAATTGTCATGCTGCCTCAACTTTATTTTTCTGGATGGCCCAGGAATTTCCTCCTTATTTTTGAAAACATAACCTTATTGGTTCTTTTGTATTTTTTTTTCTTTTGCTTGCTTTTTATAATTGCAGCTGTAAGTTACATTTTTATCATATTATATTATATTTGTTCATGTGCCTTTCTTTCTCTTTTGGATCCTTACCTTTTAGGGCAGGAACTGTGGCCTGCCTTAAATTATAATTATAAGCCTGGCATAGTTGTTTACAAACAATAGTTATGTATTGTTTGCGAACAACTACGTTAAATCATGTAAAAATTTGTAATTATGAAATATTTTTATACAATTGGAGGAATAAAGTAGAACTTAAAAAATAGTAGTGGCCTTAGCATGTTGCTTTGATTAGTTGAGGATTCAGTATCACCAGGAGGTTGAAAATGAATCTCTTATTCAAGTTAATTATGAATTTCACACAATCACTATCTAAAAAGAAAAAGAACACCTAAGAAGTAAAACTTGATTTCTGAGATTTCCAGTAGGTGGCGATATAAGGCTATTTTTCTTACCATCTGTTTTGCTGGTACAATTAAAATTTGTTTCTTTTTGATTGCTATGGTTTATATAAGCGGTTCCATAGTCTTATGCATAGATTGAGTAGTCAGAAAAACCCACTTAACACCTCTCTAGGGCCTCTGGGTCTATTATTTTCCCCAGCTAGCCAGCCAAGCCACTGCATTAACTTCTTTTCCTCCTTTTGTCATTCTTTTCATTCATTCAAAAATATCTTTACAGAAAGCTGTTATGTCTGGGTGCTAGGCTTGTGTCTGTTGGTACATTGGTAGAATAAGACAAATGGATTTATTTCATACTGAGTCTTCCTTTATTTTCGCATATACACTAAATATTAGAACAAGTAATGAGAGGTGTGTACTCTGGCTAACGGCTGCAGTCTAGTGCAAGAAGTCCTAATTTACCAGTATCTGGTGTCTTAGGCAGGATATCATGACTCTCTGCCTTAGTTTCCTCTGTTGTACGATGGGAATAATAATCAGACCTATCTGGGGATGCTCTGATGGTTATATGAGTCCATATTACAAAACATAAGAATGGTGCCTGGCCCAATAAATTCTAGCCATTATTATTTTTATTCTATACTTGCTGTTTTTGCTCAAGAGCCAGATAGGCAGCATGAATTGTATGCTCTTCAATGAGCTATGAATCCTTAACTAATAAGTCATCAGTCGGCCATACTTAATCTCATGAAGAACTGAAGATTCTGAAAGATTTTTTAAAAACCTGAGGGGATCAAGTTTATGATTGTGGTTTTATTAATTCTTTAGAGGTGATATGTTTGGTTTTAATGGGTTCTTGTCAATTTCTGCTACTGTTGGTGCTGCTCATACTATTAATTAAACACCAACATCATGCAGGTTTCCTACAGATGCCTGGCCAGCTGGGTTCTTGACATTAAAATCCAATAGTTGTGGACAAACTTCATGTGCGTGTTAGTAGCGAAAATGAGAGTGAAACCTTCTTATTTGTTTGATGGCCTCTGGGTCAGGTAGCAGACACATTCTGTGCCATATTATCCTGCCGGGAAGTATTGGGGAACTGAGTCTCTCTTCTCATTGCAGATTCCACTGTGTAAAGTAATTAGATTCAACATAGACTATACGATTCATTTCATTGAAGAGATGATGCCTGAGGTAAGTGAAAAGCTTGTTTAACAGTTTGTTGTAGTTCTTTTGTTTATTCCACACTTGGAAAAAAAAAAAAAATTGGCCTTGGTCAGCTCTGGCTTTTTGCCAGAGGAGGTCCTTAAAATACCATGATCACTGTCAAAATGGTCACCGAAATGTAGCTCTGATATCAAGGTTAAAATTTGGGTCATTTTTAAACTCACTGACCTTTTTTTGAACCTGCTTCTGCTTGTGTCGCATCTGCTGGTAGTGACTTTGCATCTGTTTCTAGTTTATTTTGTGTAGGGGACAGATTTTGGTTACTGGCCATTATCAGAGAGGAAATTGGAATAGTGAAACTGAATCTGATAGCTGTTAGAATAATCTTATTCATTATCTCCAATGACAAGATCAATGCTTAGCTCATTTTTCTTTCCATATATTTACATATCTTTCCTAATTGTTTTTCATTGCGGATGCTCAGCAGCAGATTTATCTAAATATATGCAAGAAATTTAAAATTCCAAAGCAAGATTAATGCGAATCACAGAATGATTCATTGCCTGATCTTGAATTTAGTGGTGTCAACAAATCACACTAAGAAATAACAACTAGACAGCTAACAAGCCTGTGCACTTAACGTTGTTTTGGAGCTAGGGTCGATTTCCAGAGCCCCTGGCTCTTCTTAAAACTTGTTTAACAATGGAGCTCTGTCATGGGCAGGGACCTCCAACGGGAAATTAATGGGCATGACATGCATGTTTAGTTAGCACCTATTTTATTCTGGGAAAGTCCTGTTCATTCTGCCTGCTACTTGAAAAGAATTAAAGAGAAGGGCATGTCCCTTCATTTTCCAGTGTAAAAAGCCTTTTTGCTTCCTTTTATATCTTAAGGTCATAAGCCTTCATTTGCTGTTGTAAAAGTTTATGACTTCTAGTATGATCTCATGCGGGGTGATTTATGAATCCTGAGCAAGTAAAGTAGTAGAAAGAATTAGTAAACAAGTCTTACTTGCAAATATATCATCTGTTTAGCTTGTTTACAGGAGAAATTTTGGTACAAAGTTTTGTGATTTTTTTTTTTTTTTTCAGTAGTATTTGAGGTTGAACTCAGGCCTTGCATATGCTAGGCAAGTGGTTTACCACCGAGCTACATCCCCAGTCATTTTTAATTTTACTTTGAGACAGAGTCCTCACTAAGTTGCCTAGGCAAGCCTTGAACTTGAGATCTTCCTGCCTCAGCCTTCTGAGTGTCACTGGGATAACAAAGTTTTGTAGTTTTTCTTAGCTTTTAATTTGTTTTTGCTAAGAGTTTGAAGTTTTTTGGAACAGGACTACTGCTTTTGGGTAGCATGGTAACAGTGATTCTGATTGTGTTGGATGGAGTGGAGAGGCTCCGTGATGAACAAGTCAATCAGTGCCTGAAGATATGTGTGTAATTTGAGTTAATAAAACATCCCCAGGAGGTTCTGATATGTTTTATAATTGGATTTGAAAACTGTGATATGAGATTTGACTTTAAATTTTGTATCATTTTATTTCTGTACTGTAAGGCTGGGTTGACATTTTTGTAGAAATCCTAATGTCATTATTGTCTCCTTCACTTCTATCTGAAACCATGAGCTGTTGTAAGACAGAGGCCCAATATTTTAGGAAATTGTTTTTAAGTATAGTTTCAACAGACACTTTTCTAAGATCCTTGGCTAGAAAATGTTGAATCTTTAGTTATTATATATTTACAAATCTGTCATGATTTGACTTTGGTTTATTTTTCAGAATTTTTGTGTGAAAGGGCTGGAACTCTTTTCACTTTTTCTATTCAGAGATATTTTGGAATTATATGACTGGAATCTCAAAGGTAATTACAGAATTTAAAGAAAAAAGTAATGCTTATAGAAGAACATTATATGTGAAAAATGCTTGTAAATTGGGGGCAGATAGTTGAAATTCTTATTTTTGAAATACCCATAGAAAAGTGTATTATTCATAGGAACACTTGCTATCACTTGATATGACTAAGTTTTTCTAGACTTTACTTCTTAGTAATTTGATGGGGCATGTTATTAGCCAAGAAGTTGGTACCAATTATTATGAGTAACTACCTTGATTTATGTGCATTAGGGAAAATCTCATGAGTTAATATTTTAAATCTACTGAACTGTGCTCTTATCAACTTCTATGATGACACTGTAACAGAGAACTTCAGTTATTAACACACACACAGAAAGCAGAGTGATCTAATCGATTAAAAAACTTGATGATAGTAGTTTACTCTTTTGAAAATGTCTGTATTATACTAAGTATTTACTTATTTAAAGCAGTGTATTCATTAATAGTTTTTCAAACCAGTTTTCAAATGAATGAATTGAATTTGAAAGGCTTTTTAAACCACATGTATTGATGAATGGCTTCTCAAACCAATAGCATTTCAATTTTTTAGTGTATTAATTAAAATGAGAAGAAAATGACATGCAAATTTATTATATTATGCTCTAGTTGAGTTATAAGAAAAACTTGAATTTTTGAATTTCAAAATTAACTTTACATATTTGCTCTCCAGAGCTCTCATTTGTCCCCTTGACTTTCCATATCCTGCTCCTTGTGATTCTTACTGGTTGCTGTGGCAGTTCCAGATGATTGATTAAGCTATTGAAGAGTTGGGGGAGTAGGAGTGTTATGTCCCCACTTCTGGTGGTGTTTTTTGGTTGCCATAAACCAAAAAAATTCTTAGGAATTAGGGTGTAGTGTTTGCTTTCTAAATTGTTTGATTTCTTTTCTCTTTCCTTGCCACTTGTTTGCTTTAGGTCCTTTGTTTGAAGACAGTCCTCCCTGCTGCCCAAGATTTCATTTCATGCCACGTTTTGTAAGATTTCTTCCAGGTAAAATCATTTGACTTGTCAGTGACTTGGTGAAATAGTGCATATGAAATTAAGCCTACCATTCTCCTTTTAATCTTTAGGGGAACTTTCCCACCTTGGACACTATTCATGTATCTACTTTTCAGGTTGTACATGAATTGTAAAATTTTACATGCTGATTTACACTCATGCATAATTTATTGCAGCCCCGAATTAGATGAGCAATGGAAGAACTGATTTGTAAATTTTGAAAATCTACTTGATAAAATATCATGCAAGTGTTAAAATTAACAGAAAATGCGTGTGGCTTCAAAAATGCGTGTAGCTAATTGGAAAAAAAATTAGTATACAATTTTATATACAATATGACGTTAACTTCTAAAATGACTGCAATACTAGTTTTGCTAAGGTGGTAGAATTATAGGTGTTTTTTTTCCCCTATTTTTAACACAATTTTAAGTATTTTATGTTTAAAAAAAGTGGTAATTCTCCCACTAAACTAAAATATATAAGTAAATATATGAGTTAAAATAATTTTTAAAGAAATCCAGCTGTAAGATATTGGCAGTATATTTAGTATTTTAAAAATGCTTTGATTTTTAATGAAATCTTTTAGATACTTTCTTGTTCACAAAACCTTTTCCTTTGAGGTTCCTGCCACTCTGTTCCCACTCTTTTCTCTATGATTTCCTAGTCAATGACCTGCTTTGTCAAATGAGTGAAAACTGCTTACAGTTTTCTGCTCATAGCAAAATCCTTTTACTAATCCAGTAAACTCAGGGGTGATTAATCACTGAGCCACATCCCCAGCCCACTCCCCCCAACTTTTTAAAAAAATTGTTATTTTTGAGACAGGGTTTTGCTAAGTTGCTTAGGGTCTCTCTTAAGTTGCTGATACTGCCTTTGAACTTGCGATCCTCCTGCCTCAGCCTCCTGAACTGCTGGGATTATAGGCATGTGCCACCACGCCCAGCCACGTATTGTTTTTTGACTCTTTTTATGGTGATGATTGTCACAACTCAGCCACCTCTTCCCCAGGTGAAAACTTGGTCTGGGCCATGTCCATGTGAATGTATCCCTGGAATCTGATGCCAGTGTCTCACTTGCTGTGATGTTGTGTACTTCTGGCCTGTCATGCCTTTGTTCCTTAACTTCTGCTTGACTCTTCCCTTCCTTGTGCACAGCCCCCGTTCTGTGCTTTCTTGACCAAGTCCTGTGCTCCTTGATCTGTCCTCTTTCACTCAGCCATTGTTCTACCACCATGTCCACGTAAGTATCATCAAGCCAGCCACTTGCCTTTTCTTCTGCATGTGGACCACTCAGTGATACTAGAGAAAAAAAAATACAGTGACTGCTGTAGATCTGTGTTCTGCAGTCTTGACTGGGGAGTTTTTCTTCATCTGCCCAATTCTCCACAATAGCAGTTTTGGACTTCAGTCTTCAGTCATGCTTTCGTCCTCATGCCTCTGGTCCTCCTGGTAGCAGGAGTTCTGGCACTCCTCATGCTTCAGAAATCTCCTTGGAGCCTGTCATACAGTCTTCACGAGTGCAGACTTCGTGATTCATTCACAGGCCAGCTTTGCTTCAGTGCCAGAACCCCTCCATCTGTCCCCATTGCAGCTTCTGATACCTGTCCCCATTGCAGCTTCTGATTCCAAAGCCAGCCTCCAAAGAACAGTCCAGATGGCCTGTGGCAGTGCTGACTGGACTCTTGACTTTGTTTTTCTTCTAGGCTCTTTTTTCCTCTTACCTTTGGTTTCCCTTGGTTGGTTTTGTATTTTGTCTGCTCAGTCTAGTTTAGACTTCCTTCAAGAGTTAGAGGAGAGGGCGCTCTTTGCTCAGTTCAGTCACGCACAGTGACTTCTTTTTATTTTAATCTTTTTGGTAATGTTTGTTTTGCTTAGAAAATGCACTCAGAAGCTTTTCTCCTTTTTATATCTGGTTTCATTTCATCAAGATGTCCTTTTTTCTTTTCAAGTGAATATGTCTTTGATTTCATAATGGAGTTTTAGCAATAAACTTATTAGAAAGGGTGTTAGAGGAGTTTGTTGAAAAGCCTTTCCTTTTTGTATCTCTATGCCTCTAAGGCATTTTATGACCAAACAAATCTCTAAGAAAAAGTGGGCAGTTTTAAAATGATCTTACAGAAAAATCTTGTGTCAGGTATTTACTTTATGGGATTTCAACTCACAAAATGTTTCTCATAACTATGTAGGGATAATATTTAGGCTGTCATAAGGAAAAAGTCTATTGATTTATTTTTAAACAGGATTTACTGTTTTATTAGATTTCCCTTTGAAAATAAATGTTTTAAAAAACCCTGAAGGATAGGGAAAAATACCTAATGTATAAAATGCATTTGATATTGGATGGCAAATTATGGTAGATTTGTTTTTCATGATATCATTTCATTAGGGCTGGGGATATAATTGTGGTAGAGCTCTTGCCTACTGCATGTGAGGCCCTGAGTTCAACCCAACACTGCAAAAAAATGAAACGACTTTGTTAAGCATCCTGTGTGGCGCATCTCTCTGTGTGTATGATTCTGGGGATACTGTACCACTTAGCTACATCCCCAGCCCATTTTAATTTTATTTTGAGACAGTGTCTTGCTAAGTTGCTGAGGGTTTTGCCAACTTTTTCTGAGGCTGCTCTTGAACTTAGAATCTTCCTGCATTGGCCTCCTAAGTTGCCAGGATTAAAGGCATGTGCCTGTAAACATGCCCAACAATCAAAACATTTTTTAAAAGAGTGCATTAAAGTTAGGGATGTAGCTCAGTAGTAGGCCACTTCCTTAGTGTGTGCAAGGCCCTAGAGTCTATTCATAGTACTGGAAAAATACAAAACAATCTCCCCCCACACACACACACAAATCACATAAATTTTTTTTTCTATGTGTAAAATTTTCACATGGTTGTCATCATACTAGTATATGATTTGCATTTTATTTTTTAATAATTCATTGAGCAGATGGATGTTTTTAAAGATTATGCTAGTGCCAAGTTTCTTGTCAAACGAATCACATTAGTTTATGCTGCCATGAAAAATGTGTTATTACTCTTTTTAACATTTTAGGCCCATTCGTCCTTCTTTCCTCATTCCTTTCTTCTCCTAAAAATTTCAGCAGTGAGCTCTGTGAAGCAGAAGAGTGAACCTTGTCTATTTCTTGTTTTACCAATGCTGACATAATTCTTGGCAGGTAGCAGGGACTGTATATACTTGTATACTATCATTCATAATAGTGCCTTATTTAAATATTAGTGTTTTGGTTACTGATGAATGTGCTTTTCAGATATTCTTTGGTATCATCTCTCTCTCTCTCTCTCTCTCTCTCTCTTAAAGAGAACCTTTGATAGAACTAAAACAAAAATACTGAAAAATTCACGCAAATATAGGCCTTAGTGATTTTTCAAAGTGAATATGACCATGTATTTTGTACCCAGATCAAGAACCAGCATCCAGGAACCCTCTCTGAATCCAGTTGCTGCCCAGACTCAGTGGAAAACACTATTCTGTCTTGAAACACTGTTTAGTTTAACCAGTTTTTTTTTTTAATTATAAAAAACTAGAATTATATATTCTCTTTTTTTTTTTTTTTTTTGGTAGTGAGGATTGAACCTAGGGATATTTTGCCATTGAGCGACATCCTCAGCTCCAGTTCTTCTTGTTTTTCATTTTGAAACAGGGTCTCACTGAGTTGCTTAGGGGTTAACTAAGTTGTTGAGGCTGGCTTCAAATTTGCAGTCGTCCTCCCTGAGCCTCCCAGGTCACTGGAATTACATGTGTGTGGCACTGTGTCCGGCTGGCTTTGTTTCCATTTAGTGTTTAATGTGTTTTAGAGCTGTCTGTTGTTGGCTTATTCTCGTTGATGTATAGTTTTATATGGTATGACTAAATTAAAATAAGCCTATTTATGATGAATGAATATTTGGGTCTTTTCAGATTTTGTATTTGTGTGTGTATATATATAAGTACACACACATTCTTTTATATTTATATTTATAAATAGCATATGAACATTCACTAAATACCTGTACATGTCTTTTTGTGAGATTATGTATATATGTTTTTCTATAACATATATGCCTAGAAATGGACACTGTAGTTCTCATATTAAGCTTTATAATTACTTTTGAACAGTTTTCAAAAATGATTGTAGCATTTACCTTCCTACTAGCAGTATATGAAAATTCGTGTTGTTTCACATTTTCTCCAATACCGGGCATCCTTCTTTCTTGTTTTCTCTCTTACTCTCTTTCTCCTTTCTTTTGCTGGGGATCAACACAGGGTCTCATGTGTGCTAAACACACACTTTACCACAGAGCTGCATCACCAGCCCTTTCTTTTTCAGATTAGCTGTTCCAATGGGTATTCAGAAATATCACATTATGATTTTTTATTATTTTAATTAGTGCATTATAATTATATATTTAATTGGAATTTATTGTGGTATGTTTAACATTATGGTTTTATTTTTGCCTTTGATGACTAATGAATTGATACACCATTTTATGTATGTATTTAGACTGTTGACTGTTTAGATTGTCTATAGATTAGACAGATTATTGACTATTTAGATTGACTATGTTGACTATTAGATATTGTCTTTTTAAAGTGCCTTTTCAAGTCTTTTGCTCATTTTTCTATTGGACAATATTTACCTTTTTCTCATTGATTGGTAGAGATTAAAAATATATACTATATATATAAGTTCTGTGTGTGTGTGTGTATATATAGATATATATATCCAGTATCTTCTTTGTAGATTGTTTTTTGATTATCTTAATGCTGATTTATATATATATATTTTAGTTGTAGTTGGACATGATACCTTTATTTTATTTACTTATTTTTATGTGGTGCTTAGGATCAATCCAGTGCCTGGCACGTGCTAGGCAAGCGCTGTATCACTGAGCCACAACTCCAGCCCTTAATGGTGATTTTTGATGAACAGAAATTCTTTAGTGTAATCTTTCTTTATTATCTTTTGTATCTTGTTTATGAAATTTTTGCCTATCCTGATTTCATCAGGCTACTCCCATTTTCACTTTTAGATCTAATCTATCTTGAATTTGTTTTTATGATTGGTAAAAGATGTAGGTCAGAGCTCACTGTTTTTAATATAGACATCCAGTTGGCCCAGTGCCATTTATTGAAAAGTCCTGTTCTTTCTTCACAGAATCAAATTGCTTCTGTCTTTTATCCTTAGCCAGTTTTGTGTACATGTGTGTGGTGTGTGTGTGTATATGTGTGTGTGTGTACAGAAGCAAAAAATATAAAGTAAAAAAGTTACCACTCCCTTCTACACACATGAAAATGCAGAGGTGCTTTGGTGGTTTGACTTATTTTAATGTACCTTTTTTTTTTTTAAAGTGGAGTAACTCTAAACATGTTACACAGTTTGCCTTTTTAACTCAAATACTTGACATTGCCTTTTAACTCAAAATATAGACATTTTCTGTATAAATCCTTGCCTCATTCCTTAATACCCACATAGCATTTCATATTACAGATGGCATTACTTTATTTAATGATTCCTCTAATGATGAATGTTTTGTAGCTCTCTCTTTTTCTCCATTGCATACAAATGCTTCAGGTGTAGTCTGTGCATCTATCTTTTTGCATTTGTGTGTTTCCCTAAGGTAGGATTCTAGAAGTGAGATTACTTGTTAAGATAGTATGCACATTTTAAATTTGGAAAGCTGGCCAGATTTTCTCCAGAAAGAACATACAAATTTGCAATTCTGACTAATAGTTTTTATAAAAAGCATGCTTTTTGTATCACCTGCCAAAGCTGGGTATTAGTAGTATTTATAATTTTGTCCATCTGAGAAGCAAAATGTAATGCCACTGATATTATTTGCATGTTTCTTAGCTTCTTTGAGAATGAGTAGCCTTTTAGATATTCCAAGTATTTCATGGTCCTCTCATTCTCATTTATTTATTAATATCAATATCTTTTAATGTTTTAAAAGTTTTATTAGTCTTCATAATTTTTCTGTAGTTGCTCAACTTACCCATTTTGAAAATAGCTGTTTCAGTTGCTTTATGCAAATTTATAAAAATTAAGTTTGATAATTTAAACCAGGGATTATTCATTGCAGGCCAGTTTGCCAAAAGCCAAATCACAGAGCAACCAGTGTATTGAGATTTTAAGAATTTTCTCAAATGTTTGTTTCTTTTCTATCTCACTCTTCCCTTTGCTTGCAAAACAGCTGATAGGAACTAGACCCAGTTTAAGGTCTTATCTAACTGTAACTGGCTGGGGGCATAATTCAAGATAGTAAGATTGCATCTAGGGGAAAAGCCTATTCATTACTTGTATCATTACTCTACCAAAGCACTAAAAATCTTTTTTTTTTTTTTCAAATTGACTGTCTATTCATATTTGGAAATCACCTCTTCTAGAGCAGTAGTTCTCAGGTTTGGCCGGCAAGAGGCCAGGGGTGAGAGATTTCAAAATTTCTAGGAGGCAACTGTAGTTTAAAAAAAATAAAATGATTGATGCAGTGTCTTAATATAGCTTTTTATTTGGAAAATTTAAAAAATATATGTTGTTAATTCAAATTTTATAAAATAAGATTTTATCTAGTCATATTGGTAGGAATATATAGAACATGTAGAAATGCAGTTAATGCAGTTATACAGCTATTCTCAGTATGGGGAAAGGGGAAGGTATTTTTATATTTCTTAAAATTAAGTGTTATATAGTTGATAAATACTTACTTAAGCAGCCATGTACTTAACACAAATTCCCTAAAAAATTTACTTCTCTTCCAAATAACCATATAAATAATTAAGCAATATAAAGTCAGAGAATTGAGTCTCTAAGAAACAGTTTATAAAGTCTGTCAGTTCATTAATGACTGTCCAGATTCATTCCCTGAAACACAAACTCCAGTTCTTCCCGAATAATGAGCCGTTGTCACAGTTCCAGTCCCAGAGCTGGCAGAATTCCTGCTAACCTTAGCCTACCCGCTCTGATTTCTCATTTATATCATGTCCTATTTATCTCAGCCAATGAGATAAAAATTACTTTCTAGTCCTCAGTGACATAGTTCCATAAATCCCAGCATAAACTTGTAGCAGAGCAGACAAACCCAAAGAGCCAATTCATTAACATTAGTAAATTCATGGTAGTCTGAAAGCAAGTGGCCATGTTATTTATCTGCTTCATAAAGTCATTCCACAAATATTTATGGGTATCTTCTTTTACCAGGCTGGGTGTGAGGGACACAGCCCATTGTTGTTTCATGGGCTCTGGAAGAACTCTGATTTTGTCTCTCTCTCCTTATATCTCCATGTAGGTTGAACCTCAATACCAAATATGGAACAGTCTCAATCCTCCTTCCTTAATAATGTTTCTCCTCAGGTTGTCTGTCCTGAGTTTCTCCTTTTTCATCGTGTTAAATAACCATGATAGGTAAAATATTTATCAGCTTTTAGCTTGGATTTAGAGTTGCACTTGATGTGCATATTGTGTTCATTTGTTTTTTATGTCTAGTTTCTAAGTTGCTATAGAATTCATTCTTCCTCTCAAATTGGGCAATGCCTATACCAGTCATTTAGCAAGGAGTTGGAACCTTTAAGAGACCCTTGGTTTGTAGGCTCAACTATTCCTCTTTCCGGGTAGCTCTATTAGTCTCTTCACTTTAAATTCAATGCCTCTAACTCTTTTTACTTTTATCTGAAGTACTATGGAGTCAGCCAGCCGTAACTATAACTGCTTATAGGGAGTCTATGCTGTTTATATACCTGAATCTGTAAGTATCTGCTCCTTCCTCTGTGCTCCTCCTGATACTGGTTCGATGCACATGGGAATAGTTTCTTGTTCCCTGGTGTTGAAAATTAAATACCCAAAAGACTCTGAGGCAAGCATAGAGAGCAGGTTTTATTTAAGAAAGACAGACTTCTGAAGAGAAGGGGGTCTTGAAGCTGAAAGCCCATGGGAAGGGATGTGACTTGCTTTTTTATAGACCTCAGAACCCTTGTCTTTAATCATTGTCTTCTCTTTCTTCCCCATATATATGTGACAAAGAGCAGGAGCATAGAGGTTGTTAGCAACCAGAGTGGAAGAGCACAGTTGCTCAGTTTGCTGAGGAATGTGACATAGCCTGTCCACTTAGGCAAGGCAGGGCTCTAGGTAGATTGCTTTTGGCAAAGAAAGCATGTGTGGGTTGGCACAGTGGGCCCTTTTATAGAATTATTTTCTTAACCTCGGGTTCCCACCTTCTCATCTATCTGTCCCTTAATATTCCCATAAAATATGAATTTTTTTAAAGGATTCTTAAAAAAACACTACTTCTTCTTACAATATCTTAGGCTAGTAATGTATCTCCAAATGTCCCCACTCTTTTGAAATAATCTCACCACTATTACAAACCAAATATTGGTGTGGCCTTTTCTTTTTTCTTGGTAAATCTAATTCATGTGGCAGTTCTGTTCAGAACTCTCAGGTTTCCTGCATGCTGCTGTTCTGTTTTTATGCACAGGTCGAGTGCAGTTACCTATTCTGGCTTTAGAATTTCTCTTGTCTGCCTGCCTATCTAGAGATTGCAGTAGACTCAGACTGAGACAGGCATCATGGGTTTGCTGTGAGAGGGACATCATCTATTGAAGAACATATGTCACATGCAGGAAGACTGAATACATTTTGAGACTAACTCAGAAATATGCCCCTAACAATGTTTCTTACTTAGTTTGTGCTGCTAGAACAAAAGTACCATGAATTGAGTGACTTAAACAATTTGTTTCTCCCAGTTTTAGAGGTTGCAAATCTGAGATCAGGGTGTCAGGTTCCTGTGAGGACCTGCTTCCTGCTTCACAGACAGCCTTGTATCTTTACCTGATGGAGAGAAGAGAATACAAGCTGTTTCCTGTCCCTTATTACACTAGCACAGATCCCGTTTATGAGGCCTAATCACCTCCCAATGGCCTTGCCTCCTAATACTATCCCATTGGGAGTGAGGACTTTAACATATGAATTTTGAAGGGACATGGTCAGTCTATAACACTATGGGAATTTGCTAATCAAAGGTGACTTTTGGATTTAAGGCAGATGATTTGTAATGCGGCAAAAAAAAAAAAAAGAAAAAAAATTTTCTTTTACTTCTATATAGCTGGGTGTGGTGGTACATGCCTATAATCCCAGAGACTTGGGAGGCTGATGCAGGAGAATCACAAGTTTGAGGCCAGCCTCTGCAATTTAGCAAGTCCTTAAGCAACTTAGTAAGACCTGTTTCAAAGTAAAAAATAAAAAGGGCTCAGGGGCAAAGCACCCCTGGGTTCAATCCCTAGTAACCCCCTCACCTTTTTTATTGTCTCTTCCTTTCCACTGTAATATGAGCTTTGGGAAGGCAGGGGCTTTGGCTGTTTGGATCACTGCTATGAGCCCAGGTCCTAAAATACTGCCTGCTAAGTGCTTAGTAAATATTTGTGAATGAATGAGTATTTAGATGAATGAATGAATGTATTTGCATATATATAATATATATTATATATACATATGTACCATATATGTTGTATATATGCAATGTGGTCCAGATCCACAGCAGCATCTGAGATAGCGAAACAGCTCAAAGGAATTTTGATCTTTTTTTTTTTTTTTTTTTTTAATCTCAAGGGTATTGGCTTTTCCAAATTCTCAGCAGCTCATAATAAAATCTTTACCCTCTTGTGTTTTCTAGATTCCTGGTCCATTAGTTTCTGTGACCCAAATAGGACATTCTGTTTTGTGCCATCCCATCCCCACCATCTTTTGCTTTTGCTACCCTTGTTTCTCCATGAAGTGTTTGGCTCTGTACCATAACTTGAAGCGTAGCTCATGATGGGGAAAGGATAGTCATTGTTCTGTAGATCTTTAGGGCTTTTATCCTTCTTTTGGGTGCGAGTAGGCAAAGAAAAGTGATACCAGGTGGGTTGCCTGTGTTGATTAAGAAGCAAAACCCAAAAAGACAGAATCTCACATTAATGCCCAAATTAAACGGATGTTTTTGGTTCATCAAATGGATTGTCTTTTTCCAAGATACTTCAGTTATTTCTTTTGTTGTTTTTGTCTTCTGTACTTGGTGATATATGTTTCTGAAAGGCACAGAACACTTGGTGTTATTTCCATGTACTAACTCCATAATGATTTTCTACAATATTAGTACCGGAACACTTGGTGTTATTTCCATGTACTAACTCCATAATGATTTTCTACAATATTAGTACCAGCTCTTTAGCTCTATTCATCGTGGCAGGTGCAGCACATTAGCACCAAAAAATTAGACCATAATGCAACAATGGCATATTGAAAACATCCATAAATATCTCATAAAAGCTTAGAATTTCCTTAAGACAGTAACATTACTTCTAAAGAGCTTTCATCTGTTACCTAGAAAGAATGATAAAATATTTAAGACATAACATGGTTCTATATATTATAAACTCTGATTCTTTATGCTAGTGGCTTTAAATTTATTTAGGCAGGCGTCTTTTTTTTTAATATATTCATATCTCACTAATGAAGCTTTTTATCATTTATAATGTTGTTGCCATTTTAGTAAATGAGATAGTTTATGAGCCCTGTTCATTGATGAAACAAATGGCTTTTGTATTATTTGGCACCTGGCTAACAATGTAAATTATAAATTACCTTTTACATGTGCTCTTTTCCCCCATTGTCTTGCTTTTCCTTGTTCAACTGAGGATTGCTGTTAATTGGGAGCCTTACTTTTCCCCTCTCTCTCCACCCCCACCCAAGATGGAGGCAAGGAAGTGCTGTCAATGCACCAGATTCTTCTCTACTTGTTACGGTGTAGTAAAGCCCTGGTACCTGAGGAGGAGATTGCCAATATGCTTCAGTGGGAGGAGCTTGAGTGGCAGAAATATGCAGAAGAATGCAAAGGCATGATTGTTACCAACCCTGGGACGGTATGTTCTGGTAATTCACACATTGAGCACTGAATTGGCTTTTTTTCCAGGTTTGGATGTTTTGCCAAAAACAAACAAACAACAGCAACAAAAACTCAGTACATTTTAAAAGCTTCAAATGCTTATTGTATTTTGTTCTTTGAATAATTTTTGCTTTAAATATTTACTAATCAGAAAATTTTTACTGATCATAGAAAATATTTACTAATCAGAAAATAGTATAATTTAGGCAATATAATTTAGTAATCAGTTCACCAAATTAATAAATTTACCCTGCCTTAAGATTTTTTGATGCAAATTGCCATCCGTAAGGGTTGTGAAATTTGTATTCTGACCTGGAATACATAAGAGTAATCCTTTTTTTTCATACTAGTTACACTGATTCAAAGAATTTTGTCCAGGTTTGGTGGTGCACACTTGTAGTCCCAGCAATTCAGGAGGCTGAGGCAAGAGAATTAAAAGTTCAAGGTTAGCCTGAACAACTTAATTAGATCCTGTCCCAAATAAAAATATTAAAAAGTAGGGGGAGTGCGCTGGGGCTTTAGTTCAGTGGCAGAGCACTAGGCAAGCATGTGTGAGGCACTGGGTTCGATCCTTAGCATCACATAAAAATGAAACAAAGGCATGTTGTCCATCTACAACTACAAAAAAAATTTTAAATATATATATATATAAAGGGCTGGCGATGTAGCTCAGTGGTGAAGTGTCCTTTTGTTCAGTCCCCAGTTCCAAACAAAATAAGATAAGAACTTTGCCAGTTTGCTAGGGAAAAAATTTTATTGTTTCAAATTTATATTTATTTTGGTTTCTAGTGCAAATTGATACTTTGAATGTTTACTGTATATTCATTTTAGATAATTGCCTATAATTATCTTTGGTGTGACTTTTCTTTTGTGGTATTCTTCTCTTTTTATTGATCTGTTATCATTATTATTACAAGTATTTACCATTAATATTGTTTGCTTCTTAAATTTTTTTAAAAAGTAGATTCTAAGTTAATTTTTGAAATAAATATATAAAGGTTGAAAGCAGAAAAATTTAAAAACTTATTTATATAAAATATAGCATTTTATTTCAGGGAGATTTTTTCTCTGTAATATGTTTTATAAAATAATTATATATTGGCATCTTATAAAATTTTGCAGAAATGGAGAATTAATATATATCCATGTAAAGAAACAGAATAAGCTATTTAAACAAAGTTTTCTTTAAACTGCCAATTGTTGAAAACAGTATAAATTATTACTTTTTGTTGTGTTGACACTAACAGCTGCACAAACAAAAAATTGCTGCTTGTAAATCCAAAAAATGAAATAGTTTAGTAAAAATATGTTTAAGCATAAGACTTAAGACTAGAAAAATCATACAAATTTTACTGTTATACTGTTAAGCCACATAAATAATTATCAAAGTAACTTTAAAAGAAATATATAGTAGTACTATGTGATTAAGACTACAAATTTTATTTTTTTTTAAACAACTGCATATATTTTTATTTCTTGTCAGTTTCAGAGCTGGGTCAGAGGATGGGGTTGATGGTGGCAGGAGACATGCGTTTATCTTGGTTGTTCTTTAGTGGACACTGGGAACATAATCACCTTGGGCTTTCTTCTCTGGCATAGTTAAGTTTTCCTGAAATCCTTGTTATCAGCTGGATTTTTTTTTTTTTTTTTTTTAACTAAGGATGTCTTGACTGGCCACATCCCTTATGCTGTAGTCAGTGGAGCATTTTGCAGCTTTAAAAATCCCCTGGTGCTTCTGATCATCCATTGCTTATTTTTGAGTTCAAGGCATAGATGACATTTATGTGTCTCAATTATCATCATTTAGTTACTTAGTTGAGGGACCACTGTGTGAGCCGGTGCTAGTGAAGGTTTCATATTATATATGATGCTTGCTCAGTTGAAAACTCAATGTGTAGAAAACATCTGTGGTGATGGTTGCATTAGTGGGCCTATCAGGAAAGCCTGTAGTTGCAGCAGAGGTTACTGGGCCAAGCCTGCCAGGAAGGCTTCATAAGCACCACAGTGGGGTCTCAGAGAAATCAAGAAACTGTACTAATTATTGGCTCAATTCAGTTTTGAAGATAGTGAGGAAACCAGACTAGTCAGAATGAAATATCATGGTATCTTATATTGGGAAATAATGAGTAATAAATTCAGAGAGGTAAATTTGGGTGTTAGGCTTAGGAATATGTTGAAATTATTTTTTAGTGTTTGTGTAAAGATATTACATCCTCATGAGAAGTGTAAAGTTACTCAGAAGTTAAGGTAGAATGACAGTACGTTGTATCCTCTGTGTACTTGCTTTGAAAGACTTCCCAATGGCAAGAATTTTGGGAAATTTATTAAAATTTTCAAGCCATTATGGTCACATTAAATGCTTCATTGCTTTAAAGCTTAAAAAAAAAAAAAAAAAGATTCCCTGAGCACTTTACCTCTGCCAGGGAATTCTTGGGTCATTAGTGAGAATATTTTTGGTTCTTACACAGAGATAGTATGATAGATGTTGAGGGTATGGTCAGAGTCTAGAACTTATTTAATTCCCTCCCTCCCTATAATTTGGATATACTATGGATTTTTTTTGTTTGTTTTTTTTGAGACAAAGTCTTACTATGTTGCCCAGACTGGTCTTGAACTCTTCTGGGCTCAAATGATCTTTCTTCCTTAGCCTCCTGAGTAGCTGCAAGTATAGGTGTGTGCCACAGCTCATGGCTACTATATTTTAAATCACTGTTTATTCTGTTGATACAATAGCCTGGTCTTTAAAGTCATAGAAATATGAATAATTCAATAGTATTCTTCAATTGTACACTTTCTCTTGTAAAAATGTAGCCTGCCACTTTGATGTACACAATAATTAAAGCAATTATTAGACCTAAGTAACATGTTTCTACTCTACTGCTAATGGATATTGAAGTAATTTGATATTAGTTTCCCTGTGAACAAGTTTTTTTTTTTATCTCTTAATTTTTAGATCAGGTACCAAGTGAAATTTTGATTATTGAATGACATTTAAATTTTTTAAATAAAACTTAAGTTTGAGTTGTTTTTTAACAATATGGACGAATCTGCACAAATCTGTCCTCTTTGTCACATAGTTGTATTTGTCAGATGCTGGGTTGGGTCAGGGATGTAGTTGTAGGTAAGGGACCAACTTTCCCAGTTGTGGGGTGATTTTCCTGGTTTTAGTATTAGAACCAACCCCTACATCCCACACAAACTGGACACTGACTGATTGTAGGAACTGTTGTGGGACAGAATACAGCTCATTTGCCTCTGTGTGCATCAATTCTGAAGCCAAAATGTCTGAAGTAACTGAGCCAAAGACTCCACAATCTTGTACGTGAAATGAATTACTAGTTAGGGACTTCCCTGAGAGTTGATTATAAACAAGGAGTTTGCTAAGACACATTCTCCATGATTTTTATCATCTTTTCACAAATTTAAACTTTTAGGATGAAAGATTTTCCACAAATGGTCTAGAAGTAGCCATCCATTCATTTATTTCCTTATTAGACATGAAGGGAAAAAACATATTAGACTGTTTGTTAAAATACAAAAAATGGAGCTGGGGTTGTGGCTCAGTGGTAGAGTGCTTGCCTAGCATGTGTGAGTCACTAGGTTCAAATCTCAGCACCACCTAAAAATAAATAAAATAAAGGTCCATTGACAACTAAAAAATATTTTAAAAAATACAAAAATGTTGTACAGCTCTTCTAATTTAAAGGTGTAAAATTAAAGAAATTTACAAGGTATACTGAGGACTAGTGCGGGAATATTTTAAATAGAGACATCTGTTTGTGCTTCCTATGTAAAAATAAGCTATTTATTTGAAATGTGAAATTAAAGCACATCTCTTCACTGTGATGTGAAATCCTTCCCTGGTGCCTTGGAGAGGATAAGGAAAAGTTATATCTGACTAGGTATCCTTTTAAAAGTTTAATTTTTAAAGGTTTCTGTGTGGACTGCAAAAAAAGGATAAAATCATTGTTCATTATGCCAAATGGCATAGACTCATTTGCAGTGATGACATTATAGTTTTTATATAGTATAGCTGCTATGATTAAAAGATTTTAAATGACATTTTTCCCTTTGGGGACAAGACTTTCCTAGAAAAAAATCCGATTAATTCCTTCCCTATTTATATTAAAGTCAATACTTGAAGTCTTCTTATGGGAATAAATGGCTTTGATTTTTTTTCTCTAGAAACCAAGTTCTGTCCGCATCGATCAACTAGATCGTGAGCAGTTCAACCCTGATGTGATTACTTTTCCGATTATCGTGCACTTTGGGATACGCCCTGCACAGTTGAGTTATGCAGGAGACCCACAGTAAGATATTTCTCGGTGTTTGTCTTAGCCACTTTCACCTTCTACTAACAGCTGAATTAGCAGAGGAATACCCTTTAGTGGACATTTTCCTTTTTAAAAATTAAGAATTGAAATGAGCCATGTTCCAAATTTAGGTTACCAAATGGTAGCTCCTGAAGAATGATTTTTTTCTCTACTATTTGACTATAAGAAATTATTATGAAAATAGATTATCCTTGGCAGTGTTGGTCAACTTGAGTCCTGTATGGTTTTAGACTTTAAGGAGCTTTTCCTTTATTTGTCATTATAATAATTATTGTTATCATTTTTTATTTTTTCAGTGCCCTCTAGAGGAAAATAGCACCATATTGGTTCCTAGCACTGCTGAATTTGTGCATAATTCTATTTTGGCGGGCATCTTATTAAGATCTCAAGACTCCTTGCAGAGTCAAGGGTTGTGTTGGAAGTAGGAGCCACATGTCCTACTTAAGAGTTGTTACTTTGCACATTTGGGTTTTTCCAACTGGCATGTTAGTCTTTTTCTGGTAGAAGATGAGGATGTGTGGGAGTGGAGATAGTACCATTGTATTCTTCAGGAATGCTTGGATTTCCTACCTTGTTAAACAGTTTCCTGACTTAATTTTTTTAAAATAAAGGATTCATGATGGGAGAAAAGGGATGGGAGATTTTCAATTCATAAATACAGTTCTGGCTGACATATATTAGAAGAGGCTAAAGGGTTTTGTTCTTTTTTTTCCCCCTTTGGATAAAAGTATGAAGCAGTGAACCAGGCACTGTGTAAGTACTTCTTTCTTTCCTCCATTCTCTAAAAAAAATGTTATCAAAAAAGGAGAGCCCAGCTCAGGCCAAGAAAGGAGCAGTTTCATTATGACAGAAAATCTTTTGCAAATCCCTTCTTCTCAGAAAAATGTTAGTAGAATGTGATTAGGCTCTCGTCAACTCAGATGACAGGACTGTGAATTGATGGACTGCATATTCTCTTCATTCCCAGATGTTAAACAGTATTCTTTAGACTGATCCAGGTTGTCACATATGTGGCTACAACAAATATATTTATTATGATTATGGTAAATACAAATTGGTGTATACCATTTATCTTTTCCCTCTCCAGTGGAAAAATGGGTACAGTTATGTGTCTCAGGTATCAGCACAAACAGGGTGCTCTATTCCAATACTCTTTAGCTGATTAGCCCTATTAAAGAAGGGGTTTTCTTCCAACAAAAGAAATATTTCATATTTAAGTATAATCATTCACTTGTAAAAAGGTAATAACAACGAGAAAGAGGACATGTTTCCATTGACTAAAGTGTTTCTGTGTGTCTTCTTTGGAATTGTTTCCAGAGATTCATCTTTATAGTCACATTCATTTTCAACTGAAATAAGCAATAATCAACTTAATCACCAGGTTCCAGATGACTTGCCATCCTGCCCTCCAATCCCAAAACCTTAGAATGAAGGTTTGCTGCCATTAAGGATATTCAAAGGAATGTGATTTATGACTGAGCAGGCCTATTAAAATAATTGGTTATCTCACTGTAGATTGACTTCTCTGTCTGAGATGTCTGTCTTGTCCTTTTCCTTAGGTACCAGAAACTGTGGAAAAGTTATGTGAAACTTCGCCACCTCCTAGCAAACAGTCCCAAAGTCAAACAAACTGACAAACAGAAGTTGGCACAGAGGGAGGTCGGTATTGAAACTGATTCCTTGGTGATTAATGATGATGTACCTCACATTTATTTCAAGATTGTTGTATTACATTGTACTTGTAGAATAAGTTAAAAATATACAAAGTGCTTTTTTAAACAACCAAACTTTATTTCTCTCCTCCGTTAGTATATTGATCATTTAAAAAAATCTCCTGGTACCCAAGAGAGGAGGATTTGTTTCTTAATGTGTTAATACCTTTGGGAATAATTTTTTTTTTTTTTTTTTCATTTTTGGTAGTGCTGAGGATCAACCCAAGGCCTTGCACAAGTAAGGCAAATGCAGCAAACGCTGTACCATTGAGCTACACTGCCATTCCATCAAGTATATCCTTCATAGAAATTGAAAAAAGCTTAAAAGTTTGCTAAATCGGCCTTTTATTTTTGAATATAAAGTGCACATTATGCAGCATTGAGTCTTACTGAGATTTCTTGGTCTTAGGGTCATAAAAAGTCTTTCATAATTCTGGTGGTTTATCAGAGTGAACATGTTTTGTAAGGTTTGATATCCCACATTCCATATTTCTTCACTAATGAGTAGTAGTATTCTTGTTTTCCAGGATTGATGTTTTAGTTTAAATTTGAAAATAAATGGATTTAGTATCAATACAGAATTTTGTCTCAGTGAGGTTTTTTCTGCTGTAATAGTAGAATAGCAAGGCTTGGAGGCTGGGGAAAGCGAATTCCGGCTTTGTCACTTACTGTGACTTGAGCCAGTCAGCTTTTTTGTAAAGGAGGGTTGAAGACTGAGAAGCTGACTGAAATATGCCTGTTTTAATGCACCCAAGGAAAAAGGTGGGTGTGGGCTTCTGAAATGCTCCATTTAACATCTGTCCTATGGTGTTTGGTCTGTAGTAGGAACTTAATCAGTGGTGGAGGTTGTGGTGATTCCTCTTTATTATGAATTACTATGAGATTTTTTTTAATTGAACTGCACGTATACAAATATAAAATTATGTCTTATAATTAATTGTCTGAAGGGCATTGAAGGTGAAGAGTCAGTTCTTGATTGAGTCTCCCAGGTGAAATTTTGGATCATTTATCTTTTTTTTTTTTTTAATGTCCCCTTATAGCAGGAACGTAAAGAGGTTTGCAAATTAGAAGGCAATTTTTAGAATTTGTGGGTTGCAGATTAAGTGATTGTCTTTCTTAGATGGAAATGCTTAACATAAGGCTTGATATGAATATAATTTTTACGTGCTGAATTCAAATCCCAAACACCACATTTTGTTTCTCTTATCAGTGAAAGGACATATTTTGTTCGAATGTGCCAGATTAGTAGATTTGGTTTAGAAATTTCCTTATATAGTTACCATGAAGGATCACCTTGGCTTCACACATCCCAGCCATCATTTCAAATAAAATATAATTCTGCACAAAGAGGTTTGAGTACCTGAATGTAGGGATGATACTGAATTGTAAAGATAGTATCGAATATGTGAATCCAACTTATTTTCTAATGCTTGCTGTTTGGCTTAATATTGCTTTACAACTATCAAGTTACTCATCATAATGAGTTCTTTTCTAGGAAGCACTCCAAAAAATACGACAGAAGAATACAATGAGGCGAGAAGTAACTGTGGAACTAAGTAGCCAAGGATTCTGGAAAACTGGCATTCGTTCTGATGTCTGTCAGGTGATGACACTTCTGAGAACACAATTATGCCCATCTCTCTCTTCCTTTAAAAGGCATTGGCACTGAAATTTTGTCTAATTGAAAAGTTTCTATGGAACACACTACCCTCAGGCTAAATGGAACAGGAAGCATAGATTGTTTTCTGTTGTTTGGGTTTTATTTTTGTTGTCTGTTCTGGTGTTGTTGTTATTGTTTTTTTGTGTGTGTGTGTGTACGTCTGTGCGTGTGGGTAAGGGGGGAGGAGTGTATGTAGTAATTCAGACTCTTTACTTTAGATAAAGCTATGTCTGCCTTCAAATGCACCTGCCTAATTGCAGCACACATGTAGATGCTGGTACAAAAGAGATAATCCAGCAGCCATACAGGATCTTTGGAGTGTACAAACTTTCTGGAACAATGACCTAAATTTATATTGCAGAGAACTGAGGGCATTAATGAACAGAATCAGTATGCATTTCATATTTGAACCAAATGACAGTATTTTTTTTCTCTTTGGTGAACTCAATAGAGAAATATTTCAGCCATGGGTAACTGACTCGTTAATGAGTATTTTTGTCTTTCCCATGGGTGGGATTTATACCAGATTAGATATCACCCAAAACCAGCATATTCTTAAGATCTTCAAGATAGCTGTTCATTGCACTTCATGAGAATTACAGTAAAGGAAATGAGTGTGCAGACTGGGTTAGATAATGCAATTTGCTTTGTTCAGCCTTTTGGAAAAATACGTCCAGGCTTCCACTTGTCTGTTTTGATGGTACCATTCATTGTAATAAGTTCAGGCAACTTCTTAGATATTTATTTCATCATAAAGAATTTTTTGAAGAAAATCAATGTTGGCATTTAATTATTATATTGAACAGTACAGTTAAATCCAATAATTAAAAGTATTGCTACACAGTTCATTTACTGAGTGATATCCAAAGCTAACTATTTTTGTATTAAGACGAACTACTATTGATGCAATGCTAAATAGTTTGAGAATAATTATCTACAGTGGTAACCAATTACATTCAACATTTTCTCAGTTATTTTTTCAATTGACCAATATTTTTTACTATCAGTCCTTTGAGAGGTGAATATTTTCTGTCTTTGATTCTTTCCCAGCACCATTTGAAGTCATATCTCTTCATTTTTTCTATTTGTTAGTGTTTCTACAAATCCAGCGTTTGGTAATCTCAGTGATAAGTAAATCAGAGTTCATTATTTAAGAAGTCATAACATTTTAGGAGCTATGGGCATGGCTCAGTGGTGGAAGCATTTACCTAGCACATTTTGAGGCCTAGCACATTTGATCCACAGCACCAAACACACGAGAAAGTTTCATCAAACTGTGGTGTATTAAGAATTGCAAGAAAACTTAGAGCCTCCTAGTTTATTGGTTTTTATAGTTGTGTTTTTGATTAACTCTGAAGTATTTTTTCCAAACAAAACCCCGTGGAGCTGTAATTTGTAAAAGGAGGGAGGAAAAAACTGTCTGATGAATGGTCGGGTGCTGGTGTGGAGAGAGTGTCTCGTTTTACTTGATTTCTCTGCTCCATGTAGCAGTCATTAAGCCGGTTTATTCCACTGAACTTTTTTTTTTTTTTTAAGTATTAAACCCTTTTATTCTTTTTTTGATAAAACAGGGATGCTAAATGATCTGTTTGTTCCAAGGTAGTTTTATATTCTTTAGCAATATCATAGATGTCTTGCTCTGGCTGTACAGCTAGTAGAGAGGCAGCTCAAGAATTAGGTTCTCTTTTTTCTCTCTGTGTTGTCTTCTATATTCTGCCTCAGGGTAGGTAGGCAAAAGGACTCATTTGCCTTGATTAATGGTCAGAGAAAATGGATCCTGGTTAATTCCCTGCAAAAGTGAATGCTTCGTGTTCTAATAATAACTTTCCCTCTATGGAACTCCCCCTGTTCCAAAGAGAATTGCCATCTATTTAGAAGTCATGCTTTCATTCCTTGTTTCTTTTAGTAGATGTCTTTTTAACATTTAAATACGATTACCCTCATGTTTAAATGACTTGATAAGAATCTAAATTGCTGGGCTGGGGATGTGGCTCAAGCAGTAATGTGCTTGCCTGGCATGCGTGGGGCGCTGGGTTTGATCCTCAGCACCACATAAAAACAAAATAAAGTTGTTGTGTCCACCAAAAACTCTCTCTCCCTCCCTCTCTCTCTCTTTAAAAAAAAAAGAAAAAAGAAAGAATCTAAATTGCTGCCTCTGAGTTCATATGTATAGAAGGAATTACTTATGGTTTGTTTAAAAAAAAAGAAAGAAAGTTTGTATATAAAAAGGAATGAAAATGAGCCAGCCAGCTACCCAAAAAATCAGTATAATCTAAAGAGAAGAAAATGTAAGGGATGGAGGTATAGCTCAGTGGTATAGTACTTACCTAGGATGTAGGAGGTCTTGGGTTCCATCCCCAGTATCTCAGAGAGAGAGAGAGAGAGAGAGAAGGAAATCTAAGAATGATTACATTGTGGGGCTTGGGAGTTGCCTCTCTGCTTTGAAATAGCTTTTTACACATCAACATCAAATCATCTTGGAGGCATTCTGTAGCTCTCAGCTTTAGGTGAACAGATGAGTTATTTGTTTATCTTGATATGAAATATAATGTCACTGTAATATTCTTGAAGTTGTGAAAGTGAATTATTACCTGCACTGAACTTAAAATGTTAACATATAGAGATGCCACCTTGAGAGAATTTGAAAGTGTTACTCATCAACTCATTCATTATAGTCAAGCAACCTAGTTCTAATATTAAATGCAAAAAGCTAAAGTAAGGTAGAAATGATGTAGGGGAGAATGATAAGGGCAAATTGATTAATAATAGTTGCCTCTAAATTAATGAGTTTAGCCATACATTTTGGTTCAATTTTTACATTGAAATTCTTTAGGTAAACAATAAGGGGCAACATAGTTCCCTCTAGTTTATATGTGTGTGTAAATCAGATAAAACTGAATATATTTTGCAGGCTGCTTTTAGGCTTATTTCTAAGGGTCGTCTTAACCTTCTTTGTATAGTCCATTGTGTGGGTGACTACTCACAGGCTATACAAGTTGACATTTTTATTGCTTACTTGGTTTTTATGTTTTGTTCATGATTTTGGTTGTAGAGGTTTAAAAAATATTTATAAAATTGGCAGCATTTTGAAAACAATGATTTTATTGTTTTCAAGTAATATTGGCTTGCACCTTGGAACTGTTATTTGATTTCTTATCCTAAAACAAATGTTTTCTTTGGGTATGTGTACTTCAAATAAATGGCATAGAATAACGCAGTTTAAAACCTTCAGAACAAAGGTATTTAGTATTTTGGATAATGAAGAATAAGAATCTGAGAGACTTGAAAAATAGCAGTTAAATTAATTTATACACTGAATACTTAGAATAACCCTGATGCCAGTTAATAGATGGGCTTATACTTAATTTTAAGAGAAGAAAGATTGAGTGCTTCTCAGAAATCCTTTGTTTGTTTGTTTTTCTCCTTCTATTTTTGGTAGTTCATCAGTATAGAACTTACTCTTTATTGGTAATAATTGCTAGTAGTTATCTGGCCAAAAACTTGTGAGGCTGTCTGGCTGCTGTAGGAGATAAAACTGTTGTGATAAATCCAAGGTGGAGTGATGTAAGAGTACATTTTCCTCGGTCAGAGAAGTTGGCAAGAGTTATTAGGTGGCTAGGAAATTCCACCTGGTATCCCAGACAATGTTAAGAGGAATGAGAACAGGGCAGGTGCTGTAACCTGTGGTTATATGGAAACCAAATGCAGACTTGTCACCAAGTTTGGAGAGAAACCACTGAAGGATTTTCTCTGTGTTGCTGTTTGCTAGTGAATTCTGGGCATTGTGGAAAAAAAAAAAAAAAATCAAAACCTGGATCGGTCTCATTCACCAGTATCTTTCCTTTTCTTCCTTCCTCCCAGCTCCTGATCTGCTTGCTCTACTGATATCCCTTTTATTATCATTATTATTATTATTTAATTAGTATATTATAATTACATGTATATATAGATCTATCTGTATCTATATATCTATATATACATGTATCTGAGACTGGAAAAAAATGGAGCATGATGACTCAGAAGAGGAAGAAAAGGAACAGGCCACTATAGAACCTGACTTTTAAGAACACATAATGGAGCTTGGTGTGGTGGTGCCCAACTACTCAGGAGTTGCACCTTGGAACTATTATTTGATTTCTAGAACAAATGCAGAAGGATCATAAGCTGAAGGCCAGCCTAGGCAACAAAGACTCTTATCTCAAAATAAAAAGGGCTAAAGTTGTAGTTCCATAAAGAGCATTTATCTAACATGTATGAGACGATACATGTTGAGGACAACAAATTGAATCCCCAGTAGTGCAAAAGAAGAAAGAGTTTTGCACTTTAGGTTAAATGGAGTCTTCTATGGAAGGAGACACCTGGCCCTGTGCTGTCTTGAGGAGGAGGTTTGTGGAAAGCACTAGACAGCTTCATGAGGGGCAAAGAACTGTGCCTTGTGGTCATCTCACCAGTGTGAGGCTGGTGTCCAACTGGGGACACTGACTCCTGGAGGAGAAACAGGAGGGAGGCTTGGGAGAAGAGGAGCCACACTGTGCTGGTGTGTTTAATTTGAGTGGAGAGAGAGCTACATTTTGAATCAATTGATGAATGTACTCTTTTCCTGGAGTGACTAGGTGAAATGGGTTGGAGGGCTGCCATGGTTGTCAGACCAACTCTTGCTCAGTGATTTATCAAAGAATGGCTGCATAGGGAGAAGAAACATCTCTAGGGATTAAGAGATTCTGGACAACAAATTGAAGGAAGAATTTTGTAAGTTAGATTATGTGGGGGGGAGAAGGACATTTTCTTTTATTGGTGCATTTTAGTGATACATAATAGTGGAATTCATTATGCAATATTCAAGCATGAACATAAAATAATTGGATCCATCTAATTCCCAGTACCTTCCCTTTTCTTCCCTCCTCCCAACTCCTGATGTGCTTGCTTTACTCTACTGATATCGCTTTTATTATCATTGTTATTATTTTTATTATTTAATTAGCATATTATAATTACATGTATATAGAGATCTGTCTATATATCTATAAAAGCAGGATTCATTGTGGTTTGTTTGTACATGGACATAGCTAATTTGGTAGGGTGGTATATGCCTTAATCCCAGCTACTTGGGAGGCTGAGGCAAGAGCATCACAAATTTGAGGTCAGCTTGGGCAACTTAGTGAGGCTGTGACTCAAAATAAAAAAGGACAGGACTAGGAATATAGCTTATTGGTGGAGCACTTGCCTAGTGTGTGTGAGACCTTGGGTTTGATCCCTAGCACCACAAAGAAGGAAATATCCCTTTTATTATCATCTGAGAGGTGACTGGCTTTAAATAATTAACAAATGGATTTTGATTTTTGCACTACATGAGCTGTTTTTTTTTACTGGAGACTTAGTGCTACTTGTAAAGGAAGGAAAGAAGTCTTTGTTTAATGACTAAGGTCTGATAGAGAATTTTTTTTGTTTTTTTTTGTGCTGGGGATTGAATCCAGGCTCTTGTGCATGTGAGGCAAGCACTCTACCAACTGAGCTATATCTCTAGACCTGAGAATTATTATTTTTTATTAATGAAAAGTTTTTAAACACATACAAAATTAGAAGAGTATAATGAACTCTGTATATCAACTTCAAAAATTCTCAACAGCATTTCTATAATACAGATAACTAGCTACTGTGCACATTTTCCTGATTTTCTGTTAAGTGTATTTCAGTCTGAATTGAGGTTCAAACAATAATAATGCATTGTGATTAGTTAATTTTTTTTTTTCTTCCAGTACTGGAAATTGAACCCAAGGGCTCTCTACCACTGACCTATACCATAGCCCTTTTTTATTTATTTTGAGGCAGGGTCTCGATAAGTTGCTGAGTTTGTGATCCTCCTGTCTCAGCCTCCTGAGTAGCTGGAATTACAGGTGTGCACCACCATACCAGGCTAGTTAATGTCTTTTTAATCTGTAGATTTTTATTCCATTTTTCACTTTTTTTCTCCCTGCCAATATTTCTTGAGGAAAATGGGTCATGTGTTGAGTAGATGTTCTGGGGTCTGATCTAGTGTTGCTGACTGCAACTGTATGGTGTCCTTCAACATTGCTTCCGTCCCTTATTTTTCCTTTAAATTGGTAGATCTACAACTGCAGTTTGAGACAGTACCACTGGCCACATGGCTATTTAAACTTAAAATAATTTAAGTGAAAATTTAAAAAGGTGTTTTCTCAGTTGCCCTAGCCACATTTTGAGCACTCAGTAGATCCCTGTGGCTACTGCCTTTTTTAACAGCAAAATGTAGAACATTTCTGTCTTCACAGAGAGTTCTATTGAACAACAGTGGTCAGATTTTAAGTTCCTTGTTTTTGCAAGAGTTTCATAAGCAATGGTAGTCTCTGTGTGTTACATTGTCACCATTGGTGGATTATTACTTAGATGGTTCAGTAATTCATTGCAGTCTGCCAAAGAGATATTCTGTCTTCCTTCGTTATTAGAATATTTTTGAAAAAGAATCTGTTCCTCACCAACTATGTTTCCTCACTTTGGACTTGATCTTGATTCTCTTTTGTTGCTCTTTGAGTTATGTAAGTGAAATAAATTTTGTACAATAAGTGGAATACTTCTTGGTACTTTTAGGAAGGAGGTGTAAGCCAGGGTAGCTTTTTTTTTTTTTTTTTTTTTTTGGTTGTTCAAAACATTACAGAGCTCTTGACATATCATAATTCATACATTAGATTCAAGTGGGTTATGAACTCCCATTTTTACCCCAAATACAGATTGCAGAGTAGCTTTTCAGGGATCTTGAGCTCCTCCTATTCTTTCTGCAGTGTTAAAAATGCAGCCTCCAGGTGGCACCTGTCCCTGTGTTTATTTAGACCTTTTCTTCCCTTTGCCCTTTATTGTCTCTCTCTTGCTCAATGCCTTCTACCCCCAGCACTCTCTGTTCATGGTAGAGCATTACCCTGCAAAGGAGCTTTAGTTTTTAGTTTGGAGTGTTTAAAGGACCGAGACTTCTCCAGTATTGTCCAACTGTCTCTTTTCTCACCCTGTGAATTAGATTGTGCACAGCCCTCTCTAGTTTAGGTCACTTTTTTTTGTGTGTGTGGTAGTGTTGGGAATTGAACCCAGGGCCTTTTGCATGGAAGGCCAGCACTCTACCAACTGAGCTATATCCCCAGTCCCTCAGTCACATTTTTAATAAATACTAGCTGTTGATTTGGGGATGATTCCATTCTCAGGGCTGTCAGAAGCCCTGTTACTCTCCCTCTTTTCTCTCATGCTAATGCTGAGGTCCCCATGCTGTCTGTTCTCATTCACTTTTATTTGATGGTTTGTGAGGATTCCTTATCTAGTTTTTACATAGCTGTTTTTCAGAGGTGTTTGGTTTTGCTAGTGTAGTTGTTCTCCTGTCTTGGGAGAATTTAAGGAGATTTGGAAACTACGCTACCATTTTCTCACAATCTCTCAAAGGAGTGTTTTTGTTTGTTTGTTTGTTTAATTGAAGGGAAAGTATGATGCTCAGTGATTTTATTTCAACATTGCAAAGATTTGGTAATTTTTAAAATGAAGTAGAGATTATAACAGTCTCATAGATAACACTGAAACATGATTGTCTCGAATCCAGGTAGAGGGTAGAGGTGGATCATACATAATTTTCCATGATACTCGAGGAAATAGACCTATTTGGAAGGAGAAAGTGGCTCTGTTTAGAGCAAGTTTAGGGGAAGAGATGAAGGAACTAAAAGTTGTTTCATTATGAGACAAGGTGGAAATAAGGGTTAGGTTAGCTAAGGTAAGATGGTGGGGGGGTCATGCCACAAAAGTGTTCTGTTTGTTTCCAGAGGTAGAACTAGAAAGAGAAGGGTAGGCCTCCTATGAGACAGATTTGGGCTTGAAGTGTAAAGTGACTTTTTAATACTCAATTAAATTCTAGAGTGAGTATTACTTTCCTGACAAGTAATGATTCATTACTCAGGAGGTATTAAAAAATAAGAAGCTTGAGGTCGAGTCTGTACTTTAGAAAGGCAGTTGCTCTGCATAGTTCTCATGGCTCATCACCTTGAGCTGTCAGCATCAACTCCCTTGAGCTTCCTGCAGTTTAAATGGCTGCAAAACTGTGTTATACTTTGGGTGCATACTTTGTGTTCATATTGTTGTTTTTAAATATAGCACTTATAAAAACAAAGTGGACCAAGTGCCAGTAACTCAGATTATAATGGAGCCCTTGATAGCAAAAACAGGGCGTTCATCTTTTAATCTTCCACCGATATTTTAAGGCCTGGCACATGGAGGTGCTCAATGTATATTTATTGAATGGAGCTGGCAAGAAAGATTTTCTGTTGATTAGAGATCCTATTTGGTAGAACTAGTCTTTCTTTATAAGTTAATAATACAGGGAACTGATTTCTGTAGTTTCAAGCAAATCCATTTTCATGTATTTTTAAACAATACCAGCTTAAAATACTTCAAAGACTGAAATGATGTAAAGCATATGTCAATCATTTTGTGGGCTGTGCCCATCCTCCAGGTTCTAATGAATAAGAATGATTCCTTCATTTTCTTGAGTTCTAGGGAAACATTCTTAAAGAAAAGAAAAAAATATGTCTTTCATGAAATCATCTCCCAATAAGGAATCTTCAGCCAAATGAAAAGTGATTGAAGCAAAAATATAAGTTTCATGTCCTCAGGTGCCTTAACTGTATTTGATGGTTTTACAAAAGTTGTCTTTGGAATGTTAGATCATTAAATGTTAAACCTAGAGTGGCTTTTGGAGATCATTTGGTTCAGAGGTTCTTTATCAAAAGATAATGATGGGGTTTAGGTTGTGAACACATAAAAATTGGGTATAACTTTTGCATGTTTCTATATATATGGGCATTTTCCTGGGGAAGGTCATTTTCCTTCAATTGTCAAAACTGTCTTCACCCTAAAGAAGAATGAGTCCTAATCCATTTTTTTTTTGTGTGATTAGAAACAGGAGGCAGAGAAATGCATGTGCCTCACTCGAGGCTGCCCTGCTGCATACTAATGGAACCAGAGCGGCTCCTACTTGAATAAGGGCTGAGATTTTTGTATTTGCTCATTTAATCCTTTTACTATCCATGGGAACTTAGATAAAGAGGTAAAGTAATTTGCTTCAAGTCACACAGTGACAGAACAGGATTTGGACTCAGGCATTCTGGTTCCACTGACTAGATAGACCCTTAATAACTACAGTGTTCCACCCCCTATGGATGATTCTACAGGATGCCACACACCCAGTAAACTGTTCTAGGATTTTGCAAGATGAAATTTGTCATGTGGAAATGATTCTTGTTTGTTGTAAAATAAATGAAGCATTTTTATAGGGTTAAACATATTAAAGTATTTCTTTCTAGCATGCAATGATGCTGCCTGTTTTGACCCATCATATCCGCTACCACCAATGCCTGATGCACCTGGACAAGTTGATAGGATATACTTTCCAAGATCGTTGTCTGTTACAGGTAAGAATTGCTCTCCTGTGAACTACCCTAATAAAATACAAGTAAGTTATCTTACAGATTTACAATGATGCATTAGGTTCTCTTGTGGGAGTGATGAGGATTTTTGTTCTACCCTGGTTGCTTTTGCTGCTTTCAAATCCTTCCTCTCACACTTATTTGAGGTTCTCCCTACAGAAATAGGCTCAAGCTAAAATCGGCCTTCAATCCTGAGCCCTCTTCCATTGCTTCCTTCTTTTTGCCTCTTCTTTCCAGTGCTGAGTATGTAATTCTCTGAAAGGCATGGATTTTTAGGGTCTTTTTTTTTTTTTTTTTTCAAAGAGGGTTTGTGCCTGAGTTCTGGAAATTTGATTCTGGAGGAGATAAGATGGAATGATCAAGGTTAAAAATCTGACTGGAGCTGGGCATAGTGGTGTATGCCTGTAATCTCAGCTATTTAGGAGGCTAGAGCAGGAGGATTACAAGATTGAGGCTAGCCTTGGCATACTTATCTCAAAATAAAAAAAAAAGAGTTTGGGATGTGACTCACTCATAAAGCATCCTTGAGTTTAATCCCGGTACTCTCTCCCCCTCCCAAAAAATTGACTGGATAGACAGCTTTCCTCCTTTTATTCAGGATGATCTAACAATGGTGTTTCTGTGCTGAGTTTTTAAAACTGAACTTATTTCATTGAAATTTTAGCTGGCCATGACTCATCCAAGTCATCATTTAAATTTTGGGATGAATCCTGATCATGCCAGGAATTCTTTGTCTAACTGTGGAATTCGGCAGCCCAAATATGGAGACAGAAAAGTTCATCACATGCACATGCGGAAAAAAGGTTCGTTTGGATGACTCTGAGACTCTACTCTCATATTTTGGCCCTGAGTTTCCTGAGTAATTCTTTAATCTTCTCATTCTCTAGTGCTTCTTGATCCATTTTTAATAACTTCAGGTTGTTCACTTTGGGAAGAGGATTATAATAAAGATAGATGAATTTTTTAGAAAAATTTCTTTTCATCAAGTGTTTTATATAATTGTTTATCAGACTTTTAGACATGCAGATATTAAGCCTTTTAAAGTCAAGTTGGGGTAAGAACATTTTCTGTGTGCCATATGATGGTCCTAGAATACTTTTAATGATATTTATGTATTTATGTTTTTCTAAAAATAGGAATTAACACCTTAATAAATATTATGTCACGCCTTGGTCAAGATGATCCAACTCCTTCAAGGTAAAGTAGTTTTTAAAACAAAATTCATTGAGAAGTAATTCACATACAGTTTACCCATTTAAAGTGTACAGTTTAGTGGGTTTTTTGTATGTTCACAAAATTGTACAACTATGACTACTTTCTAATCTTGGGACATTTTCATCACCCCCAAAAGAAGCACTATCCATTAATAGTCACTTCCTGTTTCCTCTCAGCCTGCTGAGTGCTAGGCAAACACCATTTTACTTTCAGTCTCTTGGGCATTTGCCTGTTCTGAACATTTCCTATAAATAGTGTTATACAATGTGTGGTCTTTTGTGGCTGACTTATTTTAGTTCTCATAATGTTTTTAAGATTTGTCTATGTTATGTATCAAATTCATGCCAAATAATATCCCATGATAAAGTTACACCACATTTTATTTACCCGTTCATCAGTTGATAGGCATTTGGGTTCTTTCTAATTTAGGGATATTATTATGAATAATGTTGCTGTGAATATTTGTGGGCAGATTTTGTGTGAACATATGCTTTGATTTTTCTTGGACATAAACCTAGGAATGGAATTGCTGGGTCATATGGTAACTGTTTCATCTTTTAGGAACTGCGAAACTGTTTTTCAAAGTGATTATACCATTTTATATTCCCAGCAGCAGTATATCAGTGTTCTAATTTTTTCACATCTTTTCCATACTTATTATTACTCTTTTTAATTCTAGCCATCCTAGTGGGTATAAAGTGCTATCTCATTGTCATTTTGATTTGCATTTCCTTGATGGCTTATAATGTTCAGCATCTTTTCATATGTGGAGAAATATTTATTCAGATCCTTTTTCTCATTTTTAAATGGGTTATTTTTTATTGAGTTATAGTAATATTTTATATATTCCACATACAAGACACATAATCTCATTTTAGGAATTGTCTTTTCATTTTCCTAATTATATCCTTTGAAGCACAGAAGTTTTAATGTTTTAGTTCATCTATTATTTCTTTTGTTGCTTATGCTTTTGGTGTTCTGTCTAAGAAACCGTTGCCTAACATAAAGTAGGTATTGATCTGTGTGTCTGTCCTGATATCAGTTCCACACTGTTTTGATTGTGGTAGTTTTGAAGTAAGTTTCAAAGTAGAAGATATGTGAGTTTCCCAACTTTGTTCTTTTCCGGGTTTTTTACATGAATTATTGGATCATCTTGTCAGTTTCTACAAAGAAGTCTTATGGGATTTTTTAAGGATTAGGTTGAATCTGTAAATTGATTTGGGAACAGTTACTATCTTGAAATTAAGTCTTCTGACCCAGGAATATGGGATATCTTTCCATTTAAATCTTCTTTAGAAAACATACAGAAATACATTTGATTTTTATATGTTGATGTTGTATCCTGTAACTTTTATCATCTTGTTTATTACTCTAATATTTCTTGTGAAGTCAGATGCTTTTTAATCGCTCTGGCTAGAGCCTCTAATACAACATTGAACAGAAGTATTAAAAGCAGATTTTTGACTTGTTCTTTTCCTAGGGGGGTGGATTTAGTCTTTCACTATTGAAAATGATGTTTCTTGAGGGTTTTTCACAAAAGCCCTTTAACAGATTGAAGACATTCTATCCCTTGTGTTATTTTTGTTGTTGTTGTTGTTTTTAATCACAAAAGGGTGTTGAGGTTTGTTACATGCTTTTTCTGTATTGAGATAATCATGTACTTTACATTTTTTTCTTTTATTCTACTCATCTGATATAGTAATTGATTTGGGGGATTAAACTAACCTTCCTGAGATAAATCTCACTTGATCATAGTGTATAATCATTTGTATATTGTGCTGTATTTAATTGGTTTATATTTATCTGAGGATTTTTGTGTCTACATTAATAAGAGGAATTATTTATAGTTCTCCTTTTCTGTGAGGTCTTTCTTCCTCCTCCTCCTCCTTTTTTTTTTTTTTTTGGTACTCAGGACAGATCACAGGGGTGCTTAACCTCTGAATTATAAACCTAGATTATTATTTTGAGACAGGGTCTTGCTAAGTTGCCGAGGCTGGCCCGGAACTTGTGATCCTCCTGGCTCAGCTTCCCAAGTTGCTGGGATTACAAGCATGTGCCACCACATCTAGCTGTTGTCTGATTTTATTGTTGTGGTAATACGGTCTTCACAGAGTCAGTTGAGAAGTTTTATAGGTTGGCTTTTCTTATTTTATTTCTTGATTTCTATAAGATATCTTTTGGGGAGGGGTAGTGGGGGTTGAACTCAGGGGTACTTGACCACTGAGCCACATCCCGTCTCTATTTTGTATTTTATTTAGAGACAGATCTCACTGAGTTGCTTAGTGACTTGCTTTTGGTTTTGGTTAGGCTGGCTTTGAACTCAAAATTCTCCTGCCTCAGCCTCCTGAGCTGCTGGAATTCCAGGTGTGCTCCACTACTCCCAGCTTATAATATATCTTTATATATTAAAATTCTCACTTTGGGGTGGCCTTGAGTCCCTGAAGAATCTGGGGAGAAAGTTGACTAGGTCTGTATAAACTCATTAGTACCCTTAAAAAACTGAGTGAACTCAAAGGCCTAATGGAAGAGACTGAGGTTACTAGCAGGAGGATTAAATTTTGTGTGAAGTTGAGCAGATTATATTTTGAAAGCCAACAGAGGAGATTACTTGAGGGCAGCTTTCCTTTTTTAAATAGGAAGGTGAAGAGTTGAATAGCTGTGGTTGTGGGTATTCAGACTAAATAGATTAAAGGTAGGTAGAGAGGGTCAGGAGTGATAGTTGAGGCAGTTGCTTCAGCCAATACCACAGCTAAAAGAATTGCTAGCAATGATCACACAGTCTCCTTTATGCATTTTTCCTCAACAGATAAAGAATGCCTTATCTTAAATGTTTAGGAAGTATTTCAGATTTGAGCTTTTTTAAAATTTTATTTTATAATATTTGCATTGATTTTAATGATTTGAATATCACTAATTTGAAAATCCAAATTCTCCAAAGTCCAAACTATTTTGAGCACTTATATGAAACTTGAAAAGTTTTGGATTTTGGAGCATTACCAGTTTTGGACGTTTGGCTGAGGGATGTTTAACCTGTATGCCACTTTCCTTTTTAAATTGGCTTGCCTCCATTTGCTCTCTTTCTGAGGTTGTCATGAACTTTCCTCTCTACTCAAGAGGTGAAAAGCAAGATAGCATGGAACTTTAAAATTCTGATTTGAAGTTGAACATATGCCTCACTAGGTGTTTTGTCAGAGTCTAAGATCAGAAAAAGGTCTACTTAGAGAGCCCTTAGTCAGGACATTATGACCATGTTTTCATTTTTATCCTTCTGTATTATAGAGTTTCCAGATCTCTCTAATTTTACTAAGAGGCCCTTGCACGCCCCTTTAACAAAGCTACACACACCATACTTTTCAATGATGAAAATATGGGTTTAAATCATCTTTGTCTCATACCACCCCAATTGTTGGTATGTAAATTATTTTTATATATATATATATATATATATATATTTTTTTTTTTTTTTTTTTTTTTTTTCTTTTCTTTTGGTACTAGGGATTGAACCCTGGAGTACGTAACCACTGAGCCATGTTCCCAGTCCTTTTTATTTTTTAATATTTTTTACTTTTGTAGTTGTAAATGGACACAATACCTTTGTTTTACTTATTTTTATGTCATGTTGAGGATTGAACCCAGTGCCTCACACTTGCTAGGCAAGCACTCTACCACTGAGCCACAACCCCAGCTCCCTTGTTTATTTTTTTGAGACAAGGTCTTGCTAAGTTGCTGAGGTGGACCTCAAACTTGTGATCCTCATACTTTAGCCTACTGAGTCACTAGGATTCCAAGCATGCACCACCACACCCAGTGAAATTACATGTTTTGATGGTATCATTCACATTTCACAGTATGTGTTTTTGCTCTATTAAAAGTGATGCTTATCTCCCCCCCCCCCCACCTTTTTGTTGTTGTTGTACTAGGGCCTGAACCTAGGGCCTTGCACATGCTAGGCAAGTGCTCTACTACTGAGCCACATCCCTAGCCAGAGTTGGCTTTTGGGCTGGACGGTGTGGCTCAATAGTATAGCACTGCTTCACATAACTGAAACTCAGAAAGGGCTTTCTTACCTTGGCAAAGGGGATGATATCTGAGAAATTATGTCGTTTCTGACTTTAACATTTTGAAAATGACATCAGAGAACAAATACTCTCTTGTCCTTTAACTCTGGCCTCTGCTGCTTTTTGCCATGAGAATGTTGTTTTTTGCTGATGGAGAATTGACCCTGGTGTCTGTTAAGAAGAGCCTCATAGCCTCTACTACCAGCATCTGCTGCAATTTGCTGCTACTAGCAGCTCGTACCTGTGGACAGTGCTGGAATCTGGACTTAAGAAGCTTCTCAAAAATTCAACTCAACAGACATTTATCCAGAGCCTTTTTAGTTTGTAGGTATTTTAGGAGATCCAAAGGCAAATAAGACAAAGCCCCTTCTAACCAGGAGGTGTAGGGTGAGAATTCTAGAAGCATAAATAACTTAATATAGGAGGGACTCTGCTAAGTGCTTCAGTGAAGATCAAAAGCAGGACATACACACAAAACTGTTGAGAGGCTCAGGATAGATCTGGCAGTTGTTTAGGGATTAGAGGTCAGTTTTATACTGTGAGCTGAATAATTGAGTTGACTTTAAACTATTTGCCCTCTCCTCTGTTTGTTTCTTGGTTGCTGTTATAAAATGGGTTGCTGTGGTCTCTGCTCCTTGGAAGTGTTTATCTTTGAAGCAGATTTTAAAATTCTAAGAATCAGTGGTTAGATCATCACTGCAGGCAAAAGACATAGGGAGAGCTAGTAGGTTGTATGGGTAATTTGCTTCTGGACACTCATATAATTGAAAATGGAAAGCAAGAGGGCCGAGAAGAACTGAACTCTTCTAGACCCTCTCTCCTCTCCTTCCATCCTCCATTACCATTAACGACTGACTGCCCTCTGCTAGAACACATGCAGATTGCCTCTTTGGTCAGGCATCTTGCTTGCTCTTTCTGGTACCTTGATTCTAGTTCTTAGCCGTAACCAGCTCCATAGCTTCCACCTGCTGAGTAAAGGCTAGGCCACCCGTCCTGGCAACTCCAGCTCCATGACCTAGCCCCAGGCCACTTTTCCAGGCATGTCTTTCTTTCCCCTGTGGCTGTCCATCTCCCATGTAGATCATCATTTCAGCCGCTTTGGAATCCCATGCAGCCTCGTGACAGCCTGTTCAAGTTCTGCTGATATTTACTTATTTGTACATGTTTTCTTGTGTACTGTGATTATGTTTGAAGGTCTGTTGTCCTACTTTTTTTTTGTCCCCCCTCCCTTTCTCTAACTAGTTCCTTCTTCAAAGCAAGCACTCAGTAATTAAGTATTAAAGGAAAGAATGTCATTCTCAATATTGCTTTTATTCCAGGCTATTTACTTATAGCCTAGAAAGAGAGACTTTGGGTCATTAAGCAGGGTAATGGTCATCAGAGGTCTAAACAGCTAGTGAGTGTCTTGTTTAATCTGATTTGGTGTTAGCTAGAATTTACAGAAAGGCACAAAGACTTAAAATTAATAAATAAATTTTGATAGCCTGTCTGCCTATCAAAACCATAAAATAATTAATTTTTATGATGGTATCCTCTCAAGCAAATATGCTATCCATAATTTTAAAAAGTGTCACTGTTGAAACCACATGAATCTCATTTGTATAGTTATATTTAACTCATGCAAATTGTGATGAAATATCACCACCAAAAGAGTTTCTGCAGGATTAGGCATTTGAAGGCATTCAAGATATTCATGCATTATCAGTAAGACCTTTGGGAAGGAGGAGCCAGGAGAGTGGTAGGGGAAACTTAAGAAAACTTAAGCAGCCTTGGTTTGGGTTTTGTTTCAAATTGATAGAGTCATTACCATATAAAACATATGAAAATCTATTGGGCCAATGGAGAGGTTTATTAGGACTGTTGACTGATGTCTGTATATTTAAGGCTATAACAGTTATAGGTGTCATCCCTTGATATTCATGGGGGATTTGTTCCAGCTTCCACACCCACTGTGGGTGCCAGAAATCCACTGGTTCAAGTCCCTTCTATAAAATGGCATAGTGTTGGTTCGTAACCTTGGATGTACATCCTCCTTTAAATCATCTCTGGATTATTTTTAATACCTAATACAATACAAATGCTATGTAAATAGTACTTAATACTCTAATATTTACGGGGTAATGAGAAGAGATGCAGTTTTGGGAGGATTATTTTCAGTTTGTTGTTGGTGGAATTTACAGATGCAGAACTCATAGATAGAGGGCTGACTGTATATTTTCAGGCAGATATACATAAATATTTTGCATTAAAATACAATAAGAAATGCATTTAGTATAAATAAATTCCACCAGTGGATTTACTCATTTAAACATTTCTAGTTAAATCTCAAGAGATCCTTCATGTGGGACTCAAAGTACAGTAGGGCTGTGACTTCTCCCCATATGTGTCTAGATAAATGCAATGAGCAGAAGTTCCTGAATTGGGTAGAAGGTTCCACTCACTGACTTCCCAGGTCCCTTGTGGCTCTACCTTACCAGTCATGCAGGACGACTAAAATTCAAGGAGAAAAAATGTTGTCTGTACACTCATTCCAGCAGTCACCCTGGAACTTGGCCCATGCCAAGATGGCTTTCCATGGAGTAAATGACACCTTGTAGTGCTTACTGTTACAGAGAACTCCTGAAGTTCTTAGAAAAAAATGGGTGTTTATTGCTCAGCAGACATCTCATCTTGAAGCTTGCTAGTGTGTATAAACTGTGTGGTTAAACAAAGTACAAACAATGGAAGAAGGAACAAAAGATTTGCCTCTGCTTTGAGAACTAGCTGCTCACTGTCCGTTTTTTCAGATAAACCAGTGGGTTAGGAATTGTCTGGTAGAAGAATAAACTAAAGTGGAATTTAATCACCATTTTGGTTTGTGGCTTTTTTTCCAGAATTTAATCATAATGTACATGTTAGAAAAACATGTTGAGTATGGGCAAATTATTTAATGAATGGCAGACTCATTATTGAATCAACCTGTTTAGAACTGTGACCTTGTATTTTAACAAACTGAATAATAGTCTAAGATTGTGGCCATTAAGATCCTAGACATAGGTTTTTTCTCCAGAAATGTTTATCAAAGAAATCAAGGTGAACCTTTGCCTGTCTGACATCACTTACTCACTTCTCAAGCAGCTCTTACTCTTGGACTAGATATCTTATTATTCTTCCATAGAGTAGAAGACAGTCCAAATGTGGTTTGTCCCCTCAACCCTCAGCCTCTTGCCAGGGTTTCTTGCTTTTATATTAACTGGATTTTGCTGTGTAATACTTTGAACTATTAGGACAAAAATAAAATAGAAAAATTCTACTACAGAAAACACATTTTCATTTTGCTGGCTAATGAAAAAGAATTACTGTAATTTTTTTCTTTTTAAAAACTCCCTGTTTCTGTTTTTCCTTTTTAAGTTATTTTTAGAGATACATGAGTATATATTTTTAATTTGTTCTTTTTAGATATATACGGAGTATAACTTCCCATTCTTGTGGTTGTTCATGATGTGGAGCCTGTTTCTCTTTTAGGACAGTACATCGTTAGGTTTTTTGAAATTAGCAAGAGGACTTAGGGGTTCCTTCATCTTAATGTTAAAGACTGCCCCCATTTCTTGATGCTTTTGGAGTTCAGGTGCATTTAATAGAGTACAAAATCGCAGTACTGAGTAGCTTCTAAACAATTAAAAAAAAAAACCCAACATTTTATATTTTACTGTGGAACTTTTTAGTTATTCTTGGCTGGTGGAGTGGCAGCAAAAAATAAAATGTCACTTAATGTCTAGTGTTTACTTGGTAAGAATAAGAAAAAATTTGTCAATGGACCTGTTACTTTTTTATTGTTGTTGTTGGGCTGGGAATGGAACCCAGGGCCTTGTACAAGCCCTCTTCCACTGAGCTACATCCCCAGCCTGAGTGCTAACCCTTTACATCTTGTGGGAATGAAGGTGGAGTGGTGGATCCTAGTATCTGTAGAATGGGCAGGACTGGGTAGAGAGAGGGAGCAGGGAAAGGAGCAAGCCTGGTGTATGGTGTGTGTGCAGGGTACAGAGTGGAGGTTGGTCAACAGGTTGGTCTACTATTGAAAGACCTGGGTGCAGTGGGACTGGTAGAGAAGGGCTTGACAGCCAGATAGGTTTAGACACGATGGTCAGCTATAGAATTTGGGGAGAAGATGAAGGTTAGGGTCAGAGATACTTCTGCTCAGGAGCTGCCTCTGTGTGCTGTACTTGGCTCTGGTGCTGTCGCTGTTCCTTCTGTCCCCTCCTCTTGTACTTCCCCCGTCCCGTGTTTTCTCTTTCAGCATATACTTGGGTATTGATATATTTAACTTCAGACAACACCATTTCTCAGCCTCTAGGCAGAATTAAGTTTGTTACCACCACTTCACAGATGGACTGTCAGTTGCCCCAGTGACTTTCATGTGACTGAAAGATTGCTCTGTCCCCATCTGACCTGAATATGCAATATGATCCTGGCCTACCACCTCTTTCTTGCAGCTCGCTCTACTGGCTGGAGGATAATGCACTGACCTCCATTTCCTCTACCTCCCTGGCCAGCCTTCTCCCTTTCTGGCTTCCCTCTGCTTCCCTCGCCTCTCAACCTTGACAGCCTCCTGGCTCAATCTAGGACCCCCTTCTTTTTTGCAGCTGCATTTTCTCCCCAAGTTGTGCCATCTAGTTTGCGCCCAAGTCCTGTCTATAAACACTGGCTTCTACTGAATAGCCTACCAGTTTTGTCCTCATAGAACCATGAAGAGTAGGTTAACACACCCAGCTCTTCACTGGCTCACGCCACATGGGAGCTTTGTGGGCACTTCAGAATGGCTAACATAAACCTCCTATGTGTTTCCATGGGATGTTGCACTTTGGTGTTCCTCTGCACAGTAGCTCACCATTTTTCCCCAGCCACTACAGCTGAACTCTAGGCTTTGACCTTTATTGTTTTTAGCTTCCTGATCTTGACTAGTAACCATCCTTTTCAGCTGTGTATCCAAAATGTACCCCATATCTAACTATACCTGTATTCCTTCACTGTCACCTCCCCAGCACAGGCAACTCCATGTCTCCTTGGGACTGTAGTACTCCCTCCAGCATTTCTCTTTCCTGTACAGCAACCAGGGAGGCCTTTTTTTTTTTTTTTTAATATTTTTTAGTTGTTGATGGATCTTTATTTATTTTTTTTTAATTTATTTGTATGTGGTGCTGAGAATCGAATCCAGTGCCCCATGCATGCTAGGCAAGCATGCTACCACTGAGCCACAACCCCAGCTCACCAGGAGGCCTTCTGAAAACTTAAATCGGTTTATGGCATGTCCCTGCTCACCAAAGACACAGTGGAAGAAGCATGTTAGTGTTGAGAGGTGGTGGCTACATTGGGTTTGCTGAGAGGCAGAAGGAATTTTCCCATTGGCCATCTTCCTGGTTGCTTCATCCTGATACCTCAGGAGAAACTAACAGCCTGTGAGATGTGACTTAATCATATAATTAACACATAAATAAAGTGTGATCCATGTATTAATTTTGAGAATGAACACCAGATAGGAATTCATAGAGAAGAAAATCTTTTCTCAAGGTCTAAGGATGAGTAGATTTTCAGTGTGGCTAGGTATGCAAGGTAGATAATGGAAAGTTCTACGGTGCCAGAGAGCCTGGCCTGAAAAGAGGCATCAAATATTTTAAGAGATGCCTTCTCCAAAGAGTAGGAGACAATTTGGAGCAGGAGCCCAACTCATAGGTGGGCAAGGATAATAGTGGTTGTGAGGTAGTAAAGGTGAGTTGGTTTGTTGTGAAGGATTTTACATACTGGGTTGAGTTGAGTTTCCTTGTGGAAAGCTATCTCGAGAACATGGAATCAAAACAGACTTTCCAGTGGTCAGTTCCAACTCTCACTAGAATGCACTCTCCTTTCTTTATCCACCTGATAGTAGTACAGAGATACTCCAATTGTTCCATGTCATGTGACTTTTCTGCATGCCCTGAGTCTGGTTCCCAGGGGAAACAAGCATAGATTAGATACCCTGAACCACACAGTATGAAAGACTGCCTTCCGCACTGCCCATGTCTTTGGCTAGGATGGTGGTTATTTGTGCTGACTGAGTAATAAGGCAGGGTGTTCTATTACTGAAAGACCCTCATGTTGATTCTCATGTTTCCTTTTTTAGAAGAGAGGTAGGGAAAGGAAGTGTGATGCTTTCAGTGATCTTTTAAATTCTTATTGTAGGATTAATCACAATGAACGGTTGGAATTTCTGGGTGATGCTGTTGTTGAGTTCCTGACCAGGTAAGTAGGCTTTTTTACAGTTCCCCAGTAATTACATTTTGTAGGTAACATACTTATTACATTACCTTCTTTGTAATTAGCTAAATAACGCATTGAAGCCCCTTGAATTTTGTCTCTTCTGTGGAGCTTAAAAGCTGCATGTCGGTGGCTCTTGCCCTGACAACTAACACTTGCTGCTGCTGTAATGAGTGAGATTATAAGATGAAAGGCCGGGTCTGTGTCCTGTCAAGCATATGTTAAAAGTTGCTTACAGCCGTCGGAGATCAGCTGGTCTTGGTCTAGATGCTTCAGAGCTTATATTCAATTTGAAAAGAAAAGGATGATATTTTAAAATGTCATTTCATCTTCCAGGATTTGTCTTTGATCCCTTTTTCACTCTTTCTGATCTCAAGGGAAGTAAAGCTTACAAGTAATTTTAATGACTAGATTTTGTGTGTGTGTGTGTGTGTGTGTTTTCAGACATGTTTTAGGATCCTTAATTTAAAGATAGGGGTATGAAAATGTGTGTCGTTTTTTCATACTCACATAATCTTTTTCTTTTTATCTAAATATTATTTTAGTTGCAGATGGACACAATATCTTTATTTATTTATTTTTATGTGGTGCTGATGATTGAACCCAGTGCATCACGCCTGTGAGGCAGATGCTCTACCACTGAGCTATAGCCCCTGCCCCACATAATCTGTCTTTTAAAGGGAGGAGACATGTTCTTCTCTTGGAACTATTTTGAGCTATTTTTATTCTCTTTGGGTCATTTCTTTTCACAGGAAGGACACGATGAGGAAAAAGGAGGACTTCCTAATCCTCTGAGACTAACTGTGCTTAGCCATCCTAATCCGCAGTTCTTGTCCAATGCTGGGCAGTATAGGAGGGGCTCACTGTAGTCCTGGCCTGGCTAGTTTTCTGTGTGGCCTTCTACCCAGGTCTCACACTTTTCTGGTTGGCTTCCCTAGGCTCATCCTGACAACAGAGCTAGCTCTGTGTGCCACTCCCAATTCTGCCCCTGCCCTTGTCTGTGCTTCGGAAGGCTCTGCCACTGTATGCCCTGCTCAGGGCTTTCCAGGATTCTCTTCAGAGACCACCTGTAACACCCAGCTGGGGAGACACATTTGTTTCCAGAGTTTCAGTAACTCTTGAGGGGAGGGGTACCGGGGATTGAACCCTGGGGTGCTTAATCACTAAGTAACTTTATTTTTTATTTTTTATTTTTTTGTGGTACTAGATATTGAACTGGGTCTCATGCATAGTAATAAGCTAATGTCCTACTACTGAACCACATCCCCAGTCCCCAATTTCAGATATGTTTGCTCTTAATAAAAACTGTAACAGTTTGTTTAGGTCTTGGTCATCATTAGATTTCAGAGATATCTTTTAATAGAAATAAATGTGGAAATAGGAGTGCATGGTGTCTTATGGGTTCCAGCACCTTCTTTATTGCTATTTAATGTCCACAGACTTTCAGTTCATCTGGTATTTGTTGCACAGATACTGTGTGCTAGCCCTATTTCTGTTTGCCATAGACAGAATTATGTGGTGCATATTTATTTATTTTTTTTTAATGTTTTTTGCAGTGTCCATTTGTACTATTTATTTCCCAGTCTGGAAGAAGGAGGATTAGCAACCTATAGGACTGCCATTGTTCAGAATCAGCACCTTGCCATGCTAGCAAAGGTATGGAAACATCTGAAGCATTTGTACTTAAGTTCTTTTCTTTAGTTCATGCATTTGAATGAGTAACTCTTTAGAGTGTATTAAGGATGTAATATTTTACAGACCAGAAGTATATTTTGTTTGGGTTTTAAGAATTTAGTTTTATTAGTTCAATTACCTTTGTGAATTTCATCAGCCACTAATGAACTCCACAGTGAGGTACCTTGAAAACTGATAAGGAAAAATTGACAGCTGTGTATGAACAGGGTAAAACATTTGGGGAAATGGAACATGGGAATAAAGCAAAAGAAGCGAAATACTTTGTTTTTGTTCCTTTATGTAGTATTTCTGTATTAAATTTGTTAATAATTTTATGTTAACATGGAATACTTCAGTTTACATTCATAGTGGGTACTTTATAGATCTTTGGGAATCCCCCAAATCTGAAATCCCATTAATTAATATTCAAATAGTACAAATGGACACTGCAAAAAACATAAAAAATAAATAAATAAATCCCCCAAATCTGAAATCCCATTAATTAAAATTTAGGGTTTAGGTTGTCTGGCTTGCCTCATTGACAGCTGAGTGACTAACAGGACCTCTTTGTAATTCGGATTCCTGCTAGGAATTTTACTTACATGGTGTGATTTGCTGTTTTCCTCTCTAAGCAGTGTTTATAGGAAATCATAACAGATAAGAACATGGGGGGCTGGGGTTGTAGCTCAGTGGTAGAGTGGTTGCCTAACATGTGCAAGACCCTGGGTTCGATCCCCAGCATTATGTAAAAAACTAAATAAACAAAATAAAAGTATTGTGTACATCTACAACTAAAAATATTTTAAAAATAAATAAATAAGAGCATGGGCACTTTTGCCGACCCGTGGGGGTTCCAGTCCACTCCCCTCATCTTGCCAACAGGGTGGGCTATGGTCCAGATATTCTCTACTCCAAGCCTCTGCTTTCCTATCTATGAAGTGGAAATGGCATTAGTCTCTGCCACACAGGCTGGTTATGAGAATTAGATGAGTTTTTATAAAGTGCTTGGCATGATGGTTGTTCATAGTAAGCACACAGAAGATGTAAATGACTTTTCTGGAGCTCGTTATTTTTATTGCTGTTACAACTGTTCTCATGATACATTTTTTTATTCTTGTAGACCTTTGGGTTTATGCAATAGTAGGCAGAGCTGTGACTCTTAAATCCCCAAATACCAAGAATTCACTGGAAAAGCTTCTATGAGTATTCTTTGATTTTTTTTTTTTTTTAGCTTAAGTAATTTCCCCTTTCATTTTGATATAAAAGTTGGGAATTTGACAGAAAAGGCTAGACAAAACCTGCCCTAATTTTATGACTGCTTTCTTGATTTGATATTTCCAAAGCATTAATTATTTTCAAAATGTGGTTAATTTTAGCCCGTGATTTTTGTGCTAGCAAGAATGCATGGTTTTATTTTATTTAATCCCATCATCGTCACAGTTGCAATGGCAGACTTTGAGCCAGCAGCTTTCCTGGCATTTGAGAATGTAAATAGGGGTGTCTTAATGAAAAAGTGTAGGCAACAACATAAGTAGCCTCCCAGTGAATGAAATTTCACAATATCATGTACGACTGCTTTAAATGCAGTTGGAAGTACATATTAACAAGTAGATTGTCATTGCCCCCCTTTAAAGTTTTCTTTTTCTATTTTAGGATGTAATGGAATTGCATAATTATTCAAACACATGTAGGAATGACAGTAGGAAGGATATTTTTGAAGTGTGGCAAATTGTCATAGGACAAAAGCAGAAGTTATTACATAACACATTGGGTACAGTACAGAGCCATGAGTAGTGCAGGGTGGCCAGTTTCCCTTTTCAGGGATTTATATTCTTCCTCCACCAAACCCAAGTCTTGACATTTCCATACCTCTGGGCTCCAGCAGAACACACTGGTGATCCCACCTTCTTCTCTAGACCAGTGGTCCTTAATGATTTGGGAGTTGCAGAATTAGAAGCTTACTGACCTCTTGAGAGTCTAATGTAAGCCTGAGGTCAGCTTTTCAGACGCTGAACATTTTGGCACACACAATAGCACACCACTCCTTGCTTTTCTTCTTTTTCTTTTGGTGGTAGGGATTGAATCACCAGGAACCAGCATGCATAAGTATGCTAAGCACACACTCTACCACTGAGCTACACTCCCAGCCTATATACTCTCTTCTTTTTAAAAGTTCTACCAATGCCTACATGGAAAAATAAGGATAATAGAGTAGGGACTCTGGGAAGTTGGAAAATTCACAGCACTCCAGAATAGTTGTTTTATAAGATGAAATGAGGTTTGCAGTCTGTTCTCAAGCAGGGCTCCAGAGATAACAAACAATTGGATTTTCCCAGTCAAGTTGTGAAACAGATGAAATTTACATATTTTAGTATAAATTTCTGCACTTTGGGATCAATTTTTTTTAAAAGGTGTTTCTGCTGTTACGTTTGTGATAGTGAAAACTCGCACTCGAGGATGCTTTATACTTTGAATTCCCAGCAAAACAAAATATTGATAGCATAATATGCCTCTTTTTGTTGTCTGTCATTTTCCATTATAAATGTATTTGTATATTTAATATACATCTGGAGACACACAAAATCTGAGTGTCTTATTTTAGGACTGATGAATCTCATATTGTCCTAGGTTTGTTCATTGACTTGCAACTTGTTCCATACTATGTGGCATGTTATTGCTTAGTAAGTATTTATAGAATTGAATTACATGGTAATGGAAAGCGATTTATTGCATGTCTCTGAAATGTTTGTATCATTCTCCTTTTATGAAAAGTATTATCATTTCATTCTCAGGAGTTTTATAAAAATATCCATCTATGTCTAGTTCTAAAAGGACTTATATTTAATTGAATATTAGGATATGAACTAAGTAGCTTTAGAAATCAAAAGAAAACATAAGTTAGACAGTATAATGAATCCAGAGGTAAAGTTAGTATACAGTGATGTATTCTTAAGTTCTATAGCTAGTGTGGGGCTACAGATTTGGCTTTAAACTTCTGAGTCCAAATAAAAAAAGAAATACAAATCCACTGAAAAAAATATTCCTAGATCCCTTAAGATAATTCATTGCTCAAAAGGTCTCTCTCAACCATAGAGAAATTTCATAAAGAGGCACAAGTACAAAGATAGAGGGCCTTCAGATCCTTGCCTTGTTCTAAACATGGATTTAGAGTGATAAGATCTGATCAGTTCAGAACCCTAAGTGCACTGTTGGAGTTTGGGTAAAAGTTGAGTTAGTCTGAACTGAATCACGTATAAAGGCCTCCTGATGGATGGTAGACTAAGCTCTCTTAACGTACTGACACATGACCAGTGGCTTGTAGCCAGCGGCCCTCTCCCCAGGAGATGCTGAGTTATTATAGTTAGGATTTTGGCAAACTCTCTCCGAACTTACTGTCATTTTGAATTTCATAGAAACTTGAACTGGATCGATTTATGCTATATGCTCATGGACCGGACCTGTGCAGAGAATCGGACCTCCGACATGCAATGGCTAATTGTTTTGAAGCCTTGATAGGTAATCTCCCTTTAAAATCGTCCTTCCTTCTTGCATGTCTGATCTATCTGAAGAGCACATAAAACTCAAGTGTGGAAACTTGGGATAGAATTACTTGTTCCCAAAGCACTTGAGATCCTTAGTACAATGCCTGCTACCTTGTCTCCTAGTATTTTTAGTTCCTCTGAAGCTTTTTTTTTTTTCCCGTTCTTGGTTCCTGTGAGTATCTGATGTTGTATAGATGTTTAGTATTTCTGGAATTGAAGTGAATTAAAATGGAGATGGATTACTTTCCAGATTTAATTTATCTCATACAAAAACAAATTGGGTTGCTACAGTTGTCTCAGTGTTGATTTTGACCACATTTTGAATTACTTGCAAGATTTTCTAATTTAAACATCTTGAAAATACCACATTTTAAAAATCCTGGGTTTGAGTCTATATAACTAATATTTGTTCAAGTGAAGCAAGATTGATGTAGACTCCAAACTGCTCACTCAGGTTCCTTATAACTAATGCTACTTTTTGTTTGTAACCAGAATAGTTAGCTGTTGGTACAGGAAAGTTATGAAGAGTTAATTAGCTGATGATTACAAGTATGCTTTTCAATGAATGTTGTAGTAGATTGACAATTTTTCACTTTTTTATAAAGTACATTTTATTTTCAAAGACCTGTACGTCTTTATCATTCTTGCCCTCATCCTTTGAAAATGAATATAAAAGCTTCCCATTATAGTTTCATGATGATGATAGTAGCAAGACAATGTTTAATAATTATCCTCAGTCTTTCACTGGTATGTCTATTTTTCACAAATAGGTCTATTTTCAGAGACTTTATCACATGAAATTAATGTGCTCTGTACATAGAATATTTTTGACAGTTAATGTTACTGTTGGCTCCAGAGCCAAGCAGATGTGATTCAGTTCCCTGTTCAGTTATCAGATCTGTGTCTCTGGTAAGTTATCCTGTCTCTTTGATCTTCAGCTTCAACATCTGAGAGATGGAGATAGTTTCACTCACTCACAGAGTTCTTGAAAGGATATAGTCCTGACAGCATTCAATCCAGAACAGAGTTCTACTTAATTAAGCTCTTCCTCAAATCACAAAATATGAGTCTAAATTCTGTAAATCTGTTCTAATGCCTTGCTCCTGAGACAACCTATGAAGGTGAAGATAAGAATGTGGAAATGGGACAGGGGGTCAGCTCATTGGTATAGCTCTTGTCTAGCATGTGCAAGGCCCTGAGTTTGATCCTTAGTACCACAAGTAAATAACTACTACTCCTATTGCAATCATTATTCCTACAACTATTAATAAATAATAAATGTATTTAGTTATCAAGAATCCTGGTAACTAAGTATTATAACACCCTACATGGAAAAGTAGTCTTTCTAAAGATAGATGTAAAAATTTGACTTGAAGAAAACATGACTAGGATGGGGGTGTAGCTTAGTGGTAGAGCACTTATCTAGCATACACAAGGCCCTGGGTTCAAAAAAAGAAAACATGATCATCCTTCTCTAAAGTTAGTTAATATCAAGTAAAAAATGTTATCACAGTGCTTCCTGTTATAATTAGTGCTAAGTGTATACATATACATTTCAAATTAAAAGTTATCCTGATTTTTATTTGCAGAAGCCTTCATTGGTCCAGACTCTGGTTTTGTTTATCTGGCTTTTTCTTAGATGCCAGTGTATATTTGGTAAATACAGAAAGTGAAATGACATACTCTTTAGTAGAGTCGAGTCAAATGTTTGTGTCTCAAGCTCTTAGTACAGCTTTGACTCATGCCCTTCATTATAGTTCATATTTGACCTCTGCTACTTACAATGTTAGATTTTAATTTTAGTGAATTAAATTTTGTATTTCAGCCCAGTATGTAACAACGTAAAGCATAGCTAAAAGAGGGAAAATGTTACCTTTAAACAAACGTTTTTGAACACTTCAATTTTTTTCTGAGTGGTTTTGGCTTGCCTTTTTGCTGTTTGTAGAGATATATAATTTTCTCTGCATATTAATGCGGTCTTCCTTCTGACATTCTCTTCCTTTTATCCAGGAGCTGTTTACCTGGAGGGAAGCCTGGAGGAAGCCAAACAGTTATTTGGACGCTTACTCTTTAATGATCCGGTATTTATCTTGAATTGTTTTTGTTTTTTTCTTTTATATATCATTACAGAAGAATTTATTGCAACTGGTTTTTGAATTTTGAAGAGACTAACAGAAACAAAATACCCAGATCTACCATAGGTAATAGATATAAAGTATATCAGAAAGCTTATTCAGCTATAGTGGATGGGGAAGTTCCCAAGGCAGTCACTCCAGGGGTTTTCTTTGACCTGAGCCATCTTTTCTTACGGTCACTTATAAATTGAATATGAATACAAATGTAATAGCACTTAGCTTCATTTCGTAGTTTCTTTAAGTTAATTATGATTTTGTGTTGTATAATCACTGGGTACCTACCACATGGAGACTTAGTTATAGCCTTTTGGCTTTTGTGTTTCTGATTTGTTTTTATGTAAATTATGTAAACTAGACAAATGTATTTTAGAAAGTCAGTTCATAGAGAGTTTCTGAGAGGCCTATGAATAAAGAGTATGGATGTTACTTTTTTTCCCCAAGCAAATTATAGTTTAAAGAAAAAAGATAGATTCTAAAATAGTTTCTGTTGTTACTAAAGTATTATGCCATTAATATTGCCAGAGATACCTTTTTAATCTTGCATGTAATAGAGCATACTGGATGCTTTTTGTACCCAAACAAGTCAATTTAACATTTAAAGGGAGAGGCAACTTTGTATTCCAAATTGAAATGTCATCATAATTGAATGAAATAGCCCTGGTGGAGTAATAAAGAACACAGGAAGCCAGTGTTTTAAGCCTTTGTGAAACCTTCAACTTAAGTGGCTGTCAAATGTTATTACTGCATTACTTTGGGTAGTTGAAAAAAAAATCAATAGTTTTTAAAAAATTGTGACCTGGGTGTTGTTCATGTCTGAGAATTTGATATTTTTATTTGTTTTTCTAAAAATGTGATGCTTTTTATACGTGTAAATTTCTTTCTGATGGGAGAATTATCTACAGGTGTTCTCTGTCCCCCTTTTTGTCCTACACAAATAAACAAACCTGTGTCTTGATTTGTTTCTATAGCAGATAGCATGTATTTTAAGATTTTCTTAAATCTTAAGATATCATTGTTCTAGCTGTTATCTTTTGTTGGCAAGGTCAGCAACCTTTTTGCTGTTTCCTCCCTCCAGTCTTAGTCTATCCTCCCTACCCCACTCCCACCCCCACCCCACCCCACCCCTTCCTTGTCCTCTTCTCCCATCTTACTTGCACCCATGTGCTCCTATTTTCTTGAATTACACACATTGTATCCTTGAGTTATTTTTTAAAATATATTTATTTATTTATTTTTAGTTGTAGATGGACACAATACCTTTATTTTACTTGTATGTGGTGCTGAGAATGGAACCCAGTGCCTCATGCAAACTAGACAAGCCTCTACCTCTGAGCCACAACCCCAGCCCACACATTGAGTTCTTAATTGCATCCGTGTGTATTTAGATTCTTTTGTCTCTAAACTGCTTCTCTCCCACTTGTCTACTTTGGAGGCTTATCTTAAGTTTCTAGTACCTAGTGCAGTGCTGGCATGTGCAGTGTTTAATAAATATTTGTTAAAAGAGTGAAATGAAGAAATTCCTAAATGAAAAAGCAGAGTCTGAACTTTATCTTACAAATGGGACTGCTGAGATTTAGAATTCATTTTAGTGTGTCTTTTATGAAAGTGAACAGGGTTCACTCAGTAATGTAGGCTTTCCATGGCACTGTTTTTAGGTACACCAATTTGGACATTGTGACTCTGACAAGTCCACACTGGTGTGCCTCTGTTACCTGGAGTATGTTAGTGAATGTGCTTTTTGTAATGGCTTCATGAAAATCATGAGCCAGAGGCAACTGAGGACAGACCTGTAGGCTGACAGAGTTGAACTGGTTGACCCTGTGTGGCAGGGGGTGAGACCTGGGTGGTGCCCAGTGATTCTGAGGGTTCTCTGTTGGTTGTCTTATCTGAAGCCTAATGAAGACAAAGAACATGATTAATTTGGGGTTAGGTGCTGTCATGAGGCAAGGGAGGTTCAATCTTGAGTGTCTGTAGTAATTGTTATTTAGGGTGAGATACAGCAAAGCAGGGGAGCTGGCTGCATTAGCAGGGAGGCCGGGGACACTTTCTACAGGGGCCCGATGGCATCTTACAGCAGCCACAAGGCATTGAGGGACTGTTAATTTTGCTACTGGCTTTGTCAGTGTCTGTATTCTCAGTCCTGTTAACAGTGGGGCTGTCTTTTCTTTTTCTCCTCAACTGATTTTTATTCTTTCAGCTCTAGACAGTTTTCTTCTGGTTTCATCTTTTAATCTTTGTGTGACCCTTCAGGGTTTATCTGATACGTTCAGATCCATTGTCTCATTTTGATTACCCCATTTGCCTCATAGAAAGATAGAGAAGTATCCATGGTTTTTCCTATCCCCACCTCCCTTGCCTCTTTATCCTTTCTGTCCCCCAATATCTCTGACCCATGCCTTTGTCTGGTGAAATGAGCATCTTATCAAATTGCTTTTGGTAGCATAACATGGGTATTCTGCAGATAGCTCATTTCAAAAATGTTTAATATTTAACTCATCACAAATCATGTTTCTATTTAATTTTTATCTTTTAAAAACCAGAACCCTTAGGATCTTTTCTATCCTGAAGTTGTTGTTTGTTTGTTATTTCCCTCCCCATGTTCTTTCGTTTTAAAAATCCTGTAACTCCTGACCCTTGTGATTGGAATTAATTCTCTCTTGGTCATCCTACTACTTCCATCTTTGTGCTCCTGTCTCACCTGACTTTTTAGCTGGATGCCACTCCCACCATTTCATCCCATCTATCATGCAAGTACAGTCTTCTTCTTAGTGCATGATTTGGCCATGACTTTCTTGCTTAAGATATTTGATTACTGTCTTCTATACTACACACTATAGCATTTAGCAGTTTTCATGATCTGACTCCCATCTGTGGTCTCAGGTTCCTTCCTTTCTTCTTCCTCTTTATGGCATTCACTAGAATCTCCTTCTTGTGTGGATATACTTCAAGATGTGTTATTTGTGTGCTTATGGTGCCCTGCTTTTGGTTCTCTCCTTTTGTTGATTTGCAGAATTCTTCATATTCTTCAGGACTTCTTTGAAGATTTAGCCAGTACCCCCTGGCAAAGTATTCCTAGCTCTTGTGTGTGGTTTCCCCTTGGAGACCCACTTGCATCCATCATGGCGTAATAGCTCAGCACTTCACAACTAGATCATTTCAACTTCATCCATTTCTTGTAATCCGAGAAAGTGGCAGCTGTGGCATAGTTTTGAATAATTTTTTTTCTATTTATGGGACCTGTTATAGCTTACTATCCATACTTATTTGCCTTCATTCTTCCCCACCAGGCCTCTTTGTGGACAGGAATAGTATCCTATTCATCTTAGGAACATAATGCATAGTAGGTGTTCAATAAAAATATGTTGCATTGATGAATGATCCATCAGTCGTGAATAATTTTCAGAAAAGCAAACAGAAGTTAGAGATCTGCCTGAGGTCCTTAAGCTAATATATGGCAGCACTGAGATTCTAGATCTGTTCCAGTGTATATGCTCTGACAAGGTACAACAGAACCTCATCTCAGCGTGTGGGATAGATGAAAGGAAATGGACATAGTTGAAATAGTCTGCCTGTGAAGTTTTAGGCTATTACTTCAAGATAGATGGCAGCTGACTTAAAAGGAGAAATCACAGTATTTTTGAAAACGTGAAGGAGCAAGTAGAAAGATGAATCCAAATGTCCCTTAGCATCTTGAGCTTTAGAGATTGTGGTTTGGTAGGAAGACAGCTGTTTATCACTATTGTTGATATATTGTTATTAATAGTATTTTCTGTGGGCAGGCACCGGCTTTAGTGCTTTGAGCATGTTGTTCATTGAGGCATCAGAGAACACTTTGAAGAAGGTACTATAAATAACTGGCTTATACCTGAGGAAATGGAAGCTTAGAGAGGCTGAGTAGTTTGCCAACATGGAATCAGAGTTAAACATAGGCAGGCTGACTTAAGCCTACAGCTCTCCCTAACACCATACTTTCTAGCTTAAGATGAAAGGTGAAAAATTATCATCTGGTCGTGTTGCATATGAGGTAAGAAATACAAGACATTTAGCCTTCTGGACTCAGGTGAAGAGTTCAGTGCTGTAGCAAAAATGAACCAGGAATCCAAACTGAGGCAGTAGTTACAACAATAAGAATGGTGAAACACTCCAGAAGAGTTGATGGCTAGATAGGGAAGGGCTCAAGTTTGGTAAATGTCCACTGAGGGGTAGAGGGGAAAGAAAGCATTGGAAGCACATAGGAAGTTGTGAGAAGGAAGTGACTTTCCTTATGATTTACAGTGTGGGAATTCAAGGGCAAGGTTACTGATTTGATTAAGGGGGGATCTTCTCAAGTGCCTTAACAATTTGATTTGTAAGCCATTTTATTAATATGGGCAAATAATCCCTAATTGTATTTTGTTAAGATGCAAGTTGTGTCCAAATACTGATTTTTTTTTAAAGAGAGAGAGGAGAGAGAGAGAATTTTTTTTAATATTTATTTTTTCAGTTTTCAGTGGACACAACATCTTTTTTATTTATTTATTTTAATGTGGTGCTGAGGATCGAACCCAGCGCCCTGCGCATGCCAGGCGAGTGCGTTACCGCTTGAGCCACTTCCCCAGCCCAAAATACTGATTTTTAAAATTTCTGCCTCATTTTAAAATTCTAAATCACCCCCCTTCATTTAAAAAATGCTTTTCTCTCTTTTAAAAAAAGTTTTTTGGGGCTTGGGTTGTGGCTCAGCGGTAGAGCATTTGCCTCACACACGCAAGACCCTGGGTTCAATCCTCAGCACCATATAAAAATAAATAAGTGAAATAAAGGTATTGTGCCCAACTACAATTAAAAAATAAATATTTTTTTTTTAAAAGTTTTTTTGGTCATTTCTTTCAGAAGCCTAATGTTAAGGTCAGAAAGTAGATTCAGAGGTTCCCTAGAGTCAGAACATGAAGGAAAACCACTAATCCTGAGGAAATCTTAATTATACTATCTATGGATTTAACTCAACAAATGAAGTAATATACTAAGGTTTTCCATAAAATTCATTACCAGATTTCAGATGAACATTGTGTGACCCACAGTAAGAATGTGATATCATAAATGCCAGAGCTTATGAGCTAGATCTGTGGTGTTTCCCACTCTATTTTAAAACAGCTCAAGTGATAATGAATTGGTGCCTAAAATAAAAGACTTTTGAGATGAATTTTACCTATAAAAGGCATGGCTGATGCACATTCCTGGGGAATCACCAGGAATGAGAGATAGGAGAGATATGATTAAAACAGCAGCTTAATCCAGTGTATAGGTTAAGCAAATGTGTAACTTAGTTTTCAAAGGTGTTTTTGACTTCTGGGGCTGGGGGTGGCTCTTTTCCTCCCCAGCATAATAGGCTAATTAGAGTCACTACAGGCAGTTAGAGTAGTGAATACACTTTTAAAAATTAGTTTGCTAGCACTATTGAATTTGCAATAAGTGGAGTCAGCATCTGAAATAGTTCAGTATTTCAAATAATGACATTTTATTTAGTACTCTAGAGTGTGTTAAATGACCCCCTTGAGCATTAAAGACATCACTCCATTTTCCAGGACCTGCGTGAAGTTTGGCTCAATTATCCTCTCCACCCACTCCAAGTAAGTATGACCTTCCTGTCTGCAGTGAGCTTTATAGCTGCAGCCATTCGTTTTACTTTCCTTTGCCTTTTTCCCCTCATGCTTTTATCCTTTAATTCCCTTCAGTGACATTATTCTAAGCTGGGGTTTGGAATAGGAAAACTTGGGAACAAATTGTAAGGTGCACCCACGTGTGGCAGCCATATGGTCTGGGCAGCACAAGGCAGGAAGAGCTTCTGTGTAGTAATAGAACCCCCACCCACAGCAATAGGTTTGATTCAAAGCCAAATGTGTTGACACCTATATGTCTACATGCCTGCTATTGTAGGGGAAGTACTGTGGAAGCAAGTCTGGGCATATTCAAAAAGTAGAACAAATACTAAATTAACATTGCTAAATTATAACCTAATTTGGATCTTAGAAATTGAGAGGTTTGAATCATATTGCATAAAATTTACTGCAAATTTAAACTTTAGTACCATATGATGGCTTCTTACTCAAGATGGAATTTCAACAATTTACACATGGTGACACCCTTTCCTCGGTTGGTTTAAAAATTCTTACTATTCTTTGCTTTTATTTCTTTTATACTTTGGGATATATGCATTTGTGTACTCATCTATACACATTTTCATATGAATGTGTGTATAAAATAAATAAGACTAATCAGTACTAGTTGAGCTCTTATGAGAGACACTTTGTAGTAGTAAATGACATTAATTTAGAGTTTTAAAAAAATATTTTATTAATCATATGAGGTTGCCCAAAGTTGTTGAAAATGTTCATTTTAATTATACTTTTCATATTTGCTCTCTGCCAGTTGTTAAAGGCTCATTGTTATGTGGTATACCACCTGTCGAGTGGTATAAAAATCTCCAGTGTAAGCTGAATTCAGTTTTAATGATGCTCATTTGCCCAAATAGTTGGGTCCCTAGAAGACATAGCAGTCAAGAAACTCTTAAAGCACTGGCCTCAAAGCAGTCCCCAGAACAGCAGCATCTGCATCACCAGGATATTGTCAGGAAGGCAGATTCTCAGTCCTCACTTCAGATACAAAATCTTTCACTCCAGGGTGGGGCCCAGCCATCTGCCTTTAACAAGCTCTGCCAGTGTTTTCAAGAGTGCTAAAGTGGGAGAACCGCTGCTTTACTAGATATATATATTCTCTACCAGCTGTTCTTCAGCTTACAGCTTCCTTGGAGAGTTAGTCTAATACTTGGGATTTTGAACTATCTGTGTACAGTACTTGGCCTTGAAATTTGATAGAAGATTGGAAAATATTATTTGAGACTTCTTTAAATATTAGGTTTGTTTGCCATTTTAAAAGTTGAGAAAAAAGCTTCCATGTTTTATTGGCATTTCAGAAATTTCTACCCACAGGAGAAGGAATTTTATAAAACACTGTCCTAGAATTGATAATTGCTCTTCTAACTAAAATCTGCTCAAGATTCTTACTTATTTCTGTTTTTCTGTAGCTACAAGAGCCAAATACTGATCGACAACTTATTGAAACTTCTCCAGTTCTCCAGAAACTTACTGAGTTTGAAGAAGCAATTGGAGTAATTTTTACTCATGTTCGACTTCTGGCAAGGGCATTCACATTGAGAACTGTGGGATTTAACCATCTGACCCTGTGAGTTAAAAGTCCTCATGTAGTCCCAACGTGACCATTTACCTGAGACAGTTCCAAACCTTTCTGTATGCCCTTCACAGGAGTTGAAGTTTCAGACACATTTCCAGGATAGTCATTGTGAGACATGAGCCAGCAGACAGCGGTGTGGACTAGAGCAAATGCTCTAATTCAGTATTTTTGGTCTCATTATCATGCATCTTGTTCCTTCATGAAATTTAAGGAGGACATGAAGGAAATAAAAACTTTTTTCATGCAGGGACAGATGTTAAATATTTTAGGCTTTGTAGACCATGTGGTCTGTGATTTGACTCTTTCATGACAGCCTGAAAGAGGCCATAGATTATAAAAGAATGAGTAGGGCTGTATTCCATTGAACTTTACTCATAGAAACAGGCTGAGGAGCTGATTTTGGGCCTCCCATCCCTGCTCTAGATGAATGATTTTGATGATGAGCTAGTAAAATGATTAAGAAAACAAGCAAAATTTCATTTTTTGCTTTTTTAATACAATTTTTTTTTTACTCATGTCCCCCAAATCAAGTATTCTCAACTCAGTAAACTTTAAAGAGTCTTACTATAATTTTTTTTGTTTTTAACATTCTTAAACTGTATCCCAGATTTGAATAAGGATATATATATATGAATGATATAATATAATAAATTTGGTGGAAAAAAAGTCTTGTGCCTTTTAACTTTTTTTTGTTACAGGGGTATATTCTGTATTTTACTTTATTTTTCAGTTGATACGCCTCAGCTTCTAACCAGTTACTATTTCCAGTCTTTTTTTTTTAATTGGTTGTTTAATCAATACTCACTTTATTCTTCTTTCAAACTCAACCTGTGTTAACACAAGGCTCTTCTCGGTTGAGGGGCATCATGGAATTGTATTTCATTTTGTGCTTTAAAATAAGATGAATACATTGTCTCTTTAAGTCATGCCTTTTCAAAAGTTCTGGTTTTTTTCCTGAAATTCACAAGAGTTATTCATTTCTTTATATTGTTGTTGTTGTTGTTTTTTAGAGGCCACAATCAGAGGATGGAATTTCTAGGTGATTCAATAATGCAACTGGTAGCCACAGAGTACTTATTCATTCATTTCCCAGATCACCATGAAGGACACTTAACTGTGAGTTTGTGTTCAATCACTTGCTCCAATAAGATTGCTATATAATAGAGGGTGAAGATTAGAAGGGCCAAATATATATTTATGTAAATGATGACTAAGTTCTTTGGGGCTTTAGCATGTCATGTGGCTTTGTTCATTTCATTGTGTAAATGGTGTATAATGAAAATATGCCATGAGGATTCCTTCATTTAATGATCCCCTCCTCTGTGCAAGGCATGAAGCTAGGCCTTGTGGAGGAGACAGAGTAGTTGACACCAAGTCTTTTCATAATGAATTTCAAAAACTGTTACAAGAGACTAAATTATAAGTAAATAACTACAAATAAAAACTCTCTCTCTGTATGTGTATATATGTGACTATAAACATAAATTCCCACCATAAAATGTAAAAGTAACTCTAACCATTATAAGGTAGAATATGTTAAACAGTATAAAGAGGCACAGGTAAATTGTTGGATTTGTGCAGTTTAGGAAAGGATTTCTTCTAGCTGTGGAATGGAAAAAAGGCTTCATGGATATGATGATGTTTACATCTTTAAATATGAGTAGGATTTAGCCATTGGGAGTTAGCATTCCATGCCTTGGCACTGCACATGCTGCGACTAGACAAGCAAGGGCATGTCATGAAAAATCAGAAGTTTGGGCTGAAGTGTAGCTCTATGACAGAGCACTTGCCTAGCATGCTTGGGGCCCTGATTTCAATCCTCAGTACTGCAAAAGAAAAAGAAAAACAAACAAAACCCCCCGGAAATCAGAAGGTCAAGAAATAACTCAGTTTGGTTAGAGCACAGTGGAGTGTCAGGGAGTTACAGAGACCAGGTTTGATTTGTGAATAAAGTGTAATGGTCACCATTCCTCTCACTTTTGATTCATTTTATAAAACTTGATTCAGCTTTTTTATTTGTTTCGTACTCCTTTTACTGTGTGGCACCAATCAATAATGTACTCAGAGTCGTGAACAAAACTTACCTAGAGCCAGTCATGATCTCTTCCAGGCACAAGATGTAGCCCTTTAGAAGTCCCTTGAGAATTAGCCTGAGAAAGCAAACATTTACTGGGCAAAGAAACTTAGTGATAGTTTGTAAGGTACTTGTTAGTGCTGTCTTCTGTATTATTTTGAAGCAGATAACAAATCTTTCCTACTTTGCATCATTATAGTTTTTATAAGTATTTTACTTTGCAACTGTGAACTCTAGATGTTTATGTGGGACATAAATATTGCAATTAGGAAGAATGTAGTGATTTGGTTAAGTTTAGATGTAATTTTACAGTGGCATTAGGCTTTTTCTAAGCCTACCTTTCATTTATTGAGCTCCTACTATGTACCATATACCATGCTGGGTAACCAACAGTATTCTTATTTTACGTGTAATTTTAAAGTAGCCATATATTACCTCTTAAAGTTAACTGCCTTTAGATGAATAAGAAAGTGTTTCCTTCTTGAGTTAAAATTAAATTCTGAAGAAAACAAACATGAGGAATGAGCTTGTTTGTTGTATATAACTTAGAAAAGCAATAAATTGCATGTGTAGTATTCTGTATCAGGGAATAGACTTCATAGGTGTCAAGAGTATCTGGTTATCTGAGAAACAGCTGAACCAAACCATATAGCTTGAAGTGGTAATTCACATTATGGCTATATGGAATGTTCTGTTAAAAATGTGTGGTTTAAGTACACACATCCCCTCTCCCCCAAGTATTACTTGTGAAGTTTTAAAGGATATTAACTATCATCAGCATTGGCGTGGTTGCTCCCTCTCTTCTTGAAATAGTATCTCCATTGGCTTCTGTTATTTCTTGCCTCTTTAGCTACTCTGTCTTAGCCTGCTTTGCAGGTTTATCATATTCTTTACAGCTAAGAAATATTTCAGTATCTTAGAAATCACTCCTATACCATATCCTCTTCCTAGTATCTCTCCAGAGCAGCTTTTCTCACAAGCATTTTCACCGCATTGGCAGAGGAATTTCAGCTGCTGTCTTTAGTGTTACCTCTGTTCTGAGCTCCAGTCCCAGTTGCCTCCTCAGCATCCCGGTTCATGTACAACACTGAATTTCTGATCTTCTCTCACCTGCATCCTTGTCCAGCGTTCCTTGAGTAATGGAATAGGTGCATTCATCCATCCAGTGTTGCATGACAAAAACCTAGGAGTGTCGTTGACTCTTCCCTCTCCACTTTCCCTGTCTAGTCCATTTACAAATCTTTACTGTTACTCTTCCAGTATTTCTTGAATGTACCCACTCTTACCACCTTGTCTCCGTCACTCACATCCTCTCCATCAGCCTCACTCACCTGGATCACTGCTGTAATTTCTGCCTAGCTATCAACATGTTACAGGAATGTGATTGACAAAGAGACCCAGTTGGAAGTAGTAACATTTATTCTCTTGGAAAGGATAGGAAATTTAAGATCCTGTCTACAGAAAGCACAAGGCAATGCAACATTGTCCCTGAAGAGAAATGGGTTCCCTGAGTCCCCAGATTTTCCACTGGATGCAAGCTACTACTTGAAAAGCTTATCTCTGGTGTTCTCATGAGCATTCTTGTTCTGTGCCTGAAAGATGGACAGTCTCAAGCAGAAATCCTTCAGAAACCCAGGTCTCAGACCTGTGCAAAGTAATTTTTCTAGCTCCCTACACTAGTCTTCTTATGTCAACTTGTGCCCCCAGTAGTCCATTTTGTATGCTGCAGCTAGAGGAGTTTTGTTTTTTTGTTTTTTCACAGCAGATCTCCCATGACCACAGTAGCCATTCATCCTTGGTCCACTTTAGTTGTTTCTCTTCATCTCCCCAACTTTTTAACGTTGGAGTTGCCCCCATTCTCGGTTTTCAGACCTCTTCTCTTCTGACTTCTTCTCCATAAAGGAATCTTACTCTCTCTGTCTCATAGTTTTGACTCCATCTGTGTGCTACTTTCTGATTTATGTGTTAAGTCTTTACTTCTCCCTCAAACTCTACACTCATATCTATTGAATATAGGTATATTTGAATATCTTAATATATACTCAAATTCCTAGTTGTGTTTCTAATAGTTATCTCAAACCTAATCTGTTCAAAATAAAACAATTTATACCCCAAAATGAGAATCATTCCATTATTACAATTGCTCAAGCTAGAAACCTTGGAGTCATCCTTAACTCTTTTCTTTCTCTCATATTGTGCCTCCCAGCTATTAGCATATCCCAGTGATCTTCCCCTTCTGAGTACATCTTGAATCTGACCACCTCTCAGCAGTTCCACTGTTATCACCTTGATTTGAGCCATTGTTTTCTAATTTATAATCATACTCTCCCATCTGGTCCTTACCTCCTCCCCAGTCTGTTTTCATGGAAACTTGCATTTCCCATGAAAGCAGGTGCTGTTGAGATGAATCAATGCATCTTCCACCTGAAACCCATAATCACAGTTTGTGTTTGCAGAGAAAGACCAAATAAATGATCGATGAGAGAAATATGAATTTATCAGAGTTTATAATCAATCAAACTGTGTGGAAGGGCTGCTAAAAACTGGAGCTACTATGGACTAATGACATCAATCTGAAGAGTTCTGGAAGGTTAATATTAAACCGATGATCCTGTAAAGTTCTATTTTTAGGAAGAAAAAGGGATGCAGAATCACCTATTCCATTTATTCCTATATAATGTGTCTGGGCCCTTCATAATCCTAGAGATAGGGAAAGAGTTTCCTTGAACTGTTTTCTTTTTAAAGATATTTTTATTCTGTTAAATTTCTTTTCCATGATAAAAAACAATAATAAATTTCTAGGGGGGGAAAAAAAAACCTTTAAAGGGATAATTTTTAAAGGGAAGTCAGATGACATCACTCCTCTGAGTAAAATTTCCCAAGCTGTCCTGTCTCAAGGGTAAAAAAAAAAATGCTATTATAGGTACATTGAATAACATGGCTCCCTGCTGCTTTCTGACTGTCTCCTAGACTCTTCATATTGCCCCAGGGGGGTCTTGCAGAACACTAAGGAAGCCCTTGCTTTGGGGCCTTTACTCTGCTGGTTCGTGGGGTAACAGTATCCTTTTCCAGAGAATTTATGTATCCAGACCCCTCTTCTCCTTCAGGAGTCTGTCCAAAGTCATTGCCTCAATGAGGCCTTCTTTAACCCAAGCAACCTCTTTTTGTCTCTAGCACCCTTCCTCAGCCTGGAATCTCATCTCCATTTTATCCTTAGTACCAAGTGTATGGTTTACAGTTAATTGTCTGTCTTTGCCCACCAAAGTGTAAACTCCAAAAAGGCCTGGGTATTTGTCCATTTTCTTCATCCTGATTTTCTGGGGAATTCCTGGTATACCAGTGCTTAGGAGGTTGACTTTGAACAAATGATCTTTATATCCCAGCTTAATGTTCTTTGGTTGCTTTGCAGAAAGTGACTGTAGATTGAGCAAGGCATCTGGCCTTGCCCACCTGCCCAACCTCATGTCACATGTTCTTTGTCTCAGTTTGTATGGTTCTCCTACCCAGAAGCTACTTTGCTTCTCACCCTTGCTGGTATCTCTACTCTTCCTTTACACATCAGCTCTGGTATGGCTTCTGGACACAGGGAAAACTCCTCCTCCCCAATGACCTTACACCATTCTGTGTCAGATATCTGTGTTCTTTTCCTTTCTGGCACTTAAACATTCTGCCGATGGCGCCAGACCAGAAGTTCTTTGAGAGCATGTTTTCTTTCATCTCTGTTCTGTAGTGCTGTCAGATGGTAGGCTTTCTATACATACTTGGTGAAGAACTAAGAGTTTTGTAGGCACCTAAGTCATATTGAGAGGGAAGAGGAAGTGGCTCTGGAGGGAAGTGTCATATTGCTTTATGTATAAGGGAAGAAATTGAATATGTGGGATTATCTAAGCATTAAAACTCATTTAAAATGTGCGTTGGATTACATTTCATAGTTGCATAGTGTTGGGAGGAGTGTGGCAAATTATTCATTACTTTGATTGAAGGACACACAACTGCAGGAATTCGTTTTGGAAGGCATCAGTAGCATTGAGCCATTCCCTTACACACTTGTTTTGCAAGGAATAAGGACAGTTGCGCAGATGTAATCATGTTTTTCACATTTTGAATGCTGATGGGGAAAAACACATTGTTCTGGAAATTGGGTATTTTCCCTTGAAAATACTCCAGAAGGAATGTTAGGCTTACACAATTGTTCTAGCATAAGAAGCTTGAATGGAAGCATGGAGGGAAGAAGTTCTGTTTCAAACCTGAAGTTCTTGTTTTTGGGGGTAAGCCTTCCCAGTAGAGTCAGTGTAAATAATGAGAATGTCTCAAAAAAGTATTACTGAGGCCAGAATGCCTGTCCTGTTATGTGTGGAAATTTTCAGCCATAGGAGTATTATCTGTATCTCTCTTCTCTGCTGCCAAGCTAAAGAAATGTTGCTCATCTGCATGCCTGCTGTGTGCAAGAACTGTTCACTATGGTGGCATGCACTGGCAAGATGAATATGTGGGATTTTTTTGTTTAATTTTAGAGGAATGATTTGGGATAATGAGAAAGAGAGCAAGGGTTACAAATAAAACGTTTAAGAACCAGTGATTTAATCCTGACTTGCTCTCTCTAGACTGCTCTGTGTGTAAATCATCTAGACAAACAGGGATCTTATCTCAAAGATCTCTTCAAGAAGATAGATTCCCTGCCTCCTGCTTGGGTATTTCTCCATCACTGAGATAATTTGGCCTTTGTATCTGACCTGCATTCTGCCTGCTAGCATTTGACTATCTTTTCTTTAATTATCATGGGAAATGTAGACCATCTGGCTACCACTCTTGGTATAATAGACCTATGTGGCATATCACTGTCACTTTTAATAGTATATTCTGCTTTCACCCCATGTTCTTCTATTAAAGCCCTCAAAATAATAAATCACAGTCTACTTATTTTACACTAGGTGGCCCTCTCTGGTAGCTCATGTCCTATGGCTTAGAATCTTTAGAATCAAGAGTGAATAGGGAAGTTAAAGGAAGAATGTGTGTGTGTGTGTGTGTGTGTATTTGACTTAATAAATATATATTTGTTCTCATGGAAACTTAAGTTTGAGTTAAGTAATTATAAAAGGCGGCTATGCTGAGAGAATAGGAAACATCTAGGATTCTCAGAACCTGAATTTGAGATTTGAGTTGTTTACACTGGTCCCTGACATTACACCAAAAATCAGCAGACCTTTTCTCAGGTTTACAGAGAGCTTAACTATAGTTTTCTGCATTGTTTCTAGCAATTTCAAATTAAACTGTTCAGAGTTTGTTTGTTTAATTTAGGGATAGATAAACACTTGATAAAATCGAGAGTATTGAAGACAATGAGGGAATGCCTATCTAAAACATTTAGCACTGAAAACAAATTCACAGGAATTCCTTGAACTGTCTAGAACCCTTTTCCCATTTCTGAAGAGCAAGCAAATCTTTCCCAATGGTGATGATGCTATTGCGGATAACCATAGCTAACATATCAGGCAGGTGTGTTTATCACAAGCTAGTCACTATGATTAGATTGCATGTTCACTCAGTCTAACCTGTGAGATGGGTACTAATTTCTCCATTTTGTAGATGAGGAAATTGAGGTCCAGAGATATTTAGTAATTTTATGAGTCACTTAGCTATGACATGCTAGAGTCACAGTTTGAACTCTTGTGCTTTTTTTTTTACTATGAATATCTAACACAAGGCATTGTTTACAGTATGATAACTCTTGTGCTAAGTCGCTTAATGTTTATTTTCTAGATTTCTACTAAAACTAAAAAGCAGATATGTTCTCTTTGTAAAATAATAATTTATAGCATCAACATCTGTAGGTTTTCCATTTAATGTCTTATTCATTCATATTGATCCACTACAGTTGTTCTGAAATAAACAGATTGCCTTTCCACTGCCCCCTTTGTGGATTCCTCATCCTCTATAGGAGAGTATAGACTTCACACCACCTGGCAGCTCACCTGTCTCAGCTCTCCCTCATTTGTCTCTGATTTCTCCTCCAGTTCTACCTGGTAGTCATCTAGCTGCATCTTGACCCCTTGCTTTTTCTGTAGCAGTTTCTCTTCTTGGAAAACTCTTCTCCACCCTTCTCTCACTAGCCTCTTGGGCTTTTTCTGATTCTACATTCATCACGGTCTATCTACATGAATTTTCTCAAAAGGCACATGTCCAGCTTACAGCCCCATAAATTCTGATTCCTTGATTCCTGGAAGAAGGTAGGCACTGGATATGACAGCCAGGTGGATGAGCCCTGAAATGCCTCTACTCAGCTTTCTGGAAGGCCAGGAGGAGCACCCGCATTTACCTGTGGTCTCTGTGCTGACACTGAAGCCACCACAGTGCATTGCAACAGCCAGTTTGCATGTGGCTTCCAGAGGAACTGTCTGTTCCTGGGGGCAGTAATAGGATGTTGTTGAGCCTCTCAGGTTCTGTGGCTTTCAGCACAGAGCCTTGTGTATAATCAGCCTCCGCTACTGGAACACTGAATCGCCATAACCTCAGAAGGATTTTTTTCCTTGCTTACCATCCCTGCCTCCATCCCACTCTTTGGCAACTGGCAGATTCATTCTGAAGCAGAGTTCAAAAAAGGAAAGGATGAAATTTTAAGAAGCACTATTTGGACTTTCTTATTTAGGTGAAGAGCAAGGTCTTTCTTATCTCTTTTCAACTTACTTTCCAAATTTAAACTGACTACAAAAATATGGAAGATTAATAGCTTCCTTCTCCCCCACTGACATTTGGTTCAGGCTCTGGGTTTTGGCAGGAACTTACAGATCTCAATTTCTGCTAGCCACCCTGCTACTTTAAGACCTGTCAGGGCCTGTGTTAAGTAAAACTGGAAGCACTTCTGTTTCATCCTCACTGCTTTCCTCCTTCACTGTCAGACAGCGTTACTATACAACAACGAACCAGGAACCCTGGCACTGGAAGGTGGCAGCTGGGGCCCAGTAACCAGTGGTGTTTCGTCCCTTGCATGAGCTCATGTGTACACTGGAGTAGTTGGTTCTGAGGCATGAACACTCCATATAAGCAGCCTATGGAGTCTTCTTCCCTCATCAAAAGCATATGTTCAGAGAGGACCCCCTTTGGTTAGCATAACTGTATTCCCAAAATAGGATTCCTGTTCCCCCATGGCTTCTGCTTTGAGAACCCTCCCCGTCCAATTTGAAATCTAATACAAAAAAGATACATCCCTTCCAGCCCAAGTCTTCTGTAATTATAAGATATTGGACTGTCGTCTCCTTATTGTTGGGGTCTTCTATCAACATTATATGCTTGGCCTTTTTGTAAAAAATCGTGGTACTGGGAATTGAACTCAGGAGCACTACCATGAGCTACATCACCAGCCCAGCCCTTTTAAAATTTTGAGACAAGGTGTCAAGTTGCCCATCCTGGCAGCGAACTTGCTATTCTCCTGCCTCAGTCTTCTGAGTAGCTGGTATTACAGGGGTGTGCCACCATGTTTGGTTGTACTTGTCCTTTTTAATTTTGAATTCTGGCATGGACATTAATTTTAATGAAACACTCTATTGAAGAAAAGATGGAGTTAGGGGGAAATAGGAGGAAGGGAGCAGAGACAGGCAAAGAGTTATAGTCTAAAATTCAACAACAAGCATGGCTTATGAAGATCAAGCTGTATTTCTGCTTCATGAATCATTGTCAGACAAATTAAGAACATATTGTTTTTTATTTATCTATTGTGAAGGATTCAATATCAAGCATTGAGAATAAATCTTGATTTTCATAAGCTCTGTTGACACTTTTGAGCCATAGAGCATAAAACTTGCATCTAATAAACAAAGTGTGACGCGGAACAGTGGAGGGCATGACACCAGCACCACCCAGCTGCTTCCTGCTCCTGCTCTGTGTTCAGGAAGGTTTCTTCAAGAGACCAAGAATTTGTTATATTTATCGTAGGAAGCATTGTAGTTTTAGGTTCATTATTTCCCCAAATCCTGGATATTGGGCATAATTCAGTTTTTGTTTGGGGAGTTGCCATCTTTGTATCTACCCACCTTCTCCTAGGTTCCCTCCCCACCTCTCTCCTAGTGAGTGTTAAACCAGGTTGTTTTGTGGATACCTCTGTAACAGCTTGGTTGCATAATTTTTAGGTGGTATCTAATATTACCTTGGATAGTTTTTAGAGGACTCTTACCTGTCTGAAATTCTTAGTAGAAATTTTTGTTTTGAATTCCTGAAATTGAAATATGAAAATTTTAATTGATTAAAGATAAAGGATCAAAGTATGAAAACTGAGATTCAGATAGCATAAATCTTTAAAATAATAATAAAAGGAAAAATGTACATAAATAATTTAAATCTTTTCAATATTACTTACTAAAACATAATTTCTCTAAATCCTATAATATCAGAATTAAGATCTGTGCCCTGAAATTTGATGTTTGTTTTAGACTTTTAGGAAACCTTCCTTAAGACCAATGTACAGTGACAGAAAGTAGGCTGTTTGCCTGCTGGTTGGGGGAGCATTGATTTCCTAGGGGTACAGGGAATTGGGGCAGTGGAAATGTATAAGATTTTCAAAATTGATCTAATTGTTCCCTCAAAGGGGGTATATTTTAATTGAATGTACATAATATTTAAGAAAAATGATTTTTAAAAATTTTTAATCATTCCTTATTTAATAGCATTAAACTTGATAGAAATTATTGACCTTCTGTCATATTATAGCATATCTCCAACCCTACCCCACTGCTACTAAACAAGTAAAAAAACTAAGTGTTAAGTAAAATCCAGGTAGCAGAACAGAAAGGGTTATGGAGGAGAAGCAGAGAACATATGGAGTATTCCACATCATCCAAGGGAAATGGTTGAGGATGGAGACCCGGTGTTCCTGTCATGAGATGTTCTCAGGGCTGGTTCGGCCCAACATATGAGCAAGCCCTAGACGAAAAGTGAAGTGATTTCTTTATGTGCTCCAATTCCTTCTGACCAGTTGCTGCGAAGTTCTCTGGTGAATAACAGAACTCAAGCCAAGGTGGCAGAGGAGCTGGGCATGCAGGAGTATGCCATAACTAATGACAAAACCAAGAGGCCTGTGGCGCTGAGGACCAAGACCTTGGCGGACCTTTTAGAATGTGAGTCCTACAGGGTAAAGTTTTTCTCTTAACCTGCAGTTCAGAGTTTAAGTCAAGTTGACCAATTTTTATCCTCCTCATTTATACCTTTTGGCTAAAGAAACCTCTTTTCTCTTTTAGTTTTTGTTTGTTTGTTTGTTTATGCTTTTCATCAAAGCTTGTTTGAAAGAAAATGATTTGAAATTAAGATGTGAATAATGCATTTACATTTAATCTCTCTGTTCGATGGTAGTTTCCCCTATAGTCCTCCCTCTCTCAGCCATCATATCCCTTTATGTGACACAATAACAGATGTAAAGATTGGTCATTGTGAATCATAGCTTTTTGCCACACAGCAGCCTTTATAAAGTGGCCCAGAAAAAGGGATAGGTTGTCCACAAAAGACGAAAATTTTCACTGATTATTTTGAATGAGCTCACAGTTCTACTTTGCAGTTTCTGATATGGTGTAGTTGCATTATAAATAATTCCATTGTTGCTAACTAAAGGATTACATAAATAATTTTTTCAGATATTATCTCAAAGGAAGTGGACCATTGCAGGCCTTAGAATTTTGTTGATGTTGTTGTTGTTATAATATTTTTGTCAATTGCAATTATATACAAATATTAAAGTATGTAGAAAACCAGATTATTTAAAAAGTACAAAGGCAATTTAAGGAATTATTTTTCAACTGAATAAAAGTAACTGAAAGATTAAGATTATATAAAAATTTAGTTGAGAAATCAAGAGCATTTTTCTTTTTAGCTCAATGAAAGCTATTTTTTTCTTTTTTGTTTTTTCTGTTGTTTGTTTTAAATCTACTGTTTGTCTACGTGGTTAAAGTTCCTTTTTAATTGCATCATCTTTGTAACCAATGTTTGTTTATCTATCTATATTTAGTAGTTCACCATTTATTAATGCAAAATTGTATATATAGTTATGTTGTCATTAAGCCCAGAACTAAATTTTTCTTAATGTGGGCAGATTAGATCTTTAAAAATTGTCGTCTTCTGTTCATGAAATTTTAACGTGGGACTCTTACATAGATGATCCGAAGATTAATGATGGGAGTAGTAGGCCTCAAGAATGTGTTTATTCTGATATGTTATGTTACACATTCTGAATATGTTGTTCTTCAAGCTGCATTTTGATTTGTTAGATATAATGTGGTTGTGGACTCAGGTACCCTTTTTTCCCTGCTATACAGCAGCATTTTGTGTGTCTTTTATTTAGTCCTTAGCTAACTGCAATTTGGCCTTTGTTACTATGTGATTTTGCATCTTAATAACACATCTGTGATGCTGCTGCTAATATTAGTGATAAAGATTAGAATTTTAAGGAAAGATGAAATGGTTATGCTGAAATAGAAAGGGCCTGGAAGGTGAAAACTTTATTAATATGTTGCTTAAAAGTCTAGGTCTTTTGCTCTTTTTGATAAATTGCAGTGAATATTTGTTTTTATTTTTTTTCCAGCATTTATTGCAGCACTGTACATTGATAAGGATTTGGAATACGTTCATACTTTCATGAATGTCTGTTTCTTTCCACGATTAAAAGTAAGCTCATATGAAGTTTAAATGTGTGGTATACTTTGTTTCTGGTGATTCCAGAACCCTTTACTAAATGCATTTTGGGAACTTACCACAGGAGTTCATTTTGAATCAAGATTGGAATGACCCCAAATCCCAGCTACAGCAGTGCTGCTTGACACTTAGGACAGAAGGGAAAGAGCCAGACATTCCCCTGTACAAGTAAGTACTCGTTGCTTGTAGACCATTGGACCAGTATGCTTAGCTGATCTTCATGTGCTTTGAGGGAAAACTAATGAATGGGCTGATCATGACGAGAGCCCAGGATCAAGGCATACTGACTGTTGGTGAGGCACTGGGCCCAGCAGAGAAACTCCTTGGGCCTCTCCATCTTGGCAGTAAGATGGAACCATGTATTTGCATAGGCAAGGGGTAAAACAGCATTGAAAATACATTTTTTAAACATCCCTAAAATCATTTATGAATGATTTATCTCTCATTTATCTCTGTGCCTTCTCCCAGCTCTGAAATTCTCTGTACTACTGCATGGCAGGAAGACATACTAAAATTACAAGATCAAAATAAGAATTGTTCTTATGTACATTTTTATATTTGTCTTCTTATTTCTTCTAATCTAGAAACACAGCCTAGCACAACTTCTGCATCTAAATTAGAAGATCCTGGGTGCTTATTTGTAGCAGTATTTGGGTACTTTTCTGTTCTTGCCCTTGAATGCCTATTGGCTTCTGTCTCTGTCACCTAACAGATAGGTTGCCTCCCCCAGTGGTCACTGTGAGAAGCAGGGCAGTTGTTCACTGCTGCTGGGTTACTCAGATATTAAAAGCTTCTTTCTTAGAATTTATATCAAAAGCAGCCTTATACTTTTGAGTATCTTTTCACTCTGAGTAATAGCCAAAAGTCATTCAAGAGCAATTAAGGTAAGTAATGGGTCACTTACCACATCCACCAGTTGTGATGATAGTAGGTTTGACTCTGAAGACAAGTAATCGTCTTGTGACACTTACATGTTGATTCAGAAGGTGATATAAAGAGGAATTATAAACTGAAGGGATTATCCAAGTATATAGGTCTCATCCTAAAGTATTGTTGATATGTGATTTTAGGGATGTTTAAAAATATATTTTCAGAGCTGTTTTACCCCTTGCCTATGCAGAAGTGGTTGCAAGCACACATTTGTGTATGTGTGTTCCATATGAAATGAAAGCCCTCCTTTGGACTTTTCAAGCTTCAGAATACTCAAGGAGAAACATAGTGGCAGTTGGGAATTTTAAATCTTTTTTCATATTTTTATTTAATACTCAGAACAGTTCATAGGTTTTTTTGCTAAAAGCAAAACTGAGTCCAGGAGAAGGTTGAGTCACCCCACAGCAAGCTACTCGAATTGTGCCAAGAAGCTGTCACTACAAAACAACATTTCCTTTATTTATTGGGGAAAGAAGCCCAAATGTTTAGAAATGGCACTTTAATATGTGCCTAATAAGCATAATGAATATCTGAGCTGTATTATATGAAAGGCTCAAAGCATTTCCTCGTCAAAGTGATAATTAAGGTTCAATAAACTAAATAGGATGATAAACTTTTCATAGGCCAGGCACAATTGCCGTAGTAAGTACTGCCGTGGAGAAGCCAGCACTGCACGCTCATCCCTTGGAGTTTAGGAATACAAAGGAAATTGCTGTGCTCCCTTCTCATGCCCCCCACCCCCCCAGAGGAGTACATGATGAGTCTGTTCTTTGTTATCAAGATGATGGGGTTGTTTTACATAGTTTTTTCATGATTACTATATTCATTCCATTATCTTTGTTGGTTATTTTTAATTTCCCTTTTCCTTGAAGTTATCAGATTTACTGTATTTGAAATCTGGACTACTTCATTAAAATCCTGTAGCTTTGTTTTTAGGTGATTGTGTTGTGTACTTGGCATTATAATGTACCTTTGAAATGATCTTAGATGTTTCAGGAATTAAATATGTTTTCTGATCTCTTCGATAAAATATCAGACATTAGAAAGAATCCATAAAGGATGTGAAACCTCTCAGACATGACCTGAGGTATATTACCTGAATGTTTGCTGGATTTAGCTGTGATTAGCACTGAAAAACAGTGACCAGACTAAAGCTGTTAACTTTCACAGTAGAACTTTTTAAATTTTATGATACTTTAAATATGCACACTTAGATGTCAGTTGGAAGTATATTGCACTGCACTTGTGAGTGTTTAGATGCTATTCATATTACTTTGGGAAAAATATAAAAATGAAGTACAGAATTTTTAAAATTTGCTATTTCAAAAGCTCTCAGTATTTGGTCAGTTTGACAAATTAAAAACTCACCCCTCTCCCATTTCTACCATTTTCATGTTACTTGTTATTTTTACCTCCCTTTGTCTAGGCAATAAGTACATGGGGTTTGTTGGAGTTTTATAGTAGCAAGAGAAATTAATTAGTGCTTTTCTATAATTAATGTTCTTTTATTTCACTTTAGGACTCTGCAGACAGTGGGGCCATCCCATGCTCGAACCTATACTGTGGCTGTTTATTTCAAGGGAGAAAGAATAGGCTGTGGGAAAGGACCAAGGTACGGGAAGAAAATACTTCAGATTTCATGGAATGACTGTCCTGTGTGCAAGGAAGTCCCTACTTGGTATTTTCAAGTCCTATAGTCTCCTTGCTAACTTAGAGTGTGGTGTGTTTGAGGATAATAGTAAAGTGAATCCCAAGGATTAATGTCCCCACCAAGCCAACCTCTGAACTTTATAAATATCCTTAAACAGGGAATGCCATTAAATAAGGGGCTTTGCTTACTTAAAGAAAGCCATTTTTGCTGGTACACAGGTCAGTTCTATCCAGTTTTAGTCTGAGTACACATGAATGCAAGCTAGACATGTAAGATATGCCATGTTGTGCATGACATAGTCCTTAGACCTTTGATTTCTTATCACATCTCATTTGAATTTTGTGGAAATGCTCTCATCTTTGTTAAAAAAAAAATTACGTGTATTATCGCTTTTCTTTGACCCCTCCAATCTATATCTTGTTTCTCTATTTTATTTATTTCCTCTTTAAACTTTACATTGAGAGTATTCAACCTTAAGCAAGAAATACTTCAGACCTATTATAAATGGAAGACATTTTATTGCATATGAAAAGTGTAGAATGAGTATCTTAAATAGGCTTTATGCAAATAAAAGACATTTCTCATGCTCTTGTGTATGTTCCTATCTGCACAATTCAATATTTGACAATAGAAAAATCACATGAAATTTTATGCACCAAACATGAAAATCAGCCTTAATAATTTATAGCCATAACTTGTGTTTTTGAAAAAATAATCTTTAAATTAAAGTGTATCTCACCTTTATTTTATTTAATAGTATTCAGCAAGCAGAAATGGGAGCAGCAATGGATGCACTTGAAAAATGTAAGCCTATCTCTTTTTCTATAATTATATGTTCATAGTGTAACGAGTGTTTTATGGAGAAAAAATGAAGAAGTAGAAAAATGGTAAGTACTGATAAAATGTGATCTTGTTTTCTTCATAATTATTCTCCAACAGAGTACAGTAAAATATAAGATATGTATAAAATGGGCTTATAACTTAAAAATCAATTATTCCTGAGAGTGCATTTTGATTGTCATTTTCCTTTTTTGCATTAGAGTCCCACTCTCAGCCCATGTAGCTCATGTGAACATGAGGTTATTGTGTTTTCACCCATATATTTATACTTCCATAGTCTTATACAGAAGTAAAAGTATAAACATGAATATTTTTCTTTTCTGTTTTTGCTTATTGTTTTATTAAATTGAATATTTACATGCTTCTGCATATATTTGTATACTACAATCTTACATGAGATACATTATTCTTGCTCAGTAATACATCATGGGAAATCTTTCAAGTCAAAGGGAATGCTTCAATCGATTTTTTCCTGCTTTTCTTTCCCGCCCCCAGTACTGGAGATTGAACCCAGGACCTCTTGCATACTCTATCACTATGCAATAGCTCCAGCCCCTCCATTCTTTCTTAATGACTGCATACTATTTCCCACTATGGATGTGCTATCTTTTATTCAGCTTTTTAAATTATTACTATTGTGGCGAATACTTTGTTTCTGCGTGTGTACACGTGTTTATCATTGTCAAAATAAATGTCTATATATGGGTGCTTTCAGTTCTATGGGATAGATTTCAAGAGTGGAAATCCTGGGTTGAAGAAACTTAAATCACATAATTGACTGTGGAAGGGACTGCATGGTCTTTTCTAAATTGAGTGCGAGCCATTTTTCTTCTAAGCAGACGTGTGGGCACACCATGATAATGTAGTTCAGTTATGCTGCAAGTACCCAGTGAAAAGAGATGGGAGAGAGTGAACTGCAGGAAGCAAGAGTGAAGAGGCCCAGGACACTCAGTTGTGGGAAGGATTCCAGGAAAGGCAAGAGGACTGAGACCCAAGTGGTAATCCGCAGACAGTGCCTTCCTGTTTGGGAGAGCAGGGAGGTAGTTGGGTGGGGGAGAAGCCAGTGCAGCCAAGATCTAATGTCCATGGAATCTTCACTGAGAGTTTTACATTGAATCTGCTGGGAATTTTTTCACCCATTATATATATATTCACAATCACATATTGAAATAAAATTAAGGTTCCATTTTCCAGTTACAGAATTGTTAGAGGTTATCTTTGGAGGCTTTTTTTTTTTTTTTTTTTTAATTGATTTTAGCTTTAAACAGTACCAGAAAGCTCACCTGTTCTGAGACAGGCCTCCACAAACATACTGGTAGGAATGACTAGTTTAAACTGCTAGAAAGCAACTTGGCTATATGTGTCAGGTCCTTAAAAAAGTTCATACTCTTTGAACAAATTATTTGATTTAATTGAAGTATGAACTAGGGTTCACATACCATGATAATCATAGCTTGACTTATAATATTTAAAAAAAAACTTTGTTTAATATTAAGGAAATGCTTAATAAATTATAGTATATTCCAGGAACTGACAAACATTTTTCATAAAAGGACAGATATTTCAGGCTTCACAGGCTACACCGAATTTAAAAATTACTCAACTCTGGCACAGTGGCCCACAGGCATATAATTAGTATGCAAACTAAGAGGTATGCATCTGTGTTCCAATAAAACTTTATTGAGAAAAACAGGTAAAGGGCTGTATTTGACCTATGGCAGTAGTTTACCAACTCTTGCTACATCCAAATGTAGAATATTTTGTAGCCACTAAAATTATATTTTTGAAGACTAATGATATAGGGAAATGCTTAGATTGTAGTAAACAGAAAAAAGTATACCCATTGGTACATACCTGTAGTCTCCGATTGTAAGGGTAGATGATGGAATGGTTTTAAATGTTTTTCTATCTATGCAATGTGTATACACGTTTTTGTTGTGTGTGTATGTAGTATATAACTTCTTAGGGGGAAAAAGGCTATCTGGACATATTCTTGAATTCTACCAATACTGGGATTTTCTTTTAAAAATGCAAATTAAATTTTACAGTAGTATTTACTGAAGAAATAGGGTTCATTTCATAGAAATGAAGTTAGTTTTACAACTAACTTCTTGGGTTTTATTTATTCTTTTAGAAAGTATTTGTAATATTTGAAACCTGTGATTTACATAGTACATAAGAAATCAATTTGGTATTATTTAGGGAAGAGGATTTTATTACTGTTTTATTTCTAAAATATAAATGTTGTGTTCTTCTTGTTTAAAAATCACTGTAAGGGGGCTGGGGTTGTGGCTCAGTGGTAGAGCGCTCGCCCAGCACATGGGAGGCGCTGGGTTTGATTCTCAGCATCACATGAAAATAAATAAAATAAAGATATTGTGTCCAACTACACCTAAAAACAAAATATTTAAAAAAAAAAAAAATCACTGTAAGGTCTTTACTGAATCACTGCCTGTCGCTTTTTTTTTTTTTTTTTTTCACCTCCCTGACCCATCTCCAACCTGGGGTAAGGAATGAACACTGTATAAAAGAATTTAGGAATATACTGTAAATAAAGTCACTCATTATGCTTCACCCTTAAAACACAGACACACAAACTTAACTTGCCAGGCCCAAAGAGGCCATGTTCTCCCTCAGCTCTGCTTCATAAGGAAGAAGAGCCTATTGCCCACAGCAGTCCCTCAGCTGGCCAGGCAGAGCCTCTGCATTACCAGATGGCACACGTTTCCTTTGAGAAGCTTGTCATTTAAGTACATGTATGTGACTAAGTATATGAAATGGCTATTTCTGTTCTACACTTGATTTCTTCATTGCTACACAAAAGTTAGACCATAAATGACCACAGAATTATAAAATTTCCAAATCTTAGTCCAGATTTTCCTTGTGTCAGCACTGTTTCACAGTGTCAAGTATCAAACTAAATATAGCTTCAACTGTGCCACTGAGTGATGTTTTTCTTTAATCAAATCAAAATTCTCTACTTGATTTACTTTTACAGATATGGGCTTTGGACCTTTCCTGGTAAACTTTAAAAATAGAATTAATTGCCAAACATAATGACTTAGAATGTGGCCTCCTTTTGTCCTTCCGAGATCCTTTAGACTTTTTTCAGAAACTTTAGTTCTTGATATATACTACCACTATGTGTCTGAAGCTTTGGTTTGAGCTTTTCAAAAATAGACCACTCTGTTGTATGGTGTCTTTTAATCTCTCCCCCAAAATCACTTGTTGCCAGGAGAACAGTGTTAAAGCATCTGGTTGGGAACATTCCAGAACCACACATCTGTGTTTTAACATTTCTGTATATTTTGGTACCATTTATACTCATCACCTCAGATATTGAAATCTAGAATTGGGAATGCTGATCCAGATTCCTGTTTATTTCTGAATAACAAAAGTAAAACACAGCTACATACATGGATATAAGTGTACGTTGTGTGTATGTGTTAGTTTGCATCATTCTTTGCACAAGTGGCTATCTTTTATTAAGTATAAAATATATCTCCTTGTGTCAGATAACTTTCCCCAGATGGCCCATCAGAAGCGGTTCATTGAGCGGAAGTACAGACAAGAGTTAAAAGAAATGAGGTGGGAAAGAGAACATCAAGAGAGAGAGCCAGATGAGACTGAAGACATAAAGAAGTGAAGGAGGGCATGGAAGTGGCGGAGTATTTACTTGCTTAATAACTGTGACTGTTGCCCATCGAGACCTAGCCTAGTTTTCCCAGAGACAATGAATGAATTGTGCCCATTGAAATAAAACTCAAAGTCAAATTGCTGTTGTTGTTTTACTGATCAAATATTCTGTTTTTAGCTGGATGATCTTTATTACAAAGTATTTGAGTCTTGTATTTAATGGAAACTTCACTTGGGTGGATGTGCATTATTCCCTTTTATTTTGCCCTTTAAACAATAAAATTTAAAAAGCATATTCTATGTAGAATAGATCCTGTTTTTCTATCTCTGTCTTAGATTGTAACCTCAGACTGTCAGCTGATAGGTGAAAATTCACTTTATCAGGTATTTTGACTACATGGTAATAACAACTGTACTTTTCAAAACACCTGGATTATTAACTGAATTCTCAGCTTTCACCTGGTTGTTGTCAGGTTCTCAGTCACAAATACTGAACTTAACCCTCTGTAAGCAGCAAGTCCTTTGTAGGAGGGGTCCATTTAACATTTAACTGGCTAGTGGGAGGTGGAACACTGATGTGAGTCACATGCATTCTTCAAATCATTGGCATACAGGAGAAGTCATAAAGTCATGATTCTTAGCGAGACCACTCTCAACCAACTGCTCTCATCTTGGGGTCAGATGTCCCTTTGAGAAGTAAAACTTCAAAGAAGTCTCAGAACCTCCTGAAATTGTATTCAGCTTTACCTGGTGGAGAGAGAGAAGGGGTAGGGAGCAGGGAGGAGCATTCATAGCTTCCATCAGCTTCTGTAAGTAGTCCCTTCAGTAAAGGGCTATCTTTACATTAGAGGACATGACATTTTTTTAAAAAAAAATGTTATTTTACACTGAGCATCACTGATTTCTTATTAATAAAGGCAAAACTTCTTTGGAACACAAGTGTGTTTTATTATTATTTCAGTGAATATTATATATGAATGCCTTCTATATATCAGGCATTGTTCCAGGCACTGCAGTTTCATCAGTGAACAGAACAGACCAAGCCCCCCTGCCCTCAGGGAGCTTGTGTGCTACAACAGGAATGCACGGTCCACAAGGAGTTCAGTGGCAAGAGGTGCAGTAGGGGTTGGGGGAGAGGAGAAGAATAGTGAGCACTTCAGGGTGTCTGGGAGTGTTTCTTTTCTTACCTGTATAACTAGAAATGCTATAGATCCATTATTGAAAATTTGGAAGATTATTTTCTTGGCAGGGAAAAGAAACAAATGTTACTTTGAAAATATTGAAAAAAAAAATAGGAAAGTAAATCCCCCATGATTCCATCACACAGGAAATTCTACCCCGCCAGACCTGCACACCCAAGCTCTAAGTGTTGAAACAATGAGATGCCATACAGCCTGCCTTATCTTTTATGTCTGATTCTTTAGTGTTGAATGCACATTTACATAACTGTTGGTGGCTGCTTGCTCATGCAGATCTTGAAGGCCAGTTGTGGGTACGTCATCATTCATTAATCAGTCTAAAGGAAGATGCAGTCAGTGAGCAACTTGTTGCTGGTGCCTGTAAGAGAAGGTTGCCATGACGCCCCTGCTCCCCACCAGTGAGGCCAGGAGATGACCGTGGAATGGCACTGAGGAGGGAGGGGACACTCATTTCTGAGCCAGGTTGTTTCTGCCACCCTTGGGGGTGAAGTCTGCTTGAGCATTATATTTAAGTTATGCTAGCACCAGATCGCAGGGCTGGAAAGAGAACACTGGAGTCACAGGTGACCTTGACAATGTTAGGAGCAAAGCAAAACAGTTGATTTTTTTCCCCCCCTAAGCAAACACATTCCCGATCTTGAATGTGCATGAAAATAGTAATGAATCCAACACGCTGTTCAGGAATTTTTATCTGGCCTTGATTTTTCCTCTCTGTAGTACTCTGGCCCTTTCCATCTTCTCTCTCCAAATTAATGGCTCTTGAAACATGAAGAAGTGAAGTCTGTAAAATACTAGTTTAGCTCTTGTGATGGAACCCAGCAGACACTCTGTGAAGGCAGATTGGCACGGATCAGCACTTTACAGAGCATTAGGAGACTGGCAACCAGATTCTGCAGCTAACCATGTGGAGCAACTTGGCAGGCCACTGTGACCAGACTCCAACCCTGCTGCCTGCCCAATCCAACCCTGTCTGATTCCCCTAGTTCTGCTCTGGAGAAGAGCCAGCAAGATGGTAAGTTCATTCACTAACTCAACTGAATGTCACATGCTGTTACTCCTAGAGGCTGAATAGAAAAAGTTTCTTTTCACAAGTCACCTTGGAGGGTGTTGGGCGGGGGGGACTTGTAGATACTTGTTTTTCACTTTACATGAAGTCCAGGCACCTTGCAAGCTCCAGCTCTCAATCAAGGGCCCATGGTGAGCATCTACTGCATTCTGGGTCTAAAACACTAAGCAGAATCCATGTCCTCAAAGAGCACTTTATTTAAAAAAAGGAAACACACCCGTTTGTTTCAGGTGCCACACAGAGGCTTAGGAGAGAGTGACCATTCCTTCAGGTTTTGGGGGTTGATGTACTTGGCTAGGCTACGGACTCTACCTTACCATACTCCCCAGGACAAAAGGCCTTTCATCCGGTAGAATATTCTATTTTTCAACTGCAATATCATTATGACATCTCACAAAAATCTGATTTGTTTTTTTAGATAATAGGTGGTTACAATGGTTAATTTTGTGTTGAGTTGGCCAAGCTAGGGATGTTGTTTTTAAAAGCAGCTAACTTAGTGGTAATTTGTTACACTGCAATAGAAAACTAGTACGCTCCCATTCTCTGAGTAGCTAATCTCTTCACGTTCCTATTAAGTTTAAAATACCATCAAGGTTTCCCATTACTGTAAAGTTAAGCCCAAGTTTCTTCCCATGGCATGAAATCCCTCAGGAGCAGGTGTCAGCCCTTTGTGCTGGCTCCCACCAAAATGCTACTCTCCAGCGTTGCAGAAGTAATTGCAGATCCTTCAATATGTTCTGATTTCTCTCCCCTCCAGGACTGCCTGAAATAGGCTACCTCCTTGTTAATTATTTCTTACTCATCTATTTGGCCTTACTCAAACACTATTTCCAGCAAGCCTTTCCCTGGATCTTATATTTGAGTGAGATCTACATTCTTGGATTCTTTCCTGAATCACATCGTCACATTGTATTGTCACTGGCTCTTCACTTACCCATCTTTCCCCACTAGTCCATAAGCTCTGGGTGGACAGGACTATCACGAATGCACCTTGGAACTCTGGGCAACTAGCACCGTGCCTGGGCTCCTTCCCATTACTGTTTGATGACTAAAAATAACTGGGCTCCTCTACAACACCCAAGGGGAGCTCCAGCTTCCTTTAAGCAGTCTTCCTACAGGAACTCAGGCTGAGAGGGAGAATGACCCACTAGAGACCAGTGGAGCATGTTCTCCCTCTCTGGATCTCCTGTGCCTAGATTCAGGCAAGAGCTAAATGCTAAAATAGTTCAGCATCTGCTAGTGGGGTCCTGCAGGAAGAGGACAGCTTGTTCTCTCTTGTCAACCTTGGTTTTTCCATCTCTACAGGGCAGGAAGCCCAGATAAAATGGACAAGGCAGATGAACGGCAGCTCCAGGAATACTCTTGCTGAGTTATTTGCAATGAGAGCCACAGAAACCTGAGGTGAGGCGTAGTCATCAGTGACAGCACTAACTGGTGGCTTGGGACAGGCTTTAGTCACCAACAGTGTCATCTCCAGCAACTCCCTCTTTAGTATTTGCTTTGGACAAATGATCTTTATTTAATCTTATATAATCTTATATAACACATCTCGTTTTTGTCTCTGACTAGATTGTCATAGTGCTGCTGTGTTTCAAGCAAGCGCTCAGAACATCATTTCCCCTTGAGATCACCCACCTCTGTCTTGCACAGTCAGTGGCCCTAGAGTTGCCTTGTAAAGAGAAGCCCCTAGGATCTTTGCCTGTAAGTTAGCCAGAACTTGGAACCCACAGGACCCGTCACCTCAAGAGCTGATTCTGTAAGTTTTCATTCATTTTAGGTTAAGGAAGGAATTTGAAATGAAGTGTTTTTTTGTTGTTGTTGTTGTTTTTTAAGCAGCTAGCTGACCATTTATACGCTGAATATTAGCCCATCACAATTTGAAATTTCTTGATAAAACAACACATAATGAAAGTGCAAGGAGACTCTTAACTGTAGCGATTCTAATGCTCACCTCTATTATTATAATAATAGAGGTCTCAAATGGAGCCTTGGAGAACAGTGGCTGCCCCTGACTAGAATTGAACCAGAAAGATCAAGAGAGAGCCCTAATTGCCTTTCTTCTCAGATCAAACAATTAACTTAATTCTCCAGGCCTACACACCGAAATGTGTTTGAGGAGATTCAAATAGGTTACTATGGAGGATTAAGGTTTTCTCTGCAGATTATACTTTTATGCCCTGTAGTTCATTGCTTGAAGTGTTAAGTAGTTTTGTCAAAATAAGCAGGGCTGGAAGGATTTTTAGAAACTTACAAATCACATACTCTTGCTGAGTAACACAAGGGACGTCTGTTTTTTCCCTTCTCCCTTTTTTCTTTCGTTTTCTTTTTTTTTAAACCTCATAGTGTGGCTTGGGAGTGGGGAGAAATTAACCATGTAAAAGATTAGTTGGAAGTTTCAAGAGGCATCTCAGATAAGAGGAATACAAGTGTGGGGATCTATTGTGTTTTGTCTCTTAAAAATTGTTTCACAAATGATGTGGCTGAAGAAGCCACATGAAGAGAAGGGATTTTCTCCTGAATGCTTAACTGCCTGAAGACAAAGTCCAAAGGGGATGTGAAATCCGACCCTCGAGACTTCTCTGTAGTGCTGTGCTAATCAGTGTTATTTTACCCAGTAAGACTCCATTTCTGCTTAAAGGAATTGGTGACAAAATAAGCTTTCATTTTCTTACAATGGAATATTCCCGAGAAAGGGCGCTCATTGGGAAGTCATCAGTGACATTCTGTGTCCTTGGTTCCACAAGTGGCTGTCGCTCAGCCAACTTTCTCCTGCTCTGTGGTTCTCCCAGGTGCTCTGGGAATGCATCCTCCTCAGTCAGAATGTTTCGCTGTGAATTTACCCAGGTCATTAACTGCACAGAGCATCAGTGATCTGTACTTCACCCTTCACTTTTTCAGCCCTCCTGGGTCTGTCAATCTGAGCAAAGCCACATTAAGAAGCTTAATTGATGTTGCGGTATTGCACAACAAACAGTGAAAATAAACTGCAGACCAGATAAAGCCTTGACAATGGCTAGGCAACTCAGTGTTCAAACATCTCCCAGAACCATGGCACCTCTGGTTTTGTTCTGACCTGGCACAATTGTGATCACTCCCTGTGTAACATTTCCAGTTTTTCCAGAACTCAACTCCATGCACTGAGTCTTAGGTGCCAGGGTAAGTATTCTTCTAGTTTCGATGTCTTAACTCTAGCATGTACCTTTCTCCACTTCCCATAAAATGCTCTGTCCTCCCGCAGGTAAGAAACCCATCAAGAGATGACAGTACTTGACAATACTCTCAAACCATGTAAGAAAGACCCTCACAGTACCAACACACCCAGTGTTCCCAGGGTTGGGAAAATTCATTAGTCCCTTAAACCCCCTGCCCAAGGAGGCAAATTGGAAGGCAGTGTTAAGCAGTCAGCCTGGACAAAGCTAAATGGTACAAGGGAGAGAAACATGAAAAACCTGGAAGGAAGGTGAGAAAGCTAGAGCTGTGAATGGGGTCCACTGTTTCCCAGAGGCTGGGAGCCGCAGGGTGAGGAACAAGGGAGGCAGGCAGTGGACCAGGGAAGGCTGTGGGGTGATGGAGGCAGAGAGAAATCTAGCCAGGGGTTAGGCATTGCAAGCTGTCTTTGTCTTTCCCAACACAGTATCAGTAAAGTATCTATTGCTCCACCCTGGAAGCAAGTGATGGAGTAAAGACAGATATCAGGTTTTCCCTATGGGGAAGGGACAGGAAACACACCACGTGGGTCTAACCAAATCTCAGTCATCTGGCCAAAGGGACTGGTCTCTTCCACTGCCATCTTTTATAGTTCACTTCTCCCTGTCACATTCCAATCTTGACCGAGTTCTAAATGGACCCCTCTCCTCTTTCAATCCCTGAGCCTCAGCCTTCTTGGTTTAGATAATCATCTCTCTGTTAGAGTCCTAGCACAAATCAAGTCCTGTCAGTGGCATGGCAGTGTTCCAACTGATGAGGACTTAGAATGCCTGGGGCTCCAGTGCAGAATGAAAGCTTTAAGATGGGGTCAGCAAACTATGTAAAAACAGTACATATTGTAGCATTTGGGGGCCAGTCCATATTTTGATGTAGGCACTTATGTAACCAGAGAAGACAAACTTAAACAAATTATGGATAAAATTCAAAACTATGTAGACATTGGCATTTGTATTCCATATGCTTTTCATATGCCACAAAATATTACTCTTCTTTTTTTTTTCCCCAACTATTTAAAAAGATAATTCCTCTTAGCTTGGGATGCATAAAAACAGATGGTGGGCTGGTTTTAGCCCATAGGCTATAGTTTGCTGACCTCTGCTTTAAGAAGAGTGAAATACAGTACCATGAAGCAAGCTGCCTTCCAAGTGCCATGTTCCTCTCCGAGTCTCTGCAGACTTGGTGGTAATAATCTGGCTAAAAATGTCAATCATCAAAGACTCAGTTCTGAAACCAATGCCTGTGATTCATGACAGGCAACATGATGGAGTTATAGAATTTTCAGCTTTTCTTCCAGATAATTAGGCCACAGGCCCAAATGCCTTTGTAATTAATGTTGGCATATTCCTTAATCACATGCCCTTTATCAGAAGTCTGCACCAGGGACCACAGTGATGATCTTACGAATTTATGGCAACACATGGCTTTTAAAGCATTTTCACATGTGATATCTCATTTACTCCTCATAGCAATCTGAGAAATAGAAAAGGTAATGATGATCCTCATTTTATAATTGAAAAACTAAACAAAATCACGGATTCAAGAAGGTGTGGAGCTACCTGGGATCAAGCTTCCAGGAGTGGATGGAGATGGGAACTCAGGGTTTGCTATGGAGCAGAGGATAAAGCAACAAAGAGGAAACACTGGAGCTTGGTCAAGAAAGTAGTCAGCCAACCAAGGAAATAAAACAATCCCATCAATATTAAAAGAACTGTGCATGCATCAAGATGAAAAAGAAAAGCCGGTCCCCGTTTGAATATATCCAGAAATAGTTAGCCTTGTTTATTGTAACCTAAAAGCATATCTTAAGGTAAAAGGGTCTAAAAGATGAATAAATCTCAAAAGATGAAAAGAACAGACTTCAAGGTAATAATTAGACTTCCAAAAACAGTTCCAGGATGCTTCCAAGGCCTAGTACTAGTATGTGTATTCTGCTAGTAACCATCTATGTCAAGTTCTTAAAACAGGCGGCAAAGAGAATGTTAAGAAAACCGCAGAGCGCAGGTAGAACATAAAGGAAAGCATGAATTGGGACACAAAGCCTGAGATAGTGACCCTTTCTCACAGATCCGAAGGGGATCACAGAGGCCAGAGACTTTAATGCACTGCAGCAGGTTAGTGGTGAAGGCGATCCGCTGCCCGCGCAGCACAGCCTTCCTTCTGGAGAGAGGTCAGAGAAGCAGGGATCACCTGCTGCTACTGTCTGCTTCAATCGTGGCCACACAGTGACATCACACGAGCCTAAAGTTCTTTGAGCTCTACCCCCAGGAAGTGTCACTCGGTGACAGTACCGATGGCCTTGGAGGGTACTGGTTAAGAGCAAAGGCTTTGGAGTTGCATTAAGCTGGATTCCAGTCCCTAGTTCTCCCCTGACTGGCATGTGGCTGGGGGGAGCCTGCCTTTGCATAGCTGATGGCTTATTAAGGACAATACCGTCCCGCCCAGCATCTTGGCTTACTAGGAGAATTAAATCAAACAATGCATGTAAGATACCAGCCCACAGCAGGTATGTGACACACGTGCTGTTGTTATCAGTGTTATTTATGGCCCAGTAGCAATCCTGGCTCTGTGGAGAGGGAGGTCAGAGGCAGAAGAAAAAGCTCTGGGTTGGAATCCAAAAGTCATGGGTCACGCATCAAATTCCAACTCCAGGGGCAGGTTAAGTGATCTGAGGAAAGCTTCCCCTGGGGGCTGAGTTGTCTCAAAGTGGCAGTGGGGCTCATAACATCTGTCTCAAGGTCATTGGGAGGATTAAGTAAGAAGAGAGCTTTATGAATTATATTATTACCTAGTGCCACAAAAATGCTCACAGCAACACCTCTGAATGTGCATATTTATACATACCACATTTCAATCCATAAAAGACTCTAGACACCCTCCAAACCTCAGGCAAAGCGCAAAGTCACGTGAAAAAAAATGACATACAAAATAATGAATTCTAAATATGAGGATCCAGAGATCAGGGAAAGTAGGAACAAAAGATGCTGGGGAGAGAAACATTCAAAATTATATGCTGGAATTTTATGTCCATTTTATTGTTCAAATAGAATGTCAAGTTTATGTCTAAGTTTCCTGAGAATCAAAGGAGAAAAGGGGAGGTGTGCTTTTTCATCCTCATTTAAAAATATACATCTCTTGCCATTTGTTCTTCTACTGCTTTCTTTGCCTCTTCCCTCCCCCTTCTAAAAGTAGTAATTTGAAATCTTACTACAACTTTACCAAGGTAAGTGCTAGTTATAGATGAAGAAATCAAGGCTCAGAGAAGTTACCTTCCTTGCCTGAGGTCACACAGTGGTATGAGGGCAAGGCCAGGATTCAAAGCTAAGTCCAAAGGTACTAAAGCCCTGGCTCTGCCTACTGCACCCTGAGTGAAATCATTCAACTCAAGAGCCTTCTTGAGTTGCAGCATCCAGGAGGCTGTTCACTATTGACTTAGCCAGGGACTGACTGCCTCGGGTCCCTTAAATTTAGGCCCAGGATGTTATTAAGCAGAACATTGATTTCCAAAGCAAAAGAAGCAGAATTAAACTCTGCCCACACCCTTAGTGTTGGATAAGTACAACCAGCCTTAATGGTTCAGGGGCTTGGGACCCCAAGGGAAGAGGCAGTTTGCTATCCTGGGTTCCTAATGAATTAGCAGAGTGCACATGCAGGGTATTGCAATCACTGAGGCTGCACGTAAAGCCCACTTGAGTAAGGGCATGACAGAATCCCATGGAAAGCACTCTTCAAAGAAAAAAAAATTCCACCTTAGATTCAGATGGGGTAAGAACAATGTGGACTGCCTTTGTCAGTGACAGTGGAACAAGGCAAGAGGAGATAGAAAACAAACAGATTCCCCAAGTCCCCCACCCAGCCTTTGAGTCAGGTCTGGTAACTGATACCATGACCCTGTTGTCCAGAATTACAAGTCATCATAACTAGTGAGGTTCGAGTTTACTGTGTTGTATGAAGAATATCTCTCCCGCTGGTCTTTTTAATAGATCCATAAAGTCCTGAATTAAGGAGCTCCTCCAGGCACCACTGCATTGCTATCCAGGCTGACAGAACCTACCTATAATTGCAGCCCAGAGTAGGTGACACCATGATTTTAACACAGTCTATGTCTCTCTAGGTGGTTATAGATTATGTGACCATGGATTCCAAAGTGCATTTCACAGTAGGATCATAAAGGAGACACCGAGTGACCAACAGGGCAATGTCTTCAAGCAATATTCCTACAGTAAAGCAGCATCTGAAATTGAGGGACTTTCTTGTAGTGTCTCTTGATCAAAGCCAAGGGTTTAGTGCCTGCAGGACAGCTTGGGGAAAGCAATTCTGCAGAGGCAGCCTTCACATGATTCAGTTATGTGCCTTCTGGTGTCAAGTTTGATCAAAGGATGTGCTTTGTGTAGCACTGAGTCACACATATATATGATAATAGTCACATATATACACAAATATATGACAATACATATCTCATATATTTTAAATAACTACCCATCAATATTACTTCTCTTGACCTGACATCTTGATAAGCATTGGCTAGTCAATAGTTTAGAGTTATGTTTTTGGGCACTGTCTTATGTTAGTGTCCATTGATGATGAAACTATGTCATTTAGAAAGAAAATACCCTGATGGCAATTGAATTATATTTTATAAACTGTGCGCAGTCAAAGTATGCTATCTACTTTGTTTGATAGCTACCTGACCACTGAATGGAGGTGAGGTACAGAAAGCTAGGATTGTTCTTAGGAAATAGTTCTGGGACTTTTCTGGTCCTTTAAAAGATGATTAATTAAGCTGTGCAAGTTTTACATCATAGAGCATGAGAAGCAGCTCTGGGCTTGTAAACTGTTAGAACAGTTATTACTAGCTCCCCTCAATGACCATATAAAACCCAGATAATGTTCCCGTTGATAACACAGTTTTGATCAAAGCAGTTTGATACTGCCAAGACACATTAATTGAAAGATGTACTTACTTTAGTTTCTAAATAAATTTACCTGTTTTATGAGATAATTGGATATGAACCAATTACATTTTGGACAACATCTGCCAAAAACGATTTTAGTTGGGTCCTGTAATTAATTAACTGGAGGGCTCTGAATCAGAAGTGTGTACTCATTATGGAATGTAATTTGGAGAATTTGGGACCATAAATTTCTAGCTGTGAAGATATTCACAGAAGATATTTTAGGGAGGGAGCTACAGGGTTGAGAAGAGGACCCTAAACGGAATCCTCACCTTTACTTTGAATGAAAAACTTTGAGAACAGGGCCAGAGAAGAAAGACACGTAACAGGTGACCAAGAAAAAAAGAAGTCGGAGGGACCTCTCCTAGGCCCAACATTATCATTCAAGTTGGAATTGGAATGCCATATTAGTAAATCCAGAAGAATCTGGCTTCGGATATAAGTTATTTACCCTTCTGTTGACCAACATCGAGCTTGAGAGAGTTGTAATGGCTATATGTTATGTTCCTGTCCTTTGTGTCACATGTCACTAGAAACATGAGGGTCGTTTCAAGGAAAGGCCTCAATTAGATGAAGGCTTTTAGGAGTCCTGTCTGTTGTCAGTAAACAAAAGGTCATCTTTGTCCCTTGGGAGGCTGTGGAGCTACTAGGAGTACAGTATCCCACTTATCCACTTTCATTTTCAACTCTCCAAAATGCAGTCCTGACACAGACCTAAGTAAGAGCCCCACTTAAGAAACCCTGCCCCAGAGAACACCACATGTTTAACCCTTAGTCAGACTGAATGACTCTTCTTGACCAGGGTTTTACAAGAATGAGAGTCTGTTTTTTTCTGCTCTTCAAATAGAAAATAGAAAGAGGAAAAGAATGTCTCAAAAAGAGCTGGAGATGTGGTTGGAGCCAGAAAAAATGTGGAGTCTGTAATCAGAATAAAAAATTCTGGGCCTAGAAGCTTATTGTCATATTAGAATCAAATACTATATATTTATAACAGTTCTCAATCAAGAACTGGCTTAATGCTATTTTCCAGGGCATTCATGATATGTATTAAATCTGATCATGAAATGCATCTGTAAGCTCAAAATCAAATAATATTTTGCCAGGGAGCAGATTTTACAATTTGAAGAAAAATAGGTTTGCCCCAAAGACAGACTAAAAATAAAAGGATAATGGGGGGCGGGGGAATGAAAGAAAAAAACAAAGGTTGATTTAAGAGCAGCAATTTGCACAAAGTATAATATAAATTTCTGACTTCCGACAAAATTTGTATCACAGAAGCTCAGCCTGGTTTGCACAATGACTAACAAGAAACCACTGGCATTAGGATTTCCATCAAGAAGGATCTGCCCAAGCGGCAATGGAGGAAACTCAGGACACACACCTCGCTTGGGAAGATGTGTTCGTGCAAGAAGATCGGCAGTACTGTGGGGGTGTGCAGGGTAGAAACGGCTGGGCAAATCTGTAAGCCTTGCTTTGTACATTTGTGCACAGTGGAGAGGGCCCAGTTAGTGTGACGAAAGCAGTACAGGCACACCAAGGTTCCATCTCCTCACCTTCGCCCCTCGTCAAGGCCTGGGGGGTCAGAGCAGTCAATTTTGAAACTGTGTAAGTTGAGCTGGGGTGACACCATGACAGCTGCTGCTAGGAGGAATCCTCTGATTTTGTTCAGCAATGAAAGAATAGGAACAATGGGGTGTCAACAATATTTAGTGTTCTCTACTTTCCAACCTATGGAAATGAATGCTCTATCCCCAGAAGATTTCCATTACAATAGATTTTAAAAAAAATACAAAGCAACAAGAAGAAATATCTTCAGCCTTTATGGAGATGATATTGTGTAGTGGTTATGTGTCTGACAACCAATCTCAGGTGCTGGCTTTGCCTTACTAGCGGTGTGACTCCAGGCAAGTTTTTAATACTTTGTCTTTTTTTTTTTTTTTGGTAAAAGGGATCAAACCCAGGGGTGCTTTACCATTGAGCCACATTCACGCACTGGGAGGAGGTGAGAACTGTGCATGGCCGCCTTCTGCTTCTCTTGACTTTGCAAGATGGGGTATTGTTAAGTTGCTTATGACCTTGCTAAATTGCTGAGGCTATCCTTGAATTTGTAATCCTCCTACCTCAGCCTCCTGGACCTCTGGGATTACAGGAGTGCAGCACCTTGCCCAGTAACTTTGTCCTATATTTTTTTTTCAAATGAAAAAAAATGGACAGACCATTTCAAAACCATGAATGCTGTTGGTAGAGGTGTGTTTGAGGGGCATCACTGGATACCCCACTGTCTGCCAATTTCCCTGATTCTAAAATCTTATGCTTGGTAGGTCCCCATTACGGTATGACTTGTGGGGAGAAGTAATAGAGGGTCAGTCATCAAATAGGTTTGCAGCAGAGCACCCTGGCCAGCTGGAATCTACAGAGGCTGGCAGAGCAGCTTTGTCTTCATGGGATCAGAACATCTTTGAAAGGCAACAAACGTTTGCTGCCTGTTGGCTCAGAAGTCTCATTTTTGAGCCTCAAATTTCCCTAAGCAAAAGACCCGGAAGTACAACAATTGTACTATTGATTCAGCCACTTCTGGGCTCTTAGGGTAGGACTGTTTAGAGAACAGCTTGGCTGAAGGTGTCCCCTGGGGTAGGTAAGGATAAAATGGAACAAGTTTCCACTTTATTTCTCTTCTTCCACTTTATTTTTCTTCTTTCTCCTCTGCCTGTATCTTTTTTTTTAAGTTCATCTATCTCTTTCTTGCTTATTGTCTTTGTGTTGCTATAAGAAAATACTTGATGGTGGGTAATATAAAAAGAAAAAAGTTTGATTCATGATTCTGGAAATCCCAAACAGCATGGTGCTGGTGTTATGGTGAGGGCTTCCTGGCTGCTTCACACCATGGCAGAGAAACAGAAAAGGACTGGCCATGTGCAGAAGGGGCATGTGTATGAGCAAAGCTGCAAGAGACTAGGGAAGGGCCAGTTTCTCTCTTTTTATAACAACCAGTCCTCACAGGAGCTAATCCACTCCTGCCAGACCTGACCCACTCCCTTGAGACAACATTAATCATGAGGGTGGAGCCTCCATGATATAATTGCCTTCTGTGAAGCCCTACCCCTTACAGCCTCCACCTTCTAGCACAGACCCCCAGGAAATCACCATGTGAATCTTTGGGGGATAAACCATATCCAAATCATGGCACCCTGAATCTTGAATGCAGCTGCAAAGTCAAGAGAAGCAGGAGGCGGCCATGCACAGTTCTCACCTCCTCCCAGTGCGTGAAGTCATGTAACCTGTACCTGTGATGGAGCACCCCTGGTCTGAACCCATGGCCTAAGGCAGAATTCCTGCTGTCACTAAGTTCAGCCAGTGTCTGCTCCTTGGGTGCTGGCTGAGGTGCTGATCACTGGGGGTCAGAACCCAGAAGTTTTCCTGCAAGTCAACGGAGCTGGATGCCTTGTCCTGATTGGAAGATCCAGTAACTTTCTGCCCCATGAGAGAGGCAATTATTGTTATAGTTCTGGAGTCATCAACAGTGATTCTCCCTTAGCTGGGATTAAGAAGGAAGGAGGGGAGCAGGTGCTCTAAAGGCAGCACATTCAGCAAGAAGAGTTTTGTTTGGGGTAAAGATGGGGTTGAACATGAGATGCCCAAAGTTAAAATTTCTAGGTCGGAGGCTATGGTTCCCCATGGAACTGATTGGGGGTGGGAAATATATGGTTGAGAAGGATGGTGGGGGCTGCTAAGATGGATGGAAAGGCTAGAGAATAGGGGCAAGACAGAGGAGGCGGGCAGGAGGCAGAGGATGGGGTCAGTAGGTTTTGCTGCTGGACTATGGCAGAAAGGCCCACAGAGAAGGAGAACATCACCGTTGGAGGGGCTTGGTCGGGAGGAGCCGTCTAGAAGGAGCAGTATTATGATGGCAGAGGGTCTCAGGAAGGAGATATTAGGGAAGGTCATCCTCTCTCTGCATGTGCATAACAGTGATCTGAACTTTTAATGCAAAAATCTTTATTTTCAAAGAGTGTATAATTTAGCTGATGAGACATGATATGCACTCAATAGAGGGTTAAATGAAATCCCAGCAGCACACAGTAAAGTGATCAATACGTGGCTCTCAGTATGAATGAGATTTCTGAGAAGGGAGGGCCTAGAAAGAGAATAGCATTAACAGATGGGATGGAATGATAGGAGGCGGCTGCAGGAGGAACTGCAATCTGATCTGATTCTTGGAGTGTGAGGATGCTTTGGAGAGGTAGGTATGGGAGGAAGTGGGTTTCCAGGCAGCAAGATGGCACCATAGTAAACTTGAGTAAAGTGTGTTTTCAGGAAAAATAGAGCAGGCTGGACTGGATGGGCTTTCTATGAAGGTGACAAGTGGAAGATGCTTGGAGGATAGTGAAGAGGCCACAGCATTCTTCCCCAGGAGCTGCAGGAAGAAGCCTGCCAATACACAAGGGGGTCAGAGCATAGATATACAAGGCACCATTGTTACTGAGCTACTCCCCTAACCAGGGGATTGTATTGTTATAAGATAGAATATATGAAATTAACACCTATACAGGAAACAATCAGAAAAAGTAAGACTAGCCATTCTTAGGAGTCCAGCAAATGGGATCTGGTAGTGCCATCAAGCCCTGGCAGAGAGGAGGAAGTTTACCCTGGTGATTGTAGTCTTCTGTCCTCATTGGTAAAAGCATGGCCTGCAGAGAGCCTGGCATCAGAGTGCTTGAATAGATATTCAATTAGATGAATAAATGAATTGATAAATGGGGTTATTAAACATTGAATTAATCCAATTTTTCTTCTTTCTGTACTCACCAAGCATTCTTTTGATTTTAACTTAACATTCCTCTTAGATTTGCCCATAGAGAGAAAATTACTGATCATAGACATTCTGAGTGTTCTAATTTCTACAACAAGAATTTCTGATTGTAAAATTGTAAACTGTCATTTTGGCTCTCTATATCATTCTCACAAGTTTGGCTAATAGGATGGATCTTCTCTTGGTTTTTGAAGCTGACTCCCAAATACCAGGTCATGGTCAATTTGATGGCACAAAAACTATCACTGCATGAGGCTTCTGGAAGATGACCTTGCAATGAGTTGCGAAAGTGCTGTGTGGACCATAATGTGCAGGGACTGAAATGCCAGAGTGATGAGTTTTGAGTTAATTCTGCAAGACTTTTCAGCTGTGGCTCAAGTCAATAAATATTTATGGAGAACTTGCTAAGGGCAAGGCAATTTTGGGGGAGAAAATGATTAATCAACAGTCTTTTGTGGAATGTACGGTGTGATTGGTAAGACAGCTCCTCACAATACCTTATATGGTGAACATGGGTTAAAGATAGAAACTAGACTTCAGGGGGAAAGTGGCATTTTAACTAGGACTAGAAGGAGGATAGAATTTTTGAGATGGGTTCTTGCTATTTTACCTATGCTGATCTTGAACTTGTAAGCTCAAGTGATCTGCCTGCCTAAGTCTTCTGGGTAGCTGGGGATGCAGTTGTGTGCCACCATAACCGGCTATAGGAAGAGAATTTTTATCTAGCAGAACCCATCATTTTAGAATAAAGGAGCGACATGACAGATGTCAAGATACACCTGTGGCTGAATTGCAGGGATGAGTTTGGGAAGAAGAAAGGATGGGTAGACCCGAGGCAACCTTGACCAATGTGCCATCCTATAAGTAACAGCAAGCATTGAGTGTCTGTGAACAGGATAGCAATGCAAATAGGGGGTTTGTTTCTCTTTAGAAGAAAGTTCTGGAAGTTTAATAAAGAAGGGATTGAAAGTAAGAGAAAGATCAATAAGACTGGGTTAAGTCCCAAGAGAAACAAAGGACAAGTCTGTTAGAGGAAGGGTGGTGGTGATAGTGGACAGGAAAGGGCAGGTTTCAGGGCAGGGTCTTGGCTTGATGGCCCCACAGCCACTCCCAGGCCCTTGGATGGACTACAGGATTGTGTAAACCTCAAAAATTGTGAGTTTATGTTGCAGGAGTGCACTGTGAATTTAACGGGGGGATGGTGTCAGCCTGCTCTCCTCAGGAAGGAGGTGCCAAGATGGGATTAAACATTCAAGACATTTCTTAGGGCAAATACTTGTGGGGGATAATGGAGTTGAGAGTCCTCAGAGAGCGAGGGAAAGAAGATAGGAAGGGAAGGAGGAAGGAAAAGAAAATTAAGTTTTTGTGATGCCCTTTAGAATGCTGTGCTGCCTAAGAAAATTTCAGCAAAGCCACTGGGATATCTTGCAATGTCTTATCCATTTTCTGCTGCTATAGCCAAATACCATAGACTGGATAATTTATAAACAATAAAAGTTTATTTGGTCATGGTTTTGGAAGCTGGGAAATCCACAGATATGGCACCAGCATCTGTCAAGGGCCTCTGTGTTTCATTATAACAGGACAGAAGGACAAGAAGCATGTGCAAGACAAACAGGAAAACCAGGCTAAACTCATCCTTTTCATCAGGAAGCTACTCCTGTGATTAAATGCAATAGCAGCATTGATTCCTAACGAGGTCTGTGCCCTCGTGACTTAATCACATCCTAAAGGACCCACCTTTTAATACGATCACATCTGCATTTAATCCCAACATGAATTTTGGAGGAGACATTCAAATCATAGCATTCGGTCAAAATACCACGAGTCACCCAGGACACTGTGCCTTATCCTTCCTTTACCTGTAGCAGTTATCTGGGAACTGACTGTCAGAAGCATAGACTGGGCACAAATGAGGCACGGCCATTGGGAGATCAGAAAAGGTCATGCTCAAGGTCACCACAAGGACACATGCCTGTGTTGGCTTTTCAAAGAAGTTCATAACCAAAATAGGGTTAAAACATCACCTTTCTAGAAACTGTGGAGGTAAAATTGACAACATGTGCAAATAGTTTATCTGCTCACTCACGAGAATGGTGATGGTGCTTCCTGATCTATGATGTGCAAGATGAGGCAGAGAACAAAAAAAATGTGTTTTTGTGTCTGCCATGTTGCTTTTGAGATGCCGATGAGGGAGCTCATTAAATATCTGCCAAGCCAATAGAAAGCCCAAATGACCCAATTGGAGTTGCAGCTCTGTGAAAGAGTTTCATGGAGAAATCAAGGTGACATGTAAACACTAAGAATGAATAAGTTTGTTTGTATGTTTAGAAGAGTGGAGACTGAGAAAGCACTCAGCTTTTAGTTTTATTTTAGTGAGGGCACTGGGATATAAGGTCCAGGTATATTGTTTAGAGTCAAGAAAAGAGTGAGAGGAGTGGTCCAAAAGGGAAACAGAATCATTAAAGCCCTTGGATCCTAAAGCACTCTGTTCTCAAACAGAGTCCAAGACATGGTGGGGCAGTCAAAAGTGTCAAATGCTTACAGAGTATCAAATAGAAAGAGGTTCAGAGAAGATGGTCATCTTTTAAGAAGAAAAGAATCCTGAGAGAGACCCTTGCAGCGATCCGTACCACAGCTCTGCTCTTAGCACTGTGTGGCTTTTGCATGATGGGAGTTTCCTGCACTTTCACAAAGAACTGTCCACTATCCTACCCCTTCTCAACTCTGAGGCAGGCCAGAGTGGGTGGTCCGGGAAGGGGCCTATTATTGCATGTTAGGAAGCCCACAAACCACTCTGCTTTAGGTATTGACATTCTCATGAAGAACTGATATTTTCTATAGGATTATGTCTCAGGCCTTTTCCTTTTTCTGTATCTTGAGTCGTCACCCAATCCACCAGACAAAAGCCAAACAATACCTAGTACATGTACTTCATGTTGAATATTTTAGAACTAATGAATATCTGACTTTTGAAAGCATACCATAGTATTTAAAAAAATAAATGATTGATATTATCTTATATTGAGTTCACTTTTGAAGAATAAATTTCCTTGGGTGAGATACTTTTTATCTGTGTAGTGTGGGGAATGGAAACTTGCAGTGTTGTCAGATGGTTCAGAAATGCTTCTCTGTGCCAGTTATTGATCCCTGTTGTTTGATGACCAATACTTTAATTCCTATAAAGCTTAAGTATATGAAAGATCGATGTAAGAATCATCCATTTGAACAGCATGTCTTGTACTTCTTAAATGGCAGTTTTGATTTTCTCCACTAGGTTACTTAATGCCCGTTCTGTAAAGATCCATACTTGATTTTTGTTGAGGGGATCTTTTATTTTTCATGTGAAATTTATAGTTTTAACTTTTTAGTAAGTTCACACTTTGTAATAGAGTATATTTCCCCTCCCCGTTTATTACCAGAGTATTACTCACTACTTAAGTGCAGTAATGAGTTAATATTGGTCCTGTTGAGGTGACTCCCGGGGAGAGGCCTGGTTGATATATATTTGCTGAATGACAGAGTGGCTGGATTAGTTTCTTTTGACCAACTCAGTTCTGTTTCTGATGTAAATGTCATACTTTCCATGTCGCGCTTCAGCATGTAAATTACTTCAGGTTATCTCAGAAGTTGACTGAGAATTAATCTTGAATTCCATCTCTAATAACAAAGAGGCAAGCTGTACCCACAGAAAATGAAGAACAAGACAATAAATTTTTTTGATTGTTCATGGCTTAACATAATATGACATAATCTACGAGAGCACAACCACCAGAGGCTTCATCTCCAGGGCGGGCCAAGAAAAAAAAATCACCATTTCACCAGTTTTAGATAATATTTTGAATTGGCTCAAGAAAATGAGGTCATCAGAGGAGGGTGGTCTTAGAAGCTGGACACATTATTCAAAACTTAACTAGTACTGTGATCGTGAAAAACTAAATGGCTCCAGGAGACTTCAATCCCTTCTCCCCTTTCCCCTGAGCATCAGCACAGGCAGAAATTCAACTATGGGAGACAAAAAGGGCCATCAAAAATCACCCCATTTTCCTAGCTTTTTAAAATTAATATATTTATGAGTTATATTTTAATGTGCTTACCAGAGAAAACAGAAACAAAAAAAAAAAAAGAGAAAGAAAAGGAGGTACCCAATCTCATGGGTCCCTCGTAGTGTCATGACTGTAAAAGATCTGTGGACATTTGCAGTTTGCCATTTGAAATCTGGTGTTCCTGAGTCCTAGGAGGAAGCCCACAAACCACTCTGCTTCAGGTATTGGCATTCTCGTGAAGAACTGATATTTTCTATAGGATTATTACTCATCATGACTGAAGTTCGATAGATAAATTAAAAACACAGGCAGTCCTCAGCCCTGGAAGTGACTCACTTCTTCAATAATGCTCTCGCTTTACTTCAAGACGGTCTTAAAGATGCCCTGAATCAGAAATGCTCACTGTCGAGGGGCCTCTGGCCCATTCCCAGAAGAATTAGAACTGCACAGGCATTTGGCTGAGTGCTTTCTGGAGCTTGTCCTGCAAATTCCTGTAATTTGTACCGGGTCACTTGTTATCCATTTTAGCTGACCGAACAGTTTGAATCACGGGTGTGAAAAGGCAACCAAACCAATAGTTAGCAAAGACCTTCCAGGAATGCATTTTGGCCATGTGTAAACCAGGGTCATGAACTTCAGCCAGCCCTTCCCTTTGCAGAACACACACACACACACACACACACACACACGCACAGACTCAGTATTCTTTAAAAGAGATATTATTATTGTTGCAAAAACCAATTTATAATGTGAATCGAGAAAAAAAAATCTTGCAAACACCTTGCAATTTCTCATGGGTCTCCAGGTTTGTTTTGAATATTTTGGGTGTTCTTTTTAGATGGAATAGAGTTTAAACACTGTGTTTCTCTCTATCTGTTATACTGCAAATGTAGTGTTCAGGTACTTATTTTCCAGTTTAGCGTTTCACTAATAGTCTGTTATTTTCTGCCTACGTTGCTTTGTGACAGTCTCATGCAGAATTTCCCGCTATGTGGTCTTTTCTCTTCAGATATGTCTTATTATCCATTAAAAAGTAATGAGATAAATATGTGCCATCAAGTGACTATAGGGGAATAAGTGCCCAGTACAACCTTGCAAATAAGTAGTTGCTCTCTCACCTGGAGAGCTTTAAAATATGTCCACATTGGAAACATTTTAAGGGGCTGGCTAGGAAAAAAAAAGAAAGAATTTTACTTAGTGTTATATCTATATAGTTCTCACAGGAGTTTTGTTAAAACTCTACTTAGCATGAATACATGTGGGTGTTAGCCAGAAAGTGAACATGAAACGGTTTTACACTGTGCAGGTTTGATGCAGGCTACGAAGCTCAGCAGTGACCTGAAATCCCGGGTTTCTGGAGGGGAAGGCAGCTACCAAGGTCAGCGCCTTGGTACATGGTGAAGGAATTATGGTTACAACCAGGGGCAGGTTATTTCCTGAGCTTTCATAGCAGGAAGGAGGGACTGTAAATCTCCATCTGGGGGCCTGGCTCAGTGAGTCAGAGGCCCGCTGTGCTCTATTCCACCTGAAGAATGAGGGTAGATGGCTGCTGGGTCATCCAAACCCTTGGTCGTTGCTTGACACCTCACTAGAGTAGGAAGTAAAGCCATTCCCCCACAATTCCAGACTCCACCCTTTGTTTCTCTGCTCAAGTGTCCTTTGGGGTTTTGCCCCACCATCTGTGACATTCTCTGAGAGCTGTGCACCAGGATGTGTCCAGCCCTCAGGCTCCTTCCATTTGTGAAGTGGAGGCTGGAAACAATTGTAAGTTCTGGAAACTTACAAGTAATTTTTCAGAAAACTTCTTGTATTTCCTCTCTCCATCTGAGTATCATGAGAATTCAAATTTAGAGATTAGTTGTCCCTAAAATCAGTCCTGCTGTTCATGTTGCCGTAGTAACATTGCTAATGAAAGAAAGAGTTTCCAGGAGATCCATTTGTCAAACTTTGTTCCAATCACAAGGGCTGGCTTTATAAATTCCATGAACTACTTTAACTCTGTTCTTCTTCTACAGATTCATAGATTATTTTACAGGCAGGCATGAAACAATGTAACTGGATTACAAGGTAATGAAATGCTGTGACTGAGAGATTAGCTTTTAGAGGTAAAAGATCATGGTCACCCTTGTTATATAAACAGATTTTCTTTAATGGTAAAACATATTGTGGCCCATAGCCACAATATAAAAACAGATGCCATCTAACTACCCCCAAACCAGAAAACAATGCTTGAATTTCTGGAGCATTGGTAAATGGAATCTCAGTCCCAGATTTTGACTTTGAATTCATGTTTAGTTTGATGCTACCTGTTAAAGTGAAATATATTCTCTTAGAAATGATATTCAGGGGTGTAATAGAACATTCTCTGAGAAGTACATGCTTTAGTTCGACAATGGCAGGTCGAGCACAGATTTACCTTTTGACAATCCCAAAACTCACCTGAAACAACAACAAAAAAATGTACTGTGGTTGAATGTGTGCTCCCAAAGTTCATGTGCTGGAAACTCAATTTCCAAATTCCTGGTAATGGTATATCAGGTGTGATACATTCTGCCATGTTATGATGCTGCAAGAAGGCCACCAAATGCAAGGTAGATGCTGGCACCAAGCTCTTCTCAGCCTTCAGAACCATGAGCCATAAACTTCTACTCTTTATAAATTATCCGATCTCAGGCATTTTGTTATAGCAACAGAAAATTAATACAAAAGGATAAAAGTAGTTACCCCAAAGTGAGAAGGCCAGGAAAAGGGCAAGGAGAGGTAGGTCATCTGCATTCAATGAATTTCTGGGAAATACAGAATGGAAATGTGTTGAAGGAGGGGAGCTCAGGACATACTTTAGGAAGCAGCAGCACAAGTGGGAGCCAAGAACCTCAAAGAGACCCTGGTTTTACATCAAACCTCGAGACAAGTCAGGAGTAACGGGCATGGATAAAAGTTAATGCAAAGGAACAAATACTTAGATGGCTTTTATAGCTTTGTCTGCAAAACAACAAGAAGTGAAGGTCTTATCCGTAAGCCAAACCAACTAACCAACACCTAATCAATTTTGCCAAAACAGAGCCCATTTCCTAAAACAATTACAAACCCCGAGAAAATATTAAGGTTTCAGCTATGTGTTGGTGCCTATGTTAGACCTGTAGCCTGAGGCTGACCCTTCATTCATCGTAAAGCCTTATAAAGGAAACCTTCTAAAACAAAACTGTTGTTGACATGCCTCATCCAGATGAACTACTTCCCATCAGAATTCCCTCAAGGAGAGGACATTTGCAGGTATATATCTACAGCACAAGAAAGCCACATCAGTCACCCCAGTTTCTGCTATTAAACACGAATGAACATCATCACTCATAGGACAAAATAGAAAAGAATCGTCCATCATAGAGCAAAAATCAGCCATATGGGAAAGAAAGGCCATTGGTGTGACAAAATGCCTGAGGAAAACAATTTAAAGGAGGAGAGACTTATTTAGGTTCATGGTTCCAGAGGTTTCATTCCATGGTTTGCTTATTCATTCCCCATTAGTTTGGGCCTGAGATGAGGTTGAACATCAGGTTGGAGAGCACCTGGCAGAGCAAAGCTGCTCACTTCATGGAATCCAGGAAGGGGGGAGGGAGGGAGGGAGAGAGAGAGAGAGAGAGAGAAAGGATTAATCCATTGATGAAGTTAGTTCCCTCATCTAATCACTTCCTCAAAGCTCCACCCACTTCTGAACATTGTTTGAATTGGGGACCAAGCTTTCAACACAAGAGTCTTTGGGTGACATTATCCAAACCATAATACTTGTATCAGCTAAGATATATTCAATTGCAAGTAACAGAAAACACTACTAAAACTGGCTTGAGTAAAAAGGCTATTTATTTCCTCACACAATTCTGGAGACAAGTGTCCTTTGGGTCACATTAGATCTCATGAATTGGGTCTTTAATCATGTTTATGCCTATGAAATCACTAGAAATGAGAATGGGACTCTTGTGATTGACCTCGACTCTTGTGATTGACTCAGCTTTCTTAACCTTGACATTTTGGACCAGATAATTCTTTACTACACAGGAGACTGAACTGTGCATTGTATAACGTTTAGTAGCATCTCTGGCTTCTACCTGATAGATGCCATTAGCACCTTGCCCTTCTGTGAAAACCAAAAATGTCTCTGGACATTATCAAACGTCCCCTGAGTGGAAGCACAAAGTCACTCCTGTCTGAGAACCACTACCTGACAGTAACTCTCAGACCCCTGATTTTTCACTGGTAGGAAATTCACTGCAAAGTTTGCCCATCACTCTGGAGGAGCAATGCCTCAACTGGACTCAAGTGGGCTGGGGGGGTGGGGCGTGGAATGGTGAAGAATGAATCTCCTAGAGAACAGAACCAGGGAAGAAGGAGGTCCCTGGGAGCCTCACAGAGAGAGCAGAACCAAAGTCTTCACTAGAGTGAGATTTGATACGTGAATGGAGAAGTGGCCCTCACAAGCTCCTCATCCTGCCATTTCCCAAATGGGCAGGTATTTGTCTTGTTGTTGTTTTTTTTTTTTTCAGTTATTCTGCTTCTTCTCCTCCATTGCATATCAGGGGTGCTTTTTCTTTGTCATAAATCATCTGATCCCAAGGAAAACCATCCCTACCTGGTGGAGAGGCTAGACCATCACTTGGAGACTGCAGCCTTCAAGTCTGATGCAGCAACTCACTGAGACTCTGAGGTTGTTTCCCTTGCAGACGGGGTGTGGAGTGTTCCGCTAGCACATATGGATATGAAGACGCCAAAGGGAAGACTTTGGCGGACAGTGTAAGTGGGGTTACTCCATGCCTACTTCCAACCTCTTCACAACTTTACTATAGAGGCTGTGCCAGTCGTCCACACAGCCAGGGGCAGCCATCTGACACAGTTCTGGTCAGTAATGCACAGACGGAAATATATGGAGGGAACTTCTCTAGAAAATATTTGCTTTATTGATTAAAAAAAAAAAAGGATACTGCTGGTCTCAGCCCTCCCTTCCTTCTTCTACTTCCTCTCACCTGAATCACAGTTGTCATTCATGCAGCCACTGTCATTTTGCAACCAGGGGATAGCAAGCCACCTTGCTAAGGATGCACATTGGAAGATGGACTGTCCGTAATGTTGTTATAGGTTGTACTAGTTTGCAATGGCCAGTCTCTGGATTTATTGCTATTGTAGTGAATTATATCCGTATTTATTTAGGGCGTTGTAAGACAAGCATTCTGTCACTTGGGACTAAATAATAACTGATTCATAAAGTTAGAACAGTGAAGGAGGAAGGGAAGAATGAAGGAGAGATATGCTAAATGGCCTCATTTGACATAGAACAGAAGAGATACTGACTGCTGCCTTTGGTTTATGGTAATATTTAGTAATTCCCCACCAACCCCCTACTTCTTTTGTTTTTAAATCCTGAACTCTTTGCCTTATATTATACTGAGATATTCTGGGCTTATTACTTTGAGGAGGGCTGACATAACCACAGGTACCAATAAAAATTTTGGCTTTTAAAATTTTAAGTATGTTTTTGAAATTCATTGTCTTGAAACCCATAGACTCTTGATTTGCAAGAGAAAAAAAAAATATGCTACTGAATTCCGAAACCAGGGCTTGAGGGTAGGTTTGCCAGAAGCAGGAAGAGATTAAAGGTTGAAAGAGTTTGAGGGAGAGCAAGAACACTTGGGAGATCGCCTGCACTCTGCCCCTGCCACTTAACCCTAATCCTGCCCCGAACCCCAATTCTGGGGCAGGAGGGGGCAAGTCTGAAAAAAGCAAGAGAAGAAAGGAGGAGTACCCTCTTCTCAAAAAGCAGCAGGCTAGACAGCATGCCTCACAGTTGTCCCCTCTTATCAACAGAATGGTGCCATCACTTTCAGCTGGGAACTAAAGTGGGCAGTCCAGGGCACAGAGGAACCCAGATAGCCTGCCGAGATTCCTGTGTCCCCATGGTCACTAGAGAAAATCAGAAAGTGATTCATGCCTCTCAATAGTGCAACAGAAGCGTTAGTAGGATCTAATGGGGATCTCTTTCCAGAACAGAGATGGCACTAAAAATATGGACGAAGTCAGAGTTCATGGTGGTGCCTTGAATAGCTCAGTGTATGTCAACAGAGATGCTGAAGACTGTTATCAGGAGATGCCAAGGAGGACGTAGGTGACCATAGAATCACAGTCTGTCCACTCCTAATGCTTCAGCTCCACAAAAATCTCCTGAAACGACCTGCCTTCCCTGGAAGAGTGAGTGGAAAGGGAGGAATTAAATCCAACTTTGTGTGATTTAAACGTGAAATGGCCAAGTTTGCTTGGGATCCACAATGATTAAGGTTCCTGCCAGCTAGTGAAATGTGGTCTTTCACTTACAGAAAATAAACAAAGTTAATCCTTTTTATGCTCAAGAACATGGCTTGAGAAAATTGAACCTGCTACATAAGACATTGAGGCATAACTATATTATTTGAAGTAATTAAAGATAAACAAGCAAAGAAATAAAAATGATAATACATCAAATATAAGGAAGAAGAGGTGGAGAGGAGGGAATGGTTGAATAAGTTAATTAAATCCTCATCTTTCATTTCTGGGAGACAATAGGCTAAATATAAATTTGATACATTCAGAAATCTCATATGCATATTATTTAGTATTTTGAAGGAACTAAGTACAAGAATTAAAAACCAGAAACAGTTAAGAGGCTGTTTCTTAGGAGAGGGTAAGTAGGAGACTGTTACTTTCCATTATAAATTATTCCTTACTATTTAATTCTTTTTTTCTTCCAACAGACCCATGTTACCTTTATATAAATTAAACAAGAAAAAAAAAGAATCTTGAGGCTGTGTGTATTTTCTGTGCTATCTGCTGCAGCAGTATATGCTAATAGAATATGTACACTGAAGATGAAAGTAGCTCTGAGTGAGTGTTCTGAGCATGTGAAACTCTGTGCACTAGAAAGTGGCTTTGCAGACCCCTATAAGAACTCTAAACTCTTGCCTTGTGGGGTGGTACACACCTGGAATCCCAGCTACTCAGGAGGTTGAGGCAGGAGGATTGAAATTTTGAGGTTAGCCTGGGCAACTTGGTAAGACCCTGTATCTCCTGGGTCTTGTGAACACAGAACCTTGTAAGTAGTAATCTGTGTCCCCTCATGGGCAGAGGCTGACAGACTGGAAGCAGGAAGTTATGGCTGAAATATGACCTCATGTGGCCTGAACATGATTCCTTGAACAAAGGATTGTGACTTCCTAGGGAGTTCAGGAAATAGCCAGCGAATCCTCACTGGATTGTTGAACCCATGACCCCTCATGCAACAACACTGAGATCACTTTTTTCTTTTTTGGGGGTGGGGTGGGGTGGGGTGGGGTCTGAGTGTCTTATGTACCAAAAATTCTGGCCAATAGCCTTCATTTTCTTCTTGGCCTAATGGAACCTAAAGAGTAGTATCACTCCGGGAAGTGATATAAATGATACGTCCCAATTAGTGCTTCAGGCCATGTGTGCAAAGTCTCATTTTCAACATGCTACCGTATTCATCCTCATAGAGCTCCAAGAGGTGAGTATTGCACGCACACACACATGCACACACACATGCACACACACATATATGTGATTCCAAATTAGTTCTAGTTAGTTTAGGACTGATAGAAACAATTAGTGGGATTAATGAAACATTTCAGCTTGACAAATTTCTGCAAGTATTTGTAGAACTCTTTTAAAAAAAATCACAAAATGAGTTGGAGATTTATTTTCTAAAATTGATTTCTACCCATGGCACCAAACGTATAGTCACGCTGTTTCACAACTATATTATGGCTCCACCAAAGAAAAATTCCTTTCATGTGGCTACAGAGAGGTGAATAGGAGCTTCTGACCTCTAACAGTGCAATTTTGCTTTCCCAATAACAGCCTCCTGGAGGCTTTGGGGGGAGATTGCTTTCAGTAGAATGCAATACCTGAAAACTGGCCTTTGCTTTCTGGCCATTCATCTGGACACCTAGGAGGGGGCTTATTCAGAGGTGACAATACAGAAAGGGGTTTAATCAAAATCAAACTCCATACACGTATTTTATACCTACAACTGGGTGCTCTGGTTGAAATTCAACCTGGGATTTTTGAAGTCTTGATGGGTAGGAGTTGGAAAACTTGTCATTTAAAAATTGCCAGCAGTTGTCTAGATCAATGGAAGATGTCAGAACCCCTTTCTGAAGAAGATGGTTCTTTTGTTCTGGGTGAACCACCTCAATGGGCTGCTTAGTCACCGCAAAGCAAACACACCTAGCCCTCTTCTATCGACTTGAATTCTTTCTTGAAAACCCTGCCATTAAGTGAAAAAGCTCTGACATGAAAAATAATTCCATTAATTGTAATGAATTCTGTCTTTACCAGAGGTGCTCTAACAATTTTCTGGGAGAGAAATGTATCAATTGGATAATGAAAACAAGATTAAATAGTTAATAGACAACAATCGTGAAGCACACAAAATTTGCACATAAAAATGTAATGTAATAGAGGTTTATTATACTCTTTTTTTTCCTCTGCCATTTTCTTTAGCCATTTTGGGGATCATAGTTATCTTGCACTCAGAATGCATTTGAAAGAACATTTCAGCATGAGTGTCGTTAGGGAAAAATAAAGGCTGAAGAGTGCTTTGGGACACAAGGGGAGAACAAAATGAACGCTAGTAGAAGATGCCACCATTTTATTTCTCCTGCTCTGTGTTTGTATCGGACCCAAAACATTCAAACAGGAGTGTAATTCACATTTGTTACAGAGAATAATCCCTGACTAGAAACCATCGGAGTAAGATGGCTGAATGTGTCATTTACCTGAACATCAAATTTCAGAATATGAATTCTATAGCTTCCTTATTTAGGTATGTTTTGGGATACAAAAATTGTTATATTGAAAAAAAAATCAAAAGAAGCATGATAAGCAGAATAATGCCCCCAGCCCCAGATGTTCAGATAGTTCCCTGAAATCTGTGAGTGTCTTCCTGTGCATGGCAAAAGAGATTTTGTAGGTGTGATTAAATGGAGGATCCTGAGACAGGAGGATTCTTCTGGATTGTCCAGGCAGGACCATTGTAATCACAGAGTCCCTGTAAGTGGGAGGCAGGAAATCTGGAGAAAGCCATGTGACAAGGGAAGCAGAAGTGGGTCAGAGGTTTGGGTGAAGTGAAGCCAGGAGGAAGGGAGCACCAGTCTCCACACGCTTTGGAGAAGGCAAGGAAGGAAAAGGATTCTGTCCCACAAGGAATGTAGTTTTGCCATCCTATTTTAAGACTTCTCATTTTGGAAGCTGTAGGACAATACATTTGTGTTGTTTCAAGCCACGAAGTTTGTGGTAATTTGTCATGTCAGCAGTAGGGAGCTAAGACAAGGAGTCAGGGTTTGAAGTGTAGTGTGATTTTCAAGAGCCATTAATATGTCAAGGCCTTAGGAGACGTGAAACTGTGAAACTGTGCCTTCCCACCATTCTCATGGACTGGGCTAAGTTCACACTAACATGGATGTAAATACTGGAGACCAAAGAGCTAAATACCTGATTTACAAGCTTAAGTGTTTGCATCCGCTTAGATAGAAATATATCTCTGGGACTTTGCCATTGCCCTGTAAGGGCAATAGTGTACAGTAAGAAGATAGGGTGAGAGAAGTAGTGAGAGAAAATATTAATTTTTTGTTGTTCTGTATGAACTGAGATGGCATTGTACCTAAGGTTTTGATTGTCCTGGGAGTGATGAGTGGAATTTTTGTCATTTTGATACTGCTATGTATCAGAATAGTGAATTGTTTTCCTCAAGGGAAATTCATATCAAATTCATATATTGAGACCCTAACTCTCAATATGATGGTGTTTGGGAATGAGGCCTTTGGGAGATAATTAGTTGGAGACCAGTTCATGCGGGTGGGACACTCACCAGAACTCGACCATTCTGATCCTGGACTTCAACCTCTAAAATGTTGAGAAATAAATTTCTGTTTTTTAAGCCACCCAGTCCAGGATACTGTTAGCCTTTTATATCCATGGTTTCCTCATTCACAGATTCAACCAACCACTCATAGAAAATATTTGGAAAAAAAAAAAAACAACTCTATCTCTTCTGAATGAGCAGAGACTTCTTCCTTGTTGTTATTCCCTAAACAATATAACAACCATTTATATAAAGCATTTACAACATATTGGGTGTTGGATGTAATTTTAACTTAAATGGGAAGATGTGTATAGGTGGTATGCAAATACTAGGCCATTTTACATAAGGACTTGAACATCGAGGGATTTTGGTATGCATAGGGTGTCCTGGACCCGATTCGTTATAGATACGGAGGGAAAACTGTATGTTGTTCTTGTAGCCTGAGCTGACTGAGATAGATATTGAGAGGAAATCAAGAGAAGAGTACAGAGCTTGATTTCCATATCACCACGGTGGCTGTGCAGCAGAAGAGGCTCAGAGCTCTCGGGGCTGAGCAGAAGCCCTGAGGTTCAGTGGAACCTGAAGAGAGCCAGATGGCCTCTTGTTGTAGGGCCTGGGTTTCGCTTATCTCTACAGGTGCGATAGGTGATATTGCAAGGCAGACCCCAAGATTCTTGGTCCCCAATGTACACACTCATCCAATTATCCAGTCAAACATTAACTTAGGTGCTGCAGTGCAGAAATCTTTGCAGATGTGATTAATCTCTGAAGCCAGTTGACTTTAGATAGGAAGATAAACAGGGTGGGCCTGACGGAATCACATGAGCCCTTCAAACCTGACTCTAGAGGTCAAAAATGGAGGAAATCAGCAATTCAAAGCACAGGAGGGATTTGACACTCCACTGCTGGCTTGAAGATAGAGAAGGTCACAGACTGAGGAATGTAGGTGTCCTTGAGATGTTGAGAGCAATCTTGGCTGACAGCTAGCAAGGAAACAGGGAGCTTACCTCTACAAGGCACTGAATTCTGCCAACAGTCTGAATGGTTTGGAAGCATAATGAACACCTTACAGCCCCCAGACAGGAGCTCAGCCCAGACAACCTTGGGTCCCGGCCTTGTCAGACCCTAAGCACGGTATGCCATGCCAAACCTCTGACCCATTGAAAGGGAAGCTGATAAACAGATGAGGTTTGAAGGCACTAGGCATATGGTGATTGGTTACTCAGGAATAGAAAACTAATACAGCAGTCTGTATTCTTCTGGTTCCTCTAAGTGTCTGGGCTCCAGCTTCTCTAGGATCGAGGTTCAATCAGACAGCCAGACTTTTACTTGGAGTCGCATGATGATGAGAGGCTCTGCCTCCTCTGAGAAAACTATGCCTATAATAAATTTCAAAACCCTTGGAAATAGCCCAGGAGATCTTTGAACTTTATAAAAGACTGTCCTTCCTGTAGTTAATCATATGGAATTAGAATCCTTATAATTTTATTTTTTAAAAAATCAGTGTGTCTCCATTTATATCCATGGGATAGACCATTTTAATTAATTATGAAAATAGCCTAGGTGATAAAATTTCAGGAGTTGGTTACCATATGATAATTATCTTGTATCTAAAAATTTTCTAGATTAAGGGAATGGGACTGCTGATTGCTTTTCTAAACAACCAAAAATTTAAAAAGTGGTTTTTAAAGCTATTTCCACAATCAATCTGCTTGATAAAGTGTCTTTATTAAGCATAAGTATATCCAAATCAGTTCATTGAATATTTAATGACTGTTTATTCTCTTTTCTTTTTAAAATTTTTTTCTAAGTAAATTTATGGGAAATTTCCCATTGTTATTTCAATCCCATTGAAAGTGGTCTATTAAAAGGCTGTTATGTAAGGCATTATGAGATCCATTAGAGCAGATTTTAAACTGGATCCAAGAAGATACTGTATGTCTAGTATAAGGACAAAAAATTTGTTGCAGGAGTCAGAACACCAAACTCAGATTGATTTTTAAAAAATCAGAAATTTGGGTTGGGGATATAGCTCTTAGTAGAGTGTTTGTCTAGCATACACAAGTCCCTGGATTCCCCCAGCATTAAAAAAAAAAAATTAGGAATTTATTGACTCAACTGAGAAGTTCAAAATTAGGCCTAGCTCCAAGTACGGCTTAATCTAGAGATTTAAAATAACACAATTTCTCCCATATTGGTTTTAGAAGGTTCCTTCTTCTATTTTTTTGTTTTGTTTTGTTTTTTGAACCAGGGATTGAACCCAGGGGTGCTTAACCACTGAGCCACACCCCTAGCCCTTTTTATTTTTTTTTATTTAGAGACAGGGTCTCACTAAGTTGCTTAGGGACTCGCTAAATTGCTGAGGCTGGCTTCAAACTTGTGATCCTCCTGCCTCAGCCTCCAGAGCAGCTAGTTCCCTCCTCTTTCTGTGAGGTTTATCTTTAGACTGTCTTCCCCAGGCTGCAACTGAATCCAGGTCCAGAAATTCATCTCATGGAAAAATCAATGTCCAAGAGATGAGTGGTGGGGAGAAAGAAAGGCCTTTTTCAGTGGCCAAAGAATGGAGAAGTGGTAAGCCTTATGAATCTATTTCTCAACTCCAGGGGGCTGTTGGAGGTTTGCAGATATAGGGCAGTAATAATGAGGGAAAGAGATGGGAGAATAAAGGGGAGGAATATTCCTGTCTTTTCTGGGAATAGCTGGAGATCTTCCAGGAACTCTGTGCCACCTCGTTTTGATCTTTTCATGGTTTGGGTGTTTTGGTCATGGTTGTTGGTGGGTGTCTTTAGCCTTGAAGGGAGAGGAGGAAGGCTAGACTAGATCTAGTTAACCCTATATTATACTTCTGGATACAACCATTCTCAAATGTTCAACATGTTTACATGCAAAGCTGAGTACAATCTGACCTAAAGATTAAGGCAGTAAAAGAAAGAAACAGACATAATATATGAAAGCAAAGATGCCAAGCTTTTTTTTTTTTTTAAATATTTATTTATTTATTTTAGTTTTTGGCGGACACAACATCTTTGTTTGTATGTGGTGCTGAGGATCGAACCCGGGCCGCAGGCACACCAGGCGAGCGCGCTACCGCTTGAGCCACATCCCCAGCCCCAGATGCCAAGCTTTTTCCTTCCCAGATGGCAGACATCTGCAGGTCCAAGTGAAGAGTCAGTGTTTTCAGCAAAAGCAGCCACAAGTCCCTGAGGAGTAACCTAGGCAACCATTATCATGTTAACTCACATGTCAGAGGTGTTATCTACAGCAAAGCTAGTGGAAGACTAACAATGTATTGCCAAGCTGTGTGACCTCCAAAATTAGTGATTTCCATGCCAATTATGAGCAAGAAAAGCTAGAGGGTTGATTTTTGGTAACAATGCCGCAAAATGACTTCTGCAATTCTAGACCTCACTCCCTCACCACACCATCTGAGAAAGCAAGGATATGTCTTCTTGGAGTTCTGTTGGAAGGTAAGGGTGGCTTCTCTTCTCAAAACTTCAGTCAATGTCCCTTATGTTTCTTGGACCTTAATTGGCTCATTTTTTGTTCCCTAAACAAAATATCAAGACTCAGGTATAGAGGAGAGGGGCAGTCAATTGGGTTATTCCACTTGAAAACAAAAGAGAAATAATTTCCATGAACCCACAGGACTGAGAATAGGAAAGGAGGGATTGCCCACATAAAAATAAGGGTGCTGTTGGAGGGAAGAGCATCTAATAGCAGAGGAAAATAAATGCACTAAGGAAAGTACAACATATTGTGATCTCTGGTGCCAAAAAAGGAGAAAGACACAACTTTGGTCAGGGTTAGAAGGACAAGAAAGGAGGTCATGAAATAGTTGTGCTTTGCCTATTAATTTCTACTTATCTTTCAAAATCTATTTTGGAGAGGGGAAAAAAGACAACTTTAGAAGTAGGAACATATCAGCAAAAGCAAGAAGGCTGGAAAGGCTCAGTGCTGTACCAGAGTGACACTAACTGATCTAGCATGACTAAAATACAAGATACAAGGAAAGAGAGCCCCAAAGGGCCATTGGAGCCTTATTGTGAAGAGCTTTCCTTGAATGCCAGCAGGAAGAGTCATATTTAATTTAGAAACCAATGGGGACTCATTGGCAGTTTTTGAAGGGTGAAAGATATAATTAAATATGCTCGTTGGAAATATTAATCTGCCAACAGTGAATTGGATGAATTGCAGCCAAGAGAGACAAAATTCAGAGTAATCAGGGTGCTGCTGTAGTATTCCAATGAAAAAACGACGAAGCAGGGTGGAGGGTAAGAAGTGGAAGGTGAGGAAGAGCACAGAAACTGAAGGTGGTGGGATCTTCGTGGCTTGCTAATAAATTGTTGTAAAGGGGTGGAGGAGGAGGGTGAGTAGGGACATAGAGCTCTGATATCAAATGCATCGCAAGGAAGTGGTGTCATTCATGAAAATGGGGAACTCAAAAGAACAAGATAGCCGGGCACAGTGGCACACATGGGGAAATCCCAGCCACTGGGGATGGTGAGGCAGGAAGATTGCAAGTTCAAGGCCAGCTTCAGCAACTGAAGGAGACCCAATCTCAACATCAAAAGGGCTGGAGATGTAGGTCAGTGGTAGAACACCCCTAGGTTTGATCCCCAGTACTGAGGGAAAGAGAAACAACAAATAAACAGAAACCTAAGGTGTTTTGGAAGCAACAAGCTCCACAGGGCTGAGGCCTGCCTGCCCCAGGGCAGCTGATCCTGAATTGCTCGACAAGCCCAGGCTCTTCAGCTGTAATTCACCTGAACTATGAGCAAAGAAGTTAGCAGTGACCTCTCTCTTCTGTGTTTATTCAGAAGCTCTTAACATTGCAGATCTCTAACCCAGGGGCAGAAGAATCAGGGATCTTCGCTGGGATTGAATGGGTGAGAATGACACCCATTTTTCCCTATGTACATTCAGAACTGGAACAGTAGGGTCAGGTAGATTAGAGTAAGATATGATCTTCAGTGCTGAGGAGACTGAGAGAGAGTGAACTTAGTGTGAGAGTTAAACGGGACTTCCTTAGATTGTCCCTGATTACAGTCAATGTTTGGGATGCAAGTTCTTTCCTTCAGGGTCAGAGCCTCTGAATGAAAATATATATCTTGCAGCATGTGGTGTCACATGCCTGTAATCCCAGCAGCTTGGGAAGCCAAGGCAGAATTGCAAGTTCAAAGCCAGCCTCAGCAACTTAGTAAGGCTACAGCTTAATGAGATTCTGTCTCAATATTAAAAGTAAAAAGAACTGGGGATGTGGCCCAGTGGTTAAGTGCCCCTGGGTTCAATCCCTGGTACCAGAAAAAAAGAAAATGTATACCTCCTCCTATTAGTACTTCTTCTCTTTGGGCAGTAGATATCAGAGAGAAGACAGGGAGATGCTGGGACCTTTATTTCATCCCTCCTCCCCTTGGGTGCTGGGGGCACAGCAGGCCTAAACTTTGGCTCCTGGTGAAATCCCTCCAGTTGGTATGGGAGATGAAGTGTCTCACGGCCCCACTGTACATCTAGTGTATAACTTGTCTTCTTTTCCTCTGTCATCAAAGCCTGTGTTCCTGATTGGTGATGACACAGGACTCTGGCTCCCCCTGGCTCTGGCTAGACAGAGAGGCAGATGAAGCCAAATCAGGCAGATTTCCTAATAAGGAGCTAGAAGGGTTTGAGTTTGGGGGACATGGTGATGAAATTGAAAATTCAGAAGTTTTATTCTTGGGGCAGTGTGAAGGAGGGTAAGTGGTAGAAGGCCAGTGTCTTAGGCTTCTTTGGGTTGCTGTAACAAAATACTGGAGGCTGGGTACCTTATAAAGAAAAGAGATATATTTAGTTCACAGTTCTCGAGGTCCACGGGCATAGCACCAGTGTTAGCTCATGGTGAGAGCCTCATGGAGGAGAGCATCCCATGGTGAGTGTGTATGAAAGAAAGAGGTGACATGGTAAGAAAGGAAGCAACAGAGTGGTGGGGGAGGGCTCCGCTCACTTTGGGTAATGACTTGACTCTCTTGAGAACTGACCCACTCCTGTGAGACCTAACACACTCCTTAAGTCCAACACTAATCCCTTTGCAGGGTGGTCATGACCATCACCACCTATTAGAAGTCCCAGCATGTTTCCAAGCATTTAGTACATAAAACTTAGGGGGGACAAACCATATCCAAATCATAGCAGGGAATAAAGAAAACTGGGCTGAAATCCAGGAAGAAGGGTGACGGGGGGATTAACTGAGCATGGGGTGGGGCTCGAGTGAGGCGGACAGGTTGGTGAGCCACTGAAGAGGAAGATCCACAAGATGGAAAGGAGAAGACCAGATGGGCCTGGGAGACTCCTTGCACAGGGATGGGTGATGATGTCTTTCCTCTAAGAAAAGAACTGTAGAAAGATGAGCATGCTGGGCGTAGGGGAGGTATGGGGCCACAAGACTTCGTTTTTTGGCATTTTGGTTACAAATGCCACTTCTAAGTGAAGTTGAGTCTGGTTTATGACGCACAGGAGAGAATAAAACTTGATATCTGCCAGTGTTTCCCATTCTTCACATTTCCATAGAAGGGAGGAATTTCTACTCCCTAAACCCACAAAAAAAGGACAGGAGAAAAATTCACCACTTTGCCCCCCTCTGCCATGCTCTCCTGCCCAGGAGCCCTCTTTCTTCCTGGTTTGGGTCCTCTTTCTTTTGCAACTGTCTGTCCATCCCTGGAGCGCTTCCTCATCTCCTTTATATGATGCTTCTAGGCAGGCTTGTTGTTTGAAGGGACAGATTCAGTGAAAGCCCTTTTGACTGATGGTCCAAAGCTACATTCTCGAATCTACTTTTCGCCATTTCTGTTTTCTGTCTAGTTTTGGCTGGTTCTGAACTCTGGTGTAGAGTATATTTGTTTGCTCCGGCTGCCATAACAAGAGTGCCACAGTCTGGCTGGCTTAAATCACAGGCATTCATTTCTTCACAGTTCTGAGGTTGGAAATCCGGGCTCAATGTAGAGACAGGATTGGTTTCTCCTGAAGCCTCGCTCCTTGGTTTGCAGGTGCCCCTCTTCTCCCTGTGTCTTTCCATGGTCTCTCCTCTGTGTGTCTTTGTCCTAATGTCTTCTTCTAGAGGTGCATTTAAAAACAAAACAAAACAAAAAAAACATTTATTTATTTTTTTAGTGGCAGTTGGACACAATACCTTTATTTATTTGTATGTGGTGCTGAGGATCGAACCCAGGACCTCGCACATGCGAGGTGAGTGCTCTACCACTGAGCCACAACCCCAGCCCCAAGGGTGCATCTTAATGACCTCACTTGAATGTGATGACCACAATCCTATCTCCACAGTTACATTTTGAAGCACTTGGAGTTAGGACTTCATTGTACACATTGAGGGTGGGAGGATTCACAGTACCTTGTATAAAAGAGAAAGAATGTTATTTATTGGCTCTCTAACTCTCCACCAATAGCTCCTTCCTTGCCTTTTTCTTTAAACCCATTCTCATCCACAATTTTGAGACAGATTTCCTCCCTTGCTCTATTTATCTCTGTTTTGTTTCTTTAAAGGGAAGGCAGGGTGTGAAGTTCAGTGGTGAAGTACCAGTGGAGGAAGGTTACTAGATTGTGCATCACCTGCAACTAGAGAATGCTGGGGACAGGGCCTGGTAAGAACCTGACCACTAATAATCAAAATGTCTGTAAGTCTTCCCAAGGAATGTAATGCTGGATTAGAGGGACCCCAAAAGACCACCAGGAGCCAAATCCGATGCAAGCACACAAGAGTCTTTATTGCAAGCTCAAGCCTGGACGCACAACCGTTTCCAATGCAGTGGTTCGGAGGAGTGAGTCCTGGTCCTTTGTTAGTGAGATTTTATAGGTTTTGGGGGATACTCTACGTGTCACAACATCACACAGCAAATCATTTCATACCACGGGAAAATCAAACAAAAACTCTTAACATTGATTAGCACACTCACTGGTGGGAACAAGTTGGGTAGGGGTGATTGGGGCCGTGAGGGGTTGCAAGGGTGCACGCGCTAAACTTCATGGTTTCCTAACATGTTATCAGTCACCGAGACTACTGGGGGGGTCACCTGGCATTCCAGGTATTTTCCCTGTCTCACACTGATTGGTGGTCTTTCCAGAAAATAGCATAACTGCCGCAGATCTCTCTCTCCTGTTATTTACAGACAAACAACTCAGCAGAGTGGCTACATCTGTGGGATTTTCCAAGGATAAGGCCCCTCCCCCCGCCTCCCCCCGCCTTTGGACAGGCTTTGCTCTGAGGTAGAGGCTGGTTTCTCAAAAATGGAGTCACATCAGTTTCTCAGGAACAGGGTAGAACAATGAGATCCTCATTCCTAAAGCACTACAGACTTTATGACTTCCCAGAATATTCTTTTTTTGTATGTCAATTTAGGTTCACAGCTAATTAGAAGGCCATGCTTCTTCAACAGTTTGGTACTCTGTCTGATATTTCTGCCATCAAGTCTGAACTTGAATGGCTTTCCTACGGGAGAGCTTGCATCCACAGTGATGGCTGATTTTGTGGAATTCTGTTAAATTCAAACACGACTGAAAGAATGTCATTCAGAGCTTTGTTTCGGGAACATAAAAACTTCAGGCGCCTTCAGACGATGAAAAGAAAGAATGACAGATCTGTGGCTATGAGACACTCTTCTTGATCAGTGTGATTATATTAGAATGCTCTACTTGGATATATTGATTTGTCTTTGAGAGCGCTTTGTGCCACATAAATCTCATAGAAATATCTTAAGAAGCTGCCCCAGAAGGCCATGGCTTCCTTCTTAGCAAAGAGAAGCAAAGCCTGGGAGTCATTTGTCAAAGTTTCAAACAAAATGGTCCATTTATGAACTGACACTGGATGGTTTCCTATTCCGACATTCGTGGGACTTTAAAACAAAGATGCATTTTATGATTAACCTCCACGTAGAGAAGCAAAGAGCTGTATTTGTCTCTTTTGACTTAGTTCAGCAACCTGAATCTTTAAAAAAAATCACCTTCAAGGAGAATCATATTTATTATACCTCAAAACTTCCGTTTATATGCACCATTGTTTCAGAGCAATTTCCTCTTCCCTATGTTTAATAGCCAAGTGATCATTTGTTTTGGAGATTCATTCAAGCTTTGGAAGATTTGGCCACCCATGGAAAAGAACATTCCTGCCAGCATTTTTCCCCTTACTGCCTTCGGACAGGGAAAATGGGTCTTAAGAGAATTATAAATGAATTGAAAAATATTGATAGAAAGTTTCTCACTCTGTATTCTGAGACCCATAACTTCAGTTTTCTAATTTTTAAGAGCTTTAGTGAAACTAGCATTGGTATGTGCTGTTTTGAATTGGGTGACCTTGAGCAAATTATTTAATTAAAAATTTACCTTTTTCCCTTGACAGAGTGACTACTGTCATGTACACAATACTGGGGAGGAAGAATCAGAGGATAGGGGAGGGAAGTTTGGCACAGCAGTCAGGAGCACAGGTTTTGAGCCAGTCTGGCTTGCTAAATCTCTCCCTTTCTCGTTGGATGATGCTGTGTATGTGACTTACACCCCTAAGCCTCAGTTTCCTTATCTGCAAAGTGAGCACAATAACTAACCCTACCTTTTATGGCTGTTTTGGAAAGCAAATGAAAAAAATTATAAACATTGTGTCTTCCCACATATAAATGTGGCACCACCTCCATCATCATCACCACCACCACGAAAATAACAAATAACAACAGACTGGCTTTACTGTTTTACTTCCTTGATATAATGACACATGCATTCAAAGGAAAAGTAAAATCCATAGATTTCAAACTCTGTCCTGGACAAGATGGGTGGAAACCAGGTTTATATTATTTGAAGAATATATCTTTTTAATATCTATATTCATATGTATATGCACATACCATATATACTTACATATTTATATTCAGTTAAAATTTAAATAACAACTTGAAATGTATTTACCAAGATTTTATATTATACCCATACTTCTATTTCTCATGCAAAGCCGTTTTCTAAATAAAGAAAATATTTAGTCACAAGTATAAAATTGGAATAAGATTTAATAATCTCCCTTAGGAACTGATTTTAAGGTTTAAACTGTCCTTTTATGAACACAGCATTAAGAACTCTTAAATCCTTCTTATAATGTCTTCATATTTAAGCTTCAGTGCAGAAAGAGAGGAGCTCACCAGTCTCTCACTTATTTAAAAATATTCCTGGATTTAAAAGTATTAAGAGCTTCTGCTTGAAGATGGAAGCATAAAGATAATTGGACTAAGCTCCACTCTCTAATATCAACTGAAAGCAACATAAATTCTAACAAAAGAAACCATCTTGAATGAAACGGAAAGACAGACACAACTCTTAACTATGAAGAATTACTTCTAAATATAGCAGCATTTGGCCCCAATTCCAGAGGATGCACAAAGTGGATTCACACTGGACAGCCCTTGCACACAGGGCAGAGTTCTCAAATGGTAGGTGGCATTACTCCAAAGGATTTTTGCCAGTTGTTCCTCACTGGGGACCATTATTCCACATGCCACAGTGAGGCACTGCAGACCAGGTGGGACTGGAAGGACAAAAATCCTTCAACTTTGTAGGAAACATAATGGAAGCATATGGTGGGAGTAATGGTACAATTAACAAGACTGACAATAAAAAACGGCTGATACTGATTGAATGCATTCTATGCTAGGTACATAGAAGTATTAAGATCTCCTGCAGCACAAAGGTACTTGTACTAAGCCCTACTCTCTAATGATTTAAATAGATTACGTGCACCAATTCAGGTGATCCTCATAGTAACTCTACAATAAAGGTACCGCTGTTATCCCAACTTTACTAGTCATTTACAGAGCTTAGATTCCCAGGTTGAGCCTGTACTCTTAACCTGCAAGCCCTGCTGTATTGTTGCCATATTTATGGTTTCAGCTTTGATCACTGGATCAAAGTCTGTCGAGGAGACAAAAATAAATGCCACATCAATGCACAAAGCACTTGAGCCTACGGGGCTTCACTGTGAGCCACCAAGACCTTCTGCTCACTCTCAGAGAGCATGTAGACCACCAGGTGTAGACATGTCCTTGGAGCAAAGGCAGGACAGAGTTGATGAGAAAGTCAGCCGAGACAATATGGCTCCTGTGCACTCTCCATTTCCTTCTCTGTTAGTCAGCTTTCCTTTACTGTAACTAATAAGTGAGATAAATCAAATTGTAAAGAGGAAAGGTTTATTTTGGCTCATGTTTTTGAAAGTTTCGGTCCATGATTAATGGACCTCATTTCTCTGGGCCTGTGGTGAGGCAGCACATCAGAGCAGGAGTGCATGACAGAGCAAAACCACTTACATCACTTGAAGAGAGAGAGAGAGAGGAAGAGACCGGGGTCCATGATCTCCTTCTAAGGCATTCCCAATGACCTACAGACCTCCAACGAGGCCCCACCTCTTAGAGTTTTGGCTACTTCCCCAAAGACCAAGCTGAGACCAAGCCCTTAACATATGAGTCTTGGGGGACATTCCAAGTCCAAACTATGACATCTTCACCATACAACTCTTGAGAAAAAAGCTGGACAACACGGAGCTGTCATTATTTAAAAAGAGTCATAATTAGAAAAAAACGAATTAGACAAATGTAAAGATATCTGAGAGACAGAAAGACAAGCAAAACAGAAAAAGGAGCAAGAGTAGGAGAAACCAAAACAAGACAAAACAAAGGGCATGTAGGTAATTCACACCAGAGACGGATTAAAGACTTTTTCACAAGGAAGAGAACAGAATGAATAGCTATACCCCTCCCCAAAAGATTTCAATGGCAAAAAAAAAAAAAAAAAGAAAGAAAAGAAAAGAAAAGGAAAAAAATTGCTGCCAGAAAATAAGACTTGAGTCTGTGAACTAATCGTGCAAAGTATAAACCATGTCCCCATGAGCTAGGACAACTGATAATGATAAGTTGCTGGGTGTCAAGAATAAGGAACCTGACATGGTACCTACCACACAGTGGATGTTTCATTAGTGCTTGTTGAATAAATGAAAAAGAAAGAGTCAGAAAATAAAGAAATCTACCTCTATCAAGAACAAATCAAATTGGCATTGAATTTCATAGCAACAGTGCTGGAAAGGGTGTGGCAAACCTTACAAAGTCTTCAAGGGAATGATTTCCACACGCAGTTGAATGGCATTCCACTCTAGAGAAAACAGATTATTTTGACATACACAAAAAACTTGAGAAGTATGGTACGCATTAACTTTTTTTTAGCCAAAGAAATCAGCTTGGTTATGAAGTCTAGCGAACCAAGAGATGAGAGATAAATAAAAACAAGGGTCTAAGGAACAAGAAATGAGAATTACTGATGTGAGTGCTGAAATAATTTAGATACAGCACCAAGACTGAAGGACTGGAAATTATGGCATTGGAAGAGAATGTGAAGGTTATAAATTGTATCAGTTTAGAAATAATGATCTCAGTACAATAATTGGGAGGAAGGAAGTGGAGATGGGAGGAAGTGTACACCTCCTCATTTCCTCTTATTTCATTGTGAAGTTTGAAAAGTTATAATGCTGATAATTCAAGCGAGGATGGTTTAAGTGCGTTATTTTAATGCATGAAGATAACACCAGAATAATTTAAAATAGCAATATAACCAACCAAATCATTATGGGGGGCAGGGAGAGAACAGGCATGCATGATAATTTCCTCATCTTCCATGAGCAAGTTTAGAGATAATGTTTAATGTTGATGAAAGAATTTTGAAAGTAGTTTAAATGTATTATTCAAAAGGATAAAATTTAAAACTAAAAATTTATTATAAACATAAACCACATAAAAACAAAACATAGAAACCCAGATCACAGAGGAAAATATTTAAAAATGAAAAGTATTAAAAGCATAAAACATAAAGTAAAAATGTAGGGCTAAGACCTAAGATATTAATAGATATAAACGTAAATAGAGTAAACAATCTGTTGAAAGAAAGAAAAATCTCCTAACTTCACGTTGTTTAAAAAGATTATACTACAAGATAAAATATTAAAGGGATATATCTCTAAGTGATTCAGCAAAGTTAAAATAATTAAAGGTAGATAATCCCTACCACCAAGGAAGAAGGGGTGTAAATGTCAATATCATCCAAAATTGAAATAAGAGCAAAACCATGGATAAAGAACAGAAGTCACCTTGTAAGTATAATGTTTACAATCTGCAATAACCATCTGACATTGATGGTTAAATTCTGAAAGTAACACCGAAACTCCTAACGTAAAATTGTATGAAATGGAAGACAAATATACAACAACTCAGGTGTGGTGGAGTCCAAGTCTGGCTCTTTTCTATTGCTTGATAATTAAAGAAAATATTCCTTCATTCAGTGACATATCACTGAGAACCTACTACTCGCCAGGTGCTATGCTAGCTGAGGGCAAGAAAGTGTGAGCAAAATCAGAGAAGGTTCCTGCCTCCATGGAGCTCCCAATTTACAGGGGTCGGATAATAAATCAGCACAAAGGAAACATGATTGCAACGAGATCAATGATGTAGGAAGAAAAGTCATGTAGTAGTGTATGAGTAAAATAAAGGGATCTGGCAGATCCCAGTGAGATCTGAAGGACGAGCAAGAAGTAAATCATGTTGGGGGTGGGAAGGAACATTGCTACACTTAGAGACAGCTTGGACAGAGACTGTGGGACCATGTGTGTTTAGGAAGAAGGAAATCCTTGCAGTGAGAGAGGGCAGAGAGCAGAGGCCAGGCTGTGTGGGTCTTGGGGCCCCTGCTAAGCATTGGAGAAGGGACTGGAGGAGATGGGAAAGGGTTAGAAAGAGCAGCTGAGACGTTGCTCCAAACAAGAAACAGTGATAACTAGATCAGGTTTTAGTGGAAAATATGGACAAGGAAGATATTTAAGAGACAAATATATCTGTCTCCCAATTACTCTGGTGACACCTTGGCTATGGGAATGAAGGCAAGGGCTATCTTGGGGTGACACCTGGGTTTCAAGTGCTCACAAACAGAAACCATGATGGGTGCTTTTCCAGGTGTAGGAAACCCTGCCAGCAGATAAGGACTTTGGGGGAACTGGTTGATAAGACCAGAAATGCTGTGTTTGAGGGCGATGAGAAGAGGAGGATGCAGAGACTGGCTGAAAGCCCAGAAGGCAGTGTCAGATGAGTCCCCAGCAAGGTCGTGAGAGACTCCACAAATAATTAAAGAGCTGAGGGAGAGGTGAGACTCACTCAGTGCTTAATGTAGCGTCTGAAACATGGCGCTTCCTCAGTGTACGCTCTATTCTAGTGTGTATTTGAGCTTTGCTCCCTTTTCCATTTGTTCTAGTCTCTCAGGAGCTCCATTTTTCTATTTATCGAGTTTCTGCGGTTTTCCAGAGGCCAAATATCTATATCTAATTTTTGGTTATGGGTTGACCTTTACTGTAGTCACAGGCTGGGGCTGCCCCTTTCCTGTTCCTTCTACCCATCAAGTCATCCAGCCTGGCGGCCACCCAGTGGGGATTCAGTCCTGTGGCTTCAAGGAACTAGATTTTTGTCAACAACATGAAAAATGAACTTGGAAGCAGATGCTTCTCTAGAGCTCCAGAGAAGAGCTCAGCCCAGTGGACACCTGGATTTCAGCCTTGTGAGCAGAGAACATCAGCCGGCAACCTAGCATGCCACGCCTGGCTGTGACCCACACTAGGGTAGGCTAAGAAGCTGATGTTTTAAGTCACTAACTCTGCGGTAACATTACACAGCAGCAGAAAACTAATAAATAAACAGTGTCTGATAGCTTTATATGCTCCAGAGAAAAGTCTGATGGAAAATTTTGGGTGGAAAGGGATCAGGGAACACTGTGATGCTTTTATAAACCACTGGCTAAATCAAAATATAGTGTTAATTCTTTTCCTCCATACCTGCCCATTGTCCTCACAGTCATTGAATCCGATACAGCTGCTAGTCATCTTCATATCTCTCTCAGTACATCCACAAGTTCTGTTGCATATCCATCTAAAATATCTCCTCTATTATGTATTCTCATTGAGTGGTCTTATTTAGAAACTCTCATTATGTCTTGATTAAATTACTAGAATTGCCTTCTAACTCAGAGCTTTACTTAATTTTCTACATTGCTCTTGTTTTGAACTTTTTTGGGTCCTTAATTTGATTATGTCACTCTTCTTCAACCCCTTCAAGGACATGCTATAGACTTTAGAAGGAAATTTAAATTGCTTGACATAATATTTCCAGTTAGAAGTCCCCCACACTTGCTATTGGCTTCTGTCATACTGACTGACTTGTTTTTACTACAATGAAACATATGTATGTTTCATTATATATATATATATATTTTTTTTTTTTTTTAACTACTCTACTCTTGGAAGACTATTCTGACAATTCTGTCTGGAAAATTGCCTTTTCACCTTTAAAAGTCAATTTGATCACTATTCCTTCCAGAAAATATTTTATGGATTTGGATTCATTCATAGATAGTTTGGTGCTGTAGGGTTTTTTTTTTTTTTTTTCCTTCATCACTGAAAGACCCTAACATCTAATTTCCTATTAAGCTCAATTCCTTTGGATTAGATCATGGTCATGTTAGATGTGTATCATCTGACAGCATCTAATTCTGGGTCAAAAGTATTACTTCATCTTTAACCTTGTCCTAGGTTGGGGCCAGTTCTGGAGCTGAGATGGGACAGTTTGCACAGGAAACCTGGAGTCCTCTGGGAAAGATGGTCCATTGAAAACTGCATTTGTGGACACCTAGGATTTACAGGCTTGACCTAACACAAGAGAAATTTCAGGGAAGGACAACTGTGCTTCCTCAGTGTACGCTCTATTCTAGTGTGTATTTGAGCTTTGCTCCCTTTTTCATTTGTTCTAGTCTCTCAGGAGCTCCATTTTTCTATTTATCGAGTTTCTGCTGTTTTCCAGAGGCCACATATCCATATCTAGATATTTGTGCATTTCACTTAATACCAGTTTGAGTCCAGAGAGAGATGTGAAAGTTAATGTGAAGGACGGTGGTTCTGTTCTGTTGGGTTCACGTGGTTCATTGGGACATGTCTTGCCCTGGAAAATGGCTGAGTGAGAACTGAAAGGTTTACTAAGGTATGGGCCTTGGTGGAATGGACCACCTCCCCTTGTCCTCACAAACACCGTGGAACAGACAGCTTAATCTAAGACAGGAAAGCATGGGAGAGCTCAGCTGCTGTGCTCCTTCTCTGATGTTTTATTCCAGGAAATGTTTCTTTAGCCCAAAGCAATCGTTTTTCATTGTTGGCCAAATATCTGCCATCTACAGCTTGTGAGTTGATAGGCACCAGAATTGATCCCCTCTGCACAGCAAGTAGCCCCCTCATATCTGTGCAAGTGGCTGGGGAGGGCATGGAAGGATGTCTGATGTGAAGGCCTAGGCTCGGTTGCTTCTTATTGGGGGAACACTGGGGAGTGGGTGGACCCCTCTTGGAGCTATTCTTGCCTTGGTGGTTAGTAGTGTAAGGGACTTTGTCCCACCCAAGGTGTTGGGCATGATCCGCCGCAGCCAGCTTCTACTCCTTGGTCAAGGCAGCTCCTCTGTGTAGAGATAAGAGGAGAGGATAGGCTTCCCTCAGCCACTAACGATTGGTGTTTGAGCATGGTGCTCTGGGATCTAACCATTGGCCATTCTTTACACCTGAAACTACCGCTGATCATCATTTTTTTTTAAATTAAAGTTTAGTTGGGGTACAAATAACAGAGAAAAATTGTCCAGCCAGACATGGCCAAGAGAACCAAACCATGCTAGGGTACAATTGTTAGTCCTCAGGGAACTAAGACTAGACAGATGCCTCAACATCTGTCTATGCTGACACTGTTGTGTATTTTACTTATCTGCAGCTCCAACCAGTTTATGTACATTTAAAAGTCTTACTTTTTCTCCTATTTCCAGTGAGTTCCTCACTCAAAATAGGAAATCCAATTAATTGTTAGAATGCAGATTTTTATGTCCTGAATTTTTTTCATATGTTTTATTATACTTGGGTTTACAATTTCCAAAGATGATGAACTCTGATCATTAAGTATGCTGCTTAATTATAAGCTATTTTGATGCTTAAGAAAAATATTTATTGCAGATTTGTTGGTAACATAATTTTGTTTAATCAGATGAACTCTATGAAACTTATAATAGAAACACTGCTCCAGCAACTCTTAAGATATATTGTTGGCCTCCAAATTAGAAAATTATTTTTAAAAATGCAAAGGTTTTCTTTATAGAAAATATAGAAACAAGTTAATAATCAAAAGACCACATGTCAAAGATTATACATACTTAGCTACATCAAATACTATTTTTACATCAATAAAATTCTTAAGCACTTAACTTTTAGAATAATTCCTTTCTAATTACATGAAAGAATTAATAATTCATATGATAAAGAAAGGACACTAGCAATTTGGACTATTATTCTAATTTTGAAAAATTTCTACAAATTCAAAAGAATACTTTTTGTATAGCTTTTTTCTTTCCTCACTCCATGCAAAATTATGCAAAGTTAGACTTTAAAATACTTAGAAGCATGATTCAATGTATCCATTTTTGCAAGTGGAAAGGTAGGCTATTAACTTCTCCTTGGGGGTTTATTAACTCAAGCCACATAACAGACCAGTTAGAAAGCATCAGTTATGGGTAAAATAGAGGAATCAAGTAATTTTTTTCTTTTAACTGGTGGGAGTATACTCTGCCATTTTTAATGAGCAATGCTAAACCATTCCCAGCATGAAAATATTTAACGACTTTTCTAGCATAAGCAAGAATCCTACCTTCTTTTTATCTCTGACAGAGCTTTGCAAAGAGTCATGCATGGTGTAGGTGCACAACAAATGCTTTTAGAAACAAGTGAATAATTCTATCTAGAAACAAAGAAGTTAGTGCTAGAATGTGCTAAAGGCAAAATCCACATTCATTGCCTTGGGTTATTTGTGAGTTTGAGAGAAAATTAAAAACAAAACAGTTTGTACATGTAAAGAGTTAATCATTTCATTAATGTTCATTTGGAAAATCATTATTTTCATTGAAACCAGAGATTTTTAGAAAGTTCCTTTCCCTGGCTGGAGCTTTTTGGTGGTGAATCTCAACTACCACTCTTTGTCACACCTTCACCCCAACAAAAGACCATTGTGCATGAGTTGCCAAATTCAGAAAGCAGTGTTTTCATTTTACAAAGAGTTAAATGTTCAGAAGACACATTCATCCCAAATCTTTCTCTTTTAAACAAACCTAATTTTTGAAAAAAAAAAAAATTTAAATATTTTCAAAGCTGCTGGATGTGGTGTTTTCCATCAGTTTTGATTGTGCAGCATCTTTTCGTGGTCCACACTAATATCCTGAATGTTCTGCTTGCTCAGCGGCATTTGTCCTCTCTATTATCATGTATTCAGAAGAGATGAGCATTGTCTTTCAGTGTGTGTATAACACTTGTCCCCCAGGTATTCAACCTTTTTTTTCTTCTGATTAAGAAACCTGGTTGCAATATTAAACACTAAAAAAAAAAAAAAAAATGGAAAGAAAAAAAAATCTAGTGTCTTTTCCTGAGTCACCATCCAATATTGTACCCAGGGATTTCAAGGTCAATGTATGTGGAAGCTCAACACTGAGAATCTGTAATATGTAGATTCATTGCAAACACAAAAAATGTGCATACTATCAGAAAGTGAGTATAAAAGCATGTAAAATTTAAGGTACAAAAGCTTAGGAAAATATTACAATTGTCACACTCGATTACTTTTAGACACAGCTTGACATTCCTGAGGAATAGATATTAAAGAGTAACTATTCTTCAAAAGGTATAAAAATTCACTCATTTAGGTATTCAATAAATATTCATTGGAAGCCTACTGTGTACATAACACAAGCAGGGATACTGATGGATAACAAAGATGTATAGCATTCGTGTGGACCATGTGCACACCCGTTCCTAGAAGGCTTACCAACAACAAAGCAGAAATAAAGACTAATGAATATTGTAAATGCTCATAAGCGTTGTTTCTTATTTTGGCAGTAACAGGACCAGGCATCCCTTTAACAACCTGCCTCCCAGTATATATATTATATATTACTTATTGCTAACCAATTCTCGTATATAGGAGGTAGATCTAGCCCAAATTTGATTGAGGATAGATAATCCAAACACTAATGCTTGAAAAATTTCCAAGTAAAATGAATGAGATAAGCCTGACTTGATTACAGGCGTCATCTGGTTTCTGAGATAATCATATAGTACAGATTTAAAACAAAAGACATCAGTGCCGGGTAATATTGGGACCTCAGGATTAGAAGTGGGTGTTTTGCACATATAGGAAGGTCTTTCTCTAAGGACCTTGTAAATGGTCTTTGATACGATGGGAGCAAGAATAATCAAATAGGTTGTATAAGAAAAGCATTAATAGGCTTTTTTTCTATGGAAAAAAAAAACCCTAGGATCTTTCAAACTATGAATTAGCTTCTCAAGAGACTGAATTTTTAATACTGCTGAATATGTCACTGAATTGTTCAGTAAAAATCCAGTATTATTATTTCCCTACATTTTCTATGTAGCTTTCAAGTTTGATGGAAAGGTAAATGGTTTTATATCACATCACACCTTTGAGGTTTTTGGAAAAAAGATGATTCAAACTTTAATCACAGGAGGGTAGAGATCGAGGCTACTACATATTCACAAAGTTGACCACCATGTTGATCCTTAGAAGTAAGACTGCTCCTCTATTTATGATGCAGTTTCGACCCACCATAAGTTAAAAATATCTAAAGTTCAAAATGAAAATGGATTTAATACACTTAACCTTCCAAACATCACCAATTAGCAATACAGCACACCATAGTGCCAGTTGTTTTTCCCTGTGGTGGTGTCGCTGACTAGGAGATGTGGCAGGTGGCTTGCTGCTTCTGCTCAGCATTATTACAATTGAACCATGCGTCACTATTCTGGAAAAGACCCAAATTCAAAATTCTAAGGATGGTTTCTGCTAAATGTGTATCCCTTTCCCACCACAAGATCAATAAAACCTGTCGAACCATCTTAAGTTAGTGTCTGTACCCGGAAGTCTCTTTCTCAGTCCTCTTTCTCCTGTTCTCCATGGTGGTGACTACACCTACCTTTCGCAAGTACTCAGGAGCTTCCTGACCTCGCTGCATTCACATTCTTACTCATAGCAACTTGGCTAATGTTCCAGGTTGGTCTTTGGTTACCTCCTGTTCTCTTGGTCCATTAGAAACTTTTCAGTCCTTAGTTGACCCCGGGCCAACTCTTCTTCCTTATTAGAACTCTTCCCTTATTTTAGAGTCACCAACTTTCCCTGCTTTCCCCCTGGTTCTTGAGAAAATCTTCCTTGGTTTGCATAGCAAGTTCTTTTGCTTCTGTTTATTCCTTAAATATGGGTATCTGATAGGATGTGTCTTCTCCCTTTTCCCTTCATGCTCTACAAACTCTCCCTGCACAATCTCATTCTTGGCCCTAGATTATCATTCATATGTTGCTGGCCTGCCGGGCTACAGCTACAACCCAGATCCATATATTCAACTACTGCTTGACTTCTCAACTATCTCCCACTGAGTGTGCTTGAATGAAACACATTGTCTTTTTTTCCTTCAACTTTTTCTCCCCTGGACTCTTTCTATGATAGTACCACAAACTACACAAATATTCAGTCTAGAAATATGTAGGGATTTCCCATAACCCAGTCAGTCAGCAAAATTGTTCTACGTCTCATGAATTTGTGGACATCAATGCAGACCTTTGTTACCACTGTGCAAGGCCATTTTACCTGCTCTCTGGCTCTCTGCTTGTAATTCTGACTCTTTTCCAATCCTTTCTCCATGATGGAACCAGAGTTATTTCTCAAAAGAAAATCTTATTGAGCCACTCCCTTTCTTCAAATCTAGCAATGACTTCCATTTTGCCACAGTCTGGCTGGGCACAAAATAACCGAGCCGCCACCAAGCCTTGTAGGTTCAAACAGCAACCCTTTATTCCCGCACTCTCACCGGCACTCTACACAAACTTCCCGGGAACACACGCCTCCACCCGGGCTCCTCTCACCCCCTCGAGAACTCAATGGGAACTCCAAGGTAGCGGGCGCCCGAGGCAGCAGGATCTGCCCTAATCCCAGCAGGATCCGCCCTAATCCCCGGAGCTGCCCTAATCCCAGAGCAGGGTCACCTTTCAACCATTCCCTCTAGCAAAATGCCAGGTGTCATTCCGACTAAACTGTGGCTCTCAACACCATTTAATGGTCCAAATCTTTTAAAATATCTTACTCTGTCCCTCATGGCCATCTCCACTTTCCTCTCTTATCTCACCCCAGTATCTTTTGCTTACTCGACAGTCAGAGTATATATTTTAAGTTATGTAAGGTACCATGGTCTCTGCCATTTCTGGGTATTCTCATAGGCTTTTTATTCTATTTGATATTCATTCTTTCTCTCACTTTCTGCTTGATTCTTTTTTACTGTGTAGCATAATCATTCATTCCACTCAAGAAGCCTTGATATGTGTCCATGGTCCCCAATACTTTGATCATGACACTCCATTACAATTGCTTACGTAAGTATCTGTTTTCTTTTCTGCTAGACTGTAAATCCCATGTTTCTATCATTTTCGAAATTGTAGTGCCAAGTATCCATCACAATAAATGCTTATTTATATTTCTCAATTGAATGAATATGGAAAGACCTGTACCTTCCAGATAACCTGTTGGACGGAATGCATGAACTTACTTTCTCTACTAAAATCCCCCAGAATAAGGAGAATAAGGCCAAGGAGATGGACACTGAGGAAAGAGGTCAATAAAAATCAAAAGGAAGAAAGGAAGACAAATGAGTGGTGATTTACTTCGCAGAAAGGAGAAACTAAAGACTAATTTATAGCAGAGAGGTGTGAATCTAATAAGAAGCAAGCTGATTCATAATAAAACTCAGACAAGGTCAGAAATTAGAGTGCCAAGCATCTCTGATTGCCACAATGTAGGATGTGGCTGGAAACAGATTGACTAAATTTGTATCAGAGATCGTTAGTCCCCCAGATCCTATTCTCTACCATGCACAGCAGTGATTTTCTCCACCCTTCCTTTCCCATCCCACCAGAAGGCAGGAGATTTACTTGCTAGAAAAACTGAATCAGAACTTCCTTGACCCAGGAATGACAGGTAAAGTTGAGGCAGGGGAAAGAGCTGTACCTCAAAGGTAGATTAAGTGAAAACCTATACTGTAACCCTTCCCCCATACACGGTTTCACTTTCTGTGGTTTCGGTTACTTATGGTCATCTATGATCAGAAAATATTGTGTGGAAAATCCCAGAAGTAACTCCTTCATAAATTTTAAGTTGCATGCTACCTTGAGTAGTGTAACAACGACGGGCGCTTTCCTGCTCAGTCACACCTGGGACAGGAATCATCCCTTTGCCCATTAGTTACTTAGTAGCCATCTCAAATATTATATCAACTATCATATTTCAAGGGTTGTATTTCAGTAATCCTTCTTTTTACTTAATAATGACCTCAAAGCACAAACTTTATTTCAGTTTGTGTTGGTTTACTTTTGGTCACTGTTACAAAAAACAAAAGAAAAGAAAAAACTGAGAAAACTAACTTAGATGAGGAAAGACTTGTTTCAGGTCTCTGTTTTGGAGGTTTCAGTCCAAGATCAGCTGGCTCCATTGTTTTGGACCTGAGATGAGACAGCATCATGGCAGTGGGAGCATGTAGTAAAAGCTGTTCACCTCATGGCAGCCAGGAAACAGAGAAAGGAAAGGGCAGGGCCAAGACATAGTCCCCAAGGACCCACTCCCTTCAACTGGGTCCCACCTCCTATGCTTTCCACCACCTCCCAATAATACATTCAGTATCCATTGATGAGGTTAGGGCCCTCATGATCCAATCACTCCTCAATAGCCCACCCCTGCACATTGCTGCACTGGAGACCAAGTCTTCAACACGTAAGCCTTTGGGGGACATACCAGATCTAAACCATAGCAGTAATATTTTCACAGTTATTCTATTTTTAGTTGTCATTAATCTTTTATGGTGCCTAACTCATAGGCTTTTCCATAGGTATGTATGTAGGAAAAACATAGTATATATAGGGTTTGGTACTATTCATGGTTTCAGGCACCCCTGGGGGGGTGTCTTGGAATATATCCCTTATGGATAATGAGGATACTGTATTCTGACCATTGGGGTTCCTCAGTCTTTTTCCCTCTGTGAAACTCTCTGAATTAGAAGCCATGATTATAACCCAAGGGAGGAGATTGAAAGAATCCAGTTAGTAGAAACTGATCCAAAATAAAAGATTTATAAATATTGACACTGAGCACTCTGGTAAAACCTTTAGTTCTCTCTTGTCATTCTTTGGGGAGGCCTGTCACCTGACACATAGGAATAATTAACTATTTGGTACCTCACTATTAACTATGAAGAGACAACTAAGGATCACCAACCACTAAGGAAGATTTCTAATGTGGAAAATAAAACTAGACACGAACAGACACACACACACACACACACACAAAAGATAAGCAGCAGGAAGCCGAAAAAATGTGTAAAAATATTTATGACATAAAAGAGGTGGAGAATTTCTAGTGTGATAGTGCAAACCAAAAACTAATAATAATAATAACAAATTGCCTTACATAGTTGAGAGGAATTTAAGAATCATGTTAGAAAGTTTGTGGCTAAATTATAGTATACAGAAGATACCTATCATGATTTGTTTTAAAGAAAGAGACGATTATTAATTCTAGGAAAGCAATAAAGTTGAACAAGAAAGGAAGTGAAATTAAAGTATAATACCAGAAGCAATTGTGAATAATATGTAGATAGGAATTATAAGGTAAACTCAGAAATGCAGAACTACCAAATGTGCTAAAACTATATTGGAAAGATATGAGGAAGAAAAGTGTGTGTGTGTGTGTGTGTGTGCACGCGCATGTTTTGGGATGTTGTCATAAATCTCAAATCCATGCTCTCTGTAGTGGGAAGTCCATAGATAAATATAGAAGAAAATACTAGAAGAAGTGTCTGAAAAAGTTTAAGGAGATTCTCTCTGTGTTAGGAAATAGAGTTGGAGTGGGAAGTTTATGCTATAAGCTTTGAACCTCTATGTGGCATTGAAACCACACACACACACACACACACACACACACACATCCACTTAGATACATACATATATAACTATTTATATACACACATTTAAGATGATTAAAACTAATAAAAGAATAAATAAGTGACTTACTTCCAAATCACCGAGGTGAAAAGACCCAAGTTCACTATGAAGAATGATTAATAGCAGTAATTGATCTGATTGTGCTCATTTTTCTCCTTTAAGGATTTTTATCTTTTAGAAAATGACTATTAGGGGAACTTACACCAAAAGACAAAAATAGTCTATTCTAATAGCTCGTTTAGAACTTTAATTGGAAATTTGGTTGTGTATTCTTCCAATTAAGCTAATTGAAGTGGAGCTCTGATTGGGTCCTGGGAGAGGGGGAGTTCCCTAGCCGAGGCTCAAAGAATAAAAGCTGACTTTAATAAGAGAATGCTTAGGAAGACGGGTGAATCAACTCTTGAGAGATTTCAATTATTTACTTATTGACTGATACATGCAGGGAAAGTAGCCAGAAAACTTCCAAAAAAAGGTAGAGGAACGGGAAGCTTCATCTAAGACTTTTTATTTATCCAAAAGAACTAAAATCAGGATACTATAGTGATACATCCATCTCAATATTTACAGCTGCACAATTCACAATAGCTAAATTATGGAATCAACCAAGATGCCCATAAATAGATGAATGGATCAAGAATTTGTGATATAGGGGTTGGGGTTGTGGCTCAGTGGTAGAGTACTTGTCTATCACATGTGAGGCCCTGGGTTTGATCCTCAGCACCACATAAAAATTAATACATAAAATAAAGGTAAACTAAAAAAATTTAAAAAGAAATTGTTTTATATATATATATATGTATATATATATATATATATATATATATATATATATATATATATATATATATATATTTGTAACAGGGATATATATTATATATATGAATTTATTCAACTATTCATTTTCATTGAAAATGAAACTATGGTATTTTTGCTGGTAAATACACGGAAATGGAGAACATCATACTAACTGCAATAAGTCATACTCAGAAGCTCAAAGGCTGAATGTTTTCTCTCATTTGTGGAAGTTAGAGCAAAATAAAGGAAAAGAGGAGAGATGCATAGGATGTCATTAATATATATGGAAGATCAATGGTATAGAAGAGAGAGGCAGAGTGAATGGATGGGAAATGAGAGGCAATCAGAAATGAATTCTTTAAAACCATGTTATATGCATATATAAATATACCACAGGGAATTTTACCTTTATGTATAAGTAAAAAGAGCCAATCAAAGATAATAGATGAGAAAAAGGAAGTCTAGCAGAGTAGAGGAAGGAGAACAGGTGAGGGGAGAAAGGATGAAAGGGAAAAAATTGGTACTGTGAACTGAAATTGAATTGCATGTATGATTTTTGTCAGGATGAACCTAACTGCTATGTATAACTATAAAGCTCTAACAACAACAACAACAACAACTACAACAAAATGGCGATACAAAAAAAAAAGTCACTATAAAATTTGCTCTAAATGCAGATTCCCATCCCATCCCCCCTCCCTCTCTTTTGTGGTGTTGGGGATTGAAGTCAGGGCCTTGTGCATGTGAGGCAAGTACTCTACCAACTCAGCTATATCCCCACTCTGTCTTCTAATACATCAGACACAACATACACAGTATGTCTAGCAGAGTAGAGGAAGGAGTCTTTCAGATGGCCTGCAGCCTAAAAATGTCTAAATTAAAAAATAAAGACTTCCAAATACAAAAGAGAAGTTGAAAAGATAAAACTAATCAATGTAATGGTGTTATGTAAACTCATGAACTGCAGCCTAATTCATGTCTCTAAGGTAGAGTGGGAGTACATTTTAATATGTTTAACGTAATGAAGGCAGGGCCTCCAAAGTTAACAATGCCTGAGGCTTGTGGAGTGCATAAGACAGCCCTCTATTTTTTTCAGTAGTTGCACCAGGGAATTTGCATTTTGTAGAAACAGCTCTGATTTTGCTGGAGGTTCTAGTGCTCTTTTGAGGCCCAGCTCAAATTCAGATGCTGATTGCTCTGCAGACAACCTTTCTTCACTCATAGCCATCATTTGAATCTTTTCATTTTGTCCAAAGTTTTAAAGAGTAGACACATATCTTTGCATTCAATGTGAGCCCAACAGTCTGGATTGAACATGCTTATTGTTTTCAGAACAAATTATTTGTTAAATATAGCTTCAATTGTGATTCAAATTTTGTAACTGTAGGATTTTTATATAAATGTATTGACAAGTCAGAAACACTTTGTTTGTTTGTTTTCTTCTTATAATAAAGAAAAACAATATTCATCTTACACATAAAGTAGGTAGCCAAGTCCTCATCATAGAAGAGGTATTCAGAAATCAATGAAGATTGGGTCAATCTTTAATATACTATTTAACATATATTAATGTTATAAGTGAATATTGTTTATTGTGTCTGAGGTGGTAAAACATAAGGAAATACTGTTATAAATCAGCATTAAATAAGCTGCAGACATTCTGAGATGACTTTTAGCTCTTTTTTTCATCTCTGCTAAGGCCATAAGTCAGGAAAGAATCAGGTGTCTCTCTTAAGCTTTTGATCCTGACCTTCTGAGAAGGAGAAATAATGACAATAACATAAAAATTCTAATCAATAAACTTCTGTCTCTTCAATTTGGTTTGGGTGGGATGGTTAATACAGAGAATTACCATATTTTTTCTGTAATCCATCTTCTCCTTTTGGCTTCTTTAGCAGATTAGCTTTAAGCTTTGACTGTGTCTTTCTCTTCACCCCAAACTTTACATTATCTTAGGCCCTTAGATAGAGCTATAATATCAGGGAAGTTTGTGGAAAGAAGCCCTAAATGAGTCAAAATTGAATTTCTGCTGCTCACAGGAATCAAGGTTCCAAATAGAAATTAAGTCCAATTAGAGAACTATAAGGAAAACATACTTGTTTTAGTTTATAATCAAAGATTTTTACTGCTCCTCTCACACCTGTGCCCACCTGATGGTGCAGCTGGGTTTTCTGTGACTTTTTCCAGCTCTACACTAGAACTGGATTCAGTGGGTCCTGATGGCCAGGGAAAACACCTTTCCCCCTTCATCTCTGTGTTAGGCAATTTCCATCACTGTGACAAAATCCCTGAGATAATCACCTTAAGGGGAAATATTTATTTTGGCTCAGGGTTTAGAGGTTTCAGTCCATGGCCAATTGACTCTGTTGTTTTGGTCCTATAGTGAGTCAGTCCACCATGGCTGTGTCAGAGAAGGGCTGTTCACCTCATGGAAACCTAAACAGAGAGAGAAGAAGGAGCTGGGTCCCAATATCCCCTTCAAAGACACACCCCCATGACCTAACTTCCTTGCACTAGGCTCCACCTACTAAAATTCTCACTACTTCCAAATAGAGCCAGGGCCTGGGGCCCGAGCCATCAACACACGGCCTTTGGGGGACTTTCAAGATTGAAACTATAACATCTTTTCCATTTTCTATGGAATCTGAATGGCTTTAAGGGAGATAGGAAGTTCTAATTTTTGTCCTTCTCCCTTATAAGACTTTGTTATGTTTGAATTATCAATATTGTCACAATTATTCACAATTAGAGCTTTTGCAGTTTTGGGTGAAATTTGATGTTTCTCGGGGATATTTTTTCTTGGCAACACAGTTCCAATTTTATAATAAGAATTAGGTGGATTATTGGGGTTAATAGGCAAGATTCTGCTTTTTAGGCGTTTTCTCTCTTTTTTTCCCCCTTTTCCCACAGGCCCTTAGGAGTGATCTCATGGAGAGAAATGTCTGTAGGGCTGCAGCCATCAGCAGAATCTGCAGCCATCTGCATTTGTATGAATGAAAAAAAAATTCTTTTTCTCCCATTAAATATCCACTTAAATGGATGGGACATGCAAACAAAGGGGAAATGTGGGGTTCGATGGTGGGATTGCAGAACTCACTTTAAAGGTAGTGAGTTTAATTAGAATTTTTGTGATGGGGACCTAAAGGAGAATGACCTTATTTTCTTTGTTCCTGAAATGGGACTGATATAACCTATTGTATTGAGATTTTATGAGGGTTATATTAATCATATATATGATAGTTATTTTTAAAGTGCTGCATAAAAGTAAGGCATTATTATCAGGCAGCTAAGCAAAGTTAAAAGCTTTAATAAAACCTATCCTTTACTGACTATACGAAGACGTTTTTGTACCAATGTGCAAACAAGACCTTTAAAAGTTAAGTTTTCGAGACTAAATGGCTCAGGAAGCAATAAAGATGATCTAATATGTCAAGGGAGACATTTAAAAAAAGGAATAAGTATATTATAGCGAGAAGTAGGAGACGATCTACTTCTTTTAAAGAGCCATATCTATTCATAGCATATTTGGAAAAGTATTGAATTTGGGAATATGAAACCTAGAAAAGTGCTCTAAAGAATCAAGGTGTCATTCAATACAAAATGTTTAGGCAGGCAAACTCCAGTTAATAACGGGACATTAATCATGGAGGCCCTAGATGGAAGGGTATGTACAAAACAGGGTTTGTATCTGTCTTGTTTACTCCTTTCACATTGGCCTATGCCTCAAGGGTAGGTTCTCAAATGGTTTTTGCAAAATGACTATAAAAGTTTAGAATGTTACCAAGGGGAGATGCTCCAATCAATGTTAACTTAAAATATGAATGAATTGTCTAAACAAGGAGATGCATCGTGCTTGCTTTTTCAGATTTGCGAAATAAAAGACTTAAATGTAACAGCAGGCTTAAATTTTTAGTTTCTTTAATTATTACAAACTTTTGACAATCCCAAGACCAGAAGGTTCTTCCCAAATGTTGATAGTTGAGTAGTTAACAAAATTTAGAATGAAAAAAAAAAAATACAAGTTTTGCTGGGTGTGGTGGCTCATGCCTGTAATCCTAGCAACTCTGAAGACTGACATTGGAGGATTGCAAGTTCTAGCCAATCTCAGTGATTTGGGGAGGTCCTAAGCAATTCAGTGAGACCCTGTCTCAAAATCAAAAAATAAAATGGGCTATGGGTGTAGCTCAATGGTAAATTGCCTCTGGGTTAAATTCCCAGTACCCACCAACCCTTGCCCCGCCCCTCTAGTCAAACAAGGTTTGACTAGAGAATTTAATCCTTAGGTTTGGAGTGGCACATAGGTCAACATTATTCTATTATTGATGGCTGCCTGGGGTATTCCCCTGGGGGGTTCTAAGGTTATTCCTAGGAAATCCATGAAAGTGAAGTGCAGCAATTGATCAGCAATGTCTGCAAGGGTGTTTAAGTTAGGGATGGTGGCAAGCACCTGACAAAAGAGTTTTTAATTGGAAACCAAGATTGAATTTGTAAATGACTTTCTACTTTCTTTTCTGGTAACATCTCATTATTATTATAAGATGCGACTTATTATGGTGACTGAAACTGGGGGGAATTGGGGAAATGCATTGCAAGATTGGCAGAGATTGAAATTATAAGTGGCAGAGGCTTGTAGTTCTCAACACACACTCATGTGCTAGTCTTCACTTCCCAGTTTCTTCCCAGATATCTGGGGACCCTGTGGCTTGAGTTCTTTGTGCCAGGATTACCTTGGAAGCAATGTGCAATTGGAGAAAAGGCCATTAGCCACCCTGAACTGTATAAGAGTGAGAAATCAATTTTATGCAGATTTTGTCCATTATGGCCACAGGGTTAATTACTCTAATATATACTAATAATTATAATAGGAGGTAGTTTGTCATGATGCTTGAAAAGGGCCTTCCCTATCTAGATAGCTATCTGTCTGGATTCTGCTTCCTGAACTAGATCCTTGAGATGTTACCTTGAGTTACCACCTGTGTTACCATGAAGGCAGAGAAGTTTTCTAGCATCCTGCAGACTCTGTTGGTCTGTCTAGGCCTCAAGGGTGCCACAGTTCTGGGGATGGTACAGAGTTGGGGGCAAGGTATGTGGGGGTTCTTGGCTCTAGAGCATTGTGCTCACAGTAGGGACAATATACACATCCATTAAAAAGTGTGGTTCTACCAGCATCCATTCCTTTCTGTGGGTTTTGTTTCTGACAAAGCTAACTTCAAACCAAATAGCAAAAAAGAAAGAAAGCAAAAGCAAAAACTAAACAACAAAAGTCAGCTTCTGTGGCATGCATGCCTTCTGATGTCATATGATTTTCCCCTTTGGGGACTTTGGCATTGCTTAAACGTCCTTTGAGGACTTCAGACGTATTCCATTCCTTAAACATTCCTTTCTTTTTTCCCATTCTCATAATGCTTTTTTGATTTCTTTTCTCCCTTTATCTCAATCCTTTTAATTCCTAGGCCTCCCCTCATCCCTCACCTGGGAAGAAACACTGGCTTCTTCCTGTGAACACTCTCTTAAGTATCTCTCTTAAGAAATCTCCATGGCACCTTCTAGTGTGTACCGTAGGGGCTCATCTCTTTTCCCAGACAATGGGCTTCCAGAGAGTAGAGAGAATATACTGATCTGGTTTATTGTCAAATATTCCACAGCATGCAGTGGCACAGCTAATAGATACAGACTAAATGAATAAATAAATGAAAACCTCCTTTGCAAAGCTATGAATTCTCCCAGTTACAAAAATTATAAAATATTCTCTGTAGAAATAGGAGGCAGTTCAAAAAAGAACAAGCATGTAAAATATTATAGCTCTGAATATGCTAATGACATTTTATTTACTCATAGTATCAGAATGTTGGAAGAATTTCATTCTTATTTCTCTCTGAACTGGCTCTTGTTCTTCTTTTTTTCTTTTTCTTTTTTTTTTAAATCAGAGGTCCATAACAATGGATTGTTTTTATGGGAATAAAATAGAGGATGGAGATTTAGATCTCTCTCTCTCTCTCTTTTATCTGAAACAATTACTATGATGATAAACAGCTTTCTTCTTAATACTGCAATACCATAAATAACAGTAGAAATCTTGATGTCCCAGCAGTATAAGTGCATAAGGCAATATTGATATTACATATTGCTGGCTGGCAGAAATGCTTGTTTACAAACTAATTATTATATAACAAGTCAACTTTAGTTAGATATCTGAGAGGTTAAAACACCAGATTCAGAAAGATAAAGTATGTTAGCATGTACATTAAAAAAATCTCTGTGGTTACAAACAATTGTTTTGAGAGAATTGAAAAAAAAACAAGTTAGAAAAAAAAACAGTTTATTAAGTAATATCATATAAATAACTTGTTACAAAAATTGATTTGCAAAAGGCATATTTACTCTTTGTGAGAAATCACTTTTTAAATTGCATTCTTTTAAAATTTATAAGTCTAAGAAAACAAAACAAAATAAAAGAAACCATTTCAAGGAGTGCGTATTTGCCATTTGACTACAAGGAAGGCCTAACCACGCTGAGCTAAAAGGTAATTGTTTCAATCCCACTCTTCTAATACAGAAAACTCTCCTATGAAAATGGTGAAGTTATGAAAATCTCCCTAACTAGACATGTGGATGGGAGCAGAGCAGGGATTGTTTTCCATCAGGGATTCTCATAGCCAAAGACTTGAAAGAGAGAAAAGTAAGGTGAACGGAACACTCCACCCAGTCAATCTTTAAGGGTGGCATCAGTTTCAATTTACACTTGGAAGTATTTTTAATTAAATACAATCAATACCAAAAAGCTTTTATTTTCTTGGTTTAAAGTCACAAATCACAGTAGGAGAATGCCAAATTGCCTTAGCTTGGTATCACTGAAGACGCACATAGCATTTATTATAAGGCCTATTCTGATGTAGTTCACTCTCGAAGCAAAGAAAATAATCACAAACAAAACAGTACAGTGGCTTTGAAGTGTTCTTGTGTCTCTTCTGAGCAGATCCGGTTTATATTTGCTACACAGCATTCTCCCGAATGCCTAGTAATTCTATACATTTGATTCTTTAATAAACACTAAACTAATAGATCATAGAAAACTAAACGCTTATAGAATGTGCCTCCAGATATATTTACATAAATAGCGTAGCCTCCCAAGAAAGACCAAGATCTCATTATAGAGGAATGCTTTTTCCACAACGCTGGGTCCATGCCTCATTTGTCAAATTAACCCCATTTGAGGAGAAATTTGAGTTTGTGGTCCATGGGTTTAAAAAAAAATGGAATTAAGCAACTTGTAAAAGCTCTTTTGAAATTAATCTAATAACCCAGTGGCTCTTCAGCTAAGTGCCTCAGTCCTGTCTGAAATATAGTGGGTAATAGCCTTTGTTTCCATTTGACCTCCTTTCAACACTTTCATCTGCTGGCTCTGTGAGGCTAACGTTCCCCCCAAATTAAAAAATGAAAATGCATCATAAATAAGGTATTACAAAATGAGGAGTAGATTAAGGATTGTCTCAGCAATGCTTAAATTAAATCGATGATGCAGAGACCATAAAGTTCTGGTTTTAAAAATGAGCTATTTCTTTATTAACTTGTAACAAGTGTGTGAGTCAATGTATTTGCTCTAAGAGGGTATCGTTCTCCACATTAAATATGGTTGGGGTCTGGTATTTTTAGTAGAGAATTATCCCTTTAGAAAATTATTCCATAAAGATGCCAAAGGGAGATTAAAAAATGCTGCACCCATAATAGTTGCTGAAATTTTAAGGAGACCATACTGTAGTTTTGTATTCTCTGGAAAAAAAAAACTGCTTGTCAGAACTGAGGAAATAGTTCATCTCCTGAAGATTCACATACCAAGTGTTAATCTTTCTACTCTTATCATCCGATAAAGAAGGTTGGGTTGTAGTGTTAATTTAAACACAGCCGACTGCTTGGATTTTGAGTCCCCTGCCACAATGTCACAATTCAAAAAAGATTTCATCTAGATAAGACATGAAAATTAAAATTACACTAAAATGATCCTTTTCAGAGGATGTCTTTCAAAATAGTGGGGATCATGACTTTTTAGAGTGTTCTTCCAAAGTAATTACATCACTTCAAACTGGTGACTTGGATGAAAGAATTCATTTGGTGGTTCTGTTCCTTGGGAAAAAACGAATTTAGCTGATAAGGGTGGGTACCTGATTTAAATATTTAGTTTGCACCCGGGAATCAACTTTGTTCTCTCCTTTCAATTGTGTACTTTTTACAGTGCTCAAGCATATAAAATCTAAGAATGCCCAATTGGTAGTTGGTACATTATTATCTCCCAGGAAATACCCATTCTAGGGCAAAGCATTTGATGTGAGATATTGTTCGGCAATTCAGGACATCTAAAATTTATATACTTAGAAGTAAAGGAATGGAAACATCACAAAGTTATTTTGGATCCACAAAATTTGGATGCTTTGAAGATACAGATTCAATTTTTAAGAACTTCTTGCGCAACTTTTTAGGAGCTGAAAATGAAAACTAAGCCACATATTTTTATACTGTGTTAAAATTGAATCACCAGCTTTGTTCCATCTGAAAATGGAGTAATTTTGTAGCCGTGCCTCCCTTATGCACCCAAACTATAAAAACAGTAAAGTTCTGAAGGAAATATATATTTACTGTGCTCAGATTCTCATATGGTTTTATGAAACCATAGTTGCTACTTTCCTGTTTGATTTATTTACTTATATGGCGGCAAATATTTTCAGTAGGAAGTGGGTCTGAAGCGAAGGGGCTTCAAACTTATGTGCAAAAAAATTTTAGCTTATTTTAGGGAGTATCATAGTGGTTTAAAGAAACTCTTCCTCTTGCACAGAGGGGGAAAAAGTCAGAAAGGCTTCAGTGTCCTTGAAACGACACTTTACACAAAAGCGACCTGTTTCTGTTGAATGACTTTAAATTTTTTAGTGATTAAAACAAAGACTGAAATTTTACTTCTTCCCCCTCCTTCCATCTTTCTCATCACCAGTATCTAAAATGAGGACTTAGACAATGTGAAAACTGAGATGAGAACGATTTTCTTTCTCTTCAGTAACCTTTCATGTTGACCCAGGACCTTGCACTTAAAGAAATGTGCATGTGCAAGTGGTGTTTGAGCTGATATTTTGGTGGGAAGAAAGTAAGACCAGGCAGGAGATTGATGGAACTGTAGCTCTTACTGTTTGCAGGTTTTCAAGGGGTCTCATTAGAAAATGCCACTTCAACTCGATCCTTGCAGGACAGTAGTACTAAATATTCAGCTCTAGGCTCAAAGCATCCAATATCCTATAGGTTTCCTACATCATGAGCTTTTATGTTAAGATATTAAACTGTAATTTCAATACTTAGTCTACTAACCCATTTTTGGCATGATACTATACCCTGCCAATTACATTTCAAATGTCCCACGATAGAGCTATTTGATTTCACTTAGAAGGAGAAATCAACTTTGCCCTGAAATGTAGGAAATTGCTAGTGTCAACCCTCAGAATTCCAATTAACCCCAAAAGTTCAAAAGAACAACTTTTGATGATACCTTTCTTTTCTACTGAACTATTTTTCTTGGTTCAATTTGTTACATGACATGAATCACAAGGATAGAGCATTCTTTAGTTTTACAGTAAATTGTGTGATTAACATGCTGTTCTATTGCTGTACCTAGTACTTATTAATTAATTTTACTGAGCTATCTTTTTTCAACACTTACCTGTGACTATAATACATACTGATTCATTACAGTGAAGCCCTCCTGTAACTTTTAGTATGCATTCCTCTGTGTGTGTGTGTGTGTGTGTGTGTGTGTGGCTCTGTGTGTATAAAGAACTAGAAAAATAAAATTAAATTTAAAAAAAGGCTTGGAATAGGCCAAGCATGAAACACTTGTTAGAATCAAGGGCAGACCATTAAAAATTAGGAAGCCATTTAGGAAACACAAGGAATAATATGGTTGTAAAAATATTTTCACTTTAACCCGAATTCCACATTTCTCTTGTTTTATAGGTGCTCACATTTACTTCCTGGGAAAAATACCTATTTAAACTTAACTGAACAGTAGTATGTTTCCAAATAGAAAATATATGCTGATATGCCATTATCTCCAAATGGAAATGACATCGAGATTATCTTCAGAAGATTAACATTAATTGAAAATAAATCCTTAAGACTAATAAGTGAAGCCAGCATGTTTTCAAGTATATATTATGAATAGATATACACAGAGTCTATTTTTAAAGTTTTCATTACAGTACTTCAGAAATTTCTGATGACTGTACGATGTAAGATTCTAATGATAAAAATCATTAGAACAGCCATATGAGATAAATGATGTGAACCTGCCAGAAGGATTAGTTCAGTTCACTTGGGTCCCCTGGATAATAACTGACTATGATGCTAATTGCATAATTAGAGAAATAATAGATTGGATGGATTTTACATTACTTTTCTATCATAGTTTGAGACCATTACTTTATCATTAGTTCAGAGACAATGATGGAAAGATTGCTATGGAAGCAAAGTTAAAAACAATGGAAAAAGTTAATACATATGAAAGTCAACTATCATTTTAATTCCAATATTAAACACTCTTGTTGAAGGGAATCCAAGTTTGTAAGCATCTTCCAGACACGAAATGTATATTTTCATAATGATCTCAGGGATGTCCATCTTTACCTGGGTAAGTTTGAAAATGCTTCTGGATGTGAAGGGCGGAGTGTTAGGTTCATATGTGGCTAGCTCTAACCTCTCCCTGGATCTCCAAGAGGAGGATTTGAGTTCATTCAATCTAACTGTAACTAAGCCAAGTCAATTAGGTGAGAAGTAGCTGAAGGATATTGTACTTCACGTTGCTGCTTTTGGGTATAGTGGAATAATACTGAAAACAAGCACAGACAACATTCGTCTCAAAAAAATTCTTTCAGAAACCTTTAAACAATTATACTTATTTGTCATTAGCCTACTGATAGTTGAAACAATTTCAAGTGATCTGCCATACACTGGTAGCCAAAACTTTCAAATATGCTAAACATTTCATTTGTTAATATTATTCGCTATTTTCTCTTTCTCTTCCTATGGTGTTATGGCATACTCTTGCATGTCTCATATATAACAAATTAATGAAGTCTTATTACTTTTCTGTTATTGTTATCTTTGAATGTTATCATTTCATTTGCTTTTATTCCTTAAGAGAAATGAGAATCTTAAAATGTGGATTTGATGTTCTGAATAATAGTTGGTGTCAGCAAAAGTTCTTAAAGCACAAACAGGATGGGCTGAATGTCATTTACTTTGCAACAGAAATTCTTTTATGTAGGTTATTATCTCCTCATGAGCTGATATATCAGGAGTGACTTCCAGTGGCTCCTTATTTATTATTACTTTTTAAAAACTATAAGTATATTTTTATCAATAAAGCACAATCCCTTATCCTGTTAGCATGTGAAATGTACAGTTGGAGCAGTCTGCTGACCTGAGGCAATGGAGTCTAGTAAATCAGTGGCCAGTGGTAGCCAGCAATTTCCAAACTCGCCCTAAGAGAACAAGTGAAAATACTGCTCCCTGTCCTCTCCTCGCGCACACGCCTGCTGGGCTGACTTGGTTAACTGGATGCACTAAAAAATAAAAATTTGCCTTGGAAGCTCATAAAAGTGTACTAGAAAAAAGTCTCTAACATTGGATCCACAAGGACTGCAGCCATTGGCTTTTGGAACAGGTAGAACAGAGAACCCTTCACGGAATAGTGGATAAATAGAAAGAAATAGCCACTTCACGTATTTCAGTGTCGTATTGGAAAATGAAAAAGGCAACAGATTAGGAGTCTTTGTCACTGTCCACCCCTCCATACATATCCGCCAGCTTTTTGAACCGAGGGCCCCAGTCACTAAGGTAATCGTAGTCTTGATCTCCATCTGTGGTCACTGACTCCAGAGAGCTCAGGGAGTCGGCCACGGAGCCGGTGCCCTCATAGGCATAGGTGGCCAAGGAGTCGTAGGGGGGGGCAGTGGGGTCCGTGTCATTTTCCTTTAACCTTTGGTTAATGAAATCTCTGACATCGGTGTTGTCACGAGCTGTTGGAGTCCGACGGGGTAGAAAAAGAGCTTCAGGCACTATGTCCCTACGCAATTTGTTGTCCTCTATGGCTTCGGGATTCCTCAGGGTGCCGATATCAAAGGCCTGGGTGTCCTCCTCTCCACCACCTTCATCATTGTAACTGACAATGTTATCTCTGATGTCCTCTTTGGAAATGATCAAAGGCTCTTTCTTCCTCTGCCTCCTTAGAGCTGCAAACAGCACCACGGTCACTGGAAGAAGAAAACAAAACAGAAAGGGAAGGGAAAGTTAATTTGCTGCCCAATTAATGTCAGGAAGAAATACTATGCTCTGAATGTGAAATTTTAGAAGTTTTCTTGAAAATGCAGAGTCGACTTTTACTTCTTTAAGGATGCATATGCCTCTGTCAATAATCAGATCAGAACCCCAAATATTTGAAAGAAGGTTATAATTTAAATAGAAGATAAAACAACATCATGTTTTGTCAGTAGCTCCATTTTGGCTTTGAAACAGCAAACTTGTTTCACGGTAAGAAGAAATAAAATAATAATAAAAAAAGCATGGCCATGGTGGAAGTACCGCAATAAGGGTGCAAATTATGCCAAACACCTAGAATGCCCTGAAACTGGTTTTGAGGACAAGGCTGGCACCTTTGGGATGTGTTGAAGGGCTTGCATAACTCCACATCAAAAATAACTTTTGCACTATACCTTCTTTTTTTCTTTTTTCTTGAGAAAAGTGTAAAATTGGTTTAAAACCCAAAGTAGAGATGTGAATGTTTGCATACCTTAGCAACATACAAAGAAATACAATTACAGATAATTCCTGGAGAGACCCAGATTCAGAGAGTCATTTTGGACCTCAAGATCCACCAACTTGCATGGCCAAATAGTAATACACATTCCATAGTATTTTTATTCAAGCTAAATGAAACAGACATTCACAGGAGACTTTTATTTTTTTTTCCAAAGGTGCATGGCCCATCAGTTTGTTACCCAGAATGTTTGTTCTTTTAACTTTTTCCTTCTAACACAAATTAGAGATAAAGCAAGAAGCACATTTAAATAGCTCCTGATCTTTCTTCACAGCCGGTCTGGTAGAACAAAGCTGGCTACCTGTAGAGAGGCACATCTATCTACAAATGGACCTATGGGTGGGAAATAAAAATGTAGCAATGGCTTACAGAGAAAACAGCCATCCAGGGCAGAAAATGCATTATTAACCTAGGTTTGTCCAGAGGAGTTTATTACAGGAAGTAGAGTAATGTCTTTTTACTATCACACCCACATGCGGCCCAGTTTTTATAAGCTGTGAAGATTGAATTTTCACAATAATGGCCTTTTAGTGGTGAGTACATCCACCTATGTAATAAGAATGTGTGTACACCCATGTGTCTGTTATAATTTCAGACATTAATAGTCATAATGATAATAGGCTACCTATTGAAAACTGTCTCCATGTCAAGCACTGTGCTCAACGTACTGACTCTCTACAAAGTAGTGCCATCATTATAATCCCATTTTATATACCAGAGAGTAGAGGCTTAGAGATATCACATGTATGAGCCATTCAAATCTAGGGCTGTGAGACTCAAAGACCCACATTCTTAACTGTCATGCTTGAAGCATATTTGATTCTATTTACAAAGGAAATGCAGTTTTGCCATTGTCAAGTGTGTGGCTGTGCAATTGTCTGTAGTGTCTCTTGCTGCCAGGAGTATCTTGATGCCTCATTTGTCACATCCACCCTGGATATCCATTCACTCTTTAAATAAATACTTATGTCAAGCTTCCTCTGTGCCAGATACAGTTCTAGGTTCTACTGGAAAAAAAAAAAAAGACACACAGCCCTGCCCACTTTCTAAGTGTGAAAGTTCATAAATGGGCAGGGCTGTGAAATGATGCATGGAGACAGTGAAATGGTGCACGGAGACAGTAAGGGAACAATACGTATGTTACAGAAGGAAATTATGAGGTGATAAGTGCCATGTAACCAAGGAAAAGCTGAGTGGTACAAGGAGAGCAGGAGCTTATCTGCATGTTTCAGGGGCTGTGCCATGTTTTTTGAGGGGAGGTCATGCCATTTAAGCCAAGACATGAGTAGTTATACAAGGCTCTATGTGGCAAAGAGGAAAGAGCTCTGGGAAAGGCCCCAAGGTAGGCATGTGTCTGCCAAGTAGGAGGAACAGCCAGGAGGCTCACGGGCTAAACCACAAGGAACTCAGGGGAGGAGAAGAGTCGGGTCTGGCCACTTTCCAAGGGGGCTCTGAGGCTTCTGTATACCTTTCATCTTTCCCTTGGTGAGCATGGATGTGGAAACCTGCAGGGCTTTGGGCAGAAGGATGCCCCTGATCTACTTTTACATTGGTTTCCAGTGTGACAAGTGACATGGATTTGCAAAATAGGGCTGTAAGTAGGACAACCATTGGAATTAGAGAAGAGAACCAAGCCAAATATCCCTCAAAGAATTCCACTCTGATATGCATGAGTTCTTTCACTTATTTAAGGCAAGATAGCAGGTGACTAACATTTCCTGATTCTTTTCCAGCTTAAGGTACCTAGATCTTTTATTCTAGTTTTATGTACATCTAAAAGTACAACCATCTAGACCAGAGAAATCACGTTAAACAATTCAAAGGCATTTATTCACAGCTTAATTCTTGTATAGCTAAAATTGTCTATATTTTTTTCTTATTAGCCCAAAGCACATCTGAACCAAAATTGCTTCAATATAATCATCTAGAAGGGAGATCTTTCTAAAGCTAACTTTTATAAACTGAAAACGTAATTTCTAAGCATGAGGAGTAACATTCTAAAAAGGTAATATGAAATGCCCTTACCAGAAACTGAGTCTCCTTTTTCCCTACTGTTACGGGGCCAGAGAATAGCAGTGAGATTTGAGTGTGGATGCAGGCACTTGGGCAAATTTAGTGTTCAAATTCTATCATAAAACTAGAAGATTATCAGATCCAGCTTAACTTAAATGATTTGACTTTTAAAGTCTGTTTTCCTTTTTTAAAATTTTTTTAGTTGTTGATGGACTTTTATTTAATTAGTTAATTTATTTATATGCGGTGCTGAGAATCAAACCTAGTGCTTCACACATGCTAGGTGAGCCCTCTACCTTTGAGCTACAACCCCAGCCCCTTAAAGTCTGTTCTTTTATATTTAAAAGAGAAGAAATAACACAGTACTTGGCATTGTTGTCAGGAATGAGTTAATAAATGTAAAGTTTTGCAAACTCTGAAGTGCTGTAGAGACATGAGATATAATTGTCACATTTTTGTAAATACTAGATGCCACATGGTCTACTTTTTTCTCTCTTTGGTGGTGCCGAGGATTAACCCGAGGCCTCAGGTGGGCTAGGTAAGCACTCTTAAGCACTAAGCAACAGCTCCAGCCTGATTCACTTTCTTGATGTTGGATTTCCTCATATATCAATGTAATTTTCCTCTTCTTGCCTACATTTCTTCAATTGTCCCACTTAAGTTTGGCCTCTTTCAGCCAGAAATCACCTTGCATTCCACAGGGCTGCAGGAAAGTGGAGTGCAGTGTGGAAGCACCCAGCCTCGAGGGAGAAAACCTGGATTTGGAACTTAGTTCCACCACCTGTTACAAGTGTGACTTGACCACGTGCCTTTGCATCCTGGATCCTCAGCTTTGATGTTTAAAGTGCAGATAAATATATACCAGGTGCTTCTGAGGAGTGAGAAAAACATTAGTACAGCTCCTTGCCCAGCATCTAGCTTAAGGTGAGGGCACTTGGGTAAGTTTGTGCTTAAATCACATCATAAAACGAGGAGATTTGCAGATCTGGGTTAGTGTAAAATGGTGTGACCTTTGTGAGCCTATTTTCTTATCTGTAAAAAGAGGGAACAACACAGTGCCTAGCATTGTTGCCAGGAGTTAGTTAAGGTTAAATCCCATTTTCTTCCTTTTTTTTTATTGGGTATAGAACCCCCAAAAGAATAGACAAGATATGGGAGGCATTGAGGTCAATTAGTTATAATGAAGAGACAGTGAATTCACTTGGAGGAAGGAAATGAAAAGGGAACAGAGAAGTAAGCTAGTTTGAAGGAAGAAAAGGAAGAGGAGAAAATGGATTGATGATGAAGGAAAGGAAAAATCTGATTTAGCAGATGAAAGCTGGCTCTCCTTCCATGGACTACAAAAAGAGTCTGCATGCATGAGTATAACCCTGACAGCCGAGCACTTCTGAAAATACCCCTTTAAAAAAGAATATTCACGTCCTTCTCTTCTAAACAGTTTTATAAACCCACACCATTGGAAATGCCAATTGTCTTTGCTCACTGTCAGTTTCTATTTAAATGTCTTAAAATACTTTGCCCAAATCTTAGTTGACAAAGGGAACCACGGTTCTGCAGGGGAGTTTCAATTCTCCTGTTATAATTAGCAGCATGGATTTGGAATGTGAAGCTCTTGGGCAGGGATCCCTAAGCGTTCTGTTCTTAGAGACACAGAGGTCCTCTTTTACTCTTCTTGGGATGACTCTGTCTTTATTTTATTAAAAGACTTTCTCCTCCTGTGTAATCTAGGTGACTCAACTTCTGACTTTTATTTTCATTTATTTTTTTCATTGCATAGGCAAGCTTTACAAATCTTGCTTTTGTTTTTGGAAGGGTGGTATTAATTAACATTTCCTTTCTTAGTTCACAGTCATGGACCTGATTGATAAACCTTGCTTTTCATTTCTATTACATTAATTTCTTTGGAGTCTCTGGTTTGTTCCCTTAATCACAGAAGTTTCTTATTACTGAGGATGTGAAAATATTAGACATTTTGTATGCGATAACCGGAGAGCAAAGCTAAGAAAATAGTCATTTAAGTGGGTAGATCAAAATAAGTTTACTGGGTTAAAGAAAATTTCATACTTTAATTTTTCCTGTATGAGAGAGAAAAAGTCATGACACTATTCTTTTTACTTTTCCATTGATCATAAACTTTACCTTTATAGAAGTGGCCTTCACCACATCCTCCATGCTGGGTGACTTTCACTCTTTCAAATTTAACAATATTTGCCAAGTTAAACATTCAACTACAAATGAAATGAAAAGGCCATATGTATATAGCCCTTGAATCCCCCTGAGATTCATTTCCAGTCTGATAGACAAGATGCTCTTTTGGTGGACCAATTCCCCGGGCAAGCAAAGATATGGGCAAGTTCCAAAGCCATTTCAAACAAAATGAGTTCATGTTTGAACAACACAGATTCTCAGCATATAACTCTACTCACCTAGATCAGGCTGTATGCCTTAATGGGGGAGGCGGAAAAATCTAGAGTGTCACAGTAACAGTGTGTGCCCCTCACCAAGGGGAGATAAGATGCAGGGAGAAGCAGTTTACCTAGTAGGATCACGATGCATAGAAGGATGGCCACCAGAGCCCCCGTGCTCAGTCCTGTGGGGTGGATGAGGGCTTCCGCGTGGCAGGACTGCATGTTCCCATGGTGGTCACATGCACAGACCCGGACAGTCACTGTCCCAGTGCTGCTTTGGACTGGGTAGTCGTTGTCTGAAATGACCACAGGCAGGAGGTAGGTGCTCATCTCGTGTCTATTATAGCCATTTTTCCGAGTTAAGATTCCTGCTGTGTTGTCTGGAACCAAAAAGCAAAGTGTTAAGTGTACATGGACACTACATCATGTATTGGACCAATTATGATGGGAATTGATAGTTGTATGTATAGATACATCGATAGAGAAAGTAATGAACTTATTTACCTTTGTTATCTCGGATGGTAAAGTTTGAGCCACTGACTGCTTCAGGGGCCAAAGAGAAGGAGAATTGGTGTCCGCTGTAAGGGTCGTCCTTATCAACAGCACGTAGAGTCTGAATCAACTGAAATAAAAACCATATGGCTGCTATAAAGTTCTGATAATTCACAAGTGTTTCTTATAGTTTTGTAGTGAGTTGCTTGATTTTATGATTTTTTTTTTTTACTTCTAATTAAAAATCATAGCTTTTAAAAACTTCCAACAAATCCATTCTGTTCAAAGAACTGAAGGGCTAGATGGATAGCCACAGAGCATGGGATAATTCCTTCCTGTGGGGTGTTGTTTTGTGCATTGTAGGGTGTTTAGCAACAACCCTGGTCTCTACCCTCTAGATGTCAGAAGTACCCTCCTAATTGTACAATCAAAAAATATCTCCAGTCATTGCCAAATAGCCCCAGGTAAATATCCCCTCCCTGGTTGAGAAACACTGATGGGAAGTGATACAAAGTTATAAAATACCACAATGAATGAAACAGCCTTGAAACAGGACTAAATGGAAGCACTCATTGGACAGCCTGTTTAGAAGTGCAATCTTGGCATGGATATAAACTACTAACTGGCAAAAAACTAAAAAGAAAATTAGCATATAAAACACAGCTTCCACTTCCCACTTTCCCATGTACTTTAATAGTGCACTTCTATTTTGACCAACTGGAACATAATTTTTATATAACTGGCAGCAAAGGCTTATTTCAGGTGGCAACAAATGGGTAAAATGGTAAAACATTCATGAATCTGTATTGCTTGTACAGATGGGCAATGTAAATAAGTAAAACTATGAATTATAGGCAATTATAAAGTATTTCCTAGTTGTTACTTTCAAAAAAGATATGATAATTAACTATCTGTTCGCCAATAAAGATTTTTCCAGTAACACTGTGACTCATCTATTTTAATGAAAAAGACCGATTTGGTATCAGCGTCAGTCTTCAGGAGTGATGAACCTCCAGTTCTTAAAAACTGTTTGTTCTCTTATGCAATTTAAACATTCACCCTAGTTCTTATTTATGGTATTAATCTTCTTAGCACTCACTTCATTGATAATTCAAAACTAGCCCTCAGATCTGTGTATCATATGAATTATTAGAAGACTTAAATGAATCTTTCAACTTGAATGTACTTTCTGATGAAACTTACCTGATCTGCCTTTGCTTTTTCACAGACAAAGGTTTCATAGAACTCAGCAAATTCTGGGGCGTTGTCATTGACATCTAGAACTTTAATATATAGAGGTACTCGGCTGCTTTGCTTTGGATTATCTGCCACATACCAAAAAGAAAGAAATAGGCATTTATATGTTGATCACCAGTTCCCTGTGGACAACATTCCCTCTCTCTTTCCTCCTTATTCACACATAGATTCCCCTTGGCTGCTGTGAATACTATAGAGGCATTGAGCACCACTGCAGACATGAGAAAGAATGGAATGGTTTGGTTCTTCTACAGTTGATACACCTGGTGGAAATTCCTACTTGTGTTGATATGATTACATCTGCATAATAAAGCCACACAAAGTAAGAATAGGCATTTTAGAGGTAGATTTTCAAGGACACCAACAAAGCAGGAAGATAGGAAAAACATGGACAAAAGGAAGGTGAGAAATGCATGAACCACAGGATATCAACATATGTTACTGGTCTTAGTTTTTGTGTGAGTGTTGAATAAGAGCTGGACATCATGCTAAGAACTGTACTGGATTAGCTGACTTGACACTTACACACTTCTGAGGTAGATACAGTTATTGCTCCTATTTTATAGATGAGGAAACTGAGGCACAGAGAAGTTAAGTAATTTATCCACCTTCACAGAGATAAGTAAGAAGTTGAGCCTAGGTTCAAACTTGGGTCTGTCTGATTCCAACGTCCAGGTTATTCACCTTGGATAATGGTTGAGTGCAGACAATGTCTTAAGATATGAAGTATTTTGTTTGTCTTTTATATTCTCCTGGTTAGTTGAAAGACATTGCTGGTACAGGAATCAGGAGTTAAAATCTCTTGCCTCACCCTTTCCATCTATTTCACTCTTATATCTATCTGTTGGCTCACTTCATTAAATGCTAACATTAATAAAAATTCTAATACTAATATTAGACCATCTAAGATTCATATGTGCTGCCATTGTTTAGGGTGCTGGGAAACAAGGGAGCATAAAATTAGCTTGCTTCCTGGAGAGTTATTCTACTATTGGAATAGACAAGTTGTACACATGTAAGTATATAACCTATCAGATGGTCAATGCTATGGAGAAATTAAATGGAAAAGGGATTGAGACAGACAAGGGTGTTACTTTTTATTTCATTTTATTTTTTGGTACCAGCGATTGAACTCTAGGGTGCTTAACCACTGAGCCATATCCCCAGCCCTTTTTATTTTTTTATTTAGAGACAGGGTCTCACTAGGTTGCTTACAGCCTCACGAACTTGCAGAGGCTGGCTTTAAACCTATAATCCTCCTGCCTTAGCCTCCTGAGCTTCTGGGATTACAGGCGTGTGCCTCCGTAGCCCGGCTGGTATTACTTTAAATAGGATGACAAGCAATGGCTTCTCTGATGAGTCACCATTTGCCCAGAGATGAGACTGAAGAGAAACATTAGGCCACTTAGGTATTTCTGGAGGTCCCGGCAGAGGAAGCAGCAAGCGCAGAGGCCTCATAGTGGGAGTGAACTGACTTTACACAAACTCTTGATTTTTGACACATCAAAGATAGTTCAGAGGTTGTGACAATAAGATTCTGAAAATCCTTTGTGTCCGACATTTTACTCACACTATTGTTCCAAAGTTAGAGTGGCTAAATATGAATTTTTAAAGGTCTGAATTACTAATACTTTCAAATGTGTCACAGAAACATTAAATCCTAAAAACAGGATTTTAAGGCAGAAAGCTTAAAATACTTATGAAGTGAATTTCATGATGTTTTGAAAAACGGTCCTTCTCAGTGGACAATAACTTTGTAATTTTCAAGCTTTAACGGTGCACTGCTACTGGTATCCACAGTGGATACAAATGTCTAATGAGTTGTCCTTGTCACTATCAAAAGTAGGGCTTCATTGGCCCATATTGGTTATTTATTATACCACCCCATATCCTTCAGCTACTTCAAATCTCATGAGTTATGTTGACAAAATATAACTGCAATGGACTATTTGATATGGAATATTTCACTTTAGATAACCAACTGAGATGAAAATGGGTTGAACTTTAAGAATTAAAAACAAAAACTAAATATAGCTATCATTTAGAAGTCTAGTTTTAAACACTAAAACATTATTTTAAAGACCATTTTTTATTTCATGTATCTCAGTCCAAACATTGTGTTTATAATTCATATTAATTTTCATTGAGTATAATCATTTTATTTGAAGTATTCTTTTGGGGCTGTGTTTCTTTGCCTTAGTTTTCACAGGGAGAACCATAAAATTCATTCTGAACATTTTATTGATTACTTGGTGATCTGTATTGCTTACTTTGATATACTATGGAAAAATGATCATTTGTGCCTCTTAATTCTGTACAAATTTCAAAATGGAAATTCTAAGAAAGTTTGAGGAATAAATATTCACAAGATTTCTAGACCATGTCTACATTTTAAAGACACTTGAACTCTTTTTTTCCTCCTCTGTCTTTGCAATGTCCGAAAGTCCATTTTTTTCCAGCTGTTTCTGTAATGCTCTAACTTACATGCATTTTAGAATCAAATCTAATAGTACCAATCCAGTCTCACTCTCAATCAAGTCACACTCTCATTCCACTGTTTCCAAACTATAAACTTCCACAATTTCCTCTCCATTTAGGAATGAACCAGCCCATAGTTAGAAGAAACATCACTTCAAACCATTCCAGGGATTTTCCCTCAATACATATTGAGCAGGATCATCGAAGTGTGGTGACGAGTTTTGGCCATGCTCCATGAGCCCTAGCTGGGACACGCGCTCCATCAATCAGGGACAGCAGCAGTACCAGGTTGGACTTACTAATTTCTGTCGCTATCACTGTTATGTTGTGCCACAGTAGTGTTTCTCTGTCAAGAAGTTTTGATGTAAAAATTGAACCATTTCCAGAATCAATGTTGAAGATTCTGTCCATATCTGTGTGTCGATCAACAGAATACCTGAAAATGCAGGGTGGAATTTAGAAAGGCTTTGCAATTGCTATCCTCACATCAAAAAGCAATATCCAGCATATATGTCATATGAATTTCTTTCTACTTATACTGCATATTTAAATACCTAGAACTTAATATTAAGCAAAATATCCTGAGAAATCAGTTATTTACGATTGAGGTGTTATTAGTAAGCTCACTAGAACAACGTGCATGCTTTTAAGGGTCACCTCTACAGTTTTTTTTAAATATATAATTTGGATCAAGTTTTTATGGTAATTACATATTTTGTATTTTAAACTCAAGTTTATAGAACTCAGAATGTGTATTTGTGTATAATGTAGGGCATTGGTTATTTTTCTGTTATTCATTTAATTATTATTATTTTTTTTTGGTAAGAAGCAAAGGAAAATTAGTGTGGCCAAGCTTAGTGAAGAAGGAAAAGGAGGTAGGAGATGATATTGGAGAGGGATCCAGAGTCCAGGCTGTGGAAATGATGGGTTGGCTTCATAAAGAGCTGGGCTTTATTCTAAATTCACCATAAATTTACCAAAGGTTTCCAAGCAAGGTAGTATCATAGTCTAAATCATGTTTAGCAAAGATTGCAGGTTGAATGGAAGAGAATGGTTGGATGGTTCTGCCACAAGCTGATGGAAGATGAGGAAAAACAGGTTTTGGGGACTGCCTTCAGTTCCATTTTTAATGCATTGAGGTTGAGGTGCCTGAGGAAGATCCAGGGGAAGATACCTAGTTGGATGCACAGGATAAAGATCTGGACTGACAACCTAGATTTCTCATTCAACATCCAGTGAAAGGGGAAAACACTAAGGACAGGATCACTGATAGCACCAATGGGAGAACAAAGACCCACCAGGACAGAACAGTGGTTGGATCAGAGCAAGAGCTGAACAGTTAAGAAGGGGAATTTGGAGATATTCAAAGAACAAAAGTGATGTCTTGGAAACCAAAGGACAGAGTTTTCAACCCTGATATTGATAGAAGACTCATAGATTTTGAAAATCTAATCTTATTTACAAATTTACCATCAGTTTTTAAAAAATTTATTTACATATGTATGTATTTTTTATGTTTTTTAGAATAGCCATGTAAGGTGAAAAAGTATTTACATATGCATGTTTATGAGCAAACAGGCATTTAAGAGAAAACACTGAAGAAAGTTGATGTTAAGGGCTGTAGAAAATGTGCATTTTAGATGGATTCTCAAAACTTATGATAGGAGCTTTATGCATGTCATTTAGAAATACAATTCAGGCAAATGATTTAACTAGTTGGAAATATGGAATTATTATGAATGCTCTGGGAAAAATTGTTACTAACTGATAATATTATACTATGTCCAAAATGTTATTTCAAGGAATCATTTTTATTTACAATGCAAGTAGTGAGTTATAATAAACAATGTGTTTTACCTTAGTAAAATTTATTTTTGTCATCTAGCAGGTGTCTAGATGAAATAGACATTCAGTTATTGTAGGCTATTTAAATCTGACTTTAAACAGAATTAATGAAGTTTACAATGGGTACAAGTTGGGTTGGAATTTTAGTTTCAGTGTATGTAATCCAATGATTTTTATTATCAAAAACAGTGGAAACAGATGAAAAAGCTATTGCATTTGCCATATCTGTCATGAATCAACGTTTACTAAGAATTTAGGCAACAACATTGAATTTACACCTTTCTTCATTTTAAATTTGAGGATGATAAATATTTATAACACATAGTTAATTACCAAAAGGAAATCTCAATAATCATAGACTTTGTGAGACATTCAATAATTATCTACAAACATATTTTTTCTCTCATGAAAAATGTCAAGCTTAAGAAGTGCCGCTTAGTGCCTTTATAAGCTGCTACAATTATATACAGCAGTAATCTTTTTTTGTTCTTTGTCTCTTTGCCTCCTGTTACAGTTTGAAGTTTTACAAGTAATCATATTTTTTTCCATCAAGTCTTGAAATAAAGGGTAAGCAGTGAGAAAGTTTTCATTGAAGGCAGCTTTAAATTTTAAAGGAAGAGGAACTATTTAAGAAATACTGAAGTTTGTATTATTTTCCCCTAATTGGGAGATTAAAAAATTAGCAGAAAAATCTAAAATGTCCACTTTCTGTATGAAAAATTCTTTTACATAAAGCCTTATTTGCTTTTTGTTTTTCCCTAAAGCAATTTCAATTTATAACAGAGACATTTACCATCTATGAACATTCATTGTAAACATCACTAATAGAAAGCAAGGTAATCAATCCCATTATGATTGTAGCAGATCATTCTGCTGGGATGTCCTCAAACCACCGACCCCACCCTGGCTTCAGTGTATTTGTGATTAAATAATTTGTCTTCTAACGTATCCTCAAGGCAGGAAGATCTCTGGGCTGGGAAAGGAGGTGTGTTTGCATGCAAATTTTTCACAGTAGGTATTAATAGTGACATAAGATTCTTTCATGGGTTTCAAAAGGCATTGGTGATAAAAACTGTTGGAAGAAAATTATGTTCTTGTGATTAAAGAATTAAATATTATAGCTGCCTAACAATAAATCAATGTTTGGGGAAGAAGGATCTTAATTGTTCACCTAACGTACTACATAGAACCTAGTTGTTCAATATTTATGCTTAGAATAACCTAAAACTATATGTAGTTGTACTTTCCTAATATAAGAATGACTTTTATCCTAGAAAAGGAATCACTGGAACATATATTTCTATACGAATATATCTAGGTGTATTTCTAGCTTTAAATCTATATTTGTATATCAAATCCATATGCACCAAGGGAAGTCTGGAAGCAAACAAAACAAAACAAAAAAAACCTTTAAAATTAACTAACAGTTAACCCAGTTTGACAAACTAACTACTTCCTTTCATAAAACATGAAGTAATACAGTGGGTAAAAATGGTATTTCATATAAAAAGTAACATAGATATAGAAGTATATAGCCTATATTCCAAAAAGACATTGTCTCTTAAATTAAAAACAAGTTGATCTATTCAAGAGGTAAGTGAAGCTTGTATTTGTAAACTTTGAGCATTAACACTTTTAAATTGGACTTGACACTGATTTGCTAAGATATTTTTCCTTATGCAGTTAGAATATACTCCAAATGAGATAATAATTGTGAGAGCACTTGATTCACTTGTGCTATGGAAGTGAAAGCCATCTTTCAGTTTCCTTATTAATAATATTAAGCATGGATGGAGAAATACTTGATCCAAAGGCTCACATGTGGCTGCTTTGGGTTGACACAGTCCAATCCAAGGTATCTTATAGAAACTCCAGTAGAATGATATAACAAGTCTATTTGCTTGAAAATAAGTCAGGCATTTTTGTATTTTAGATGTGGGGGTGTCATAAGTTTCATGGAAACAAAGAGGTCTCGATGGCTAAAAAGTTGGAAAACAATTGCCTTACAGCCTCAAATTGTTTTATCTGCAGTAACATCCGTCATGTAGCAACCCAGTGATCATTTTAAAAAGTAGCTTTGCATTAGGTAATGCTTCTACTCAAAGTGTTCAGTGGCTTCTCAACTCAGTCAGAAGAAAGTCCAGTCTCTACCATGGACTATAAGGGCCACATAGGACCTGCCACGCTCACCTCCGCCATCCAGCCCTCCCTGTTGCCTCCTACCTGGCCTCTCTTCCCTCACTGTCTTCTAGCAGCACAGGCCTCCTTGCTACTCCTTCAACACACAAAGCAAGAGCTGATATCAGGCCTCACCCCTGCTCTACCCCTTCTGGGAATGGTCTTCCCCCAGATGTTAGCATACTTCATTTCATTCAAATCTTTGTCCATTGATTCCCTAACACTGAGCTTGACCACACTATATGAAATAGCACCTCACTGAGTCTCTGTTTCCATACTCTGCTCTATTTTACCGCTTAGAATTTATTTTCACCAGACACATTACATATTTATCAATTTTTTTTATTTCTTTCTATAAGCTCCCTGCAATCGGGAATTTGTGTCTAGTATTCCCTAGTTCCAGGACATGCCTGACATATGGTAGGTGACCTGACCAGAATATATTTGTGGGATTCACAAGAGTGCTCATACAGCATTTTTGTTTGCTTACTACATTTATGAGAAATAATTTACACAATGATATTCGGCTAAGCACTTTTCTCATTAGTCACCTTAGTTACTGGCTGAAGGTTGGAGGTTGCTAGACTCCAGTATTTTCATAAGATTCTACAATATTCAGAGCATTAGTGGTCCCCAAGAGCAATGAGGCTTTCTGGAACACATGATTTACAACTAAGGTGTCAGGGAAGTACAGGGTAAACAGAGCTTACTTACATAGCATAAATTTGGATTCTGCTTTATTAATTTCCCCTGGATTTCACAGACATATAGCATGAAATGGTTGTTGTTTTTATTTACATCTGCAAGAGGAAAAGTTATGCATCCAAATGGAGCATAATTCTGCCTCTAAGTGTTACATGATAGGTTCTTCCAGCACTTGGAAAACAGACTCTCAAGCCCAGTGCCTAGTTTGTTATTTTCTCCATTCTACTTTGACGATCTTAAACCCTAGGAAAATCTTGAACCTTAAAGAAAGCCCAGGACACTGAGTTGCATTACCTCACACTACCTCCAGTGCAAGCAGTATACATCTTGAGCTCATCTTTTTTTTTTTTTTTTTTCCTTTCAATTTTTGTGTATTTTAGCTTCATGCTGCTGCTAAAATAATCTTTATGCAGTGAGTACAGAGTCAAAGGTGATATTTGGAGTAGTTTTTTTCAGGAAAACACAACTGTTTAATTGGAAAAAAGCCATTCCTCTTTTTCTAAGGTGCAGGTGGATATTTGAATATAAATTGGTAGAGATATATGACAGAGATGGTGCAGGAGTGTGCTTACTTGACGGGATTCCTGGCAGCATCTGGATCCTGGGCTGTGACCGAGCCTATTGTTGTGTTAATCTGAGCATCTTCCCTTATCTGTAGGACATAGGCCAGTTTGCTGAAGACTGGAGGCTCATCCACATCTTCCACCACAATTCTCACAGTGGCTGAATCTTTGAACGGACCCAGGTAGAGAAATCGGGGCTCCACGTGGGGATTGGAGGCTTCCACCTTGAGGGTGTACACTTTCTTCTTTTCGAAGTCCAAAAACTTGGGGAGGAAAGTGACATATTTAAGGCAAATACCTGAGGTGGGGATGTAATCTATACTTTCAAAAACCTCCCCCGGTGATTCTAAGGTGTAGCCAGCAATGGGAACTGCAAGTTTGCATATGGTTTCCCTATTCCTCATTCAGATAAAATAGATTAAATTTTTTTTTGCATGAGTTAATAAAATGTTCCAAATGACATCTTGATAAGGGCACGGAGCTAATTATTGACCAAAGAAAGGAATAATAATCATTGTTGTTAAAAATCTTTAGAAAGAAACTTTTTGCTTTTGGAGACACAACAAACCCAAATGCTTATTGCTGACTTTTAGTTTTAGATGGGAATATGACAAGGCTCACTAGAAAGATAATTAATCAAGACGTTAGTGAATGTGATTTAGTTGGCTAGGCAAAATTTTAGTTCAAATCTTATCAGGCACTAAGAAAATTAAAAAGATTAATGCACACTAATGGGCTTCCTAATTATATTATGATATAAAACATTGGTCTCAGTGTCACTTAAACATGTTTTATTGTGTTTCCAGATATTAGGACATGAGCTTAAGGGGAAAATTTTTGTTATTTATATCCACCTATGTTTATATTTACCAGCAAACACAACTGTGTGCTAAAGGAGGGAGAAGATATTACACTATACCTGATAAAAGGGGAATCATAAAAAAAAATCAACCAAATTAATGTGTTTAGCCTCAAAACATACAATTTATTGGTTTTTAGCTTTTGCCACACTGTGGCACTAGTTTTGGGAGGGGTTAAATTAATGCATAAGTACATTGGCAAATAAGAGGAATTTGGGACATAAAAGATTTATTATCATCCTGTTTCAGAAAAGAGCTTAAAGTAGTTGCAGAAAATTTGTATCACTTAAATATGTGGTCTTTACATATCTTCTCTAATTCAGGTCATCTGGATCACTATGTGAATTACTCTTTTCCTTTAACATACCTATTGCAATTTTTAGTTACACATTTATTGGTTTGTTTTCTTGCTTTCTATTTTCTCCTCCCCTATGAACTGGAAGTTTCATGACAGCAGAGACCATTTGTAGGTGCCATTGCATCTCCAGGACATAGAATAATATCTGGCACTGTCTCCTTCCTTATTGTTCATTTATATTACATATTCCATGTTTTTTTATGTATATTATTTGTTTATATTATTTATTTACTTAGGAGATTCTTTTTTGCTGTTTTAATATTTAATTGATTTTATTTTTTAAATACATGACAGTGGAATGCATTCAAATTCTTATGACACATATACAGCACAATTTTTCATATTTTTGTTTGTATATAAAGGCTATTAAAAGTGTGGTATTAATGAAGGCATAAAATTATTTAGACCCCCAAAAGCCAATGCAAGAGGTCTTAATATCATTAAAATTGGCATTTTCCTAAAATAACAAACTCAGAGTCTAAAGGAATGTTTATATGAGACGTTAACTGCCCCTGGTAACTTGGGAACCAGAGAAAAGCATGTTTATTTGTATGAGATTTAAGAGGTGGCATTACCTTTTTGACAGTTATTATTCCTTCCTGGGTTTCCTGGTCGGTGATGACATCAAACATGTCCAGCCCCTCACCATCTGTGATGCTGTACTCAATTGCAGCATTTTCTCCAACATCAGCATCACTGGCTTTGATCCTGCCAATTGGTGTACCCGGTGGAGAAGATTCAGGGGTTTTAAATTGATATGTACCTATTAATCACCAGACAGATGTGAGTCAAACACAGACTAAGAATGCTATGTCATAAGTAATCTCTTATTCATGGGGAATGTGTTCTAAGACCCCCAGTGGAGGACTGAAGCTACAGGTAGTACTAAATCCTATAACCAGTACGTTCTGTTTTTTCATATATACATACCTATGATCAGTTTAATTTACAAATGAGACACAGTAAAAGATAATAATAATTGATAATAAGAGCTAGAACAATTATAACAATTATACTATAGTCAGTTATTTGAAGCTTAGGAGTTGTTGATGCTGGAATATTTTATTTAATATTTTTGGGCTGTGGTTGACACCCACCGGGTAAGTGAAACTGCAAAAAGCAAAGACTGTGGATAAGGGCGGGGATTAGGGTAAAAACAAAACCCATTTTTTAAGAGTCCTTTAGGACATGGATGGAGGCAGATTCATTCTTTCTTCAACATAATTAACGGTGCCCTATTCTCCTTATATCTTCACTGTCATGATTGTTAAGAATATTTCTTCTGCTGAGTCTGATGGTGCATGCCTGTAATCCCAGTGGCTCAGAAGGCTGAGGCAGGAAGATCAAAAGTTTGAAGCCAGCCTCAGCAATTTAGCGAAGTTCTAAGCAACTTATCGAGACCCTGTCTCTAAATAGGTTATGTATATATAAAAGGGTTGGGGATGTGGCTCAGTGATTAAGTGCCCCTGGGTTCAATCCCTGGTACAAAAAAATTTTCCCCCCATCTATTTCATGATCTGCATCCTTGCAAATGGAGAGCATTTATCTTGTTCTGTAAGTAGGCTTCTAAGTTTATGGTGTCATTATGAAAATGATTGAATTCTATAAGAGAAACCACAAGTTTTCAATGCCCCCTGTTAATCTAATCAATCAGAAAGAGGAGAGAAGAACTTAGCCAGAACTGTGACTTGAAGTCAATTACTAGGTGTTCTTTTAAAAAGTTCTTTCTGTTAATATTAGCAGAAGGTGCAAGTAAATTATAGCAATTTGGTGAATATGTCTGAAGAATATATCCTTTTACTCATATACATATCTGGATTTAGTTGCTGAGTTAGGGATATAGATAAATACACTGAGTGATAAAGCAAATTTTTAATAACCAACTCTTTAAAATTTTATTATAATTTTTTATCTATGCATAGGTTTCTCCCATGATTATGTTTGTATTATTAATTCAAAACTTCTATTTTGTAGATAAGAATTTTCCTTACATCCTCTTCTTACAAAATTAGTTTAAGAAGACTACATGTGAATTTCAGTTTAGATCTGAAAGGACATCATTTAATTAAAACTAAAACAAAAATAAACTAGTGAAACAGAAAGTTAGTCTATTATCATATATTACACTTTGTCAACCATTCATGCAAATGGTTTTGGAAAAACCAAAACCAGACTGTGCCACCACTAAAATAGGGTTCTTGAATAATATTAATTTCCTGAGTATTGGGCTCATCCTTGGTAAAATGATAAAATGGGTTAAGTGTTTCTCTAATGTCTTCAACTTCCATTTTAAGGGCCTCCTGCACCTTTCTATATTCAATGCAATGTCACATAACAAGACACAGGCTAAGTGAAGAAAGAGTAGTTACACGTCCCCTTGGTACCAAGATGCTGGTGAAGCCCAACATAACCCTCCCCAGGGGACTGCCACACTGAAGAGGAGATTTTTGGGAAAAATGTTGGTGATCTTGATATTTTCAGGTTTCTTGGGGGAAATTTTAGCACTCAGAAAACATTTCTTACACCTCTGTTATCAGAAATTAGCTACTCTTCTATGTTGCTAACTCTGAATAAATTCTTGAAAAAAAATATAACTACTTTTTAATGATCTATGTGATTCTCCATTCTACAGTTTTTAGAAAATGCTGTGATGAAGTAAGTGGGTTTTCTATTTAATAATTGAGATAACTTTCTTAGGAGATTGTGTTCGTGGAGGAAAATGCATTAAAACTGGTCCCCACTTGGGCGGCTCTATGTGAAAGAATCAAGCACATGCTTGATACAAACTCAGCATTGATGAGTGTTGTTTCTTCTTCCTGCCTAATCATAAGAGTTAATGATGTTATAGATGGCATTTGGTATCTCAATTAACCATAATGTAGAAAACTATTTATGATTACAAATGGATTAAGTACATAGTTACTTCCACAGTTATATTTTTAGAAACAGGAAAATGATAAATCCTTTCCTTATGAAGCTTTGTGAGGATTTAAAAGAGATTACATGCCTGATTAAGTTCACAAAACATAAAGACAAGTTTTTCCTAACAAATAGCAGCATGCTTGTATACATATGTTCTGTGCAAGCAAATTTATGTCTCTGGAAGTCTTTTTTAATAAGGAAAAAGAAAATAATGATGCTGTTTTTACAACAGCCATATCAGAAATCGCTCAGCTAATTACCAAGGGAGGAACATAAATGTTCACACTTCCTGAGCTTAAGTGGTGTTGTCAACTCATTTTAATAATTTTAATAAAAGTGCCAGTTCTTATGAAGTCCACTAATTTTGACAATAATGATAATGGAAAATAAACATTTTTGAAGTCAGAGTTTATGAGACGGCATTGAAGAAACTTTTTCAATCAAATGTTCCTACTCTGGGGGAATCGGGGAGGATTGTCGTTGACATCTGTCAGCGTGATGTTCACCGTGGTGGTCCCAGATAATCCTCCCATCTGGCCGCCCATGTCCTTGGCTTGGATCACCACTTGGTACTGCTCTCTGTTTTCACGATCCATGTTAAGCAAAGCTGTCTTGATGATACCTATGGATGTGAAATTTAGGAGTGGAAAGGGATGCATTTAGAATACTTTACGGAATCATTTATTTATGCAAACAAACATAGACTGTCACCCACAATATGCAAAACACCATGCAGATGTCATTGTGATATAAAGATGATTATATACAGCCTTTATACTGAAGGATATTACAACCACATAGGGGAGAGAGAGACACATTTTAAAAAGCCTGTAACACAGAAGAATGAACTCAAGTACAAGTCAAATCCTGCAATGGTATGGACTGCCTGTTCTATAAATATTAAGTACAGCAAAATCTAACTTGACCTATGATATAAAGGTGTGTTATGGTAGCTGCTTGATAAAAGATATTCAGGTATATTATGAGCAAATTTTTAAGAAACTGAGCTGACTTCTGGGTTCCACATGACTGAACTGGCTAATTGCTCCTCAAATATACCTACCATAATGAGTGTTCTGAGGTTTTTCGAAACCACAAAACTATTGTGTTAAGAATACACAGCATTGATTCTCTCACAATTATCATATTATATGATCCTGGAGAATTTAGTTTTTCCTAAAGCTTATGTGAACATTAGTTCAACTGGTCCCAACAGTAAAAATTTTAAAGTTAGGTTAAATTTGTCTCTGTTGTTAGGCAGTTATAAGATAATTAGTTGAAAGAACTTCTAAAGGTTTGCCTGATCTCTATATAGGGTTTATGCTTAAATTAACTTTCTTCTAAAAATCACTGGAGAAGACTTTATAATCCTCTATGGTTGCACATTCCAGTGCCTAACAACTAATGAAGCTGAAAATATCATTTAAATTTTTAACAAGAATACTTCAGACACCAGGTCAGTTTTATTCCTATCGACTTGACTTCAAAGTGCAGCGCTTTCTGTTCTCCACATAATAGTACCTGTCTATTAAATATAGGAGATTCTCCTTAGCTTTTTATCCTTTAGCTGAATAATTCTAATTTTTCCTTCTTATTGTTTTTCAATTCTACATTTTCTTTCTCCTTGGAATTCTTCCCAAGTTCATCGCACCTTTTAATACCTAGATTTCAAACTAGATGTAGGAACCTGGAAAGGTTTGGATTTCTACCGTAATAATGGATGTTTGAAAAATGTAGGAAAGAAACTTGACTCCTTTTACAATTGGCAAATACATGTGGAATTTACTATACAATACAAATGCTGTAAAAAACCCAAATCATCATCACATAGGATGCTATTCTGTGGGAAAAATACAGAAAAATGAGATGTTGAAGAAAGGATTTTTATAAGGTGATAGGTTTTGTTGTATTAGGGCCAAATCAGGATGAGCTAGGCAATGATGTAACAACAAACAACACAACATCTCAGGGACTTAACACAACTGAAGTGTGAGCTTTGCTCATGCTCTGGGAGATGAGCGGGATGCTCTGCTCATGGCAACAGTGGCCATCCAGGGTAACCCCTTCTCAACATAGTTTTCACGATCACTGGGACAGGGGAGGGGCATGTGGCAGGTTGTGCAACAACTCTGCATCACTGCCACATTTTATTTGCCCCAATCAATCAATCAATCAATCACATGGCTATGTCTAGCATCAGAGCAGAAGAGAGAGATGCAGTCTTACCCAATAGCTAGAAACAGAAGAACCAGAATATGGGTAAATAGCCCTACCAGAAAGGGTTAATCTTTTAGCTTCACCCCAAACTGGAAGAAAAAGAATGGACTGCATAATTTTTCTGAATCTGCCCAATATAAATATGTTAGATGAAAGGTTCATTGTCAGATTTCTTGATTAAAATGATCTGGATGTCATGCTTACAAATATATCATTAGTGTTTGGCAGAAGAATACAAGAAAATTCAATCATGCTGATTGTTTTTATTAAAAAATATGCTAGCTCAGCTGAGCATGTCAATTAAAATTATAGATTATAAAAAAAATAAATAAAAAGTAAGGCCAAAAATGAATTCTTACCTGTTTCTGATTCAACTGAAAAATAGGGCTGTCCCTGTAGGATACTATAGACAACTTTGGCACTGTTTCCATAAGTTGGATCATCAGCATCGGTTGCCGTGACTTGGACAACAAATGTCCCTGTAATGACACAGAAACATAAACTGAAAACAAATTAAGGGTTTTCCATATTTCTTGATACACACATAAAAAGAAAGCATGACCTTAATTTGTGTGAAGTTATCATGACAAGAAAGAGGTGAATTTCAGTAGGATGCTAGGTTAAAAAGCCTTAGATTCTTAACTCTGAAGGGGTGTAACCAACTAATAAATACTGTGAGGATTAGGTTGACGAGAAGCATGGAGTGATCATGACCTTGAGTGGAACTCATCCCAACCCATCTCCAATGATGGATTTGACTGGATTATTGCTGTAGTGACTTTTTCAAGTCATTCAGGACTAAATCAATTAGCAACTTGCATTACTTTGTCCATAGGCATGAGCTGAGAAGCTTTCTATTCTTTGGGCCACTCGTGATTTTGCTAGAAGTCCTGCATCATTGATGCTTTGTCTCCTGGACTATAAGGTGCTGATGTGAAGCCACAAATAGCTATTTGTGATCTGAAAAAGGCCAGCCTGAGGACAAAGCTGTATAAGCTTAAAAACAGCCAAGAAACACCCAGAATTCCAATAGCTCTGTACAAAGCCCAGTTTACTTTTGGATTAAAGTAATGTGACCAGTAATACTTTTATTCTTTAAACTACTTTGAGTTGGGTTTCCTGTTACTTACCATCCTAAAAAAATACTTTATCTGGTAATTCCAAGATCCTGAAAGACCTTGAACCTTAAGAGGTACTTAAGATTAGATAAAGAATGAATTCATAAACATCTGGCAGTTGTAATTTCAAACAATGATTATAATTAAATGCACAAATAAGACTAATGTATCTTAGGCTGGTATTCTTAATTTAGGGACAATAGTCACCTTATAATTTTCAAAGTATCCCTAACTGCCCTGAAATCCTGTGCTAATTTTCATGTGTATGCTTACATGTGTGTTTCACTGGAAAGAACATGCACATATTTTATTTCACTTTCAAAAGGCTTTGTGACTTTCAAAAAGAACGAACCCCCCTGGTTAAGACCATTTTATGGCTGCTTTTGATGATCCTATTAGGTAAGCAGTGGGCATAGTGTTGGAGTCCTCCTATCCATGAAAAGGGCAGAGAAGTCGCATCTAGGGAATATCAGAGTTGTCAAGTCGCTTTTGCGATACCTATAACCAATTTCAGTTATTGAACAGATGAATTGTTCTCTGTTAGGGTTGAATGCTCTGGATGTCTCGTGCTGCTGCATGAGATACAGCACCCACCCTGTAATTTGGCAAAGGAGGAGGAGAGAATGCTAGCATCACAGGATTTTAAAGAGAGAACTAACAGAAGCCAACAAACACCAGGCTCTTATTTGCATTAATACAAAATATGATTGCTTTCGGAATGTGATTAGGTAGATGTTTTAAGTGCCTATTAGTTGCCAGAGATTGTACTAGGGGGTCTGAACCTGTTTTCTTATTTAAGCCTCAGGATAACCCTTAGGAGTTGACATTTATTATCATTATTTTTTATAGATACAGAACTGGAGAATCAAACAACTCAGGCTCAGAGAGATCAAGTAATTTGCCCAAGGCTACACTGCTGGTTATTAGTGTAGATGGTTTCAAATTTAGGTTTGTTTGGTACCAAAAAATCCATTTTCACCTCCCTGATGTTGTTCCACTACCTTAATGAAATTTCTTTAAGATGCCTTTATATATTATACTAATTGCATATTAATTTATAATGATGAATATTATGCCTGCATAGAAATTAGAAAAAAAAAAACAACCTTCCCTTTCTCAAGAAATGTATGTCACTGTCAATTACTTCCATGTATTTGTAAATTGGCTATCATGGCTTCAAAAGTGAATGTCAGGCCCTGGAGTTGTGCAGTACATGACTGGGTGGTGCTGGTGACAAAGCTGTCTTTCATTAATTCTTTTTCCCTTTCTTATCTAGAGGAATCTATATCTATGTCTCTCTCTCTATATATATATCTATATCCATCCTAAGAAATATTATACTTCCTAAGAAATCTTCCTCTTCAAAGAATTCCAACTTCTTCTTTGCTTTAGTGGTGGCTTATGATTTTTCTAACAAAGCAAAGTGGCTTCAAGCAACGAGATGAGCAATTTCCTCAGGCGAAAATTTAGATGCTTTACAAATCATTTCCCTGGATTGGATATTTTTCAAGTCTTGGATCTGTGAACTACAATCTCTCTGAAATCTGACTGACAGAATCATAGAAAAGTTATTATGTAATTTCAGCTTTTCTGAATATGACAGAGTGAAAATAAAAACAACCCTGTACATGAGTGGTTTAGAATTTGCTACTGTCTTCCATGAAGTATTTTAATGTTTCAAAGAATGACATCACTAGGATTTTTTTCTGAATTTAAATCCTGTTTACCTTCTCACAATTTAACAATCTAACAAATAAAATCCACACACACTAAACTTAAAATTGGCAGTGAAATTGTGCATACGATATTAATTTTACACATTAATGTCATGAAAGTCTCTCAATTTCCAGTTGTTAGTAAAAGGATATGCCCCCACATACCATGTTTTTATTTTTTAGTTGTAGATGGACACAATACCTTTGTTTTATGTTTAGGTGGTGTCCAGTGATCCACATGTGCTCTTTCACTGAGCCACAACCCTAACCCCTATTTATGGATTTTTTTTTTAAAGTTTTCTTGAAATCTCTTTTCTAGATTTAGCTACTTAAAACAACCATGACTGTTGTTCAGACTGAACTATAAATTCAGGTTTTATTTTTCACTGGGGAGGTATTCCCCTGGAGCCTAATATTCATGTGGATGGAGAGAAATGGACAAGACTGCTGGCTTTGTCCAAGAAACAGAGGGAGTATGGGGCGGAGAGAAAGCAGATCTAATGGTCTCACTTCTTACCTCTCACCCCGGCTGTCCCTCATCATGAGAGGAAATGCTGTTTCCTTAAACTTAACCACCAGATGAGATGGAACTAGCATTAGGCAGCATGATGTACTTACAGAAAGGACATATGGATTGTTTGAAAGTGTGATAGCATCTCGATTCTTTCAACTCGGTACACATAGCTCCTACCCTTTTTAACTTGGTGGATGCCCTAAAGGAGAACAAGTTCTTGGTTGAAGTCACATCTCACTCACCGACATCAGACATTTCGGGGACAGTGGCTGTGTAAATGTCCTTGGTGAATATTGGTTCATTGTCATTGATGTCATGGATCTTGATAATGAATTCAGACTCTGGCTCCACGGGTCTCCCTGTCCTTCTGTTGATAGCTTGTGCTCGAAGGATGTAAACGGGTTTTTCTTCCCTGTCCAGCCTTTTGGTGGCCTGTATGTCGCCTGTGTTTTCATTGATAATGAAGAGATCTCCTGCTCCATCTCCTGAAAGGATATATTTAAGTGATCCATCTCCTCTATCCTGGTCTGAATGTAACTAGTGTAGGGAAAAAAAAAATTAAAGAAAGTAAAAGTCAAGCATGTCATCCTAAACTGGTTTGTTTTTATGAGCATGCTAGGTTCATTTAATGCTTTCTAAGGCATACAGCTATTTTTTTCCTTGCTATTTTCATAACCCCTCAATAGTAAATGCCATATATTAATGAACATGCTTCCTTATAATCAAAGAACTTTCTAGAACTAAAACAGAGCAGGGAAATTTAGTTACCTTCTTATTTTGGAGAAGGGAAAGGTAAAGGCCAGAGCAGTAGTTAAGATGCCCAAGGACATATAAGCCTGGCTGGAAGGAAACAGTTTTCGGATTCTACTAATACATTCTTACTTGCATGCACACAAACATATGATATAAGTGATATACTATTTTTTTAAATATTTTTTTTAGTTGTAGATGGACACAATACCTTATTCACTCTTTTTTTTTTTTTTAAATGTGGTTCTGAGGATTGAACCCAGTGCCTCACACATGCCAGGCAAACGCTCCATCACTGAGCCACAATCCCAGCCCAAATGATACACTATTGAAAAAAATCTTTGGTTTTCAAATCAGTGAGACCTGAGTACATTCTGCCTCTGGGTAATTTAAGGAAGCTAGATAAACTCCTTGGGTCTTTGGTGATGGAGATTATAATATCTTTTCTGGGAAGATGTGAAAGTCATTTATTTACAAAATTCAACTCAAAGCATTTGAGAGACATCTTCCGTGCTGCCATGAGCAATATCTTGAAAACTAGCACACTAGATAATTTATGAGGTCACTTGGAAGAATAAACATTTGACATTCAGATTTTACTGTAAACTAGGAAAGGGTTGTCTGACACGAGGAGCCAGCCTAATGTTGAAACAGATGGCTTTATAAGGTAGGGGCTCCCAGCTCCTGAGGGAGATTGAGCAGGGGCTCTGCTCTGGTGAGTCACTCTCAAGTGAAATGAGATAAGGAAAGCTAGGATACCACAGAAACAGAGGTGGTGATCCTGACCTGGAAAAGTGATCCACCTTTCCTACTCCAAAGATCATTCTCACAATGTTGAGTTCCGGTGCTTTCCTTAATTCTGTATTGCCCACCCAGCACAGGTTTAGGTTTTCATATCATCTATTTGCAAGTTTTCTAAAAGTGCTTTTTGTTGAGCAGAACCATTTAATACCTGGGTCATCGATATCAATGACACATGGTTTCCTAGTGGGAGGGTTGTGAATCTCTACTTTGTTTCAGCTCCATCTAGACAGAGAAGCTGTGTTCCCCAAACAAAGGCAACAGCAACAGGTGACACTCTTCATCCTCATGGTTAACACATAGAATGCTCAGAGTGGCGTCCATGACACATCCGGAAATCGACTCTCCAGGCAAAAAGGGGCTTAGCAAATGCTCTAACGAGCCTTCCTAAAACTGTTCCATGGAATGTCATTTGCACAAAATGGAGAGAGAAAGTTTCCTGTAGCCCAATAAATTTGGGCAATACATTATACTCTGCTTCTTTCTTGGAAACACCCATTGACATATTAAAGGCTGTGAGTGCCTACAGTTTGGAATTGTATTTGGCTTTGTTTAACCCAGTGTTCTCGAGCTTTACTGTTTAAAGAGTCATTTTGGGGTCATCTTGATATGCCCCATGACTAGTTTTCCATGAAAGATTCTTTGGGAAACATGAGCTACATTAGTTTATCAGGGTAGAGTCAAGAAACCCCGGGTTCCAGTTTTTGCAGGTATTTCCAAAATCACATCCAGCTCATGTGAGTGTCAGAAGATTAGAATTTGAGGGCAAGAAGGAGCCCTCTAGGTGATTCAGTGCAACTTTCTCATTTTGGGATATAGAGAAACCATGTCCAGTGCCACATATCCGCAGCTAGCTAATCATGGAGTTTGGGAATGAGAATATTATTCATACAATTAGTAGCTTTGAAAGCTATTTGGCAGGAATAATGGAAGATAAATGTGAATGGGGAGGAAATGGCTTAGAAGTGAGACAAATGCAATAAGAAATGTAAAACAAGAGTATGCCATGATTTGTGTAATGTGATATGCTAAGGAAACGTTGAAACGTTGACACAGAAAGAGCCACCCGGGAAAGTTTAACTCTCCATTGTCAAATCCTAATGACTGAAGAGTGCTCTTAAAAAGCCATTTCATTAACTCATGAGTAAAGCAAGCAGTACCGCTGCCCTGCAGATCCTTGCTCTAGGGCAGCTGTGGTCAGCAGCCTGGTTCAGGGTTGGGAGTGCCAAGTGCAAGTCCCAAGAACAGGTCACGTCCATTTGCTTTCCCTCACCGAGTGCAAGACCACAGCAGAGCCAATTAACCTCTCTGAGCAAGGACCCTCAGTAAAATGAGGATAATAAGGGCTCCACAACAAAGCTGCTGTGGAGGTCTCATTAGAGACCAGATACAAACACTGCGTTAATTGCCAGGTAAGCATGCATTAAAAACACGGTGTATGTTTTATAAATTACAAAGCACCTTCCAAACTAAAGATATCAATACTATCGTTCTCTGTTAGTTCATAATCGGCATGGTTTTGCTTTTATTCTGACTTTGAAAACTTTGTTTTGAGGACTTGGAAAACCTAATTTTGCAAGCACCCCATATCTCTGAGCTAAAATAATCTGTTATCAAAAGCCTATATTCTTCTACCTGGTGGCAATTTGCTGTCTTCACATGTGATTTATGATATTCTGCATTCCACTAGATTATACACTCTCCTTGGCCAGTTCTTTCATCACTTCAATATGTAATTGTTGCACACTTAGTAGGTGAATACCACATCTGATCACAAGATTTATTCAGGTAAAAGTAATCAGAAACTTATTTTTAGCTGTCAGGAGAGACCATTTCGATGACTTATAGAACAAACACCCGAGACGATACAAAGGCGCAAGGAGATGCAGAGAGAGGGTGCGGATGGGGATTGCTCTGCAGATCACAATTCTGATTTATCAATATTTGAAAACTAGTAGGGAGATGTACCTCTTCACTCAAACATTGCCTGATAATAAAACAATTTAACCTGCTGCCCTCTTCTCTCCCCCCACAAAGAGCTTTATTGGGTTTGACCCCGGTGTGCAGAAACCTCCAAGTGCCTTTCTTTTCTCCCCATTCTCCTCCCCTTCCACGAACTCCCCAGGGCCAGTCCTTTCTAGAGGAAAAGTGGGAACAGAAGCCTGCAGTGCCCATGAAAGTGGTGGCGACAACCAGACATTAGGGGTTTACTGAGCACTTAGATTTTAATTGGATTTTTGCTTTTGTGATGTCATTCATCACGGCCACTGTAAAAGACAGAAGTTAAACAACAACAAATAAAAGGTTGTAGCCTGCCCGCGGCGTGTTTTTACTAATTTCAGTTTAATGTGGCTGTTCCATTAAGTTTAATCATTTGGTTCACTTTTAATGATTCACCATCAAGTAAAAATTATCCACTTCCCTCCAAAAGTCACACCTCACCTGTGGCGCCAGGACTCCTTGCTACTGTATCTGAAGCATTCTGTGCTGGAAGAAGTTCAGGGTCTCTGTTTTTCTGTACACTTTTTCCTTTCTTTTTAGAAAAATAATAGCTGTGCTGACTTGGCAAATAAATATAGGCATGTGTGGTGGCTGGCTGGCCCCATGAAGGGTGTCACCAGGACTGGCAGCATCCTTGCCTGCAGCGCTGGGTGTCCCTGGGGATGAAGCATCTTTTTACCTGCTACAAGTGCTGACTTCCAACCTAATTTTGAATTAAATCCAAGGGTGTAACATTGATTGTATGGATTTTCTAGTGATCTATGGAGCCAGCTGCTCTATCACTCCTAGTTCCTGTGTGTCACTGAGTCACTATCTGAGTCAGTAACCAAACTGAATCTTCTGAGAATCAGCATGTTTAAGACAGAAAACAGTCTAAGGAAAAGCTTACCTCGGTGGCCTATGTAGGTGCCTTCAACAGCCAGAAAGGAGTTTGGGGAAGGAAATACGTGATGTCTGCCATGAAACACTGAATTGCGGCTTATGTGTTTTTAGAGTGTTAGTGCAAGTGTAATTCGGTCCTCTGAGAAAGTAATGGTTGCTGATTTGAGATGACCTGGGACAATTAGAGAAGAGCTGTGGTGAGAAAATGCTGTCTGACTGAGACCGAGGTGGAGAAACAGCAGCTAAAGGAGAGAAGGCCTTCATGCTAAACAGGTTGAATATTATTTTAAATTAGGGAAATCATGATCAAATTATGCCAAATTACGGCATAACTGAATTTAATATGCATATAGATGTTTGTATCTATTCATACATCTCTCCATATAATGAATGTATACAGAATGCTAATAAATAGACTTAATGTTGGGAGGCTGGGGAGAGCCAGTTGGGTAGTGTTTATGTTAGGAAGAAATTATGTTATGTGCCTGAAGTACATGGCAGAGATTAGAAATTGATTCTGTTTTAGAGATTATAGGATTAAGTCAATAAAAATGTCTTTTAATAAAATTTCATATGACAAATTTCACCATGCTGTATTTGAATGTTAATGATTTAGCATGAGTTAACTAATTTTTATCTGAAAATTATTTCATAAATGAAAAAGTTCAGGGCAGCATATTATTGTAGTAGGGAGCTTGTTGTTCCCCAAACCCCTTTAGTTAGTTAGCTTTGAGTTACTGTAACAGAACACTTGAGATAACAGACTTATAAAGAAGGAAGGCTTACTTTGACCTAGAGTTTCCATGGTCATGCTCCCATGCCCCCATTCCTTTGGGCCTGAAATAAGGCTGAATATTATGGCTGGAGAGTGGTAGAGATAGCTGCTTCTCTCATAATGATTAGAAAGCAAAGAGGGAAAGGGGAAGGGACTGGAGTCTCAGTATTCCCTGAAAGGGTATACTCCCACTAACCTAACTTCCTCCAACTAAGACCCCCCTCTATAGGTTCCACCGTCTCCCTGTAGTTCTATGGACTGGGGCCAACCCTTTCACACAAAGGCCTTTGGAAAACAGTTAAAATCCAATCCATAGCATCCCTTCTCTGTTTGTTCTATAGTAGTTAATGGTCTAGGCAGACTCATGGCTCTCCAGTCTTTTGATAAAATTTTCACATTGTAATATGTGTGAATGTGAAGGGCACAACTTCAGTGTCCCCTGCTCGGCAAGAATCGGCTTGTTCTAGACGTTTTGTCCCCACAGCCTGCAGTGGTATGAGGAAGAAGCTGACTTTCTCCAGGCTGATGAGAACAGTACCTGGGGAGATGGCAGAACCACAAAATGGAAGGACCCTGGGATCTGGAATAACCTCCTGTCTGACTATCCTGTAGTATGAAATAGAAACTACCCTACTCAGCCAGTATCTTTTTGATGTTTTCACCCTACTGCAGCAGCAGCCTCTTGGAACAAGGCAGAGATGTAAACTCTATGCCCTACTTATCTCCAGAATCAGAAACTCAGCGGGTGCCAGCCGGCAATCTGTTTTAAGAAGCCCTCCAAGTAATTCTGAAGAGAGCAAAGTTTAGGAGTCACTGCCTTCACTAGGACAATCACAATGGCCAAAAAACCTGGATTTGGGCAAGAGAAAGAAATGGGTGAAAGTCATGCTGTGTATTGGTGGTGTAACCTTGGGGAACTAAGTTCACTTCCCCAAGTCTCTGTCTCTTCATCCACATCCTGGGAATAATAATGATACTTTAACAGCAGATTACTCTGGAAATTAATAAAATAATGTACATAAAATACTTAGGGTCTCGCTCAGAGCAAGCCTTCTGTAAATTACATAAATTTACTTCTTAAACTGCATTCATAAACATGAAGTATTTAGAAGGTGGATTTGAAGAGTGGAAAGATTTCAGTCCAAATTTGGAGTTTCCTATTAATCAAGAAATTAATTAAAATCTTTAGTCTTCATTCTGGCATCTAAAAGACAGTCTTGCTTGTTCTTCCTCTTCTATCTGTCCCCTAAATGTTGGTGTCCCTTAGGCTTCAGTCTTAGACTCTTTTCTTCCACACTCCACATACTTTCCCCAAATAAAATCATCTACTCATTTTCATTCAACCACTACCTATGTGCCATCAATGCCCAAATCTGTATAGAACCCCAGGGCAGACCATTTTCTTGAGATCCATAGTCAAGGATATATTTACCTCCCAGGCAAGTTTCTTAGATCATTTACATTCAGTATGTCCCAGCTGACTTTATCAATTATCGCGCAGAAATTCCCTCCTTTTGCATGTCCCATCTCAGCAAAGGCCCCTAGGAGTCATCATGGACCATCCACTCTGTGGCCATCCCCACGTTCACTAAGCCACAAATCCTGTCATTCTACCTCTTTCACATATCTTATATGTATCTTGACTCACTTAACTTTCTCCATTTCCACTGCTGCCAACCTGGTCCAAGCCATCACCATTTCCACTGGTCTCTTGCAAGGAGGCCTTCCAAAACACACATTCAGATTAGAAAACCTTTCTAGTTGGCCTCTGTTACCAGACCAATTTAATGCAACAACGGCTCTGAAGATACCACTTTCTTTCAATTAAATATTTCAGTGTCTTCTCTTTGCTCTCGGGATAAAGCTCTTTAATGGCACCTCCAATGACCATCCTGGCCTCTGCTCCTCTCTTCAGCTTCATCAGTTACCATGTTCCTTTGAACTCTCCTTGTTTTAGCAACACTCAAATTGCAGGTTCTTTCATATCTAGGTCCTCCTTCCATGTGGTCCACTTTGAAAAAAAGCTCTTTTAGCATCTTCACCTGGTTAATTCAACTAGTATGTCAGGTCTGCTTGATTTATCTCCACAGGGACAATTTCTCTAAGTTGCTAGACTCAGTTAGATTCTCCTATATATTCTCAATTCCCTACTAAGCCTTTAGCCTCTTCTATTTTTTGATGACCTGTTTTATAGCTATTTCCCTATCTAGATAATTAATTCATAAACGAAGGCATCAAATCTGTCTGGTTCACTCTGTATTCTTAGCATCCAACATTCTGGCACAATATAGGTCCCCAATAATTAATGATAGCAAAAAGTGAATGAATAAATGTTGTAAAGGGTAACTTGGATAAGATATCAATGACGAATGAAGGTTTTTGGCACATAGTAGACAATTGATAAAACTTAAGTGTTCTCCATCTCTTCTTTCTTGCTTGACTTTAAGATAGATAATTCTGTATTTTAAGAATATACACACATTCCTGCAGTTGCCAGATAATTCAGCAATTACTATCAAACAGTAGGCACATGGTCTAATCTGAACAATCTGAAGGAGTAATTTAAGATATTGCCTTAGATCTAATAATTTTCTTTAAAAATCAATTAAATATCTCTACAATAATAAAACCAACTTGTGTTGGATTTCTTGACAAGAGTAGACTAATTATAACTACAGAGAGTTATAAACACATTGAGTATTGGGCCAGAAGTTATCTGTTAATGGTGAAAAAAGGTCAAGATTTTACTGAAACATGTTTCAAGTATCATCCTGTTGCAGAAACTAATGGAAAATGCCCCATTTCACAGAAAAATTATTCTATTATAAAATCATTTAACTCCGTCAACCAAGACCATTTAAAAACATTTGTTGGCCTGAAGAATCTCACAAGGCAATGCACAAAAAACATCTGATACCTGTCTTTTATAAACTTGCAATTTAGGCTTGGGAATGCTGACTCTCATACATACAAAATTATAGAATAAAAACAGAATGGCCAGAAGCAGCTATGCATGCCTGTGATCCCAGCAGCTCAGGAGACTGAGGCAGGAGGATGGTAAGTTCAAAGCCAACCTCAACAACTTATCCTGACCCTGTTTCAAAGTAAAAAAATAAAATGAGCTGGGGATATTGCTCAGTGGTTAGGCACCTATGGGTTTAATCCCTGGTACCAAAAAAAAAAAAAAAAAAAAAAGAAAGAAAAGAAAAAAGAAAAAAAAGCAAAACAAGACACTAGGGTCCTGTTATTAAGTGATAGTTAGAAATAACATGGTAAATAAAAAGATGGTGGATGGCTGAGAAGAAACTTGTGAACTGGACAAGATGGAATCAGGGAACATGTGAGTTCTCTGATGGTTTAGGAAGACTTCTTGGAAAAGCTTAGGTTACTGATGGGAGAAAAATGACTTCACAACTGTACGAGTGCATGGCAGGGTTTCAAGGCTCAGTGTGGGAGAGAATCAGAGGAGGCCTTGAGTATCTGCCTGGGGTAATAAGAGCCATAAAGTTAGTAAAAATAGAAACATTCCTTCCCTTCAGTTGAAGGGTCACATATTTTCTCATACTGTACTGAGATGTGCACGGGAAAATGTGGCTTCTTTATTATTATTATTACTTTTATAGCTTATCCCTCAAGCACTAGTCCTGTTGAACTTTAGAACTTCATATAGGTTGAATACTGGGTCCAAAATTTAGTGCAATACAATAAAGTCTGCCCGATTCAATAATATGGTCTCCTTAGATAACTCTTTTAGACAAATCTCAGTCTTTCTGCTTGCTTTCTCCTGCTTCTTGTCCAATCCAGCATGATGCCTGAGTATATGAAAAAAAGAGGCCCACCTGCTGTGTCAGTGGAAAATGTGGGAGTTATTGTACCCAAGGGCAGTCCTTGTACTGCTCTCTGCCCCCTACCCCTACCCTGACCCCTACCCCATCTGTAGCCAATATATCCCATCCATTGCTTTTCTCAGTGGCTTCTGTAGTTTGGGCAGGTGGAATCATGACCTTGGCTGTCCAGAGTCCAAGGTGGCCAGTTTCATCCTGCCTCCTCCATCAGCATCACATCCCCCAGCCCTGAGGTCTAGGTGTGACTTCTTATTGCCCTTGGCATATGTGGTCCTTGCTGCAGGATGACTTTGCCCTCAGTAGACATTATCTATGGGATCCATCCACTCCCTCCTTTCCCTACTGAAGCCCAGGAAGGCTGCTGGGAATGAAACAGGGTTTCTCCTTTATGTGATCACCCGAAAGCAAAATGGGAACAGTAGAAATGAGACTGTGTTTGTGTGCTTGGTTGTCAAAGCACCCAATTGTGAAATTCATTGGTTTCAGGAATACCCCACCACGTGTTTTGGGAGAAGAGAGCAGAGGTGGAAACATGACCTGCAGCCAGAACTTGACATAGGTAACGTTTAGTGACTCCATTTATAAATGGGATTGGTGAGTTTTATTCTTATTGGCCAGGATCACCCCTTGATATGCTGAAAGGGCTCTAAAAATAATTTAGAAGACAATTTTCTCCTCCTTCTCCTCTTCCTCCTCCACTGGGGATTGAACCCAAAGCCTTGCACATGCTAGCAAACACTCTACTAACCAAGCCTACTAACTACATCCCTGGCCCTTTTTATTGTTTTGAGACAGGCTTTTGCTAAGCCTTCCAGGCTCACCTTGAACTTCTGAGTAGCTGGGATTACAGATGTGTGCCACCATGCCCAACTCATATCCCATGGTCTTTTTCTATTATAGCACGTTGTCTCTTAAGACATGAAAAATTATATTTCCTATATAACAAACTTAACTGATTTTTTAAAAAATATTTACTTTTTAAAAAAATTTGTAGTTGGACACAATACGTTTATTTTATTTATTTTTATGTCATTCTGAGGATTGAACCCAGGGCCTCGAACTTGCTAGGGGAGCGCTCGACCACTGAGCCACAACCCTAGCCCCTTAACTGATTTTTATAACAGTAAAAATAGTTTATTTAAAGCCTTCTTATATAATTCATCATTTGGTAATTGTTCTGGCTGGGATTTGGTAAAATAATAATAGTAGATATTTATTAAGTGCATACTATGAACCAGGAAATGTGCTGAATTCTTCACACGGATTATATCATTTGTTGCTCATCATGGCTCTGTTCTTATCCCATTTTAACTGATGAGGATACTAAGACAACATAAGAGGTAACTTCTCAGCATCACACAATAAATAAGGGCAATGTTTGAGTCCATGTGATTGAAACTCTTATTCATATTTTTCCCCTTGTAGGTCTTTACATTCAGTTCTATGAGCATTCATTAAAAACTTACACTGTACCAAATAGTGTTGAATTACAAAGATTTGTATCTAATTTTTTGTTTTGTGAAATTATTCTCTGTGGACATTCGGAGTTGGACAATTGCTTTGGGGATTGTCCTGTGCATCATAGGATGCTTGGCAGCATCCCTGGTCCTTACCTACTAGATGTCAATGCCTTCTCAATTTATAACAACTAAAAATATCTCCATGTATTGACAAATGTTTACCAGGGCCACAAAATAGAGAATGTTAATCTGTCTGTCTGTTCATCTGTCTGTCCATCTACCCATCTTTCTATCTTCCATCTTTCTTCTCAATATGTACCTTGTAACTTTTAAAGTCCACTTAAATAATACTATAAGGCATTTTACATTTGCAGAGATTCCATGACCCACTTGATTCAATCTTTTATCTCTTGTTAGATTTAGTAACTACTGAAACAGACCTTGTGTGATATGAAGGGGGAAATTCTGACAAAGTGCTAAAAGCAAAGGAATTTTAAGTCTAAATGTAGGAGAAATTTATTAATTCCCTTGACATTTATTTTTTACACTCAATACCTTGAATTTAATGTCAAAAGTACCAGACTAACTATTGAATGAACAAAACTTTGGTGCTATTGTAGTTGTGGTAGGCAGAATAATGGTCTTCTCAAAGATGTCCATGTCCTAATTCCCAGAACCTGTGATAATGTTATCTTATGTGGCAAAAGGATCTAAGACATGTGATTAAGGTGAGAAGAGCATCCTGGTATATGTATGTGAGCCCAATGTAATCACAAGGGTCTTAATAAGAGGAAGGGGAAAATTGGAGTCAGAGAAGGAAATGTGATAATAAAAGCAGAGGGGAGAAAGGGAGGGAGTGGGGAGAATATGAAAATGCTATGCTGCTGGCTTTGAAGATGGAGGAAGGGCCATAGGCCAAGGAATGCCTGTGGCCTCCAGAAGCTGAAAAAGGCAGGAAACATCCTCCCCAGGAGCCTCCATGAGAACATCTTGCAGACACCTTGATGTTAACCCAGTGGACCCCATTTCAGACCTCTAGCCTTCAGAACTGTGTGATGATCCATTTATATTATTTTAAGGCACTACATTTCTGGTAATTTTTTATAGCAGCAGTAGAAAAGGAAATGAACTTGTTGCACACTTAATATGTATCATGTACTGCAGGAATGCTTTTGTGTCACCTCAATTAATTCTCCCAATGACTTCAGGAGATAACCTCTATGCTCTCTCTCTCTTTTTTTCTTTATTAGGAAACTGAGGTCAGAGAGGTTAAGTAATTTGCTCCAAGTTAAGGGTGGAACCAGGAACCATGCCAAGACTTGCCTGACTCTAAAGGCTAAGCTTGTTCGAGTCAAAGCATATTGCCAAAACAATACTCCCTGCAATGACTATAAATATTTCTGGATTCTTTGTATTTATTATATTAGGCCCCAGGCTAAGTTATTTGTAAATTCTATTGGCACAAATGATACAAACTGTAATAGATGTTATTGTTCATTTGGGATTTATCAATTAAACAAATGCCTTCTGGTTTATTAACTGCATAAAGTTATTTCCCAAAAAGGCATTGTTTACTGCCTTTTGCTTGGCTTTTGAAGTCCAAGGTCCTTCTTGTCTTGGCAGACTGTGACATTCGTCTTAGCTCCTGCTTAGTCTAACATTTTCATTTTCAAAAAGCCGGTGGTAAATCAAGCTAAGAGGCAGATTCCCAGTCAAAAATTGATTTAGTAAGGCATTGTAACTCACCAATTATAATCCTACCTTTTTGCTCTACAGTGTAATCTCTTTAGCCATTGCCAAATCTAAGGACACACACACACACACACACACACACACACATGCATGCATGCCTTGTTTTCTCTTCTTCCTTCTCTCTGACACTCACATGCCTAGGAAAAATATTAAAAGATAAAATGTAGACATTTCAGACATGATGATTTAAATGGGAGAAACTTTCAAAAAATGTGTTCCTTAATAGCTTTTCCCAAAATGTATTTTTCTTTCTTTTTTCTTTTCCTGCATTACAAGGGATTGAACCCAGGATCTCCTCACACATAGCTAGGAGAAAGCTCTACCACTGACCTATATCCCCAGCCCTTTAAAATGTACTTCCCTTGAAAGGAAGAAAAACATGTTGGATATTCTTATATGCTGACTCCTACTTAGGATCTAAAAAGTTAAAGCTCTATCTTTATAAAACAAATAGTTTGCTTGAGGGAGGGACTATTTCTTACTCAAACTCATAACTCTCAAGCATTCCGAATGTGCACACTAAATGATGATTAAATTGAATTCTGTAACCTGCTTATACAGTCAAGGAAATAATGGTAAAGAATTCTAGGAAAGAAGATTATGGGCTCATTTATGAGTTTTTCTTACTTTGAAACCAGCTAAAATGATCTTAAATGATTTCAAAAACTCCTTTTAATTTTTTTTTCCTTAAGGAAACTAATAGAAATGATCAGTGAAGAGGAATGGGCACTGTCCCATGGCCATGCTGGCCAAAGTGTCCTCACCGTGATGCCAGTGGCACAAACTCCAGTGCTCTTCACCCACCTCCAGCTTCTGAGCAGTTATGTCATTTCATTGGCCACCATGTCTAAAGAGCTCTCCACAACTTTATCATCTTCTTAATTTTGTGGCATAAGGAAGATGTTAGATTCAACCCCATCGAAACAGGTGGACTCCAGCCCAGTTTTGGTTTTCTGCTGGCAAAACCCTGTGTTCCCTGAACCCGTCTGACACTCTGTTTTCTCTCATGCAAAAGGAATGAATCATGCTCAGCTGGAAGAGCAGTTATGCAGATCGACTGAGGAACGCGCGGGCATCTGAGTGTTTTATAAACTGTACAGCCTGATAAAATGTGAGAAAATATTATCATTGCTCCTTATCTCAGTACAAGTTTCCTGCAATGAAACTCTGAAAAGAAAAAAAAAAAAAATCCAAGATGCCTCTTTGCCTGCCAGGGAATGATCTCTCGTTTTTTTAAATCCAAGATGCCTCTTTGCCTGACAGGGAATGATCTCTCGTTTTTTTTTTTTTTTTTTTGGTCTCTCCGGCATCCAGTAACTTAACTTCTTCTGTAGGCGTCACTCACTGGTTTGTATTGCAATCAGCATTTGGATGGCCACATTGCCATTTATTTCAATCCTCAAGCAAATGATGTCTTCATTGTTAAAGAGGAGATAGGACTGCCTAAAGAAGTCAACTCTGCCTGGTCACCTAATTTTCTGGATTTGATTTTAAAACTCTCTCTTTTTAAGAACGGGTAGATAGGTCATCATGGAGATAGTAACTTTAATACAAAGTGAAAAGTCCCTCCCACTCCTTTAATGTAATACACATGGTTGGGAGAATAGGCAAAATGTTGAAGATACAGATTGGATAAGAAAAATTATGCTTTACCTGATTTCTAAAAGGGAAGTCAGCTTTCTGTAGAGTATATACCTTCATTGCTCCCCTGACCCCACCAAGAATGAAAGTAAGCAAGAAATCAAGCTAGTCAGTCCACCCTCAGTTTCCAGATCAAGTAAGGAAATGAGCCAGACCCTTATGTTTTACAATTAAACAAAACAAAACAATCAAACTTGCTAAAGTTTTGAGCAATTATATTTTAAAGTAGAACTTTCTCTGCACATTTTTGTTCATGTTTCTTTTCTAAATTATACTCATAAAATAAGTGGTAGAGCTATAATGAGATTATTTTTCAGAAATGATTCTTTTTCTTGTGAAAACTCTCAATGTTGATTAAAAGGTACAGTTGATTAAAAAAAGAAGGAGAAAGAATTGGCCTCAATATAGAATATTTTCTGTTTCTATATTTATCACATTTCTTTTGTATGTGTGTGTGTGTGTGTGTGTGTGTGTGTTAGAGAGAGAGAGAGAGAGAGAGAGAGAGAGAGAGAGAGAGAAACATAACAATCAATTTCCTCAGGTCCTAAATGATTATTTCTCTTTTACTGAATACTTGAATTGTCTGCACAATGTAGCTTCTTAGGAATTTTAAGAAAAAGAAATTTGCTTTGCATTGGCTGGCTCTCTTTGACTTTTTCTTATTTTGTATATAACTTTCCTCTACGATCCTAAATATCTGATTTTTATTTGTTAAAGCCTCAAAGGAACCTACTTTTATGATATGCCATTTTATTTGTTACTGCTTAAATATTTTAATTTTTCTTGTTAGTTTATACACATACACGTGTGTTGTCATTGGCTTTTCCTGTTTACACTGAGGAAGCTTCAGTTGCTTCCTACTGTATCATATTTGTGCCAGTTTGATGTGAAATTTACAGAGGTAGTCTCCAAAGAAGGAATTTTATAATAAATTTGGTTTATACATTTACCATCTAATAAATACATCCTTCAACTTTAAGACTTTGGATTTTTGGTTGTCAACCCGACACAAAACACTATCAATGGTAGCCAGACTCTAGTGTGCTTGAGTCTGCAGTGACCCTATGCATTCCTACAGTGCTTGCCAGAACAGGGTTGGAATGGGTTTAGGCCTTCCCATGCTCTATTCAGAGCAAGGTCATAGGAAATAACAAAGCCAAAAACACCACCACTATCAATGGTAAGCATATGAAAGCCTTGCATTGCAAACTGGGAGCTGCGGAGCTGTAAATATAATATGGTAGTTAACATTATGATTTTATACTATACTTGAAATTGGCTAAGAGAATAGTTTTTAAAAGCTCTTACCACACACACACACACACACACACACACACATATGGTAACTATGTGAAGTGAGTGATATGTGAATCAAGCTTGTATGTAGTAATAATTTCACAATGTATATGTATGTCAGAGCATCACATTAGATACATACAATTTTTATTTGTCAATTATATTTCAGTCAAACTTAGAAAAATTGGAAGGTGACTTTCAGATGGGAAGGTGGATGTTCATCTTTTGGGATCACCTATAGCTTAATTCAAGTGGTATTTGGCTGACTTCAATGTGTAAGAGCTGTCTCAGGCACTACCGGGAATATAGAGATCAGTAAGACCTGTAGTCTAGGGTTTTGCAGAGTATACAAATATATATGTTTTCAAAAGCTAAATTCAATATCTTAAGTAAAATTGAAAGAATAGCCTTGGGACTGAATACAAAACACTACTTGATAGAATTAAAGTCAAAATTCATTCTTAAACAAGGAATTAATTATTTTGTTTTGTTCTTGAGAAGATGAAACATTCAGGTAATTAAATAATGAAATCAACACTAATTTCCCCATAATAAAACTTTGGTTCAATAACAGGGAGTTTGTGATATTAATTTTAACTTAACTATTCTAACAAATCAAAACATTATTTTTCTCCAAGCGCAAGAGTCATCTTGTGAATGGCTGGATGCCTGAAATTTTTTTTATTGAAAACAAACAAGACCTAACCAGATACTCACATTTCATTACAATTGAAAGAACCTAACCTCAGATTGCAATGGAATTCGACGATGTTTTCAAGTGACATGATTAATAGTCAGGTAATGTGAATGTGGTGTGCGTTTTATTTCTATTTTGGATGGGATAATAGAGACAGCGTCATATTCCCTGTGAGCTCAGCATGCTGAATTGCTATGGGTGAATCTCACACCTCAGCTGCCTTGGCCACTCCCTTCTGTCACTGGCCCAGGGTATGTCACTTCACACCCTGGAGCCCCTGGAGTCACCAAGCATTCACCTTCCTTTCTCCATTCTCTGTTTCTCCCGCTCCTGGAAGGCACACTTTTAGCAGGGTGTCTTCCTCCTTCAAGTCCTTAGTAAGCGGATATGCCAAGCCCTGTGTGAGTCCTTTCTGTGTATTAACTTCTTTAATCCTCACCTCCATAATTCTGTCACTTCCCTTTAATAGTTGAGGGAAATAAGAAGGAACTAGCTCACCCACTATTCATCAGCAGTGCCTGGTCGGGGTCCAACATAGGCAACCTATGCTGGGCACTCACATTCTTTAATGAATAATTGCGGAATGAATCAAAAGTATTTTCTCTCCCAATCTATAAAAATGCCATAGCTGAGGTATTAGGTCTTACCTCCAATCTCTGTTCCCTCTCGTCAGCACTGCATCCCCCACCCAAAGTCATGCTTTTTGTTTTGCCCCCTTTACTGCCCTCAGGTTCTTTGAAACATACCAACTCACCTAAAATATTTATAAACATATTTCACAAATGTATACATTTTTATCTTCTAAAATGCCTCTTTTCTGTTGTGCATATATATTCTCTATGAAGGGAAAACTGGAAGAGACAATAAATATTTTTTGTTTCCTATTTTAGCATGCATTTTTTTCTTATTTCAGGTGAGTAATTTCAAATCGGATTCCTTACACTGGCCTTTCAGACTATTTTTTACTTTTACTTATTTATCAATAATGGCAACAAAAAAACTCTTTCTTATTCTCTTAATGGAAATTTCTGTGTTTCCTTTTGACTTATTCTTCAGTGCCAGAGGGAAAGATACATTTGCAAAGGATACCGATATATTTACCTTGCTCACAAGGATTCTGTTTCATTGTCATCTTGATAACTGACAACATAAAGTCTTGTAGAAGGTGGAGTTTGCTACCAACATGCTACACATACACAAAAAAATCACCTCCTGGAGGTAACAATGGCTCACTGACTTCTTGATGAAGGCCATCAAAGGAAGAGGCTGTCACTGAAAACCTGTTTATTTTTGGCAAAATGTAGTTGTAGTACAAGGAAGATATCTTTTAGTTTGGCTAGAGATGTGAAGGCCTCCAAAAATTCAGTTTATAACTCTGGCTACAATATATCTTTGGCTTTTATGTTACTGAGCTTGAAAAAACCGAAACAAACTGGTGGTGTAAGAATTTATTTGCAGTTGATTACAAATATGTGAGGAATTTATTACTAGATTTTTAAAATAAAATTCAGTTAAAATTATAAATAGGGATATATATATATATATATATATATATATATATATTTCTAATTTGTTATATAGAAGTACAATTCATATTATACATATAGAGCACAATTTTTCATATTTCTGGTTGTACACAAAGTAGAGTCACAGCATTCATGTCTTCATAGATGTTCTTAGGGTAATGATGTCCATCTCATTCCACCGTCTCTCCTACCCCCATTCTCCCTACTCCTCCCTCCTTTGCTTTATCTAGAGTTCATCTAATCCTCCCATGCTCCCCCACCCCATTATGAATCTGCATCCTTATATCAGAGAAAACATTCAGCATTTGGATAAGCAGGGATTTTGATTTGAAAAGAAATATAAACTAGGTTATCGGCATTCTGCATATTTATATTCCCATCTAACACGGAGGACACAAAGTATGGCAAAAATGGAGAACTCCAGTCAAATGAAGTAATTATACAGTTTAATAATTGCACCAACAAACTGTCATCACCAGTAAAGAAATACTCAGCAATATCTGTAGAATAGATTTCAGGGGAACCTGTCATAACCAGTATGGGGTCTTCAATGACCCTCAACAATCTCTAGCTCTGTTCAACTTAGGGAGCCTAGCTACATCAGCAGTAAAAGGGACTGAACTCTTAACTCTCTTTTATTCACCTTGATCCCTCCATTTTGCTCAACATATTGAATTCAAGCAGGAGGCTATAGGATTCCACCCGCATAATGAAATGGAAGTTGGAGGATTTGGGATCTTGTCCTTATTTGAATCTTTATACGTTACCGGGCTCTTTCTACAGCCTGGGCGGCCTTTGGGTTTATGACCAAGGTCAGACAGTCTAACTTTTCTGCTCTTCACATGAGCTACCATGCATAGAAGGAGGTTTAAGAGTCAGAAAATTGCAGCTACACAGGACACTTTCTTAGCATCAAAAAGCAAATTGAAGCTTTTGTCATTAAGAATGTGAAATCAGTTGCTCAATAGTGGAAATAAAATGAGGATTGCTGCCAATATTGGCAGTTGGTAAGCGATGTCATGAAACATTTTTAAAAAGTATATTCAATGAGTGAGCGTGTGCACCCACTCTCTTTTAAATACACTAACCAGTTGAAATATAAAAATGTTAAATGGCTGAGCATTAAATTTAAATGATGAAGAAGAAAGATGTGCCCAAGGCACTTGCCCTGACTCAGGGAGAAAAGATTATTGCGGGTCATTGAACTAGAACAGAAGTTTATAGAAGGTTATCAAGGGAAAGAAAAAGACTTTTAAAAAAATCACAATGACCAAAAAGATCACTAATTGTATATCTAATTTTAAAATGCTCACATTCTATAACTATTTTGAATATCACTGATGTGTTCTGGAAATTAAAATTAAGAAAAAAAAGGAATGTTCATAATAATAATACAACCGTATTTGTATAGCTCTTTGAAAGTAGTATTTAAAAACAATTCTTTTTCTCTTAGATTTCAGACAGTAGATTCTCAGAAGATATTTGTGGCATTGAGTGGAATGCCATCACTAATGCCAAAGCATGTTCTGCTGTTTTTTCATTTGGGCTTCAAAATGGATCTGTGAAGCAGTGGACATACTATGAAAGGGGAAATAATAGAATTTAGGTGGTCAGGCAGTGCAGTCTCACTACCAGGGTCCTAGCATCAGGAGACTTTAGTCTATAACACTAGACTTCTTGGCTCATTCATGTGTAAAACAAGGATATAAGTAATACACTAAGGTTGTTATAAAGATCTGTCTTAGTCTGTTTTCTCTTGCTATAATAGAATACCAGAACCTGGGAATTTTATAAAGAAAAGGGGCTTTACAGTTCTGGAGGCTGGGAAGTCCAAGAGCATTTGCTTGGCTTCTGGTGAAGGCCTTATACTGCTTCAAGTCATGGCAGAAAGTGGAAGGACTGGAAGTACGTGCAGAAGAGAGAGGGGCAGGGAGTGCTGTACACTTTATAACAACCTGCTTTTATCATATCTAACCTACTTTCATGGGAATTATATGAATCCCCTTGCAAATGTGACCCAAACACCTCTTTAGAGCCCCACTACCTCTTAACACCATTACATGAACAATTACATTTCAGTTTAAATTTTGGTGGGGACCAACCATATCAAAACCATAGGATCTAATGAGAGGATACCTTTGAAGCACTGAGCACAGTATCTGGGACCCAGCCACACTCAGTGAATGCCAGCTGTGACATCACTTTAATCTGTTGCAGCTGTTTGAAGTGACACACGTGCCTCAGATTCCTAACCACCCATCTAATTAATGTTGGGAGCTCTCTACTCAAGCTGTGGCCTTCTCAGAAAAGTGATCATAATATAAGAATAAAAGAAAGTGATTCTTTAACATCATCATCTTTTAACTGTTCTTGCAGAATGGATAAAATATTGCTTCATGTTTGCTAAGTTTGGATCAGAAAATTATGGGAACAAATAATTGCCCATCCCTAATTTTAAAGGTGCATATGGATGATGACTTTTATTTTTATGGGCTTTTAAAACATTGCTGTCTAATTAATTATCTTGAGAAGAGTGACTTCCTTGAATTGAAAGATGTCAATTTTAAAGACTTAAGAGAAATGCATATTGGGAAAACCTGCACATTGGAGCCTCAAATAGAACCTAAAAATTCATGATATTAAAACACCACCACCAACAACAACATATCACCGTTTTAGAATCCTACCAGAAGAAAACCATTGCCAACTTACAAAAGCTAATGTCAGAAAATACTTATGAAAGTAGAGTTTATTAAATTACATAAAAACAGATGTCCTTGTAAGCTACTAGATGTAAAAGCACCTCAAACACTTCTAATGGAATTATGTCTTCTGAGTACATTGTGTGGAAGGAAGGTATAAAGAACACTAGAAGATAAGGTGCAAGAGACTTCACCTGGGGCTGCTTAATAACAACAATGTGTAATCTTTAGCTTGAAGTTAGACCTAATTCTGAGATTTTAATACACTCATGTTTGTATTAGTGAATGCCCACACCTTCAAAATCCAATCCATGTCCACAGCTACCTTTGCTCTTCTTTTTGTATTGTAATCTTAGACTAATATCAATCATGATCAAGGAATTGCTATATTATGTAGAGCTTGCAAGGATTTCTGAAAATTTGGTATTGTAATGTTTCCCTCCCATTTTTCTATTAAGTTTACATGAACCAGAGATAACCTAAGTGGATTCTGTATAAAATCAAATACTCTTCTCTTTAGTCCCTGACAAGAAAACAGGCTCCTCTTAGTTTCTGGTGTCATCAGGGACACTTCCACTGGCCTGGTTGTTCAATTTCTAAGCTTCTGACTCTGGACCTTTAGCTTCTGTATCCAATTAACTAGGAGATAATGGCAACTCTCCCTCCCTCTGCGGTGTGAGCTAACACCTGCTCTCCCTTTAAAATGAGGTTCAAACGTCAACTCCTCTAGGAAGCTCTGTTGAACCCCAAAGCCTGGTGGGCCTCTTTCCTTTATATTTCTGAAACACCACAGATGCCCATTTTATTACCAAACTTGCTGCATTTTGTTATTATGATCGGCAAGAATAACATCCTAGGATTGTGGTTCTCAACTTTTGTAACATATTAGAATCACCAATACTTAAATTAAAACCTCGCTGAATCAGAATCTCTGGGGAGGTAAGGCCCAGACAAAATGTTTTAAAAGCAGCATTTTTCAAATTTTATTGTACCAACAGTTCACCTGGGGTTCTGGTTAAAACACAGATTCTGATTTTATAAGCTCTGGGGTGGGACCTGAGATGGTATATTTTGAACAAGGTCTCACAGATGCTGCTTATGCTAAACCACCTCAAAGTTGCCTGCAAATGGTCATGCATTTTAGGAAAAAAATATCCTTACCTATATCTGTATCTATGTTTATATCTTATGGTCACAAACTCTTACCCAGCACAGGACTCCTCTCCAGTTACCTCTACCTGCCATCACCTTTTTGTATGAGTGGAATTGTTGAGATTTTTCTCATAAATGAGAATTTGGTTCATCAGTATTTCAGCTACAATTGTTCTTCACCACTTTCATCTCAGGGAATGCATTCTCCCCAGCCCTACCTTTTTCTTGTTTCCCCTCTCATCCTCACTGGTTGTGCAACACAGTGGAAGGCTGAGGGGCATCAAGAGAGGGAGAGGAGGCAAGTCCCACTGCTGTAGCTTGGGCTTCAGCTTCTAAGCACACTCTATTTCTTTACATCATTGGACCTGGGATTCCCTCTTTGGCTCTCGTGACCTTCTGGAACCCCCTTTTCCTCTCGTACCCCTGAAAGCTCTCTGCTCCCCATTCCCATCTCATATTTTCCTTGCTCACCACAGTCACGACTATCTCTTCTGACTTACCCCAAGATAATATAAACATCAAATGTTTGTAATAGAAAATATTTTTCTTTGGAATTTAAGCTCTATGTGCTCAACAGCATTACTTTTCCTCACTTCACACTTCTATCCTTCCACATACGGATCAGATCAATCTTCTCTGTTTTAGGCAACCTTGTTAGGCTCTGGGTAATTATTGTTTAGTAGGGCTAACGGCAAGATTGAAGCCTTTTTTAGTTTTTGTGCATCTTATGTGCCAACTTAACTAGAGTCCCATGGTTCCCGGAGTGTGTGCCGAGGCAGCCTGGGATGCAGCAGGAAACTCCTCTGAACTTTTTTTTAAAAGTTCATGGGACAGATAGGCACATATCACAGCCATCAGCCCCCTTGAGAATTACTGGTTCAAGTTAGTTCTCAATTTCTACAGTAGGTGGTGCTGCACTCCATTGAATGATGTCATTTGTAACCCAAGTTTTCCATAGTGGCTGTGATAAAAGCAACCGCAGTACAAAAATCATTGTGGAAAAGGAAACAAGGAGGGTGGTATCAGATCTGACAGAAAAGTTGTTCAATGTCCAAGAAATGCATATATTCCATTTGTAAGTAACTGTGGTTAAGAGTGAAATAAAAATATTATTTTTTTCTGTCAATTAAGACATATTATTTTTTTTTCGAAGAGTTACTAGATTGTTAGAGCAGAAATACTAAGTTGTTTGAGCTTGTTTAATACATGGAAACATTAGGTGTTTCTTTTACCTTAAGGCCACTGTTAAAAAGACCTTTAGAGAATGTTTTGGAACCTCTGCTCTAGTCTAACATTGTCCTAACATGGATGATATGAATTATTACATCAGGTGTCTATTTTATTCCATGTCAATTAAAGGTGACCACATGGCCACAGATGAGGGACACTTGTTTCTCTTTTTTTTTTTTCTGAAAAATGTTTTTTCTTTTCCTCATGTCTCATAACTACGAGGAGCTGAGGGAGGGGCAAGAGGGAAGAGCAGATGATGGTGAGGTAGGGAAATTTTGCAAAATATCCACGTGCGACGAGTCTGGTTAAAGCTATCACTGCAAAGGGATTTTACCATTATCATCTATATTTTCCACCCACTGAGATTTGTTAATTACCCCATTTTACTTCTGCAGTGATATAGAAGTTAATGTTCCACTAGACTGCATTGCACATTTGTTTAATAGAGCATATACAATGATTTTTTTTTCACCAGTATTAGTAGTTTCTTTACACACCTATTGTGTGCTAGCCTAAACTGCGTGTCTCAGACCACCCTGCAACTCCACCAGGTATGCATTGCTTCATGTATGTTCTAGATGAAGAGATGAAAACCTGAAACAGTTAATAACCTGCCCTGGGTCACAGTGGCAACTGGCAGCACAGGGATGCTCCTCGGATCTGCTTGAGTCCACAGCTTGCAACTTTTCCCCATGGCAATTGGACCTCTCACAATTATAACTGTGAAACTGATTCTTATGCAGTTTAGCTGCCGCTGCTTCTAGTACTCTGAAATATCCTGGACTTTCTTTAAGAATATGTGGCATCATTGACATAACACGGCATCACAATTTGAGAAGAAAAGCAGAAAAGAAAAAAGTGGGGGAAGGGGGGTCAATCCTTTAGACAAAGCACTTTTTAAAACTTAATCTTCTTTGGCAATAAGATATTTGTGCTGTAAAAAGTGCTTTAAAGAATTAAAGATTTTTTTTTAAACAATTCACCACCACCCTATTAACACAGTGTTTTTCAAATTTCACAAAGGAAATGCAGTACAAGTAAATGAACTGTCTTTCCTCAGTGGTCACACAGTGTGTGAGTTTCACAGCAAATCCGTGGCTACATCCTTGGGGGATCTATGTTGATGTTCACCCCTTCACTGAGCACTTCCTTTCCTATTTTATTCCACATTAATAATTCACTTCACTGGAACATTGCCTGGTTATCTCAGCCTAAGCCACGGTCGGCTTTTCTCCTTCATTCATAGTGGTAAATACTTAGAATATTTGCACACAGTGATTCAGGGATATTTGATCACAGATTGAAGTGTGAACATGCAGCTCTTGGAATCGGCAAGACTTATTCTATTTGCATGATACCCTAATAGAGGCGTTCAAAAATAATTGCTATGATAAGAAATGAAGACATTTTATATTTGTATTTTTATGTTCATTCTCATTTTGTTTATGTAAGGGATGCGTATCAATACTTTTTTCTCATCAATACCACCTTATGGAACGCCGAATCTGCAAAGCATGAGCCCACATTCCTGGCATTTCTTTTACCTCTTTGCAGTATGCAGATATTCTGCCACAGGAAGGTAGGTGATGATACAATTTCAGTGACACTCATGATGACAGTCAACCCAAGCTGCTTCTCTGACTCAGCTCCAGGAATTGTAAGGGCTATAATAAGCCATGCCTCCTCACTCTACTTTCTAGAGTCAGTAAGATGGTCAGAAACTGTTTAGAAATAGCACCTTTACATAACCATTTTTCTCTTTTGTCAACCTGGCTACAAGTAAATCATAGAATTTAAAACATCTCATTTTTGCCAATTACCTGAGATGAGATTAAGGCTAAATAGTAACCACTGCCAAGATAACCACCACATCTGACCCATGGTGCTGGGTTTTGACAACAAAAATCTTCATTTGGTCCAGAACAGAGAGGGCGTGGGTAGCAGAGTTAAGAAATAGTTAATTTGAATTTGGCCAAAGGACTCCAGCTCAGAATGTTTGCTTTCAGATGAGGAAAAGGAACCTACCTCTCCTTACAGCATAATCTCTCTATTCCTATTTTTAATCCACCCTACTTTATAAAATAGCTGGACCCCATTTTTCAAGCTAAAGTAAAAATTAAAGGATTTATGATAATCCTATGCGGATGGTTGTGGGCGTTTCATTTTTCACTGAAGCATTTTCTCTTTCTTTGTTGCACAGCTAACATTTCTCAGCTTCTTGCTACAGTCTTCTTCCCGAAACTACTCAAGTAGGAAAAAAAAAAAAAGTCTTACCAGATAAGCAACAATTCTCACTGTACTGGGGAACAGTTGACAGCCTCCCCGTCTATTTATGAGAAGTAACTTCTTCAGGCTTTGAAACCCAGAATGTGAAAGCGCGCACAGGAATCCTACCTTGCCCACGTACTGATAATCCGATCCCGTGTACTCCTCCAGGAGAAAGAACTGATTCCACATCCAGCTCCTTTTCGAACGGTTCAGCTCATTTTTGCTGTTTCCAGAGAGCTCCAGGGCCCTTTTCTTTGCTGGGAAACCACTAGTCCTCTTAGATAACGGAGTGGAGAAAGTTGGGTAGGGCTGACCGACCCAAAAGAGCAGCAAGAAGTACCGGTAAGTTCTCATGCTGATAGCACCGTGAGTCCCGGGTAGCGAGTCCCCCTCTCCTTGAAGCGCCTCTTCTCACTGCACGGTATCCAGCCTCATTCCTCCTTTCTTCCTTAATGTTCTTTGCTTGGCTCTCAGAGGATATCTGGAAAGAATAATAACATATCAAGCATTTTTAGAGATGCTTAAAATTCAGTGTTAGAGCAAATAGGCTGGAAAAGGGGGGCAGAAATTTGAATAGCAAAACAACAACAAAAAAGAGTTGGCTATCAATTTTGAAATGAGGAAACCGGTCTTTCAGATATGCTAAGTGGAAGGCATGTGCCGGTAGGAAGCTGCTGTTTTCCTTCTTTTCTATCACTTAAAAATCCTATTTTAAGTAATAGCGTTGCTATAGGTCAACATGTCAGAATGGATTATTTCACTACTCTTTTACCTTGGAATATGTGGGCTGAGATCTGGTTAGAAGAAACGAGTTTGTGTTTCTGATTCTATTTGCATATTTATCCTCGTGAAATCTAAGGCAAAGAATACCACAGGCAATTTAAATTCAATTGAAAGTGGATAATGTTGAAATTTCGGGAGGATGCATTGCGCACCTGTGTTGTGCCAGGCACCAGGCAAGGCAGAACCTATTCTGCAGACTCTTGGCTGCAGAGATGTGCTGTGTTGGAACAGTTTGGGTCAAGTAAGGTTGGAAAAGACAGTTCCCTTTTCTTCACAGTGCAGGTTAGCATATTGAAGTTTCTGAAGTGATATTTTACACCAATTACAATAAACCTATTTAATTCACATTCTCCAGACTGGACCAGAAAACTATTTTTGCTCTTGAGATTTACTTACATTATAGGATGGGTCAATGAACAACAGATAGAAATTGTATTTAAGAGCTAATAAGAATTAAATGATCAATTCTATTCAAAATCATTTAGGAGATCCTGAGATTTTTTTTATCCCCAAATTTCACTTGTGTCTTAAGCAATCACATATGTATGTTAAAATCGGTCAAACAGTTTCTATGTAATTTTCACAGATGCATCAAACATATCTAAGAATCACAGTGAGGACCACCAACTGCAAGATCTTCAGAAAAGTCAGCTATTATACGTGTGGGTAATAATTTTCCATGGCAAATATTAATTTTCAAGAATACAACCTACCATTAAAAGATCCTGGAGCCAGACTGCTTGGCAAAGATCTCCCAACTTGAGTTACTAGCTTATGCTTAAAGTTGATTATGCCTGCCTTCTTCCTGAACTTTTCTACATATCTGGGGTAGGGGGACAATCTAACAAAATACTCCTTTATCTTACTATTTTATTTTATTTTATTGGTTTGAAATCAGGGGCATTCAACCACTGAGCCACATCCCCAGCCCTATTTTTTATTTTTTTGCATTTTATTTAGAAACAGTGTCTCACTGAGTTGCTTAGTGCCTCCCCATTCCTGAGGCTGGCTTTGAACCAGAAATCCTCCTGTCTCAGCCTCCTGATATCTTACTATTTGATGGAGGAAAATCATTTTATTAAAAAATATTAACAACAAGGAAGTACTTTCTAGGGTAGGACATAATTGTAATTGAACTGCTATACTCACTCTAAGCCATGTTAAAGAAACATATTTTAGGGAATTTGATCTGCCTTTTTAAATTTTATTCCTATTATTCTATCACATAAATGTATACATGACCATTTTTACCTCCAGCAGTGAGTAATCATAATCACCTAACAAGTGGCTTAGTGGAAGTTTTCTGTTGGAAGATAAGTGAAATATTTCATGATGTTCAGCATTTTAAAACCTTTTTTCCATTATTATGCATCTTCTTGACAGTAAGCTGGGGAAGTTGAAAATTCTACAGGTGAGTAAATTAGTACTGTGTCAATTAGTCACTCTGGAGAAATGCCAGGCAACAGTATCCTTGTCATTTTGCAGCTTTGGTACAGGTGTGGAATGACTGACGATCAATTAGGTAACGATGATTCTTCTCTCTGCTATGGATGGGGCATAGAGGGGACAAGGGGGCATATGGAGAAAAGCCCTCAAAAGACATTTATTCATTTTTAGAAGTAGAGATCACACTGAGGTTGATTCAGCACAATTACATTTTTCTTAATTTCCTACATTCTCTATTATTTGCAAAGACAAATCCTGCAGTGAAGAATTACACGTCTGCTGCTGCACTCTGTGTGAGCCCCATGGTGCTGGCAGGAAAGAGGGATGCAGAGAATGGAGGCGTCAGCTGCTTAAAAGGCTGGCTCCTAAAGGCCATTTTAAAGAAAAATCGATCCCTGTGGGTGTTGTATGCAAACTCTACAAGCTGTTGCCACTTGAATATTAAATATTAGTTCTTTTTAATATCACAGATACCAAAATGTCAAGTATTTCATTTTTTTTTCTTTGTTGGTAATGAGCTTTTAAAGTGATGCAAATTTAAGCAGTGTTTCCAAGTATTCTATAATGTCTAGTTTGCTATAATCCAGTTCTTCTTGTATCAACTTGACAGGGTGAGGCCTTGTTAAAAACTCAATATGCAAAACTGAACACCACGAGCCACTCACATTTGATGTTAGTTTTTTTAGAAGGGCAGATTTAACTTGAAATTCTATGATTAAAAACCCTCTCTAAACTATTAAATATACACATCTTTATAACATTCTTTCTTTTTAGCTTAACAATCCCCATTTAATGTTTCTTAATAGGCAGGATTGCATGGTGGTTAAGATTATCAATGCTGAAGTCAGATTGCCTGTGTTTAGATCTAGGCTCTGAAATTTAGTCTCTATGAATTTGGGAAAATAATCTCACCCTACCTCAGTTTCTTCTTCTGTAAGTGGGGATAATTATGGTATGTACCTCATAGGGTTTTGTAAGGATTAAACAAGTCCTTATGTGCAAAGTACTTAGAACAGTACCAGGGCCTTAGAAAGATATTAGTAAGTGTGATTTATTGTTATATTACTTTCATTATTGTTACTACTATTTGTATTGCTGGTCTAGACTCCATCTATCACACATTTCATGAGTCTGCAGAAGCTGAGTTCTCTCTTAGGCCTAAATACTTTCTTGTTCAGAAAGCATCTTCAAGCAAGTCAAAATTCATTTAAAATTTGAAGCAAAGAAGCACTTGAAAATCAGAATGAATTCTCTGCCTAATTGTTTTCTTTTGTGTGGACTTGGATTCAGCACTTAGTAGTAATAGACACAGGGAAGGCAGCAACACGCTATTTCTGTAACCACTGATTGCACAACAGAGAAGAGCATGGAAAAAGGAGAGTTTGCTAGAGGACCAATCCACTTATAGAATCTGTTCATTTCTTTTGTCCTTTCCATTTTATTATGCTAAGATCTAAAAAAAAAAAATCATCTTTACTTTATTAAGGTAGGGGAAAAACCAGAACTAGCTTCCACTTAGTAATTTTGCCTTTGTACAAATGGTATTGACAATTAACATACTGACATGATTCGTGTGTTATATCAGATAAGAATCAGATATAATTAAAATGAAACACATTTTTTTTTAGGTTTTTGCTTAATCTGAAAATATGAAGTGCAAAGAAAGTGAATATTCTCCTAGCAGGGTTTTTAACGAAAAAAAAATCAGAAAAATCAGGATTCAAGATGAGGAATAGTCATGAGTTCAAGCAAAGAAAAGTGCTCATAAGTAACGTGGGAAGCTGTTGACTTCTGAATAGTCAAAACACAGGAGGAGTGCAGGGCCAGTGGTATTAGAGGTGGTGACTCATTCATAGATGCCAGGAAGTTGACTGGAAGGACAAGGAAGTAAGAATATACACAGAAGGAACCAGAAATTTTGACAGTGGGAGAGAAGGCAAATATTGTACCATTTTGTGTCCTCCCAACCCCTCCCTTTCATCTCCTCTTGGCATTAAGAGAAACTCAGGAAAATAAACAACTCTATAAAAATTCAAATTCAACTGCCTAATTACAGTCTAATGATAGTTTAGCAAGACTCTGTCTCAACTTTGGATTTTCTATTTGTTGGGGTCTAGGCTTTTTGGGGGAGAACTTTCTACTTCTTATAAGCAATCATAGGTATGCTCTGAAATCTGATGGGAAAAAGTTGTTGATCCAGAAAAATCTTTGCAGAAGCCTGATTTTAGTGACATGTAGAAGGTAATTAAGATGTTTATGGATAAATGGGCAAGACTCATACAACACTGATAATTGCATACTTTGAAAATTTATTTGCCTGGCAGCAAACATGCATATATGCTTTAATCTTTATGGAAGTACTTAGTCAAGTCCAGGTTTTAGTCAAAGCATGGCATTCAGGAGGAGTCTGGGCCTCATTAATTCAGGTTCTATTAATTTGGAATATGTGATAATTAATGCAAAGTTTTCCCTTGATTAATACAACCTTTGTCCTAGATTATTGGAAATTAATAGTATAAACTCGTTCCATAGGATATTAGAATGAGAAGACAAACTACAATGTCTACTGGTTCCCTAGAGTACTTTGAATCACTTTTCATTCACCAATAATTAATATGGTAATTAGAAAATTTCTCCATTGATTGAATTGCTTCTCCAGTGACTTATGTTTGATAACAGTTTGAATGACTCAACTGTATTATCTGGTTTTCAGATACTGATTCCATTAACACTGTTTACAGACAAACAGGTAAATATTTGAAAGCAAGATAATTATGTGAGAGTTTTAAAATTCAGACCTGGCATATGGTTGTTCTAGTGTTCTTGATTAATTCTAATCAGGACAATATTACTATAATGCTACTAGACTTACAAATTAAACCAAACATATTCATTTTTTTTTTTTTTGGTTTGTGATGCCTTTACTTTGGTCTTGAAAGTACAGTACACATTTGGTAAAGCAGTGCTACAGATATACTTTTACTACTGAACTAATAAAAGGAGGCTCCAAAATCTATTATGAAATTGTGTTTTCAGATAAAGGGTGTTGCACAAGAGACTGTGGCATAACACTTTGCATCATGCTACCCACAGAAGATGTTTCTGAAGTATTGTTTGACTAAAGTCATCCCAACCCACTGAAGAACTTACACTTAAGTCATCCTAACGAATAAGCATAGAACTCTTTTCAGCATATGTGTCACAAACCACTTATTATTTTTTGGTACGGTTTTCTCATGTTATATAATTAATGAAGGAGGAAGCAGCTGGTTGTTTATAGTTACTTAACACTTCTCTTGACCCCATTGCACTCAATGCTGAGCCTGAAGTTCTCCATTCCTGCTCTGGGTGCAATGGGAACAAGCATGGTGTTGACAACATTCAAATATAGTGAATTAAACAAACAGAATAGCATGTGGGGATGAATTAAACCAAATGAAGCCAAAGGTAAACTTGCCTTTGTACAAATAAATCTTTAAAAATACATGTTATTTGTTCAGAGAGAAGAGTTTTATAGCCAATTAAGTTTGCTGAAGATCAATTTTCTGATCACCCAAGAACCTTTGTTTTGAATAGGTTGCTTCCTGCTATGAATAAAAGAGTGTGCCTGTAGGACATGGTAGATCTTCTAGAAGTGATGACATAAGGATAGAACCAATTTAAAATTTTTGGTAGGGATTTCACATGAAGTCTTCATTTCTAATCCTCCATTTCATTTTTTCTGTAAATGTCAAAGTCACTGTTGAGTAAAATTGGTTCCGTTTCGTGTGTGTAATGAACTCCACTGAAATGTGTCAAACAGCTTTGGCACCTCTCACCACGTAGCGTTTCTTCTGTGCCAATGAATCATTATGGCAACAGCCATCAAATGATGCCTGATTTTTTTGTAAATGTTTATATTTGTGGATAATATGCCAATCTGTTTGCAAACTGATGCATTTCCAGATGAAGCCATTTCAACAGTATTACCCTCGTTCTAAAATCATATTCCGCACATTAGATTAATGAAGATAAAAATCAAATGTGTTACAGCACATAAACCCCGGTTTTATATGTAGTTGAGGCTCAAGGAATATTTGGGTTGATACTCACATAGGACAAAACAAACACATTGGAATCAGAGGACAAAGACAAAGTTCTTGTTTCACATGGAGGGAAAAGCCTAAACTATTTTGTTGTGAGAAGAAGTGTCAGAATATGGTTAAAATCAGACTCTAGCATGCCACACATCAGGGTTAGAATCTCAGGCCTCCCCAAGAGTAGTGGGACAAGAAGAGACCAATTTGTGCCCCAATTTCCTCAACTAAAAATGGGAGGGTATTAATAGTACTTATCCTCATGGAATGGCAGTGCAGATGAAATTAACAAGTTCAACTATTTCATTACAATGGTCAAAACCATGTCACCCAACAAAGAATGTCTTAGCAGAGGACACAGGCAGGACATAAGCTTAGGACAGGATTTTGCCTTTTGAGCAGTCTTTGTTTTGCCTTTGGCAATGATGAAACTTAAGCCAGTTCCTAGTCTTTAGAAACCAGCAGATCTCCATCTCTGGGTTAACTTGAAACCTCAGAAGTCTGGGTGAGTCTGGTTCCAGAGTTGGTGGTGCAGCCTCTTGCACCAGTGCAGATGCTTCCCGGTGGCTACAGCCCTTACTGTTCCTTATTGTGTCCCCTTCTGGGGCCTTAGGTTCAACTGCCATTTACCATCTCACTTTCACTTCAGGTTTCTTAGAGCTACTTAGTTTTCTTAGGTCCTTCTCTGCATCCTGCCTGGCTCCTGAGGGCCTCTGGACTTGTAAACCCTGTTTTCCCCCAAAGATTTAGTCATGTGAACAAAGGAGAAGAGAATGTGTTTCATACTTTCAATTAACTATTCATGATAGGAATTTAAACATTCTTGTAGCAGAGTGTATGTTTAGTTTGCAGAAATGTATGAAAAACTTGATTTCACATTACCCTCTGTTTCTATGTTAGGTTGTCTGGCAGCTACATTAATTCCTTTGGACACATAGCCACTTAAAACAATGAAGTTTAAACAAGACTGGGAGATGTCTAAACCCACTAACTAATTAGCATGAATATTTTCAAAATTTCAATGAGTTTGTTAGTCTTTTAATGCTCAATGAAAAGGCAGCCTGAGAGTATTGACTGGGAGCTATGGGCTAGCAGTAAATAGGGTATCTTCATGGGTATGGGGAGTTCAAAACAGACTTAACCTTATTAAATTACAAAAGGCATCACATATCTAAGTTTACCATTAAGTATTTATAAATTTGGCACATCATACATGGTTTTTAAAGACTTGAACTTGTATATAGTGTTATGAATAGCATAAATGTTTTGTTTTTGCTGACATATGTCTAAGTTTTTTTTTCATCACTGTCTTTCAAACTTTTATCAATGATGTTTAACTCCTAGATAAGAACACTGGTTGACACTTGGTATTTTCTATTCCATAACTTACTATGTGTTAGGTACCATCCTAAGCACATCATAAAGTTGTTTTGATCTAATTCTCACAACAATTCTATGAGGGGAAATAATATTCTTCCAATTTCTTCAGATGATAAACTGAAGCTTAGAGAGGATGAAGAAATGGTTCAAGGTTGTGCAATATGTATGTAATGAACCTAAGCTAACTGAAGGAATCAGATTAGGGTATCCTCACTCCAAACCCACATGAAGGAGTCACAGGCCAGGCTGTTGCCCACATGATAAGTGATCAATATAGCTGTGACCTTATAATTGAGTCTTCATGATTCCCCTAAAAAATAGCACCAATACAGGTCTCCAAGAAGTAAAATAATTGTCACAAAGTTTATGAGCTAAATAAGAACAGCAAACAAATATTTGCACTGTGCCAGGTAATAGGATAAATGCTCTACAAATATATATGTCTTACAGTGGTCCTTTGAGATGAGGACCATGTTCTTATTCTGCTTTAGAGATGAGAAGCACAGTCCTAGAGGAACTGGAGACTTTGCCCAAGGGTACACAGTAAGTGAGGCGCAGAAATTGGATAAAACCCAAATAACCTAGAGGTTCCTTCTTAATCCTAACACCCACTATCTCATTTGTATTTTGCTCTTGGAAACGGCATCTAGGTTTCATTTACTCTCATTTCAGACAAAACTTGAACAAATTTATCGTCAGATTTCTAAATCCCCAACAAATTGAACAAAAAGGCAAGGAGCGCTGGAAGCTGGAGTATCCACATTAGTGGGAAGGAATAGCTAAAAGGCTCAGGGCGAGTGGTCACATAAGGCAAGCGGAAGAACTGGAGGTAGAACAGAGTCAGGGGCTGGCCTTGGGAGAGCCGAGAAGTCCTACGCTCCACGTCAAGAACAGGGCGTGGCATATAGTAACACCAGATAAATATTTGTCAAATAAGTGAACTTATGGATGAACACATGCTTGGCTTCATATAAGAATGATTGTGTACTTTGATAATATGACTGAAGACTGCAAGAATGGACATGAGTATTTCACAGTACTGGAGGGTATCACTGTTTGTAAATACAGCTCCAGAAAACACATGGTGTTGGTCTTAAATTATTAAGGAAAAAACTCAGTTCTCCTAAATATTTGGCTTGAGGAAGCATGGGTGGGTAGAATAAATAGGAAGAAAATTATTGTCAAAAGTCACTATAGTGGGCTGGGGATGTGGCTCAAGCGGTAGTGCCCTCGCCTGGCATGCCTGCGGCGCTGGGTTCCATCCTCAGCACCACAAACAAACAAAGATGTTGTGTCCACTGAAAAACTAAAAAATAAATATTAAAAAAATTTCTCTCTCTCTCTCTCTCTCTCTCTCTCTCTCTCTCTTTAAAAATAAAAAAGTCACTATAATGTTATTTAGAAGAGATGGACTTTCTGGGCCTATGTCTCTCTTCTTTCCATGCGAGAAGCAAACTCTTCTACTTTTTTGAGCATTTTTCAGGTATGAAATCAGTGCTGAGATGCTAATACCTAGGGACAAAATAGTATCATGGATAGACGTACACTGGAGCCAGTGTACCCATCTGTATACCAGCATCAGCCACTACTAGGTATAAGATACTGGTAAGTGGCTTGATAAAACATGCTTCCAATTTTATATCTTTAAGTCAAGAGTAGTAAAGTCTTGGGGTTTTAGTGGCTGTGCCTGATAAATAACACCCCTTTTTCTCTTCCAAACTCTAAAAAAAAAAAAAAAAAAAGAATAGACTGTTAGGGAGATACCAAATTATCACCATTGTTACTTAAAACAAAGCCAAGGGGGTTTGCTAAGTAAACCCCAGAATTAGGCAGGCCCATGGAGTTGGGGTTACATTTGGTTTTGCTTTTTTTTTTTTAAACAAAAGCAGAAAAGTTCCCAAGTGCAGACTCTAGTTCTACTTTTCAGAGTGGGACTTCCTACTCCTAGCCAGCTCACATAAACAACCTGAGGTCTGAAGAAAGTGATCAGGAGGAATCTGTTTTAATCCCCACTAATTAAAATGAGATATTAGAGACATCAGCAATGCTGAGAGCCAGTAAAACATTTATTATTTGCCAACAATTCTTGTATTTAAAGCTGTGCTTTTTGGAGTTGTTTACAACATCACTAAGAGGAAAAATATGAATAATTTAAAGATGGGGAGTTTAAAGTTTCCCTAAAAATATCTTTCACTTCAGGCCAATCAATGTATTACAAGCAAAATGAAACTCTTTTCCATCTCGCCTCACTTTCCCACCTACACACCCGCACACAGTGCAAAGAGGGATAATGATCTAGATATTTTTATTGTGCTTCAGACCTTTGCCTGTAAGCAATGAAAAGCTACCATGGCTATTCTTACTCCAAAGGATGGCAGTATTTATGGAGGTGCAGGAAGGAAATAAGCAAAGCTTCACTTGCTGTTTGGATAGCTTTGTTCACTCAGTGTGTTTTATGTAACACTTTATTTGCAGAGGATTCATAACCTAAATTAGATGCTTCTCAGAATGTCTTGGTGTAATAACTTAGAAGAAATGCAATTTAATAAATATTGTATAACCCATTAAAGGTGCACACTGCAACACTGAAAGGTTTCTTTCTTGAGACTAACCAAAGTGGAGGGGGCTTGTGATGGTGGGGACATCCTAACTAATTCGGGCTAATGTTAACTGACCATCAAATGAAACTTGCACCAGACAGGAAGACAATATGCTTGAATGGGATGCTTGGTGTTGTATCAATTTTGATTGCCTTCATTTAAAAACTTTAATTAGAATCTCTGTTTACTTGAGTCAAATTGCGCATAAAATATCACGCAAAACATTTTAAAAGAGAATTTTAATTATACCACTAAAGAAATGCCCTTGTTCAATGTTTACTAAATACTTGCCAGAACAAGTTAATTAATACGTGTTTAAATACGTGAAAGAAGAAGAAGAGAAACAACAAAGGAATCACATTCATCTTTTGTCAAGTTTTGCTGCCGTCGTCAAAGAAGTTCAATTTCGGATTCAACCACCGCGCTGTCAGAGTGCGCGTGCGCGATTCCCAACAATGGGCGCCAAAACACAACGGAGGCCAGGGGAAAGCTCTTCCAAATGAGCTGTTGCTCCAAATAATTGCACATTGTTTGCTGTTCTGCAGTCACCACTCAAGTGCTTTCAATTTCTTTCATCTATTCGTTTATTTCCTGGTACAACATCAGAATGTTCAGACATTGCTGTTTTAACAGGTCAGCATGGGCTTTTTAATTATTTAAAAGCACAGGAAAAATAGTTTTTTTAAAATAGAAAGAGCATATGTGTAGAAAATTTTGATGATATTGAGATTTTAGTTCTAATTTTAATATGTCACCCACTTTTCAACTTTATCGTTTTAGATTCCCCTCTTTCTCCATCTATTAATGTAAGCTATGATTGATTGCTTGTGCTAGTAAAGATTGGTATTGGAAATCAATTGATGATCTGCCCAAACCAAAATGAAACCAGTCTCTTTGAGATATGACCTGTTATCTCAGTAACTTTGTGAAAAGTCAGAAGAAAAAGTATCCAAAGTAATGTTGAAATCTTTTAGAGAGATAAAAATACAAATATTCCATTACTTATCACTATCCTCACTAAGAACATTATTCTCCTAAATAGCATCATGGGTATTTACCTTTTCTTTCTTTAAAAAGAAGAAGATTTTTTTTAAAGAGAGAGAGAGAGAGAGAGAGAGAGAGAGAGAGAGAGAGAGAGAGAGAGAATTTTTAATATTAATTTTTTAGTATTTGGCGGACACAACATCTTTGTTTGTATGTGGTGCTGAGGATCGAACAGGGCCACACGCATGCCAGGCGAGCGCGCTACCGCTTGAGCCACATCTCCAGCCCCAAAGATTTTTTTCAAGATTTATTTGCTAAGATAGATCTCGCATAAACTATTCCAGTATTACCAATTTCATTCAGAAATGCTTCTGAAAAACAGACAACCTACATCAGTCCTGTTGTCGCTTGTCCCACACTGCTGAAATCCACCAAATTTCTCAAGCCCAGGCGTCTGGTAGGAACCTGTGCAGGTCTGCTAAATTATGTTGGCTTGAAATTCCACTCCAGCTAAAAGAGTTGTGAGTCTTACATGTCACAAGTTTGTTATAAAAATTAAGTATGACACAGTGATGTAGACTAAGTGTCTGTGTCCCCACAAAATTCCTAAGATCTCATCACAATGTGATGGTATTTGGAAGTGAGGCCTTTGGGAGGTGACTAGGGCGTGAGGGCACAGCCCTGAAGTATAGAGTTAGTGTTCTTATCATGCCCCATAAGCAATGAATAAATCTTAGCCAGGACTGTTTTCAATATTATTGTCTATAAAAAGTGTGTGGAAAGAGCAGATAGAGCAATCAATCGATATCAGTGAAGAATGTAAGTCAAAGTACCATAAAAGGCAACCTTCTTAAAAACCAAAACAAATATGTATGCATTACTTTTCTTTTTTTAAAAAAGGGAAAACTTTATACCTAGGGTAAAAAAAGCACAATTTGATACTTAAGCATGCCATTGATTTGCTCTTATTAATTTTAGCTGGCAGGGGAAATAGAATTTCCTAATGTATTTTTTCCTTATAAAATAAGAACTTGAAGTGCCAGCATATTTGCACACCTACCAATTATGAAATGAGTTTCCCTGAATATGAAAACTAAGCCAAAACATAATTTAGTCCTATAAGCTACTGTCAAACGCAGCTATAGTTTCACTTGCAGCATCCACGATTATTATTTGATTAGCAATTGCTTAATGGGCTTGAATGTAGCTATTTTTTCCATAACACATTAAAATTTGTTTTTTTTTTTTGTAAAAAAGTATTTTTTTTCTAATTAAACACACACACACACAGACAGACACACCACATGACACACATTAAAAGCATCTTCGAAAGTTAGGTGTTTCTGACCTTCTGAGTTTAGAAGACGTGATGGTTCTGCCATTAATGTAGAATTTCTTTCAGATGACTGTAAATAAAAATTAGGTATCCATGGTTATAAATACCCCATTTCACATTTTCTTTAGCCACAGCAAAAATTTTCAGTTAATTGAATCACAGCCAACTACAAATAAAGCGAGAAGTGCAATACTTGGAGCTCCAGGTCATAGGCAACCATTAATTAAGATGCAAGGGATCAGCAGTACAGGCCTCCAATACAGGGTTTTTGTCCCAGAATTTTTTTTTTTTGATGGATATGGACTAAAGTATCTAGAAAATGCAGTTCCAGCTCTTTGGAAATGAGGAGATTAGGTACAATCTTTATTTTGCTTGACCTGGAGTTTTTGATAAAAGTTCTGAAGTGTCATTTTGAAAGTGAAAATAAAAAGCTTGCTTTCTTTAGGAATCTCATTTGTATTTTTCTAAACTTGGCATATAATTTATTTATAATAAAGAGGGTCACTTCACGGGTAGATGGGCTTGTCAATATACAAAAATGCTAAGAATGTGGGAAGATTAACGGTCGCACACTTTGTTCAGTGACTTTGTGCAGTTGCTATTCTAAGTTTCTCTGTCATTTTCTCTCTGTCTCAATGTCTGAAGGGCAAACCACACAAGAAGACTACTCAGTGTTATGAATAAGCATGTGGAGCCCATCCCTGAGAGATGGAGGGAGAAGGAAGCTTCAGTTCTCCAATTCTCAGGGCCAGGATAAAAATTCCTTGTCATGGACTCACAGGATAAGGAAATCTGGCACTTCCCTATTTTTTACCCATCCATCTGTCTTTATGTTTGACCTCTGAACTTCACAGAAGAGAAAAATGGCAGATAAGTCCTCTGAAACCTGTTCTCGCCTTGGTTTGATTCCATTTCGTGCGTGGTTCAGACTGGCCAGGAAGAGATGACTGCAAAGAGGAGGTGATATTTACTCTGAAAATGCTTTGGTTCTTCAGAGTTCAGTGAAGGTGTCCATGGCCTCATGTCTATGGTGTCTCCAGGGGCAGGATGGAGTGTGGAAATCACTTAGGCCCTGAAGTGAAGGCAGAAATTCTGTGCTGTCACAGGACTGAGTCAAAATACTCCCCTTGGGTTTTCGAGTGGTTGCTGCTGCTTCTTCCCTTACTCTGGCTCCTGAATGCAATGTGTTTTCTACTCATCCTCCTGTGTTTCACACTGATCCTGTATCCAAGGAAGGGGAAGCCTGGATGGGGTTGCACCTCTCATAGCTGGTGCCCTGGAGGGCCTGACCAACAGAGCTTGAAACTCTGCTGGTTTGAGTGGTGAGGGTCCCTGCCTGTGGATCCTGTGGTCTTCTTCCTTGTGCCCTTTTTTGAATCTGAGGTTCATAGGAGTTGACCTAAATGGCTTGAGGTTTCTGCAGGGGGCTGATGCCCTTGCTCAAGTGGCTGAGGTGGCTCCTCCATTGATAGTGCCTGCTGCTGCCACAGTCATGTCTGGGTGTGTGCAGGCTGCTGAAAAAAGTACCCTTCTTCAGCTGCCTATTAGACCTGACCACCGTGCTGCTCCTCTGCCCACCATCCCATAAGCATTTTACTGACCCAGCCCCTGCAACCGTTGCTTGGGATGACGACCTTGAGGTTGAGTACAGTCCTTTAAAGGCAAAACTGCCAGGCGAGTGTGCTTGGTGTCTTATCTCCTAGCTTCTTTCTCAGTGCGGGGGCTGGAAGGAGTCTGAGTATATGAAAGCCCCACTTCCAGTACTGCTACTATTGACATGTGACACATGAAAAACCAAGAGGAAGGTGGGGGTTCTCTCTGGCATAGCTTAGGATGGCTGGAGCACCCTGGTTCATGGTGCTTGGCTGATAAAGCCCTCAGAGGGATACCAAGAACTGAGGTGTAGTATGGAGGAAGAACTGGTACAAATGACTGGTTGCTGCAGAAAGAATTGGAGGGACATTAAGGGAGCTGCTTGGGACAATGCACACACACAAAAAAAAAGTCATGTGAGTTCTCTGGTTTGGGCTTCCTGCCGAGCAATTCACAGGTTCACCTCCACTCTAGCCTGAGTGCCAGGCCCTTTTTTTCTGAAACCATATCTGAATTCTGGATTCTAGAAGATCTGTTTAGACAGTTCTTCCCTGGTAGCAATTCCAGATAACTGATTCTTCTCAAAAGCTTGGACGAGCATACTGGTTTGTAATCTAGTGAAGGGCATCCATTTTCATCTGTCTTTTTGGGTAAACATTCTTTAGTCTCAGGCTGAGATATTGGTGTTCTCCTGAGGAGCATCCAGACCCCAAATGACTCTGCCTGAGGCGTTGTGATCTCTGGTTGTGAAACCAAATCTGTGTTCTAGTATGTCTATTTCTTTGGCCAGTCATTCTCCATTAGTTATACCCGGGTATGGGTTCTGTTCAAACAATGCAAGGTTTTGACTCACGTTTGAAAACTGTTCTCCTTTGTTGGAATTCTATTGGTTCAGAGGAACTTGGCCCACCCATCTCTTAGGTATCCTTCCAGTTTAGCCCCATATCAATTATTTAAGACCTTGAGGGATTCAGAGGAAGTCAGAGAAAGTAGAACTTTAAGTAGAAGTACAGATGCTACCAGGAGTTTGGCCTTTCTCATAATCGTTTTTCCAAATATGTTTGATTCTGAGACCCTGAGTTTTGATATATGGGAAACTTTTGGTCTCTGTTATGTTCATGTACTCTTGTTTCTTCATTATCATGGATGGCCACATTTCTGAAAATCCAGGGAGCCCCTCCTTACAAGTCTACTTTTCACACTCCCTCCAAATTCTTGAAGTCTTCATTTCACCATCAAGTCCGTTGGGTGATGTCAGTGGAGTAACATGAGAGGAAAATTATGTTGGATTGTTCTCAGGGTCAAGCAATGAATAATACCAAATGGTGCTGCCACCTGGGTAGAGGACAACGAATCAAACACAGCTACAGAGGATAACATAGCTATATCAGCTGACAAAAATAAAAGGTAGAAAATGGAACATCCTTTCAGTTTGAGAGAAGAAAAATGGATTCTAAGTAGTAAGGCTCAGCTGGACTTCCCTCCCCTCAAATGTATTTATTTAAACTGACAGATAAAATTGTATGCATTTATCATGCACAGCACAATTTTCTGAAGTATATGATAAATATATAGGTTGTGGGATGGTTAAATGTAACTCACACATGCATAATCTCATTTAGTTATCATTTTTGTGTTGAAGAAGATTTTTAGTAAAGAAACACTTTCCAGTTTTTAAGAAAACATTAATTGCCATTGAGGGGATGAGAAAGAGATTAAGATGTTTTAGAAGTAGTTAAAGCCACCAAACAAAATTTGTAAAGTGTGACATATATTACTTATAAATCTCCCCCAGAATGCCTGCCATGGACCAGTGGAAGATATTTACAAGGGACAACCCACAATCCTTCATAATATCTAGACACTTCGGCAGTATAATTTAAGGTGTGTGTGTGTGTTATGTTTTGATTGTGGGAGATTTCTGGAATGTAGACATTTTTTCATGTTGCTTTATGGTGGTTGAGTTCAAACAAGGAGAATTCTGAAGAAGAGATCAGTACAACTTGTTAGCCTCCAATTTATCATCCACCTATACAAGATTTAATGGTAGTATTAACCTGTAGTCTCAAGAATAATTATAGTCTAAAACAAGTCCTTAAAGCAAAGAGATGAAAAGAGCTATATAAAGGGAAGGCTGTCATGAAATAGCAATTGCACAAGCACGAGAACTTTCATCATGTTGAATAAGTATTTTACTATGGGATTCTTTTTAAAATTAAGGGGCCTAGTAAGTTGGTTGAAAATAAAATATGTATGATTAGCAGGAAATACCTTGGCCCAGAATAGTTGGAAATGAGTGGAAAAAGGAAAGAGAGGTGTTTTTTTTTTCTCCCCCTGCTAAGTCATTACCAGCTTTAGTTCACAGAAAAGTTATTTCAAATACTTGCTTTGAATTACTGCTTTGAGTTCTGCTTTTAATTTGAACAGTTAAATATCGTATTCATGCCAATGAATCTTTTTTCTTGTTTTAATATCATTAAGAAGAAAGCTTTCTTGGCCACAGTGAACAGTGTAATTGCTTAAAAGAAGAAATATATAACACACATATTTAATAAAAGCCTTTAAAACTATTTCCTTATGTTGGCTAGGCACCTGAGTTTATATGATAGGCTTTTAGTTTTTAAAACCAAATTACATTGAACCATATGGAACAAATCTCTAGAATAAGATTTTAGCAAATAAATAACCTCTCAAAGCTCTTTGTTGTTGAGCTTTTTGTGGTTGTATGTGTTTGGGCTGTGGAGTAATTTTCAAGGATCTTTTATTTTGCTAATGCAATTAGAGTTAGCCACACTCCATATAAACCTGAAAAACCACTAAGAAGAACAAGATAGGGGTCATCCTAAAGCTTTGGTAATAAATTTGATAATACAAGTGCTTTGAAATTTTTTTATATTCAGATGCTTCCACCAACTGGAAAATATTTGTTTTAATTTAAAGTGAAATGAAAAGTTTTTTAAAAAAGAGCGTGAATTGCCACTTTTTATAGCTCAACAGATTGCTGTCTGCAGGCACAGCATTTCCTACTGCTTATAACTAAAAAGAAATGAATTTGGCACTTTATCTGTTTGATGAGGGATTGTAGTTGAAATTGTCCTATGAGACACCAAGACACCTGCCACATAGCATCCTTGGCTGTCTGCCTGGACAAGGCATCTTTCTCAGTCAGTGTGAAGGGAGCAAACCAAAAAGCCACCTGATAGAAGTAGGTGGAATATTCTTGTCAAGACAATGGACTTTGTGTCAATGAGAAATGGGTTGAAAATTTTACTTGTGTAACTTTGACCATGTTATTTAACTTTTTGAAGTTCTTCCTTTTTCACCTGTAAACTAAGGATGACCATATTTGGGTCCTATGACATTAATGTGGAGACACAAAGACCAAGTGTACAAAAGGAGTAGAGACATTATAGCTATTATCACTTTTTTTTAAAGCAAAGTTTTGGTGAATTTATAATTTTTGATCATTGATAACTTTTGACTTTATGGCAGCTGGCTTACTTTCAAACTTTTCAGCAAAGATGTCCTGAGTAAAGATACCAGGGAGGGCGGAGGGCAGAATCCCAAATGGGAAATTTAAAGTCTTTAAGTTTGTCTTAAACACTTATGCATATTTTGCATTCTCCTCAATGAGAGAATTAAATTATTTTATTAACAAAATCATTTTTGCGTCTCAGATTTTCTTGTAATCTGATATTCTGGTGTCTCTGGCTCAATGTTGGGCCTAAGAATGGCCCTTTTGGGACATGTGGGATAAAACACTTGTACGTCCATAGAGTGCTTTTTAGTGCCATGTGCAAATGATAGGGGAGCTCTTTCCCTCCGATGATCTGCTTCATCCCAAATTGAAATACAGTCAAGGTAGGTTTTCTATTTCTAGATTATTCTCACCATTTTAATTTACATTATTAACTCATTTGGCTGAGGAATGGAGAACAATTAGATGGGGGTAGAGAATGGGGAGAACGAATTTCTATTCTTTACTAAATATTCACTGGTAAGGCCTGTGCTCCTCTATGTTGCTCTCTGCACATCCTTCTTTGGGAGTTCATCATGGAAACATTGAGATAGGTCAGGAGAATTGCTCTGGAGATTATGGTGTATGCTCAACAGAGGTCGCATGCCATTTTACGAATTTCAGGAAATTTGTGGATAGCTTTGCAGAGTAAGAAAGATGGAAGCTAAAAAAAATTCTTTGGGAGGCTGGCAATATAGACAATTGGGTCATTTGATCAGGTTATGGGACATTTCTCATAAATAAAAGTTCACAATAAAGAACAGCTGTGCTTTGTATTGGCTCTCAACTTTCGGCCATCCTGATAGGTTAAACAACTATTTGACTTAAAAGTAAAACTTCCACTGCTTCCCCTGCTAGCCCCAGTCCTTCTGGCCCTGTAAGCTAAAACACACAGGCTGAGAAACTTGCAGAGGTAAGATGGTGCTTGGTAACTTGGACTAAGCCCAGTGGTTGGGAGGGAAGGAGAGGGAGACGAACAGGGAGAGGGAAAAAGGAAGAATAAGGACAAACTGTGATGGTCTATTTATAATTTTAACAGAGAAAAAGATTGAAATCAAAATGCTAAACCATCTCCCAATTGTCTGTTGAAATTTTATTCAGTAGAAACAATGTTTGTTTCTGGGGCCCCTGAGTGGGCCCTTTTCAGTTCATAGACACAGGCTACTCTCATTTCAGTAATGAGACTGAGTCATGTGCTTGCTGTGATCAAAGCTTCACATTCAGTTGCAACTCTCCCTCCTCAGCTGCATCTTGCTTTCTGCTAGGGTCTGCACCGGGAAAGGCCTGCGGTTATCCCTCTCTCCAAGCTCCTAGCCCCAATCCAATAGCTCTGAGTTCTGTGCCAGGTAAGTGGTTAAGTAGTTGCTGGGGAGGAATGGTGAGGCTATGGGATGCTTCTTTATGTTTCTGGGCTTGGAAAATGATTCAAACCGACGCCTGTTCAAGCTCAGGCATATGATCAGAATGAGCTTTTGCTGTCCAGGAGGCACTCTGATGAGATTCTCAGAGGTCCCCTAACTCTGGTTTCTCTTCTACGACAGATCCTGTGCCCTAGGCAAATATGGTTCTATTCAAACTGGTCTCGAAGGACATCTTCCACAGAATCCAGGCACTTCTAGACTCTGCTGGGGCTGCATTGCTCCTCTAGGAAGCCCTGTTGTACAGAGCCCCAGATGGCCCCAGGCCTATCCTTTCCCAAGGGGCCAGTCCCTGGGAAACATTCACCCATCTATTTGCTAACAAACTCTGGCTGATTCCAGCAAGGCAGCATGGCCTTGGCACTGTCACCTAAACAGTGTATCAGCCCTTTCTCTTGTACCCCAGATTATAGATCGTTTTCCTCATTATTTTGGTAACTCAGTTTCAGCTGAGTTAGGAAAAGTCTTCATCCCTGTTATATATAAATCTGTTTTAATTCAGTTAGGAAAAATAAGCAAACTCCCCATAATAAATAAAACTAAAAAAACCCATAAATATGACACCAAAAGGAAGTCATTGCAACATGTTTAACTTCCCTAGGCAGGTAACCTAGCACTTAGAGTTTGATTTGACCATAAAACCAAGTCCGTACAAAATCGGTGTGAAATTGTCATAAAAAGAAATGAGCTTTAAAACTGTATCAAACTCACATCTTGAGCTTTTCCTTTAACAGTAATATTTATAGGTTTGGTCCCCAATCTGTAAGAGATGGGAAGCAAACTTTTCCTGTGATATCTTTGACTTTGTTGAACAGACAGTGGGTAAAATGCAGGTTTGCTTTAAAGATATATGTAGCAGGACTCCCTGTTTGAGCATGAACTGTGTTTACCTCTGGGATCCAGCGGGTTTAGATGTGTCTGCCAGACTCCTGGGGTTGGACTGCCCAGACTCTCTGAGCATGAGACAGGCACTATGAGGCTTCCCAGGAGACAAGGGTTCTCAGGGGAGAAGTGTCAAGTGGGCAAGCTTGAACGAGGAGTGAAACCTCAGCCATCACATGGGGAAGAACAATTCTGAGCACAGCACGATGCTGCCATTTGGATCTGTCCCCCAGGGACTCAGGCGTGAGTCCTAGGGAGAGGGAGGTTGCAAGTAGAAACTGCAAGAGCTATTTTCACTAAAATCTTTGAGACATGGAAGATTCAGGTGACCTCAATACTTGAAAGCCTGTTAGCTCCCTGAATCTGCTTTGCTAGAAAAGGCAGGCCCTCCTCCTCTGTCTATTGAGAATGATGCAGTCTGGCTTGACAATGGCCTAGTGACCCCAATCAGGACAGTAAGCTTGCAGGGGGTGCCGATTCTCCTCAGGTTCTCATCCTACCAACCCTCGCTGCCCCAACTTCTATATCCAGCAGTAGATTTCAGCAGATTCCATGTGGCCACTACAAAGTCAGATCTACGAGGAGTCTCTTTCACCAAAAGAATTTCCAGATTTCCAGAAATATGCATGAAAATGGATTTTAAGACTGTTATACCAAGTAGAGAGGAGCACAATTATAGACTGGGCACATGTGCATTCACAAGATATTCTTCCGCTTGCTCAAAACTGGCCTTAATAATGGCCCATGTTAAATTTAGCTGAAAGGTCAGATTCATTGATATAACACAGCAGAAGGAATCTAGGGACCTAGCAGGATAGGGGGCTGAAGTGCCCATCTTTTGTGACTGTTCATCTATCACCATTAGTTAGTCTTCTTGTTCCAGCCCCCAATTGCCCCAGGGAATACTCCATTCTTTAAGGGAGTATTGAGAAAATACACCAGCATCTTTGCAAAGTGCTGAGAAGTTGTTCTCTATAGGCTGATGATGAATATGGAGATGCTGATACTGCCACAGTGACCTATTAGAGCGAGGTGGCAAAGGCAAGGTGCAGCATGTGACCTCAAGAGGTGAGGTGGGTGTGACATCATAACAGGTACCCGAGGCAGAATAGTGAATAGAGAGGGGTGATTCCCAGAAATCTTTGGCAGTGGGTAATGCAGCATGGACATCCTAGAACTAAGATAGTCTGCTGAGGTCCTTCTTCATCTGTAGAGCTGAAAAACTCCAGATTTGGAATGCAGAATCACCACATAGAGACACCAAATCACTAAGCAAATTCCAAGACTCAGGATAGTTCCATGACTTAGTACTTTTAAACAAAGAGGAGGTTTAATATCTTTTGATGTCATATTCTAGCCTTCCTCCAAGGGACAGTGGCTGTTTATCAGAGTTACTGTGATAAAGAAAGGGAGACATCCTGCATTCTTCATGTTTTTGATGGTTGCAGATCTCTAAAACTCGACTGGTGGTATGGTACTTATTAAAGAGGGACCACCATTGACTTCCATTTGGTCTTTCCATTACAATGCTCACATTCTAAAGGTTAGGGAGGCAATGTAGAGATCTAGTTCCTGGGTTTATTTATTCTAACTACATACTGAGTAACTGATTTGGGGTAGGGCTATGGACAGTGGCTCTGAGCCGAGGATAATTCAGGGGCCCAGACACCACTGTGGTACATTGGTTAGAATGGAGATTTATGGAAGTCAAAGGAAAAATGGAATTTTGGGTGAAGTCCAACCCTTAGTGGGCTCATTATGTCAGTCCATTGGTCTGGGAACATGCACTGTGGTTATTTTCTTGGTAGGGTGGTAAACTGAGTCATCCCATAAATTGATTAGGATCAGAGAGACTTCAATTGATAGGGAACTCTTCAAAGTGTTACAGCTTAAGCAGAGAATGACTTGGAGAATTGTGTCCAAATATAGCATATGCTGTCCTCCAAATGCAAATAAACTCTTCTTGTATGGGGAGGACCAGGCAGTAACTTGGTTCCAGGTCAGTGCCATTAGATCCCTTCCCTCCTGGAACAGACATTAACCCTAAATATGAATTTGCCTTCCCTGAGTGCCATGATTCTGTCACTACAACCATCCATGGACTTATGTGGCAAGATTTTTTTTTTTTTTTTTTTTTTTTGGATAAAGTGAGTCCCTAACATTGCTTCTGGACAAGGGGGAAGGAAAAGCAAAGCAGTGGGTGGATGTCTATGGAAATTTCTGACTTCTACCATGTATCCTATTAACCTGAAGCAGCAAGTTTTAAAAAAGAGTGGATTGGCCATATTGAGAACTCATATATAACAACTGTTGAGAGACAACGTTGGGAAGTTGGATGACTCTCCTATAGGATCCTCTGATGTAGTCAGTAACATAGGGTGTAGTTTCTCTATAAACAGAATTAATGGGGTAGAATGACAACTTTTATTATTAACATCTAAATCTGATCTCAAAAAACATTATTGCTCAAACCCACAGATTTGAGCTTTGCTGGATTCAAGATTTTATAATGCAAAGGAAAACTGCTTCTATTAGGGGCATCATGACAGGCCCACTAATTGAACATTGAGATTGCCATATGGTTATTAGGCTCTGCATGCCATTGGGTCATTGGGGAAAAAAAAAGATGCCAGTGTGTTGTGGAATGTTTGATAGAGCCCCAAAACTCAGGAATCTGACACCAAGTACTGCCATGTAAGGTGGTAAAATGTTATGGAGGAGCAGGTAACTCTACATAAGAGAATACAATATGGTCACTAATAAACGAAACACATTTCCTTTTTCCTCCCAGGCATATAGACAGGCTATAATTCCCAATCTACTTTGCAGCTAGGTGTGACCGTATGACACATGTCTATCAATAGGTTGTGAGGAAAGTATTATATGCAACTTCCAGGTCTGTTGTCTAAAAACCTCCCTTATAATCCTCTGCAATCTCTTTCCTCAGAGGCTGACTGTGAATAACCCCAGGGCTCTACAGAAGGACAAAACTATAAAATGAAAGGAGCCGGGGTTTCTGAAGGACATCATTATCTGACCTTCTTTGAGTTTTACTTAAAAGAAAAATCATTTGCTAGGTTAAGCCACTTTAATTTTCAGGTTTTCCTGTTACAGCAGCTGGCATTACCTCAACTGATTGCACACCACTTCAGAGGATGATTTCCTCATCCATCAGTGGAACTTCAGAAGAGAGCCTGGTCACAGCCTTTATGCTGTATTCCATCCAAGAGGGATGCATTGTGGATGAGGACATCCAAACAGCTAGAGACTACAAGGAGATCAAACACAGGGATGGAAGAGGCTGAGCTAGAGTGGATCTCTCACCTTGGAAACTGTAGGTGTGTGTTGGATGTCTGAAAACTCATATTTGGCTCCCATGTGAGATAGCACTGAGGCTAGTGAAGGTGGGTCAAGGGAAGACTATAACTGGGAAGACAAGCTTTCTTCATCTCTCTCCTCTTTGCACCTGGTGATGAGGAGTTATAAATAGAAGACTGAGGGGAGGAAAGAGGGGAAGCAGCCTATCTACAATCCAGTCTGGGGGAGGCCAAGCTGAACAGGACTACCCTGGGCCATAAAAATAACAGAGCAACCACAAAGTTGAGGAATTTTTCCAGGGTAGCATTTATAGGGTGGGAAAAAAGGTTCAAGAGAGCATGAAAGAATGTAGCAATTGCAGAAAAATAAAAGCATGCAGCATTCTGTTCCACACAACTTAGAATGACAATATTGTTACACGCCCCTTTTTTTCTACTCTCTACTCTGTTTCCAGATAAGCACGGAGAAGAGTTGGAATGAATCCTGGCACTGTTTTCTAATTGTGGGGAAAATGAATTGATATTAATAAATAAAAATGGCTATTTCTTCCTGGCAGCTGGTAGCTTTCTGAGAAGAGTGAGGTTTTCTTCTTTTTTTTGTACCGGGGATTGAACTCAGGGGCACTCAACCACTGAGCCACATCCCCTGACCTATTTTGTATTTTATTTAGAGACAAGGTCTCACTGAGTTGCTTAGCGCTTTGTCATTGCTGAGGCTGGCTTTGAACTCGTGATCTCCTGATCTCAGCCTCCTGAGCTGCTGGGATTATAGGCATGTGCCACTGCGCCCAGAAAGAGTGAGGTTTTCATAAAGGTGGGGAATTCTTGAGGGAGCTGCTGCTCATGGGGTATAAAGTGGTGGTGTCATTTATACAGCGTCATATTTTCTGCTCCAAGAGTGACCTGAATTATCTGTATCACAACACCTTGTCTTTAAGTGAAGGTCAAGGTGCTTCAGAATGCTGATGTTGGTGGCCATACTCCCTTAGTGCCCTGCATGCATCATTGCTTCTCATCATTGATGAGGTGCAGCTGCTTCCTCTTCACTCCAAATCAAAGAACACACAAAGCTGGCATTTCCCAAATTGTGTTCCACAGAACCATTGTTCCTTGGGATATTTACAGATGCTACAGAGGAAAAAAAATTGCTAAGGTCATATAACTTGGGTAAATCAATATTCAACAAAGGGGAATAGTTTTTTCCTTTATCACAGGTCTTCTCAGAGTCTTTAATATGCTAACGTGTGCGGCAGATCTCATGACAGTGATACAGAGAACAGAATCTCACAGACTTCTAAGTCCAGGGACTTTCTTTTTACCCCAGATTGTCTTGGAGGATTGAGGGTTCATTAGTCCATACTTTGAGACCTGCTGGTCTAATTCATTCCCTGCTTTGCAGAAAAATTCACAGGTAATGAATTGATATGAATAAAAAGAGAGAGACAGTGAAATCCTGTTCATTTATCTAAAAGACCATTTGAAGAATTGTCTGTGTTAAAATTATGGGCTTTTTTTCCCCTGGACTAGAGAGAAGCCAGACCATCTCTTGATAAAGCGAAGGCTGGTAAAACTGGAAAGCATGTTTCATCCAGCGCCAAAGAGCTGTGGATTCCTCTGTGACTCTTCTAATATATAACCTTTGTGCAAGCGGGCTTTAAAATGAATACTGTGCTTTTGCCTTGTCAGAGTCTTCACTTTTCATCACATGCACCACCTTTAAACTGCCCATGAGGATAAAGAGAAGTAGTCCTGGCAAGTCACATATTTTGTTACAATCAGGACAAAGCCTAAATTCACCTTGCTTTTAAAGTTGGTTTTATTAACCATTCATTTGCAAGTGTGTATTTCTATATACTTCTAGGAATGGTTCTTAATACTATTTCATGTCTTTATATCAATGTTTTCTAATAAGCTGAATTTTATTTTTAAAAGCTTCTAAACATAAATGGAGAAATAATCTCCCACTGAAATAATATGAACTAGAAATATGGATTGGGAAATAATTTAAAGTATTCAAGCAATAACTAAACAACTTTTCGTTATTTACAAAATAGGTCTGAACTTGAAACCAAGATATCTACTTTCTGGTTTTTTTTTCCCCTGTATTCTTAATAAGTTCTGTGGCCCTTGGCAAATTTAACTTCTCTAGTCCTTGGTTTCTTCAACTGTAAAATAAGAGGGCTGGAGATGTTCTCCTCCAGGGACATTTCAAGCTATAAAATTCTAAGATTCTCATACTATTTCTTTTAATATTTCCACATCTACCAGATTTCAGTATATCTTTATCATTGTGATGCCCTGCAGAGGAACGGTTATGATTTCCAGAACCACACACGCATGGTGCATTGAATTAGATGCCCTAACTGGCAATATCATCCCCATTATTTTATAAAGGATGAATGGGCATCATTTTTTTTAGCTATCAGTCAAAATTGTATTTTGGCATTTGGCTACTTAAGTGTGTCATTTTTCTCTTAAACCTATATAGAGAAGTAAACATATGATCCAACACTCAGACTAGCTTTTAACTTCTGAATACCTTACAATGCAATTAAGAGTAAGATCAAAAAGAGGTCCACAACTCTGGAGCTGTGCCACCAAATACAGTAGCCCTTAGCTACATGGCCTATTGAGAACTTGAGATTGCAAGTCTGAATTGGGATGTGAACAAAATATCAGATTTTGAAGACTGGGTGCAAAAAAAAAAAAAGAGTGAAAATGTATCATTAGTAATTTTAAACACATTGGTTGCATGTTTGCAATGATATTTTGAATATGTTAGGTTAAATAAAATATATTATTAAAATGAATCTTACTTCTTTTCACTTTTTAAAAAACGGTTACTATTTGCAATTACATATGTGACTCATTAAATTTCTAGTGGACAGTACTGTTCTAAGAAGGTCTGTGATGCTAATGAAAGTGAAGATATTTTAGGTTATCAACACTATATTTCAATTATTCTAATTTATCCCCATTGAGGTATTAATCAATATAAGCTGCTCCTAGTATTTAAATAGGCTCGGCTCTAAATTTTTGTGTTACTTTTCTCTCAATTAAAATGATTTTTACATTGAAACAATATGAAATAATACAAAGTTTTTATATTGAACAATTATGAAAGACTGGTTAGTTTCCCAGCTCAGAGCTGAAGCTTATTTATTCTTAAATGCAACTAAAATTTTGCATGTAAGCAATTAGAAAACAGTACTATTTGGAGTGACAGTAATTTAACAAGCAAAAAAAAAAAAAAAAAAAGAAATGTTTTTGATTATTTTGATTATTTATGCTTGGGTCAATCCTGTCTAACCAATGGTGAAAGACAAGATGAATATTTTCAATGTAGTTCTTCAGAGGACTTTGGGGCATTTCCAAAGATTTAAAATCCTTTCACCTATGCTATTTTTATTTTGAAATTTATGATTTTCATTTTTTTAAGTCATGTATAATCCTTTCAGTGTCTTATTTATTGCCATGATTTCAGTAATTTGTTTTGAATGACAATAGTAAAAACAAAACTAAGCAAAAACAGAAAAAAGAGAGAGGAGGGAGGGAGGGAGGGAGGGAGAGAGAGAGAGAGAGAGAGAGAGAGAGAGAGAGAGAGAGAGAATTTAGAAAGACAGTTCTTTCTGTCTACTTTCAAGGGGACAGATGAACTGAAAGAGATTGACTTGGGTTGGGGAAAAGTAGGACAGCTTTGGGGTGAGAAGGTATGAAAATAGGGTGGTCCCTTCTATGCCCGGCCTTAGTTTCTTTGAAATAGCATTTTGCAATGGACATATTTTAGTTCTCAGCCAGAGTGCATACGGCATTCTGCTCAAGATGCAGAGCAATTCTTCCATTTGGTTGTTTTTTAGAATACTTAAAGTGCATAATACATCCTGATGAAATTATCATCAGTTGCCATTGTCTTCTGATTGTTCCCCAGATTGAAAATTCCTTAAGTGTAAAGTTTTAGGATAATGTAAAAAATCAATGTGTTATTTTCATAAAAGTGAAGCACAATAATATCAGGACAAAGAAAGACTTAAGTGGTCCTAATTTCAGAGTTTACCTTTGTTTTCTCCTTCAAATTTTCATTGAGGGAAAGAACCTAAAGAGAAAGAAATGAACATCTATTGAGTATCTTCTACACACCCGTTTTTTATAGAAGGAGATTAAAAATCTTTGGGATACTAATGACTGCAACAATCCTATCCGGGTGTGAACATTATCATTTCCACTGACTGATGCAGAAACCGAGACTCTGGGGTTTCAGAGAAGGTGAATAAATGGCCCACTGTGAATGATGTAAGGGTCAAGAGATTTGGGCTCTTTTGACTGAGAAGCTCATTCTGTCTTCCTGCTCCTCCTGCTTGGTCTTCCAGAAAAAAACATGAAAGGAAGAATATGACACAGGAAAGAAGAATTGAGGATGTGAAACCTAATTTTACACACAAAGAAATATTGGGGGAAAAAAAGGTCAAATCCATTTTCTTACCTCTATCTCAAAACTGAAAAGTCAATTTTTAATTATAAGGATACAATTGCCTGGGGCCAAACCATCAAAAATGCTGAGTTCAAGGTTGGAGATTAAATATGAGAGAAGCTCAGATTTATCACTATCGGTGAGGAATAAACCTGGATAGAGACTGGAATCTCCACCTCCAGCCTGCTCTGACCCGGGTATAAGCCATGTAAAACATGATCTCTCTGGACAATAAATATATAGCTCATGGATAATGTGGTATACAGCATATGTCGTATATTCTAGGGCACTGATACCATGTGGGAAACATTGTGGCTCTCATCACCTGCTGACATCTCCATCTACCTAGGGGCACAGATCTGCTCAGGCTGTACAATATCCTGAGACCCTACCGAGAGCTCCATTAGGCCTTGGGATAACACAGATCCTCTGACTCATTCTTTTCCAAACAACCTATCTCCGACTGCTAACCATTTATTAAACATTATTCCTTATGCTTACCTGTCTTGTTCAGCTGCCTTAAATCCTCTCTGGAACAAGGCAAGATTTAAATAAACAAACTGGGTTCATTCATTCTTAAACACACTCTCTTGCCAAAAAGCTATTTTCCCCCCTGCATGTTCAAAAATACAGGATGGCTAAATGGCAATGTATTCTTAAAGTACAAACCTATGTGGATTTCCTTCCAAAATGAGATAAATTTTGCTCTTTACCATCTTATCAGCATGATTTCACAGTACTCCCTAAGCATCAGGAATCACATTGAATAAGGCAGACACTGGGATGAAAGACAGTTAGAGGAGAGGCGGTGCATGGGGACCCCCTTCCCCATTTAGATCCTGGGCACAAATAATGACATAAAATCCCTGCACGAGAGACCATATTTTCAAATTCTGCTGATCAAAACAGGTTCATAGCCAGCACACTCAAGTTCAGATGGAGGACAAAATGACACTGGGAGATGGGGGCAGGGATCCCTTCCAAGTAGAGTGTTCCTGTTGATCCCCCCTAGAGTTTCAGTAGATTAAAAGCAGCAGTGCCAGCCAAATAAGTTGGAGAGAGTTGAAAGGTGTTTGAGGCAGGATGGAGCATGTGGCAGAGCATGTGGCAGGATGGAGCATGTGGCAGAGCATGCACCTCTCAGAACTAGGTAGATCACATAGAAAATCACCTCCCTTTTCCTTGATTCACGTCACCAGAATTCACATTGTGTTCCTGTCACTTCTTAATTAGGGAAGTATATTATGACACTTCAATGGGTCATTATAAACTATAACTGAAATAAAGTTGAGTGATTTGTTTCAATGAAAGACACCTTGATTGAGATGGTTATTAGCAAAAGATAAAGTGCAATGAGAATAATTGGTGTGAGCACTATCATTATTTAGTATTGTCTTCAAATTTTCCTGTGATTAAACAAAATCATTTCCATTTAGCCAACCGAGTATAGAATATAAAAATCATTTGCCAAAGTATAAAATTGCTATTTATACTCAAGCTATTAATAAAAAATTTGTACCTCATAATAAACTGTTATATATTTGCAGACATCTGGTTCTTATTCAAAAAAAACCTGACAAATATTTTCTAAGGTTCAAAAAATGAATGGCAAAAAAAGAATGAAATCCTTAGCAACTGAAAGCAAATAAAAATGCAAATATCAATCAAGTTAGTATAAATAATAACATAAATTGATACAAATAAGATAAACTAATGTCTCAAAATGCCCACAACTCCCTATTGGCTAAGGTAATATAAAAAGTGTAAAACACTTATTTTATAATAAATTCCATAATTTCCTTAATATTCTAGAATATGACTGCAGTATTGCTTCCTGCATATGTAGAGTACGCTCAGCTTTTGACCTTTCATTTTGACATAAAAAAATCAGAAAATATGTTTGGAAATGAGATTGTCTTTCATTTGCTCTCTGAAAACAAGAAATTATTCATTTGGTTTCCATTGCTATAAATTACTCATTTGGGGCTTGTTTCTCTAAAATGAAGGGTTTATGCAGTCGATCATGCATATTCCCCCCCTTCCCCTCCACTTAGTCAGCTAGCTGCTTGCAGAGAAATCATATGAGTTGTCATTACAGAAAACTGGAGACAGAAGAATAGGGAGAAGAGCAGAAATCAAATAGAGGACAACTCTAAATGTACCATGATGGCGGACATCGATATGACTGTCGACTTTGAAATGAATCGCAGGATACTATTTCCTTACAAATATAGGGGCATAGAGAAACCTCTCCAATCACAAAACTACTCTTCTTTTGTTGGCTCTGTCATAATATATTGACCACAAAGTGGAATTTTTCTAATTTGGGGCTTGAAACAATGTCTTAAAAAGCAAAAAAGGCAAAAGAAAAAAAGAATTATAAGCATAACTTATAATGCATTATAAGCATAACTTTAAACCTTAAAGACACCCTACAGTAGTAAAAACTTGGATTTAATGGGTGATAAGAAAATTTCCTTCTACTCCCTGGTTCCCTCAACTAGTTTCTGAGACTTGACAACTCATTCAGTATCTCAAAATCTAAAATAGATCAAATCAATCAATTGACTGATGATGTTAACTGAAGTGTGGCAGACTCCTTCCCCCACGATGGTGCTGGGAAGACCTTTATGTTGCACTTCTGTGGATAATAGAGTACTTGGATACTGAATGCTTTGAGCTACTTACACTCAAAGGACAAGAAAATAATTCTTACATAGCTCCAATGCATAAAGCGTATATATGTGTGTATATTTTAAGTCTGTATATATATATATATATATGTACATGTTTGCATGTATATGTATCTATACATAGATATGCATGTCTCTGTGTGCATATATGTATGTGTGCATATATCTCTCTCTATAAAATATATGTAATTTGGGCTAATCATCATTATAATAATAGAGGCCTGGATCCTATCAAAGAAGACAGGTATATCCTTTACAAATTCTAACTACATCATGGGTGTAGGGGAGCCACGGAAGAAGGAAAGCAAAAAAAGTAGAAGGGAAAGATGAGGGTGTTCAGTGATTTTTTTAGTGAGGCCAGTGGAAGAGTGAAGATGTGATTATCTATTCACTTTGTCTTTCCTTCTCGACCTGCAGGGCTCTGCATGGTGGGTATCTGAAGGATAGCATGTAATTATTAGGAACTCTTTTGGTGGTGTTTCTCTGTGCCTATCTTCCCATTGCCAGTCTTTGATAGATCTGCTAAACTTAAAACTATGACATAATTAGCCACATACATACACTCACTGTGATATGACTCTGAAGTTATGATACAGTCCATTAATTTTTTTAAAAAAGTCTTTTTTAAAAAAATTGTCCTTAGTGTATGGAAATTTCCAAATTTTCTTTTTGGTACTATTTTAGCATATTTTTTTTTTGTTTTTGTTACAACTTTGAACAACACTAACATATTAATAAAGATAAAAATACACCTTTAAATATAACTATTATCAGGCTAGACATTTAAAATATGATAATTAAATTATGATATAAAGTGTAAGAAGTATTTTTAAACAGAATAGTGCTAGGCAAAAGAAATTTTGAGAATTTGACCATCACCACAAATTTTCATTCGTGGAACAGTCATCAGAACCAAAAATTCAATCATTCAATATTCATGGGGAATTATCTTCTAAATTCCTTTCATGTCCAAAACCTGGTATTAGGGTCTGTCCATCCCTGAGACAGACACAAAGTCCTGCATCCAGGGATTGTGTGCTGTAGAGGAGACAGACTCTGAGTGAGGGAATGATAGGAAAACCATACATTTTTGAATCATCTATAAGGCTCTGGCAGACAAAATGGACAAGGTAAAGGAATACTGATATCATAATTTAAATGTCTAGCCTGATCATAGTCATACTATTATCAGGAGAGAGTGAGGTGGTGAGTATTTTATATAATGTCACGGAGAACATCTCTGGAGATACTGAGATCCTGATAAATGCCAGTCACAGAAAGAGCTGGTGGAGGCTTATGGCAAGCAACAAGTGCCACAGCTGTAGAGGAAACAGATTTTCAGTGGTCTTAATAGAACAGGGCCAGAATAATAGGCAGAGTCTGAGGCAAGATGACTCTTAACTTCATGGGTAATAATAAGCTGCAATAAGGAAACAAGGTAAGGAGCAAAGTAAGGAGCAAAGTTGAGTGGTTGAAATGTTTTCACCGTACCTTTCTTCTTTTAGCTTTTATACATTAAAATATTACTTTTTGTATAAAACATGCTCCTTAAAATATACATACTCTGTGTGTATATCTGAATGTGCATATGTTATATGTGAGCATATATATATATGTGAATATATACTTGCACATGTATTTATACATGCTTATATATAGGCACATCCGTATGTGCATGTGTGTGTACTTGTATATTCAGTTGTTCCTTGCATGGTAAGGAACAGCATGGCATAGTGGGCTTCAGACTCTCTGGTTTGCATTCTTGCTCTCCCGTGTTGCAGTTCTGTCACTTTCTAAAGGTTATTTAACCTCTCCATGCCTCAGTTTCTTCATCTGTACAATAGGGGTATTAAAGTACATATTTTGGAGTGATGTGGAGAAAATTAAATGAATTAATGTGCAAAGCTTTTGAGAAGGGATGGCACACAACACAAGTATTAGATAAGTGTTGCTTTCGTAATTTCTTTGGCAAATAGCATTTTATTCAAACAAATAGAATATATTGTAATTATTGGTTCTAATGTACATTCTTCAAATCAACAATAAAAAGCCTGACTTGATATTTTCCATTGGCTGTGCATGTTCACGTTTTGAAGTAAGGCATTTGAATTTTCATTTCATTTTTGAATATTTCTAGCTTAGAGAGGAGACCTCTTTTGCTTCTAAATTAGGATAATTAAATGTTTTTGTTCTGAATGGAGGAGGATGAAGCCAAACACGTTTCTAAAGATTAAAGGTGCATTAAACATATTTCCACTTGAGGGAGCTCTAAGGTTTTCCGCAGTCTGGTCTTAGTGTCTAACCAACCCTGGGACAGGCACCCTGGCGCTGGGCTTGGGTGATGTGAATTTCTTAAATGTCCAGAATAAAAGTTTTTTTTTTTTTTTTTTAAATGAGGTAGTAAAACTGATAATTATTTTTTTTTACTGTTTTCCAGTTATGTATTTAATTGAGGGGAACAGAAACACTTTTTTGAGAACTTCAAACAGCTCAGCTGGAAGCATGGGAATTAGCATAAAGTGAAATATTTATGGGAGCTTAATACTGTTTAAGACTCATTTTCTCCTTGCCTTAAGACAAGAAGTCAAATTAGCCATTTCTAATTAAAGAGTTGGAAACAAAGTAGCGAAAGACCAGAAGTAGAAGCTAAATGGTAATGCCTAAGTTGCAAAGTGTGAAAAAGTCATTTGACTTAGAGGTCAAGTATGGGAAGATACGAAAGAATCCCCTTAGAACCAGAGAAACAAATCAGAGTGATTTGAAATATAATTAGGGTAGGCTGACTATATTCCTTCTGAAATGAATATTTTCCCCTTTAAGAGCAGAGTTCTAAAACTGGGCATGGTGCTGCCCCTTTGTCTCTTTCCGTTAGTGGCTAAGCAATAATTTCTTTAAATATGATTCATAGGAATTCTTCCCCTAAAACAATCATCTGGTAAAGATACCAAAAAAGGAAGAGATTCCCAAGGGCCACCAAGGAGTTTCCAGGAGTCTCCTCCTTATTTCTAAGCCACTAGGGAGATGCACAGTGATTTGATGAAAATATCAATTGTATGCACATATTTTAGTTTTAATTGCATCATGATGGATCTGTTAAAAAGAGTTTGAACATTTGGCCCTAAATCATTATAGACTGAATCATATAAAGATCAAAATAAGGCAATGGAGGTTGCCATCCAGAAGAAAAGGAAAATAGCACATTTGAATATTCTTTCAACGAATGAGAACTATAATTAAAATATAATCATGTGATTAGAAGAAAATTAAAAAGAGCATATTGTGCTTTCTGCATATTCTTTATGTGCTTAGATTTACATTTTAAAGACTTTGTTTGTCTTAACATGGCCTTAAGCATTTTGCACAAAGATTCATATGGATCTTTTCATTCATAGTTTGTGAAATCTCCTACAATTGTTTACTCATTAATTAACAAATAATATTTTTAACAGTATGGAATACTGCACTGCTAAGCTTCTTTTGTATGTGTCTACAATTTCTCTGTGGCATTATTTTGATTTTGACTAAACTGAATGGATTTGTTGTTCTACTTGAGAACAGAATCAGGATTATCTTGCAGATGGTTTTTTAATCACAGGTTCGTGTCTTTTCAAAAATATCACTCATTGTTTTCATGGAGGATTTGTATCTCTTTGCTTTAAGTTTCTTTCCTCATTTTTTATTAAGTACATAACTTCATGGTCTTAAACACCTTCAGTGACTTTCTTAAAGATGAAACAGGAAGATATGCCTGTTGAGGAAGCCCGATACTTCTGGATTCGTTGTTAATAAATAAATTGGAAATGTATTTTCATGGTGTTGAACATGAAGAGTTTAATATATACTCACAAATGCTGTTCATCTGGCAAGAGTGGTAACAAGCCAGGCTTCATTCTTCTTTTTTAAAAATTTTTGTCTGTGATGGCTACACAGACAATCCGGTGTATAGTCTGTTAAGCAATATCCATCATCCCTTAGTACGTTCTGTCTTTGGAGAAGTCATCCACTGGACAGAAAGAACTGTCTCCCATATGTGCTGAGTTGATCTTCTAACATTATACCCTAAAGTGAAACCTGAGTGAAACCCTGGAGGAACAGAAAGGCCTCAGGTTCTTAACTATTGATTTTAAACTGGGACTTCAGGGCTCTTTCTGTGCCAAAGACTAAGCAAGTTTTCTTCAACTTGGGTATTCTGCTGTGGATAGGATCACTGTTATCTTGACACTGTTGTGGAGACCCGCCCTGGTTGCAGAGGAAATAGTATTTGCCAATTAAACACCAGTGTAGTGTTCAAAGGACATGGAAGATAGGACTTAATTATGTAACAGATGACACTAGCCAATCTTAATTGTCATGCCAGGCTCCAACTCACTGTCCTGTTAATCACCAGCCAGGAGAATGGATAGTAGAGTACCTTCCATCACCAAGGGCAGGAAGCCTCTGGCCATGATTATACTGCTCCTTAATAGTCCCAATTAGGACCACCAGCAATAAAACAATGAAAACTTCTTATTTTCTGTAATAGTAAGTACTGGGAAATGTTTATTCAGTTACTGTAATTGCAGACAACTGGATTTCTCTTTGTCATAATTAATTCTTTTGCTAAGAAATCTTTAGGTGGGCCTCTAGTGCCTTTCAAATTCACACAAGTGTTTTCAGAGTTCTTTTAACATAAAAAATTAACCACACTTACTGGTTTAGCCAATAATATCAGGGGAACTGGAGACCTATAAAAGCTTCCAAATTGGCACCAGCCATACAGTCGTAACCGCCAAGCTGCCTTAACAACTCGTTGGAAATGCCTAACAGCTCCAGAGAGAAAATATTTTCCTGAGCCTACAGTTCCTCATCCTGTTTTGCTTTTCTGCAAACTTCACAAAGATAACGGGCAATATGCTTCATTTCTTATACACCGACCTATTTTGGTCAAACAATTAATTTCTAACCAGTGTGGTGACCAGAAGAGGGTAAGAGGTCTGGTCTAGGAACTAGAAAAGTACAGAATATGAAGTAAAAACATTTGGTTTGTCTTTATTGAACACCTACTAAGGGTCTGCCTGTATGCTGGGTGGTTTTGCATTTTTTAATGCCCTATGGGAGAGGTATTATTTTCTCCACGTTACAGGAGAAGAAACAATTACACAGAGGCTAAGTGACATGATTAAGCATCCCACAACTTTGCTATTGAAAAAACTAGGATGATAATCAAGGTATGTCTGGCTTGGGATCATACTGTTTTCTAATTCTAAAAGTTTGGAATCAAATGCAGCTTTATTCTTTAGCTGATTCACCTCCTGAGCTTTGGCATTAGAGATCTATGGCAGGCAGAAAAATGGTTTCTCAAATATGTCCACATTCCAGTTTACAGAACCTACGTTACCTTACATGGGAAAGAGGACTTTGTTAAGGGTCCTGGGCTAGGGAGATTATCCTGGATAATTTGGGGGATCCCCTGTAATTAGAAGGTCTTTGTAAAGGGAGGCAGGAGGTTTTGAGAAGGAGATGTGATCCTGAGGTACAAGTCCATGACAAAGAGAGGTTTGAAGATGCTAAGCCACTGGGAAAAAGGAGGAGGGGGCCCTAAGCCAAGGAATGCAGGTGACTTCTAGAAGCTGGAAAAAACAAGGAAATGGACACTTCTCTAAGTCTCCAGAAAGAGTATAAGCATTCTGACAGATTGATTTTAGCTTTAGGGGACTTCTGACCTATACATCTGTAAGAGAATAAATTAGAATTTTTAATAAACACGAGTGTGTGGTAATGTATCAGCAGAAGGAAGAAACTACTGCTGGGTCCTGTCTTCCCTGGAGTCCTCAAGCTTCACTGTTCAGACATAGGGTGACTCAGTCACTCAAGAGGTGGGATGAATCGTGGAAGGGGCTTGGTGGCAGGAAGTGTCTGAGAAGGGCAGCAACATCCTGTGGCTGAGATGGGATCTATGATTGACTTTTTAGAGAAACAAAGTTGGAATTGGAGGTCACAGAGATGTGAATTCTGGAAGAACGTTGGCCAGAACCTTGGCCTGTGACATACAATGGGCGCTGAAGGAACTGGGGTGTTCTGCTTCTGGTGTACCCTGCGACAGAATCCAGGAAGTGCTTCTGTCCCAGGGTAGACAGCAGTGACCTCCCCAAACTAGAAAGCTTACAATCCCCAAATATACATGTTTATTTATTCAGTTCAAGTATTTCTATGCACACCATGTAGTATGTGATAGTGAGCAAACAAAAATACAAATTGAAAATATGTGTGATAATAATAATCACACAGGTTGAGTGTCCCTAATCTAAAATGCTTGAGATGAGAAGTATTTCAATTTTTTTTTTTAAATTCTGGGCTATTTACATATACATAATGAGATATCTTGGGGATGGAACCTAAATCTAAACACAGAATTCACTTGTATTTCTTATAGACTGAAGATAATTTTATATTTAATAATTTTTGTGTGTGAAACAGATTCACGGTGTGGAATTTTTCCACTTGTGCTGTTATGTGGGCGCTCAAAAAGTTTCAGATTTAGAAGCATTGCAGATTTGGATTTTCAGATTAGGGATGCTCACCATGTATATAGAAGTTCAACTATTTTCCCACCACACTCCAGCAGATTGTCTTCCACATTTACTATGGTGCTATAGAGCATGAGGGAGGTTTGGGAAATGTGATTTCCTGGGTGGAGGTGTTCCCCCATCACATTTTCCTTTCATTGTTTTGCCTAATTACATTTCAGAAGGGAGAGAAGTGGGATGGCGTGAGAAAGCTTCTGGGTAGGGGAGTTGTGCACTTTGAAGTCTGTAGAGCTGGAGCACTGGGTCTTTTTTGTTTTTGTTGGTTTTGGTGCTGCGGATCCAACCCAGGGTCTCCTACTCAGGGTGTAAGTCCTCTTCCTTGGACTACACCCCTGACCCAAAGAGCCTTATTTTATTTTATTTCTGTTTTTTTTTTTTTTTTTGATACTGGGGGTTGAGGCCCAGGGGCGCTTAAGCACTGAGCCACATCCCCAGTCCTTTTTATATTTTTATTTTGAGACAGGGTCCAAGCTTGGTGCCTTGCTAAATTGCTGAGGCTGGCTTTGACCTCACGATCCTCCTATGTCAGCCTGCCAAGCTGCTGGGATTGCAGGCATGCACCACCATACCCGGCCTGGAGTATGACTCTTGTTTGAAGGGGCATGTGTCTGCACCCAAGGTGACATGCTGTGCTGGGAGAGGGGGACTAGCTTTCAGGCGGGAGCTGTTTCCAGGCTTTGCACTACTATGATCTGAACAGCTCCACCATTTTCATATGAAATCACGAGATCACATTTCTTCCCATTTGGTTCTGAGAGGCATAAAATACTCCAAAATCCTTAATTAGTTTCACAGAGTGATTTGATTGCATAATAATAAGAATTGTGGGATTTCATGGGCTCATCTTTCTTCTCCAAATGCCCAATTTTTCACAATATATTTTCGGTCCTAAACAATTTCTGAAAATAACAAAGATAATGAATTTGTGTATCTAATTTATAAAATCATTTTGTTCAAAAGGAAGATGAACCAACTGCTATCCTTCAGTTGTCAGGAAAGGGGTGGGCACATTGTGGGAAGTAGCAGAGGGACCAGAAGTAGAATCGTGCCCAGGTCATCAGCTTCTCCTAACCTGCTCTGTGAACACTGTCAGGTTGCACAATCTCTCTGTGCTTGGAATAAAAGCAAGTGGTGGAGCAGAAGAGATGGTCATTCATACCCCATCCTAAATCAATACTGTTTTTATAGAATGCTTAAGGGATACTGGAATGTACTTTTCTGTGGTATGAGAACATTTCCTTTCAAATTCTCCCATCCAATGGGCTACTCAATTAAATCCAAGCGGACTTAATAAGTGCTTGACTTTATTTCAGGAAAAACTCTATTTAAGTGCTGCAAAGGATTAGGGTAGAACTAGAACTCTACATTTCTTTGCTAATTATATCTGGGGTATGTTGAACAGAGCCTGTATTTAGGATGAGAATTCTGGTTCATCTACTTAGTAGCTATGCAATTTTAGAAAAGGTATTTAACCTTTGTACTGCTCAGGAAAGATAGTGCTTGCCATGCAGTTTTGTGAACATTTGCATATGGAACATAGATGGATATGTCTAGAATGGGCTCTTGTCCGTGTCTACAGCAATAATAAAAATGTCATCCAGTCCAAAGGACACATGGCTTAAACTCTCGGAGACTCTGAGGGATGATCTAAGCTCTCTGCATTTATGCAGTCTCTTATAAACACAAAGCCCAGAGTCATTTATGCATTAGAGCAGTTTGAACAGAAATCAAGCCATATAAAGTCATGATTACTAGAAAAATCTTTCACTGGACAACTCCTTAAACAAGGTTTCATGACCTTAGTACTACTGACTTTTGGGCCAGATATTTCTTTGTTGTGGGGCTGTCCTGTGCAATATATGACGTTGAGCAGTGTTCCTGGCTTCTATCCAGCAGATGGAAGCAGCACCATCTCCCAGTTGTAAAGGCCCAAAATTGCTCAAGATATTGATGAATGTTCTGTGGGGTAAGGGGTGGGGTCACCCTACTTTAGAACCCTTAGTTCTTAAAATTATTAGTTAAACAATGCAGAGGACTAGACTGAATTATACATATAGTGAGATTACTTGTATTCATAAAGACTAAAAATGATAGTGAGAGTGTTTACAATTTTGTCTTTAGAGCCGGGGTTGGCTCATGCCTGTAATCTTAGCCTCTCTGGAGGCTGTGGCTGGAGAGTCACAAGTTCAAGGCCAGTCTCAGCCTTGAACTTAGTAAGACCCTGTCTCAGAAGAAAAAGATAAAAAGGGATGGCAGCTTAACTCAGTGGTAAATCACCTCTGGGTTCAATTACTAGCACTCAAAACAAACAAACAAACAAACAAAACCCAAACAAAAAAACCTTGCCTCTGGAAATTTTGAATTTATCATTATTTATCCATGTAACTTTAGATGACTAACCTCTCAAAGTTTTCTCATTTGTGAAATGAGGATAAAAATCACACATGTCCGTGGGATTGTTGTGAAGATTAATGAGGTTATTTCATGATCCTGGGCCTACAAAAGGATTAGTAAGTGTTGATGATTGTACTTTTGTTGTTGTTTACCACACTACCACCACGATCATCATATCACCAGCGATAGACCTTTCTCTATGTTGTAAGGCAATATTCCTCAATAATAAAGTAGAGCTTCAAAAAGATAATTATATGGGTAAGTACATTTTTTACTCCTTTATAGAATTTCAAACTTCAATCTTCTTAATGCACAGCTCATCGAAATATCCATTTTTTTCTTTTGATTCATTTATTCATTAGTAATGATTATATTGGACACAGTTAAATATGCATCTCATCCAGTGATGCCCATAGGGAACCCCAGTGCAACACATACCACCAAAACCAAAATGTAATGTCAATGGAAATTAACAAAAGACAAATCATCCCCATAGCACACTAATTAGTTTTTTAAGAATTAAATCACCAAGAGCTGCACATTCTACAAATAATTACAAAAAAGAATAAAATAAGAATCTCATTAAACTATTTAAACAAAGTACTGGATTTATAAAACTCCTAAGTTCCACATTAGAGAGCACAAGTATGTTTCCCAGAAGGAGGGATAATGTTACAAAGCTTCCGTTTTTCTGAAATCCTAATTTTATTAGCAGCAAAGTAATTAATTTTTGTGACAACAAATTCTTCAAGGAGAAATAAACACTAAGCCAGAGTAATGTGAGCAAAGCAGTTAAAAAGAGAGATGAAAATGTTTTAAGCAAATCTTAAGGGCAATTTTTATCCTTCACTATGAAATACAGCCTTAAAATCTGGTTCATTTTCAAAAGTTTCTAAACAAAATCTCCACTACTCAAATGATAAAGGTGGTATCAATGAGCTTGCAGACCAGGCAACTGGGAGAGAAAATGAGAAGTATTTTTTTCAGGTTCTGAAAGACAATGTGTAGGCTGTTAAAAAGAAAACTTTGTGCGTGGTGTATATGTTGAGGGGTGGTGTTGCAGAAAGACAAAAAAATTCACCATCTCAAGAAGAACAAAGTGGACTTTGCAAGAACATGTAAATATCTAATGATGGTGGCATTAATTAGGATAACACACAAAATAATAAAATTAGCAGATGGCCTAAAATTTATATTGGATTGATTTAATTCTATTTTTGCCATTTGCAATTTGAATCAAGGCTATGTGGAATTAGACTTCCATTTAGGTCACAAAATTGTTATTCACTGATTTTTCTACCTTCAGTTTCTTACCTTTTCTGAATCTCAATTTTTCTCATCTGTATAATGAATCTGTCTACATATGCAAATACAGAGCATTTATATCTTATAAGTATTGAGAGGTTTAAGTAAGATAAAGTGTACTAAAGTCTTAGCATTGATTGTGGCACCCAGGAGCTGGTTCTGATTATACTGATATTTGAATCATCACAAGAAAACATTTTCACGTTAAGCTCGATTTAATGTATTCTTTGGGAAAGTTTTTCTAATTAAAAAACTTTCTGTAGCATTATGCCAGGCAAAATAAAAGTGCATAAGACTTTGATGTGTGTGACAAACAGAAAAATAAGAAACTTAACATATCTCATTCTCTGTGATTTACATGCAGGGCTAATTTTTAAATCTCTATCAATCACTTTTACAAGATGGAAGGATTACATTCTTAGAGTAAGGAAAAATTGATACTAAAGAATGTTCACTCGATTGGCAGGGTTTAGTCATTGTATATCTTGTGTTAAAAGCTATATATTTTTAATATTAAAACATCCCAAGAGGAAGTATTTCTATCCACAAAAAGTTGAGTTTCTTGGGTCATTTTAAGATTTATTTCTCTTTTTAAAAGAGTTTACAGAAAATCTGTTTTGGGAAGTCTTTCCTATTCTTAAAAGTACCATGGAAAAAGGTATTTTATGATTTTATTGAAAATGCTAGTAGGTAAAAGAAAGGCAAACTAAGATATACCCAGAGCTTATGGTAAAGATAAAGCGTCTCTGATGGTTTTATATATGATTTCTCACATAATCCATCTTATGGATTTAGCAGTTCTCATCCATACTTTTACAGATGAAAGAACCAAGGTTTAAAGAACTTGAGGAACTATCTGTCTTAAAAGCTCATGACTAGCAATGACCAAGTTGGAATCTTAAGTTTCCAGAATAACTCCCTGCACACGAGCCCGCCTATCATGTCATGCCTTCCTTCTCTCTTTAACAGCTTTTCCCTTCAATACCTCAAACAACATTGATGAACTGTGACCTGCCTAAGTCTGCTAATTCACGTGTTTCATTACAGATATGGTATTCATTCTCTTATTCATAAATGACGGATAAAAGAAAGTGCAAGATGGCATGATGTCATCAGTCAAGTACAGCCACTAAGTTCCATCAAGATTCTAAGTCAGCTTTTCTGATTCCTTCCAATTCCTTCAATGACTCACTGAATTTTGATGATAATCTTCTCTCAGAGTATTTAATAAAATGTCGAGTAAAGGTCAGTGAAAAAAATACTCAAATAAAGGTAAAATCTTCATCGGTGAGAAATTTTCTAAAAATTTGGAGAACAATGTTCTCCCTTAATTCCAAGAGAGTACCATCTGGAGCTGTTATGCATTAATTCTGAAGGATAGAATTAAAGCTGATTTTAGGTAACAAATTTATGGGGCTGAGAGCAAGACCAATAAAAGGTTTCTGACTTTAGCTTACAAAATCAACACTTTCGGTCTATGAGGAAAAGAACTATTGATCCTGTACCCAATCATAAGTGTTTACTTTCTGAAGGGTTCTGGTAGTGCACTACAAGGCTTGACATGTGAACAAGGAGTGACCAGGGACCCTCTGAGTTGCCACAGCTGATGAAGGACTTTGTCAATGTGCAGTCAGGCTAAGCTTGCATAATGAGCAACCTGGACAGCTATTAAACTGAACAAATTCTGTTCAAGAGGTTCAATGTGCATGACAAACTACATGGCTTCTATTTAAATGTCTCTCCCTGCACATGTGCTTTCCAGGATAGGATAAAAATTCAGGCAAGACACTATAAGATCTTGCCCAAAGGCTAAGGAAAAAAAATTCCACAAGATGCCAAGGAGATGCCCATGGAAAAAGACCCATTTGGTCCTTGATTGACTCTATCACAGGTGAAAACAGTCTGCACATCTTCCTTCCGTTGTTACCATGCTGCCCTCTCTCCTAATGCTCTCTGCCCGTCTCCATCTTTCCACCTCAATTTCTTTCTTGGTTCTCTCCTTGTCTTCCTTCCTGCTGTGGAATGCTTCACAAGGAAAATGCATTGCAAGGAAATGAATGCATAGACGAGCGAATGAATGAATGAATGGAGAATGTGAACTCCCTTGCTTTAATCACCTACGCTGTTTCTAACAATTAATAGAATAAGACAATATGAGATCCAAGGAGTGTGACATAATGTGGTTATGAAGTTAAGATATTCCAAACACCCTTTAAATGGATTTAGCATATCTGTTGGAGTTGGTCCTGCTTCCGAAGCTCTCACATTTAAAAAAAAAATCAATGTTTTTTTCCCTTTGATTTTGGCAATATGGACAGTATTATCTCATGGATTCAAAAAAGAAACTGGTTAGCAGATAGAACCTTTGAAACTAAGTCCACACACTTCGTGTTTGGACCCCTTATGGTTCTCCAAGAGTGAAGATTTTCCATGGGAAAAATATAATGAACTGTTTTCACCTGTGATAGTTATAAAGAAAGAGTAAGGTTCTTGCTCTGATTGCATCAGATTTAGTAGACTATGCAAAGAAGAAGAAGAAGAAGAAGAAGAAGAAGGAGAAGAAGAAAGATGACAGATTTAAGACAATTTTAGTAGATATCAAGTTTTCCTATTTAAGACAGAGGAACTAAATTATGTGTGGAAATTAAGAGGAGTACTGCCACTTTTTCATGTGCTCTCTGACTTTCCACTTCATTGTATGGAGAATCACCTTCTGGACAGAACAACACCTTCTGGTGCAGGGTAGTGTTTAGCAAATCATTTGAAACTTAGAAAACATGCTTTTCTAGTTGACTTGTTCTTTCATTTATGTGATAACCACTTTCTAAATACTGTGTCCCAAGCATTGTTCAAGGTGCTAGGGACCCAAAAGAGAGTAAGGTATTACAGTCTTTTTCCTCTTGGAATTGAAATCCATCAGGGTCAAATAGATAAAATATAAGTAAATGAATGAACAGCAGTCATTTGAGAATGTGGAGTGATGTGGTGGAGTACTCGGGGGAGCAACTTTGAGCTGAGGCATGAATGGTGTGAAAGAGGTAGTTCTATGCTGATCCTGGGAAGGGAGTCTCAGAGACCCTCAACAACAAGAGCAGAGGAGTTAAAGTGAGAGAAGGTTTGGCATGTGTGGTGTATTGTGACCAGGATGCTCCAGAGAAATAGAACCAAAGAATGTATGTGTGTGACCTTGTGCATATGTGTGACATATATATGTTTGTGTGTGTGTATGTGTGTGTGTGTATATATATATATATATATATATATATATACATACATATATCTCCAATTTGTAAACAAGAAAATGTAGATGACTTAATGAATTTATGCATGGGGAGGATAAATGTTAAGGAATTGGCTCACACAAAAATCAGAAGCAGCAGCAGAGAAGTAGGATAAAAATTCAGGAAATTGTTGCAGTTCAAGTCCAAAGTGTGTCTGCTGACAGAATTCCTTTTTCCTTTGTGTTCTATTCTTGCCTTCAGCAGAGGCATCCATGAGGCCCACCCATATTGTGGAAAATAATTTATTTTACTTAAAATCTACCAATTTTAATATCAAAATATCAAAATATCACCTTCAGGAGACCACTGGGGCAGAGTAAGGGGTAAGCAGGAGGGAAGAATAAGGGGAGGAAATAGGGAGTGAAACTGATAAAATTATATTATGCGCATGTACAAACATGCCACAGTAAAACTCACCATCAAAATTCATATGCACCAATAAAAAAAATTGAAAAGGAAAAGGAACCAACCAACCCAAATCACCTCATAGAGATGTTCAGATAACGTTTGTCCATATCTGGGCACCTTGGCCCAGCCAGATTGATGGCTAAAATGAACCATCACATCTGGAAAAGGAGAAGCAGTTCAATGTCACGAACAGAAAGTATTGGGAGGCCAAGAGGCAGGGTAGTGCCCTGGGAATCTGGTGTTTTTGAGTAACACGTTCTGATTTCAATCCTACAGAAGACTCCGAGTACAGCCTGGATTTTACAGAAGAGACAGAAAGCAGGGAGCCAAGTTGGAGGTTTCTGTGGGAGTTTGGGCAGGAGGCAACGATGGTTTGGATTTCAGTTCTGAATGGCGAGGGAGGAAGAGGTGAATTTTGGGTGTATCCGGGAAGCAGATGGGGCTTGTATGCACTGACTGTAGGGCTGACAGAGGAGGGATCCGGCTCTTTCCCCAGGTGTTGACTTTGATGGGGAAGGCCAGGAGGAAAGCACTTAGGGGTTTTTCTATTGACATAGGTATAATTTCTTGAAAAAACAACAGAAAGAAAGACAGACAGACTACAGACTATGTTTTCTTATATCTGCAATTTATACCAGTAAAATAAGTTCTTTGTTGAATGAAGGGAATTGCAGCGCATTTGGAATTACCTACCCATGTTTTACTTTAATTAACTATAAATCTTTCAGACATGTGAGATAAACCTCTTTCAGGTACAGTTTTCTTTCGGCTATGGTTTAAAGTACAATAATAAGGTATTGTGTCCTTTTTGTTGTTTTTGTGAATTTCTCTGCTTTTAAAATGTCTAATTGCTTCATTGAATAATATAATTAAGCTTAAAATAGTAATAGTTGCCAGTATATTTCAAGTTGGTCTTTCTACAATTATAAATGCTCTTCAATTTTAAATGTATAATAATAATAATACCGTTATTTTATAATTTGGTTACAAAACTGAACTAAGATAAACTTAAAGACTTTAATGAAAATGGAAAAATAAATGCCTTCTCTATTTAAGCAAGCAAATTTCTAAAAACCTAATCCTAGTCTCAACTGCATTATTTGTACTCAATTTATATCTGTATTTAAGGCAAGTGTAGCTTAATGTTCTTTCTATTCTCAAAAACTCTAATTTGGGGGAGTGATTAAATCTAAAAAGCAAAACAGAAAGCCAAGTCCTAAACCTAAGGTTAATGAAAATACTAGTGAAATAAAGTCCAACTGGCCTGGAACCTGAATTTCTTTTCTTCCTGCTGTGGATTTGCTGCTGCAACTGGTGGAGAAGTTCTTGCCTTCCTATCACTGATTCTCTTACCTACCCACCTAGGCGCTTAGCCCTTAGCCTGAGGGAAGGCACCTTGCTCATTATAGCATCTCAGAATCTGGCTCAGTGTCTGGGCAAGGCCTTATTAAAAATCTCCATTAATAGTTCTAAAATGGCTGGGTGCCACAGGTGGCTCATGCTTGTAATACCAGTGGCTCAGGAGGCTGAGGCTGGAGGATTGCAAATTCATAGCCAGCCTCAGCAATGGTGAGGCGCTAAGCAACTCATTGAGACCTTGTCTTTAAATAAAATACAAATTAGGGCTAGGGATATGGCTCAGTGGTTGAGTGTCCCTGAATTGAATCCCTGGTACCAAAAAAAAAAAAAAAAAAAAAAAAAAGAAAAAAAGTTTTAAAATAACGGATCAGATCAATTCACCTGTGAGTATCCAGCTATTTATTTTGAAATACTGTAAACCTGGCTTTTCAAACTATGGATCAAACTGCCCATCATTAGGCCAGTAAATTAGTAGGTCTGAGAAGAATTTAAAAATCATTAAATGAAATAAAATGTAATAGAATAGACAATTTCACATGTAGAAAGTTTTTTTTGGTCTATTTCCAGTAAAACTTCTCTTTTAGTTATTGATATTTATAGATGTGTGTGCTAGGTTGTGCTGTAAAGTGTATTTCTTAGTGCAGTTTGTAATTTAAAAAGGTGAAAACCACTTGGTCTAGGTTTTAAAGTTAAAATAACCTTTTTTTAGAAAAAAAAAAGAACCTGAATTTGTGAAATTTTTGCCTAATAATGGGATACAAGGACTGGATGGGAAAATTGAGGCCACATTGACCGTTTAACACTTGTAACATAGAAATAAAAAGAACCCACCTCATTTAACAAGTATAGGTTGTACACTTAAAAATGCCCTTGGTAAGTACAAAGAGGAATATTAAAATGTACTGCTCTTCTCAAAGAGCATGAGAACACCCACAGAAAGGTCCTAAGGCGATCTATGTCTAACTATAGTCCTTCAACCAGGAAAAGGTTATGGAAGTATTTTCCTTTTCTCTTCTGCAACTTTTAGCCACCTACTGCCAAACTTCATGTGCTAGTCAGCTTTCTGTCACTGTGACAAATGCCTAGTATAAATCAACCTAAAAAGAAGAAAGGTTTATTTCAACTCATGGTTTCAGAGTTTTCAGTTCATGGTTGGTTTTCCTATTGCTTTTGGGCCTCTGGTGAAGCAGAATACTATTATGAGGAGAGTGTGTTGGAGCTAAGTTGCTCCCTCATGGTGGCCAGTGAGTGAAAGTGAAGACAAGAGACAAGAGTCCCAATGTCCCCTTCTAGGGTATTCTCATACCGGTGCAATTTCTCCCTAGACCTACTGCCTAAGATTCCATCACCTCTCAGTAGCACCATAGGTTGGGGACTAAGCCTTTAACATATGGACCTTTGGGGAACACTTCCAAACAATAGCACGTTATAACTCAGGCTCGGTACTACAATTAAAATAAATTGTAATTTCATAAGCATTTGTGGGCTAGCCCAGGAATCAGATTGTTATTTGGTTTCCACAAACATCTGACTTTCAAAAGAATTTTTTTTTAGTATAAAATCTGGTGCAATTTAAATTGATATTGCTCATACAGTTTTCTAAAAAAATGATAGGAGGGTTTGTTACATTAAAGTAGGAGTCAGTAGATTTTTTTTTTTCCAGTGTTAGGGATTGACCAAGGGTTTCTCACATGCTAGGCAAACACTCTACCACTGAACTACATCTGTATCCTGGCACACTCTTTTCCTAAAGGGCCAGATATAAAAGATTTTAAGCTTTGTGGACCATATATAATCTCAGATGCAACTACTCAACTCTCCTATTGTGTGAAAGTAGCCATAGATAATATGCAAATGATTTGTTCCAATATGATTTTATTTATGGGAACTGAAATTTGAGTTTTATATAACATGTAAGATTATAATATAAAATATATTCATGAAGTAATATTCTTCTTCTTTTTTTTTAACCAGTAAAAGTATATGTTTTCTCTCATATGCAGAGAAAGGGAAAAAAGTGGGGGAACAAAAGGGATGTTATTAAAGCAGAAGGAAGACCATCGGGGTAGAAAACAGGGATCAGGGTGGGAGAAGGGCATGGTGGAGGGTGCTGGGGAATATAATTGGTCAAATTATGTTTTTGTTTTTTTTTTACAGATATATGACTATGGCACAATGAAGCCCACTATTCTACATAACTAACATGCACCAATACAAATAAATAAACAAAATGAAAAAAAAATTCTTAGTTTGTGGACCATACAAAAACAGTCAATGGCTGGATTTGGCCTGGAAGCCATAGATTATGGACCAAGAATTTTACTTAATATTTTTGTTCAACCAAATCAATAACAGGAGCATAAGATTGCAAATAAACTTCTTAGGCCCAGAAACTATATCATTAAAAAAAAACAAGTTAAAAACAATGTCAGATGTATTGGGACTTCTAAAACTACATTGAATGTGTGCATAAATGAATAATTTAAGTAATATAATCGACTATCTGGTAGAATTTATAAAGATCCCTATAGAGTTCTGATGTAGGAGGGCAAAGAGTTTAAAAAAGCTGGAGTCTTCCTCTTGGGTTATGACATTTTTAGCACAGTCACTGTCAGGACATGCAAATTTTAAGTTATCTGTCTCTTGGTACTTATGTGGAACTTCTTTGTCCACTGTCAAATTGGATGATCTAGATTTGATTCTATGAAAGGAGATGGTTGGTTTTCATATAAGTGTGTGGTGTGGTGTGGTGATGGTGGTGGTAGGGTAGGTGTGTGTGTGTGTGTGTGTGTGTGTGTGTATAGCTTGGAGGATTTGGGAGTTCCATTTTTTTCATGCATAGATTTTAAAGCTTGGAATAATAATCAAAATGGCTAAGATTTATTGAGTTTTTACTATGAGACACCAACTGCGTAAAGTCCTTACTGCAAATCCTACTCAATCTTTCACGATGATTTAAAGAGGTAGGATATTGAAAGAAAAACAAGATTGAGTGATTAACTGAAGCTCACCTTGTGAGTGAGTATCCAGACGAGGACACTGATTCCTAAACTAATTGTCACTCAGAAACTGCTCACACGTGGCAATGTTCTTTAGTTTAGACATAGAAATATTAAAATAGCTGCTTTGAAACAAGTAATGAGTCTTTTGCACACCATCCACAGAATTCTTAATTTACTCAACTTTATCAAAGTTATATTCTTCAATTAGATTCTATTATCAAAGCATTGATTTGTTTCAATCAACCATTATTTTACATGGTAGAATTAACTTGGCCCCAAGCTTTTTTATACATTTTCTGTTACCTAAGTATTGGTGGTACCTCAAACCTAGTACCGTTGCTGAATTCTTAAAGACATAGTTAGTCAAAACAGAGAACTAAATGTTCTAGCCAAAATAGAAATTTAAATGTTTTACTTTGGGAATCCAATGTAGGAACTACACTGAAGCATATATTGAACAATATCCATATCTACATCAATTTATTATGGCCCAATAAATGTATCTAATTCTACTTGGTATTGTAGTTAGATGATTTAAAAAAATCATTCAGTATTTTAAATAAAAAAGTAAAGTGCCATATAAAGTATCACTGACTGGTTGATTGGTGCTTACGAAAGGACTTTTCTTGCAATTATAGTTGAAAAATATATTAACGTTAATTATAGACATCATTCAAGAGAATATTCAGAGGGAATTACAGTAGACAGGAATTGCCAATTTATCTCAAATTGGGTAAATTATGTCCTCAGCGGCAGAACTATAATTTCAATGGATTAAAAAAAAAACACTATTAAATGTATATGTGACTTGATCCTGTTCTGTTGACTTTCATGAAGGAACTAACGTGAAATGTAATACTTTTTTTTTTACATGAGTGTTGCAAACATTTTGAAGGCATATATTTTGATAGTAGAAAGAAGAAAAGTCGTAAAATCATTCAAAGTCAGCAGTTCATATGAGTTGACAGAACTTTACCAGGATGTGCTCACATTTTTCATTAATTACAGGTCAAGATTTATCTGCAATCAGTAAAGGCTTGTAGAAATGTATTTCCATTGCCAATTGCCTTAGCTTTGAGTGCAGGTTTCTCCCAATGTGATTTCTTTTTAGATACAACATAATTTCTTTCTGATCCTGAGCATATGGGCCTATGCTAATATGAAATGGTGTCTTAGAAAGGTTATTTTTGTTTTCTGCAGGGAGCAGTCATCCTTTGACCTATATTCAATCTGTGACACAGATCTGATTGTACAACAACCATTAGCCTCATCTGAATTCCCTAGTTGGAGGTTGGGGCTGAGGTCAGAGACCATTACTCTTGGGTGTCAGACCTAAACTTAATTAATGCCTTTTAAAAATCTATGGATGATATTTTTTCTCTTTAGGATGTATGAAAATGGTTTGCAGAATTTAATCCAGAAAAATGTTAAAAACAAGAATAGTTGAGTTGTTTGACATGCCCCTGTGACCTCTTTCTGAAATCAGCCCCACTGTGCTTTGGCTTTTTCCCGGCCTGCTGTCCAGCTTTTATTTATTTATTTATTTATTTTGAAGCAAAGATTCCTTTTTGTGAACCTTTCTGGTCCTCAAGGCATCCTCTGGTAAGCCATGGTCCTTTAAAGTCTCACCCCTCCCCACAACCTGGTGCTGTTCCAGAATGCAGAGGGTCACAGGGGCTGAGAGTTACAAAATGGACTTGGACCTACAACCATGAGTAACAATGGTGGTTTCTATGGCACCGATGGGCAGAGGAGGCAACTGTTCTTGGGAACTGGTGCTGAAGTGTTTAGCAATCATTTTTCAATGAGAATTGGCAGTTGCCTGCCAGAATAGAATGTTATGTCAGCACAGGTGTCAGAGAATGAGAGCGGTTTCTGAAGGAAATAATGGGCAAATCAGATAGGGCTGGGGAGGGCGAAAGGAAGAGGGCAAGGTGCTATGCAGCAGATAGCTTTAAAAAGTAATTTTTAACCAACATTATTTAGGAGCCTTTTAGAAAGCAGATCCCTCTTTCCCAGAGGCATCTGCCAACTGACAGTCCAACAGGAAAAGAGGAAACTACTTCCGAAAAGGCTTTTAAAAAAAGACTTTTAGAGGCTGTTAAAAAGACATACAAGCACATCCTGTGTAAACCTGTTTAAGCAGCAGTTTATTGCTCAGACTGGGATGCTTCTTAACAGTCAGCTGATTTCCCTTACCTACAAACCCACCAGCCTACCACCTACTATTTAGAGCCAGGTACCTTTAGTTTTCTAGCTGAGCTTCACATGCCATGGAGACACCAACAGTGAGGTCCCTTGTGTGTGGTCTGGAGATGTAGTTTGGATTTTAAGCTTTTCGTCCTTGCAATAAAATATCCTCTGCCCCACGTTTGAATGTCTGCAACTTGTGCTGCCTGGGATGGGTTCTGATGGGTATATTCAGCCTTTATGCTTCCCCTGTCATGTTTGTTTGTTTTCTGTCATCTGTTATCCAGCCAGTGATGTAGTGTGTGGATCGTGTTCTCAGATGTGAGGAACATACATTCAAAATGTCTTCTGTGGGACCTTTGGGAGGCTTTTCCTGGAGACATAAAGCTCCCAGTGAAGAAAAGAAATTACGTTCATCATTGTCCCTGCCATAATTACCACGTGGTAGGCTAGCAAGGAGGACTTGTTGGAAATAAGAGTGAATAAGTGAATCATGAAAAAATGCATGAATGACCATTGGCAAAATAAGAATTGAGACTAGCAAAGGGAGGTGCTCACAGGCACATAGTTGGACTAGAACAGTAGCTGCAACCGGCTAGGAGCCTTGATTCTAGAACTGTAACTCACTTCCCCTGATTTATTGAGGTATGTTTGGTAGTGGAGCTGTTATGTGTGCACACAGCTCATGTGAGCACCACAAAGTTATTCATCCCTTGCTTTTCTCTAGTCTTTACCACGTGGACAAGCATAGGCTGGCAAAGCGGATGGAGTGATATCCAAAGATCAAAGCAACAAACTTCTTACATGGGACATTTGCATGTCCCATTCTTACTTCATCTTGGCTGTAGCTGGTTCACACCGTCACAAACCCAAATGAGAAACCCAGCTTGGGTTGCATATTTTCTGGAGAACAGTGCTGAAGAGGCTCTAAGGAAATTCTGAATTTAATCCACACTTGGCACATTCCCTGTGTCAGCCAAAACACATTTCAGTGAGAAGAATTATGGGCATATTGCCCCCAGTGGCACAGTACATTTGTGACATAAGAAAAAAAAAAGTGGTGGCTTATTCCAATTAGTGAAATATTTTTAAAAAGCTTGAAAAATGCTTAAAAATAACCCAATCCAAGTTGATTAAAAATTCAAAAGAAATAATAACAACAACCACAGTAGCAGGAAAAGAAACAGCTAACATTTTTAGGGTGCTTCCCATAGGCTAGGCATCATATTTACACTCTTCTCAGCATATATCCTAGTCACTCCTTCACAACACTGCTACAAAGTCAAAACTATCACTGTTCTCATTTGGTTGGAGGAAACCAATCTTAAGGAAATGTTCACCAGGGTATCTGTCTTGCAGGGTAGTCACTATATCTACACAGTCAACCTGAGACTCTCTTTGTCACCCAGAAGTGTGACAGTTTAAGAGCTCAATGATAAAGATGCTCTCTTCTTTTGAATTGCAATATAGCTCATCTCCTAATGAAATATGAAGCTTTGATGGTCATGGCTCCTTAATTCTGTCCCCTGAATTCCTTGGGGGTGGGGTGAGGGGAAGAATGTTCTGTTGTATTTAGATTTACAGAGAATTGAACTCAGACTGTGGCCAACTCAGCTGTAAGAGACCACAAATAAAATCCAAGAAAAAATTAAAAGTTAAAAGGGAACATCCCTTTGTGTGGCATATATCACAAGTACATAAATGCATTTATATAAAACATACTCAGAACATCACTTTTATGCCAAATTTCCCAGTTAACAGGGGTGGAACTCTGTAGATTTTTTTATTTTATATTTTACAATTATTTTTTGTACTTTTTTGATGTGGATCCAGATAAACATATGCATTTCACTTATTTGCCTTTCAAATAGAACCTGAAAGAAAAAAAAATCTTAAGAAAGGTCTGGGGTATTTATAGTAAGAAAGAAAAAAGAAAATTATTTTGTGATGCTATTTTTAAAGAACACCTTTTAGAAGTTTCTCAAAGCTCCAGTGGTTAGGACAGAGCTAAAGGCAAAAATATTGCTTAATAAAACACTTTAGAACATGCTAGAAAAGCTGATGCCCAAGCCCCCTGAGAGCAGAGAATGTACTCACATGGCATGGTGTCCTTTGAATCTCTTAAGGTTATTTTCTAAATGAGACTATGAGAACAAAATGAAATTATATTTTCCTTCCAGCTAGTTAAGACTCAAATCCCTAGATGAAAAGAAATGTTTTCTTTTTGGACAGTGATGTATTTCTAGTCAGTCTATTCCCAAAACAAATACACTAAAAACCCATCGCACACACAGACTAAAGGAGAGGTGCAGGATTGCTCTAAATTGCCATTTTTCAGATAACCCTCCCTCAATAGAATAGGGTGGATAGGTTTGGTTTTGTAATCTATTACCTCTAAAGCTGTAGTTTATTAAAGTGGATCCCTTACTTATACAATGCTTATATTTTCACTTAGAGCAATACTGATTCGACGTGACCCAACTGTAGAAGACAGTGCGTATGGATTACCCAGCATCCCTTTCTCACCTTCTTCTGTCTTCCCAATAGAATTCTGGTTTTGTTCAGATATCAGGTAGGTATCTGCTAACACACACACACACACACACACACACACACACACACACTTCAAGGAGAGCTGATTCCAAGAATGGATCTTTAGTCTTAAGGGCCAAATAGCACCTAGAAGAGTGCCCAGGGATTAATATACACTGGGGTGGTCCTAAGACCTAAGTTGGCTCAACCCAACTAAAGGGCACTATTTTTAATCCTTGATTGTGAATTTATTCCATCCCCTTTCAGCTAGACATGAATAAGGAAGCTTGTAGTTTCAATTGCCACTGGCAAACATCTGCCATGGGATGAATGACTGATACTGAGAGAGATCCAGAGTTTTTGGTTATATTATTGCTCTATGGATCTCTGGGAGTCTGCTTTCCTAGAGGCTGTTCTTTATGTAAAAATGATAATTTTATTTATTTTAGAATTCAGTTTGAGATGAAAGTTTTCTTTTACCCATAACCCAAAGGATCCTAATAGACAGACTAAAAACACGTAGTGAAAGAGTAAGAAGTAAGTAATCTGATCTTTAGGATGTTGAACATGAATTAGCTCATTCTCCTGGTTATCTTTTTCCTGTTAATAGGGTTACTTGTTGGCTTCCCCTTTACTCCCACTAGCTTGATCACTTTTGGAAATCCTTTAATTCTCTACTTATTCTAAGGTTAGTGATGTGCAGCATAGGAGAGGACTGCCCCTAACCTGTTTAGATTAGTGGTGCTAATCAGAGATGTTACTGATTGGAAGGTGTTAATCAAAGGAACAGTACAGGGCAGAAAAACTACATCTAATTATTTCAGAACCCATACTCTCTACTGTTCTTTCTTGGAAGCTATAATTTCCCACAGTGGGTCAGATGCAAGAGAAAAATTTGCCAGATGATACCATGGTACCTATTCCTGTTTAGTAAATCCATTTATGTAAAACAAACTAATTTCTGTTTTGGTAATTAGCGAGTTTAGAATTCTTTATGTACCTTTGACTTCAGACTAATGAATATCACATGAAACAGGGGAAATATGAGCCATGATCCAAACCTCTCCCACTTCATCTCATCACCTTACAAGACATTTGGCATGTGGAGATAGAACTTAGCTGAAATGCATACTTCATTGCCAAGCAAGATTTATATGAAGATCCTGTTCTATGCATTGACTGCCACTTAAGAATCAAATGGGACTGCATAATCAGTTGAGTTTAATTCCATCTATTTTGTACAGCCATGTTCAAGGTTACAAGGTATAGAGAATCTGGTATTTGGCTTCCTATAGAACCTGGAGAAACATTTCCAAGGTAGTAATTTAAGAAAAAAAATGATTTTTCTCATAAAACACATACATAAGAGTGTTTCACAGTTTGTTTTGTAGATTCAGTTTGATGTATTACTATGGGTGGATGATAAAGCAAAAGATAACCAAGTTTATCATACTAGCCTATGCCAATGAGAAAAAATATACAGCCACAGTTAACAACATGAACTCATAAATAAAAACTGCAATAATTCTATGCCTGGAGGTAGAGTGACCAAAGAAATGCCAACTTACAGATAAGATATTTAATTATTCTTCTGGGAGAACCATTGCTTATAGTATCTGTAACAATTTTTCAGACATTTGGCCAGAAGCACCACAGTCATCCTAGAGATTTGGGGCATCTTCCTACTGTTGGGTGTACCTGTTTGGACAGTCTAGAAGACTGGCATGGACTTTCTTGCTTCTCAACTATATTCCCACAATGAATCCAAAGGAAATAAGATTAAAAGGAAGGAAAACTAACATCCAACATGAATAATGGAAAATATCAAGGTAGCCCAGAATTTCATGATGAGCAGTCCCCATTTATTCTTTCAACCAACATTTGATGTTTTCTTGCTGTTTTTCAAAAGCAGTGTTAGATCTTAGTACTAAAGTAAGACTCTGTGGCCTTTTTCTTTCTTGAAGCTGTGTGAAAGACCAGATGTTACAATTATGGTGGGGGTGTCTATGGTGGTGGTACCTGCTGGCTGCTTCATTAGGACAGTCACATAGACTTTTTTTTAATCCTATTTTTTTTTTTTAAAGTTGGTGGATTTCAATTTTATTCACTTATTTATTTATTGCAGTGCTGAGAATCGAACCTAGTGCCTCACGCATGCTAGGCAAGTGCTCTACCACTGAGCCACAACCCCAGCCACAGTCACATAGACTTTTTAAAACATGGCTTGACAGCTACACTGACAGTCAGTAAAGACTCTTACACAACCACCCAGTAAGTAATGTAAGTAATGAGGGCAGGATAGGTAGGTGGAGGCCAGGCACCCTTTCCTGACTGATTCTTGACCTTTTCTCTGAAGGGTTCGAGATTTGGCTTGGTGAAGATGAGTGGTGACACAGGGGTGGGGTGATAACGCCAAGGTCGCGGGTTCTTCCCCCGTACGGGCCACCAAATGCCGCAGTCTGGCTGGGCACAATCAGGAGCCACTTGTCAAAAGAAACTAACTTTATTTTTAGAACCACACATGCCAAACAAAACAGCCTCTCAGGAAAAACCCTCAGAGCCTCAACTGCCACCACCGGCTTTCCACAAGCCTCTCTCTCCCACACAAGCTTCTCTCCACCTCCCACAATCCTCCTGCTCTTGAGGCCGATTGGCTGGGTCACGTGGGCGGAGCCAAAAAAGTCCCCCAATGAGCAGCTCCGTGGTCTGAAAGGGCAGGGAAACAGCCCAATGAGCATCACCGCAGAGGAGCCAATCAGCTAGATGTTGCTGGGGCCGCTGTGAGCCAATCATCAGCCGGCAGCTGGAAGTTTGCTGGCAGCTGGAAGTTTGCTGGGGCCCCTTCGGCTGTGGCTCTCAACAGTGGGGGGTGTCAGCTACCAAGACAGCTTGTTCACATGCACACAAGCTGACTGTGCACAGGATTTGGTGTCAACACATTAAACTCTAGATATAACAATGGTAGATCCTAATCTACTTAGTGACTAAAAGACTGAATCCTGACAGAACACCCCTCTATGCATGGAATGAGTTTATAAAATGACACCAACAGTTATGTTAAATATTGAATACATAATACACCCAGACTGGTATCAAAGTATTGTGTCATTCAAGGCACCCACCACAACTTGCACAAAAATGTTCATTAAATGGTTATTGAATTGAAATGCCATCACCTAAATCCCAAATTTCAACTAGTCTTCCATGAAATGATTTCTTGCTGAAAGGTATTTCTCCTGATAGTAAATATACTGTTTTGAGATTTACGACAAAATCCCTAGAGATTTATGAATTAGAGAAAGAAAGAAATACTATGAAAAATATTCTGAGACATACTGTCAAAAACGTAAAACTATTTTAAGATTGTTGTAGTGAAGATGGATGTGGTGGTTCTTTCTATGATGGGCAGGAGGTCAAAAGCCAAACCTAAAAATGAGCAGAAACCCTACTAATCATGATGTAACCTGAAACAAGAAGCCGATTTCTGTATTCATGGAAGATGTAAACATGGGGCAAAGAGAAAATAGAATTAACTCTGAATGTCCCGCTCACAAAGCTGGTATGGTTGATCTTGAATGGAGTGTGAGGAAGGAAGCCATTTCCCCTAAGTTTCTAGTGTAGATTTGTCCAATTACCTATGGTTTCTCTAGTACTAAGGATGGCAGGAGAAGTGCTCAATAAATATGAAATGGATAAATTAATGAATGATGAATATGAATCTACCAAACATTCTGCCCAGGTCTCCCTTGGGATCAACAGTAAGTGATTACAAGACTGACTTAAAGTGAAGAGCCAGGCCTTGAGCAAAAAGGCCTCCGTGAGGCTGAAATCATCTGCTTGGGCTGTAATTAACTGATCTCACATTACAGAATACATTGATATCCTCATTGAAGGATGAAAAAAAAAAAAAAAGAAGAGTTTTCTTTCTAACTGTATTTTTGAGTCATGAGAACTGTGTACATTGCACATTTGTTTACAATGTTTACCCCTGTACCTTTGACTTTTTTGTATTTGAGAAACATCTTTCTATCTAGATCTATCCATCTGCCTATTTAATCTATTATCCATCGATCCATCCATTATTATTATTATTATTTTGCTTTTATACATGTAACACATACATTTATATTAGGTACAAAAGGCACAAGGATATAATAGCTAGGATTTAGTTTTGGTCACATGTGTGGCTTTGGGCAAATTGTTGAACTGCTCTGTTCCCCAGTTTTATCTTTAAAATTGGGAAGATGGACAATATTTACCTCAGAGCCTTGTTGAGGTCATTGAATTCATGTAAGACCTTTAGAATAGCGTCTGACATACTGTTAAGTGCTTTCTAAGTGTTAGCTATTATTTTTATACTACTTTATTTCCCCAATCATCTTGCTCATTTTTCTCCTTAAGTAATAGAATCAAAAATATTTTCCAGAGAATATTTAGGATCATTTGAATAAGGGGTGGGAAAAAAAAGTCATTCACTTAGCAAATAAGCAATTGCCTCATTTATCAGAGAAAATATATAGTAACACACATGGGTACTAAAATCGTAAAAGAAAAAAAAAATCTTGGAAAGGACAATGTTTGGTTTAGGTTTGAATTTTCCAAAATAAAATATGTTGAAAGTGTAAACTCAGAGGTATATTCTGTTTCCAAAGACAATTTGAGAATTAAAAAATCAAAATGACAGACGTCTGCTAATCTGCTTAGGAAGGCATAAATTGTTAATCAGGCTCCAGGCGACAATGCTTAATACCAACTTTAATAAAAGTCTGCCTGGAGGAAAGAGAGGGCTGGTGGCTGGGCTTTGAAAGCTGGGCAGCCCTATCAACCCTGGTTCCTTTGGCTCTCAGGACATCATGGAATCAGTTTCTTTTGAAACAGACTCCTCCTAAAGAAGTCAGAGTTATTAAAAATTAAGTTGTCAGCAAGGCTAGAAAAATCATATTTCCACTGGCATGAATGAGCTTGAAAAGGAAATAAGTTGGGAAAATATTTATTTAAGAGAATCTTTTGGAGCTTGCATGAGAATTTGACCCAGTGAGAATTTATTGGGCATCTATACTAACAGTTTACTAGTTGCCCACACCTCAAAATTCTGAACTTGAAATGGAAAAGTGATATTTAAAACCGTTTTCTAGTTTCCCCCAACTTGGGTTTATCTATTCTGTAAAGCATCTTCTGTATCAGGTGGGCAGGGAATCAAATAAAGATTTTCCCAAAAGTCTCGGCTGAATATCATTCTTAGGAACACTTGTCAATCAGCTAAAACCTAAATGGGGAAGTGTCTGACAGGCAGAGCATCTCTTTAGCATGCAGAGCCTTCAGAGCTGCTTTTCTGGATTGTTCAGTTTAACCCTGTATAAATTTCTCTCCTTGCTTTAAAGTCTCTCTTCAAAACCATTATGGATATTAGTGTATATTTCTTAATTTAAAAGTAGGGCAAGCCTGGTTCTTGTCTTCTGTGACTGGCTTCTCTAATCAACCATGATGAAAAGATTATCAGAGAAAAAAGGAAAAAAATAAGTCATTTAAAAATCTATTTTAGCTTAGTGGCAAATTGGGAAGCAAACATATGCTCTACTAATGTTCAGAACATCCGGGGTGCAGAACAAACTTTTTGTTCTCTAATGCCCAATTAGTCTAGCCTGGGGTCTCAATAATTTCTCTTCTGTCCACCACATAAAACTCTTTCATTACATCACATTAAACTCATTTGTTTGAGAGTATTTTATTCTTATGTATCTTGCAACCTCACATTTTAAATGAAGCCACTGTCCTATTTAGTGTCCCACTTGGGGACAAAGTGCTTATTTGGATTAGCACAAGACATCTTGCACTGCTTACCCCCTTTTTGTGGTCAACTCTTTAATTAATTGTTTTTCAGGACACAAAGTATGTGCCATTTAAATTCAAGGAGTGGGGAAGTTCCCTCAGAAAAATAAAACCACAGTGTTCTTTGGAAAGATAGTTTGGAATATGGTAGCAAAAAATTATAAGGAAACTGGAGGAGGAAAATGCAGCATGACATAAATATGTTAAGTATAAGATCTGTGCTTGGCATGCCTGTACTTCTTTTTTTTTTCTTTTCCAAAGACAGTTTACTTGCAGATAAACATTTCCACAAATGCAAAAATTACTATAGAGCTGGTACTTTTGGTATCCGAGGGTGGTGGGATGGGATCACTGCACTTGAGTAACTAGTAAGGAACCACACTTCATTCTTTTGTCTTAATTAAGACCTGGCCCAAACATTTCTCTCCTCTCCTGTCCTCTTCTCTCTCTTTTTGATAAAAAGCAGTCAAGTCAGAGAATAAGACTCTGGCATTGATATTTATCACAAGGCCATCCTCATAGAATTAATTCTTTATGAAACACTGACAAAATCCTAACTAGATACTTTTAAACAAGTAGTTTAATTTGAGAATAATTGCTGGAAGATATAGTAGCTTGACTTGGTTCAAATTAGGATTCATCAGTAATGTAAGACTCATGAGGGGTTTTATCATTTTGCATTGGTGATTTCTTAGTCTGACCACACACCATTCTGATTGGTGTTAAATTAGAACCTGTTGCTAAGGAGAGCTCAGAATATTTTAGTTGAATATGAAATTGAACAGTTTCAAACATTTTATAAGATGGATGATAGTGGATTAATGAAACTCTGTCTCTTTAAAATTCTGAAATAGGAGGTGTAAGCTTTGCAGTTAAAAATATAATCTTATTTTCATGACTAAAATCTGTACTATATCCTAAAAGGCAATCGCTTTTTTTTTTTTTTTTTTTGGTACCAGGGATTGAACTCAGGGGCACTCGACCATTGATCCACATCCCCAGCCCTATTTTGTATTTTATTTAGAGACAGGGTCTCTGAGTTGCTTAGTGCCTTGCTTTTGCTGAGGCTGGCTTTGAACTCGTGATCCTCCTGCCTCAGCCTCTAAGATTGCTGGGATTACATATGTGCACCACCACACCCAGCAGGCAATTGTTTTTAAAGCAAAAATGTGTACCTTAAAATACAAATCAATGCCTTATAAAAATTTTGTTTTTCCATAATTATTTAAAGTTTGTTTTAGGGGAAAAAGAGACACCCCTTTCACGAATTATATGGGTACAGTCAGAAGTGTTAGATAAAACTTTTCACTTCCCAGTAAATCATCCATTATGTAGTCAAGTGGGCAGACGTATTGCTTCTGACACACTCCGACTAGGAGTTTGACAAAACACATGTTTAGAGGACCTGTTAATTTGGTCAAAGATCATATTAATATTCTAACATTAATATTAATGTATATAAGTTTTAATGAAGGGACACAAGGATACCTTTTGATTTAGTTGTTTTAGTTTAGTTTGTCCTTTTGGCTAGTTTAAATATAATTACTTTTTGCTCATCCAACTGGGAAAGAAAAGAATTAAGTCAATCACTTTTTTTTTTTTTATAACAAAGCCATCCATTATCTAACCCATTTGTCATCAGACTTTCAGGTTTCATGGAACATTAACAGTTTTATTTTTAAAGAGTGGGGGGAAGATGACATTGGATTGCTTGCTAGATTTTAATTTTGCTAAAGCAAAAACCAGCATAATCTACCCATACATATGCTTCCATGAAAGAATTGACATTTTAACTCCAAAAGAAGTGGGAAGTTCACTGAGTTTTTAAAATAAAATAAGTTGGGACTTAGGAAAAAATACAACAGGTTGTCATCATTTTTTATATCTGTTCATTGGCCACTAAACTTATTTTGAAAGGTCGACACTTGACTTTGGGTATCCTGGGAATCACTGATTTGTTTAAGGCTCATTTACATGTGTCCCCCAAGCAGAGGTCAAAATTATAAAGAAAATTTTTAATTTTTCTTTGCAATAGGCGTTTTACAAAATGTACAAACACATGAAAATCCCGAAGAAGCCTATATCCTTATTTTTGCTATTAAGTTTCCATGTCTACTCCTTCATGGAATACTTATAAATAACAATATTGTAGATTTAAATTTCCTCTTTAATTTTTAATGCTGGAATTAAGTGGAGATGACAAAATGCAATGACATCCGGCACCAGAAATCAAGCTTCAAAAGAGAAAGATAGAGATAAAAGAACAAAATGAATTTAGTACATCCATGGATAAGTTACTTCATCTCTCTGGGTATCAGTTATCTCATATGTAAATGATGGGTGTTGGGTGAAGCCATCTCTAAGCTCCTTCCTGTGTCTTATATTCTCTGATTTTATTTCTAATTATCAAACTTCCCTTGAAGGCTAGATTAACAACATGACTTTTTGAATGGGGGCAATAGAAAGAATAGAGTCTAATGAAAATGGCTCATCAAATGTCAATCATCTATAGAGTGAATTAAGAGGGTTTCTCCTTCCTTCCTTCTCTTCCCCTTCCCCATCATTTCCTCATTTTCTTTGTTTTTGTGTTTTGTGGGGTGTTTTATGGTGTGTGTGTGTGTGTGTGTGTGTATGAGTGCATGGGCACACGTGTGGAATTTTACTTGGTAAACAAATAATTCAGAACAAATACTGAATTATGATCATAATGAGGAAACATACTTATGATCATAAAAGAAGAAAATAATCAATTTTATTTACCAGATAAAGAAGGTGGTAAATACAAGCTTACTCAGCTTTACCTAGACACCTAGATGCTATGGACATAGTGAGGCATGTCCATGTGCTGAGAATGGACTGATGTCCTTAGAGGACACTGTGAGGTTGGGATGTCCCTTCACCATCAATGAAATGAACAGTTCTCAATTCTAGCTACTTTTCTGAAGTACCCTTTCCATCATGACACTCTCTCTGAAGGCAGGATATGATACTTTACTCTCCCATAAAAAGTACCATCATTATGTTCAGACAAATGACCTACACAGTGCTTTTTAGTACACTTACACACTTTAATGTGTGCTTGCAAATGTTTGTTTTTTAAAAAAATAAAAACCTAAAAACATTTTCTTAACCTTAAAATGTACCTTTCTCTGGCCAAAATAATAAAGTCCCTCCCAAGTCCTCTGCTGCTCTGTATTTCTCAGTCACACTTTCCCTTCTAAGATCTCACAAGTATTTGTGAACATTCATTAAATGCTTCGCTCAGATGGAGATTCCCTGGAAATTCAAACCAAAAGAGGGCTAAATAAAGAAGATAAGAGTATAAAATTTCCATTTTGACTTATTGTGTCTTTACTGCTATGCAAAAATTCATGTAAAATACTTAGAACAGTGTGTGACATACAGAAGCTTAGAAGGTTAGTCTATTATTTTTTATCATTACTATTATTTGGATATATAAACATTCTGAGAATACTCATCATTATTTTTTTTAATCTTGGCTGAATACTTATAAATAACAATATTGTAGATTTAGATTTCCCCTATACCGAGTATGGTTGTGGGGGTATTCTGTCTTGGTAGTTCAGTCTTTCATTATGTTAAATCATACACGAGGTCCAAAAGGGTAATAAATGGAATATTTGATCTGTATCATTTTTTGTATACTTTAGATTTCAGAATCAAAAAATATATCTATTTAGCTTGCAGGACAAAAAAATAATACAAGGAATGAGTTAGTATTATTCAAAGCACTAAGAAAACAACTTCCTTGATTCCGATGGAATTTCAGGCCACATTTTAAAAAACATACTCTCTGGTTAATTTATGACCCATCCAACATCGTCTCCTTTAGATGGTGATTTTTTTAAAGGGTAATTTTCGAGTAGAGGAGTGTATACAAACACATTAATGATGTAATCATGTTATAAGGTTGTATTTAATAGCACCATTTATAAAGAGGAAATATATTTGTGGAGAAGTGGCAATTTTAATTCTTTTGCTTCCTTCACAAGTAAATATTTACCTCCTCGCCTGTTAACATTTTACTCCCTTGGACATCTCCTCAGTTTAATGTTTTCTTGCTATTTGCCATTACTATAACTTATTAGGTCTCTTGAACATCTTTTGACTAGATCTACCCACTTAGGAAATGACAGAAGGAGAAAAATACTATCTTTCAAGGGATGAAATATGAAGATAAATCATACCCTATGGTGTGGCTAGCTTCATATTCTTCATCTTCTTTAACACTACACATTTTAGTAAAAGCTTATGATCTAGGCTGCCTACTTATACTGTAAACCAAATTTAATAGTAACTTCCTGGCTTTAATTAAACTCCTCTCCTTATAAATCTCAGCAAGGTGATCAGATTTCTGGAGAAAGCAAGTACACAACAGTGTTAACATAAAGGTATTAAACAGATTAAGCAGACATAATCTCTAATATTCTGCAGGAGGGAAAGTCAGCACTCTGCACAGGTACCCATTCTACATTCAAGAGCGTATGCCCAGAGCATCCAGCCTTCAGTGAGTTTCTTTGCTAGAAGAGTTGAACATTTCTTGGACAGTTCAGTTTTGAACAACTAGACCACAGACTTAAGATGGTTTCTTCTGGCTCAACAATTTTTGGCTTCTACAAGTTGATACTATTTCACTTTCCTAGTAAATGGAATCACACCATCTTTTTGAAGGATTATCTGTACTTTCCCCTTCTTTCCTTATCTACCTTCTTTGTGGGTGATAGTGTTACAAAGACTATATTCTGTGGATTCAGTCACTAATTAGAGAGAACCTGAAGTTCCTCATAGGACTGCTTTGAAAAAGGGAGGCTTCCTTAGGAATAGGGTCTTTTAAAAGTGCAGACCAGTTCATCTTTTCAAGAAGCATGCTCAAACAAAAATATTACTGTTCAGATCTAGAAAAGAGTCCCAATTTCTCATCTGTCCTCAAAATATAATAGAAATCCCCATGAAGGGGGAAAGAAAGAAAGAAGGAAGGAAAGAAAGAAAGAAAGAGCCTGAAAAGAAAATCAACCCATTCCCTATGCTTCTATATTTCTTCTCTCATATTTGGAACTTTCAAACTGGGTACCCTGTGGGTATATGTGTTTAATTCCCATTTTTCCTGCAGTTCTTCTATCACTATAATGTTCTTGAGTCTTTGTATTTAGTATCATTATTTGGAAAAGAATTAAGCCAGAGAAAGTTTAATTATCTACATTTTTACTTTTTGTGAAGCAAATAATGTAGGCTCAGTAGACACTAGCTAGGCTCAAACACTGTTCAAAATGCTGCTCAGACTGTCACTGCTTGTTATTTTTATAAACCAGACCCTAATTCTGATGGACCCCAAAGAACGGGCTGCAGTGACTAAGGAAGCAGCACCAGGTAACTGGCTTCTGCTGGATGTTATCTCATTTGGAACACATTTCAAATTTTAGAACAGATTTTTAAATTGGATGTTGAAACCTGCAGACTGTCAGCAGAAGAGGCTGATTCGCCCTATAGTACTTATCTTATTCCAAGTTCCAGGCAGTTTTTTAAGAGAGTAGGTTAGCTAAAATGTGTTGTGGATATATCAAAGAGAAATTACAACACATACACACAACAACAACAACCAGAATAGGGGCAACACAAGCACCTAAACACCTTGTGGGCTATTTATATATGATTATTATTTTCTGCAAATATGTATTTAGTGGTGGGAATTCTTCAAGTGATACTTTCTGAGTCATAACTATAAGGTTATTATAATTATGAGGTTAATTGGAATTTAGAAAGTAGATCCTTGACAAGGTCAGAAATAGGCAAATCTTACACTGAAGGTAGTGAAATCTTTATTATCATAGAGCAGATACTGAAAATGTATATACCCAGCAAAGTATAAAAATAGACACAATTCTCTTAAGTAAGGGAACTATAGGAATGATAGTAATCATGGCTTTGACCTGGCATGAATATCAAGATGGTGCTTGCAGAATGCTAACTTTTCTATGGAGAAAAGGTTACTCTTATGATCTTATGAGTAAATGAGCTACAGGGAGAAATGCATGGAGTGACCCACTAGAGGTCCCTTCCAACTTAAAAAAAGTTTCACTAGTTCAAAAGATGCAGCGTTAGCAAGTTGGCATTCATGACTGCAAAACAAGTAGGGCCAGAAAGGGGACCAAACAGTAATTCCTTGGGAAGATACATATTTGTCACAGTTTATCTCTCTTCCTCTCTCTTTTTAATCCCCCTTGTGAGGCAGTTACTCAATTAGACTAATTAGACATTTAGAACTTGTTCCAACTTACTGATACAGTAAGGAAGCATCATTTCATGCCTTGTGATAGTAGCTGCACTTTCTAGAAATTTTAGCTGTTTTCCAGTATCTCAAGCAGTATTTTGCAAGATAATTTTTTTTTTCTTAAAAGGGAAGAATGCCTCACAGTAAGTTTCTCTTTGCAAAGCTGATGGAAGTGGTGGGAGGAGGTAAAGGTACATATTTTTGGTAGAAAATGATTTTGTTTCCATATATTATCTTTGCAGAGTTAGCACTGAGAAATGTAATTGCAATAAATTGGTGTAAAAGCCAGCTAGTAAAGGGATTAAAAGTCCCTCTAGAGACACCAGCCTGTCTCCTCTAATGGCACCAAAAGATAATTGTGGACAAATAAGATAGAACTAAATCATTGCCATTTTCCTTTAAAAATGTGCTGCTACCTCATATATATATATATATTTTTTTTTTCTGAAGAAACTGGTTACTTCCTCTGCTTCAAATGTAGTGGCATGAACCATCGAACTAGGTAGGAAGAGAACTGCCTTTTATTTTGCCCCAATATCTTTTTAATTAGAACACAGCAAAAAGCAAAAGGGGATGATGTACAATCCTAGTGATCGTATTTTGCAGTCAATTGTTGGATTTCTTTTAAGTTTTTGAGCTGTGCATTGAAAATTTGGCCTCTGGCATATACTTTGCCCTCCTCTTTATGACATCATGAAGACATCTGCTTGATCATATCCCCTTTCTTCACATAGCTGGTTTTCCGGTTCTTTAAAATAGCAAACACAGAGCCCTGCAAGTGCTAGTACACAAAAGGCGATGCTCAAGCTAAACTGAAAGAGATTTTTTTTTTCTTTTCTTTTCTAAAGTAGAATCCTGAGGGTTTTCCTTTTCAGGTAAATCTGTCGGCAAGAAAAGAAAGGAAATAAGCAGCCCTTGGCCACCATTCACACAAACGTATTCGTTACTCATTCTTGGAAGAGTTGTGCATTAACTAGGTGTATCTCTGGGTTCCTTCCCCAACACCAGGAGGAGTTTGCACTCCCTGGATAATTAACCAGTTAGAAAGCCCATATTTTGTGACTGCACCCCACTTCTCCCCCAGCAGCTACATGTGTACACCACAATCACTCCAGCAACATTGTTGCGGGGGTGGGGGGGAACCACACAAACACACGTAATAAACGTTTTCTTTCCCACATTTTGTGTTTCTGTAAGTGAAAATGAAGATGGCCTGGAAACATGGGATGATGAACCTCTACACTGTAACTATCTTAATTACGATTTCTTTAAAACAAAAAAAAGTGAAAGAGGAGAAAATGTAAGGCTATTCCTGATGATTAAACTTCTTGGTTCTCGTTCTCAGTAGTAGTTAACTCAGGTGACTAGCTCTTGTACTCACAGAGACCTGCATTTAACTCCCCATAAAATATGGATTTTATTGCAGCAGCGACAACAGTTCTCAGTACCATGCTGACCTCTTCAGCATCTCCTATCTCGAGATGTATGGTAACTCTTGGCAGGAGAATATCTAACTACAGAAGTAATCCCAGCTCTGCAACTGCTGCAGTACACAACATTGCAACACCCCCTTTCAGTAAATTCCGGATGAACGCACTGGGGGCTCCACTTTTCTTGCATCTGACACCTAAAAACCATGAGCTTCTTGCCAACCAGTCTGAGAAAGGCGTTATCCACCCCCCCAGATTTGTGCCTGGCTAGCTATGGAAGAGAACAGGCGGGCTGCGTCTTGCACATGACTTTTCCCTGGACAGTGTGCTCCATTTTCGGAGTCCAATGTTGGACTTTCCTTGCAACCTAAGCATTTGTGTCCTACGTGAACCGGCAGACGTTGCCCCGAACACGCAAGCTAACAGTTCGCTTTAGGCTCCTTCTCTCGGCCAAACCATCGTTTTAGTTTAAGTTTTCCTTATTGGGAGCATTCCAGAGTTTTCAGACTACCTGAATTTCTGCGTTACTCCCAAAGCCAAGAGCTATAACTCAGCCCAAGCAGGCACCACATAGACCCTTGTAATGTGAGCAGGTGAAAATAAATCAAGCCCCGAACAGTTCCACCGGTCCTACACGCACCAGCGCCCTTGGTAATTGACCAGCCAACTTTGCAAATGCTGGAGCTCCCCTGGCAGCCTCCGCCGGCGGAGAGAAACGTAGCTGGTTCACCCCCGGACCCGCTCCATGTGCCTCGGTCAAACCCCACGGCAGATCGGTCTTACCAGCAGGCGGAGGAGCGGCGCCCAGGCTCCCCGGGAAGCGGCGCCGGTCCTGGGCAGGGGCAGCAGCGCCGCCAGCGCAGCCGGACCCGCGCTCCCGCCCCAACCCCGGCTCGCAGGCTGAGCATCCCTCCCAACTCCGGCGCGCGGCACCCACCCGGCGGAGAGGGATCTCTCTCTCTGATTGGCTTCCATCAACGCTACAGAATTAAAAAAAAAAAAAAAAATGGAAAATGCATGCACATCCACCAGCACCGTCTACGGAGACCGAACGCACCTCTGCTCGCCTTCCTGTGCCCGGGAGACCCTGCGACCCGCCCCGGCTGCTCTTGCCTCTGCCGCCGCCGCCGCCGCCGCCGCGGTCGCGGGCACTGCGTTCTTACTGTCGCGGCTGAAACTGCAGCTCCCGGGATGGGAAGGTTACGGGCTCCGGAGAGCTGGCTCTTGTGGGCACACACTGATTTGCAAGTGAATGAAGTGGGAGGGAGCAAAGAGAGGAGGACTTTGTTAAAGAGGCCCAGAGCCTGCCCCCGCCCGCCCCCTCCCCTTGACAGAATGACTCCCAGTGTTTGAAGTCCTGAGCAATTCGCTCTCTGTAACACTCCCTCAGCCCCAGGCTTTTCCTTCGTTTTCTTTCTTTCTTATTTATTTTTTTGGGGGGCGGATGGGTGGGTTATGACATATTGAAAACTTGTGCGACTTTATCTGATCCCTTTTGTATGTTGTCAAAATGTACCTTGTACTCTTATCAGCAAAGGTCTGATGTTCTTTTTTATTCGACCAAGCAATTACGATTCCCAGGGACACGATACCGAGTCTTGCTGTGCGTTGGCCAGCTTCGTGAGATAGCACGCGTAACATGCACACACACAGAACAACCCCGGTCTCCTGAGATGGCAATACCGACTGCTGTTGTTTGCAACATAAACAGATGCAAGCAGACACAGATTCACAATGCCTTTCCATCTCTGCTTTCAGAAAGACAGATTTTAATATAGCCCCACTATCTCTGGTACTCTTGCCGAGTGAGTAACCCCAGGATATTGTAGCATGGAGCCATACTTCCCTAGGCTTGCAGAAACGTTCAGCTCAAAATCCAAACCCTTCAGGCTCGCCAATGACTTAATGGCTGATGCCATATTTCTAGATGAACTGATGCAAGGAACCACAAGACTTGCAGAAGAGGGGTATATGATGACATTTAAGATTTTTTTTTTTTAATTTTTATTTGTAGAATCTTTCTGGAAACTTACAGAAGTAGGATAATCTCCAGATAAAACTCTTTGGTACACATGGCTGTGCGAATGGCTGTATTTACAGTTACAAAGAAGTGATTTCTAATGTTAAGGTACTAAGCTGCAAAAGCCTTAAACATGTCAAAGCACTGTTAAATGAGAGTGACAATTTTCTACATAGGAGACGTAGACATGATGGAGTCAGGTGATGTTGGATTAGGAAAATTAAATCTAATTACCACAGTGATTGCAGCCGGGGTCAGTAGCATCCCATGCCAGCTGTGTTTGTGTATGCTGCAAGTTCTCAGGGAGATTTCCATTGCACAGTGCTCTAAGAAATTCCAGGCCACTTGGCCTCTGAGCAGTTAAATTGGTTGGAGGTTGGTCTTATTCCCAAGAGAGCTCTTACTAGAAAACCTTTTGTGTCTCCAATAGAAGTCCTGGCATTTAAATAAAGCCAAAATCAAAGTATTTCCTCTAGGCAGCTAGTGCTTCAAAGAAGTGTGTGTGGAATGGTTTTAGCACAGATGTTCTGCACATGCACGGTGGAAAGACTTTGAGTTTCATTCTTGAAAAGATCTCCCCCTAATGAAGAATTGACATCAATTTACCAAAAGAGGCTGAACATTTTCTCTTCATGTAGTTATTTAAACTAGAAGGAAGCTGTTTTGCATTCATAGTCCACACCTCTGATTATGAATTTCTTATACATTTAACTTGAAAAACTAGCTTTTTATGTCCATATAGTCCTTTACTGTTCAAAAACTACTTTAATAGTCTATTTTATCTAATTCTATCAACAAGTGGTGTGACTCCCCCCCACCACCCCCATTAAGACAGAGAAAACTGAAGACACAGCAGAGGTTAAGTAACATGTCCAAGGCAATCAAACCAGGAATCACAGGGTGGAAAACATTATTGGCCAAACTGTGTGCAGATGTGGGTGCAGGCAAATGTACTGAACCACAAGTTATTTGTGTATATATAATTTATCAACTTATTACCATATATGGTAAATTAGTAAAGGAGCATGTAATATATAAATATGTCAATAAAAGTAAGTTATATGTTAAGATTGCCTGTAGCAGACAGATATACAAATTAACTGATTTTTTTGGTATAAGAAGAATCACAATGAAGTTGATTTTCCATCCATTGAACCAGTTAATATATCACAAAGGAAATCTCTAATTGTTTGCCATATACCATCTTTCAAATCCCATAAAGCTACAAATCAAAGATAGTTAAAATAACTACTTTTTAAGAATGAACAGATAAATTTGCTTCTGAGCAGTTCAAGTGACAGCATTAATTACATAAAGGATAGCACTTTTTGTATTACAAAATTTTATGTAATTTTTTTGAGGCCTCCTAGTAAGATATAATACCCTGAAGTATGGGATTGATGCAAATATGCAGAATTAGTTTATCCAGGAAACTTAAGAGAGGGAATTCTGCAGGGCTGTGGGAAAGGCTTAGAAGCAGGTTCTGAGAGGCCATCAGCACTCTCCTGTTTGTGCTTCAGCCTGTCTGGTCTCCCTGCACACTGGCCTCCTCTGTTGTTCAGTCCACAGGGCAGAGAAGCATCATCTGTAGTTCCAGAGCTTAGCTGTGGGAACAAGAGTAAATTTCTTCTTTTGCTCCTTTTCCAGTTTCACAGAAAGCAGCTCTGATTGGTCAGGCAGTCTGGACCTGGGGCTGAGTCTGGGGAAGGAGGCAGCAGTGGGTTACAAGGTCTAGGCTGGGCCCCCCAGGGTCCCCACAAGGGGAGCATTAGGAGGTTTCTCTGTGTTCTGGGAAGGCAATCCACAAAGGTCCCATTGCCCACGTTCTCTTTAGTAGTGCCATATGGTTAAAAGTAGCTTGTCAGTTTTCATGCTATTTCATTATTTTATATGTCTTAATCAAAATTACCTTACCTCTCCTTTTACAGCTTGCAAAGTTTTATTTTTAAAAGAATCTCCTTTATAGACCATTACTAGGAATATTAATTTTGATGAAAGATTTTCTAACTTTCACCGAATCTCTCTTTAGATGATTAAGAGACTATCTTATTTTATAAAGGGACTCATATAAATAAATAATCACAAGTTCCATGACTTTTTTCAATAATATACATCTATATGCAGTGATTATCTGATAAAAAATTTTCATGATAATTAACAATTATTTTTGATTAGAAGAAAAAAAAATTACTTTTGAAGCCATGTGCCTGGTTAAGAATGTTGACATCACTGGTCTTGACTCGACCAATCCAAATTGCCAATCTAAAACTTACCTTAGTGTGCTGCTACTAGAAAAGGTACATACATCACTTTCTTGAGACTTAACTGAAGTGTGCAGGAGTGAAGGGATTTCAATGAGGGATGAATGCCCATCCCCCACTCTGCCCCCTGTGTGTGTGACAGTGCATGTGCATGTGTGTGACAGTCAAAGTAAACGTATTTAAGGGGGAAGAAAAGCTTTATCCACTCTAAGTATTATTGAACTGAAACAAAGGAGACAGGAAACCTCGACGGAATTCCCTTTTGTGAGAGCCACAGACATCTCAATACATGGTAAAATAAATTCACACAAACTACATGTGCTTATTCAGGTTTCTAATCCTGAGAGAGCCTCCAATCCTGTATTTAAAGTGGTTTGGATCCCAGGATGCATTAAGACATTTCCCTCTTGATCATTATATTTGACTCATCACTATAGGTAGATTACAATAGGCCAGGAGATTTCCAAACGAGATAAATGCATAGCAGCGAAATGCTATTGACCTACACAGGGTATTTTAGTACTCTGTGCATTTCAGGGAGATAGAACAGACTTCAATTTTGTTGAATCCTTTTTACATTGTATTCACTGCTTTGTAGTAAGATAATTTGCCTGATCAGATTTGTACAACCCAAGTTTAGTAGATTGAGAACCAAGATCATACTATGACAATGAAAGGACTTGTCCTTATTTAGAAGAAACCACCCATTTGGAGAAGATGTACTCTGCCAGTATGTTCCTTTAAGTAAGTGGTATACACCAGAATAAACACAAAATCCCACGTTTTCCTCCACAGGGGAAAAATAATTCTCCTCTTCCACCAACCCACCTCCCAATTATAGAAGCACTTGCTGGGAAGAGTGACAGGCTGAAGTGGGGAAGACAATATAATAGCATAGGTTCAAAAATATTTTGGGATTTTACAGATTGTGAGAACATCAAAATTTCACAGTATATCATGGCTGTCAAAGAGAAGACAATGATGAATATGAGAAGATGGAAAGAAGATTACCCTCTGTATAGGTATAAGAATTCTATTTAGACTAGACCAGTCCTCATCTACAGCCTTTTGTTCCTCTTTGGGTACCACACTTAAATACTCTTTTCTTTTTGGCCCCTTCTCTTGTGTTCCCATTGTGCATCCTAAAATGCCTCCAGTATTTTGGCTAGACTTTACGGTTTACATGTCATTTTTTATCTGTTCATGGGATTATATGTCCATGGGATTATTGGAAACCCAGCATTTTTCTGTTTTGTTTATCATTTTATCTCTGGTACTTGAAGAAGTGCTTGGTGCTTGTACGTATGATTATGTGGAGATTCAGATAAACTAGAATGGATTTAGTAGTCAGAAACTTAAGATTGTTCATAGACTTAAGATTATTCTTATGAGCTGAGGGTGATGAATTTGGTAAAGAGAAGGTTCAAATACTTGAGGGACTGTCTTATGGAAGAAAATTAGACTAGCTCCTAATGTGCCAGGGCTTCAATTAGGACCAACTGGTGAAGCCATCAGAAGATGCTGCATTTTGTTGGTTATAAGACACTCGTGTTTTCATATTTTAACTTCATTGAATTCCTCCCACAACTGACCTGATAAGAAAGCATCACATTTTGGTATAATTGGCAGTGTCTTTTCTCTCTCAGTGACACATTAAAATAATGGTGCTACCTGTTACCTTTGGCATCTTGGATCCGATGACATGCAGATTGTAGATTTCAGCCCAATGAATGGAAAGACTGTCAAACTATTAGTGCTATTGAAGATGAGAAGTGCTAACAAATTAATTTCTTCCTTAAAGACATTAGATCACATTCTCCACGTATTCTTGTTCTAGGTGAGCTCAAGCATCTGATTTGGGATTGAATGATCTTGAATATCCTTGTCTGGCGTGACATTCTTAAGTTAGATGCAGCTTTCATATTTTGTGCAGATAAGAAATTAATGACCACACAGGTAAGTGCTTGGTCCATTGTCATACATCTCCTTAGAAGTAGAGGGGCTGGACCAACATGGCTCCCATGTCTCAATCTGAAATCCGAAGCATTTCTCTTGTTTCTCCTTGCTTCCTTGTCAGGTTTAAAGTATGAAAAATGGGTGCATCAACATTTCGATAACAACAATAACTAACATTTACTGCCTGCAGATGATGTGCCAGGTACTTGTTCTTTACAGGTATTATTTCATTTAACTCTTTTGACAACCCAGCTACTATGTATTATTGCCAATCATCTTGTTTGCAGATGGGGAAACTGAGGAGCAGGAATAAAATTTGCTTGAAGGCACCCAGTGAGTATAAGTCGGAGCTGAGACACACACTTGGAAGTGAGCTCCTGTAGGTGAATTAAGAGTCATTGAATTCACCTCGGAATCTATGTACAGTGATGTGAAAATTTAAGCCTGTCATAGTCTGAAGTTCATGATTTTAAGATAAACATATTTTGGGTGCCATATGACTATTTTTTTAAAAAATTATTTGCCTTAAAATATCTGGATAATGGTTTTAATTCCCAAAGGCATTTATGTCTGAACAAAACCTATACTTTTTAAATTTAGGGCTAAAAAAATAAACCACATAATTTCTTTCTTTCAAATCAAGAAAATTCAGCTTTATCCTAATCCATGTAGATTCTCCTACCTGTTTCCTTTTGTTCCTTTCTAGGAGTACCCTAAAGTCAAGAGAAATCAATAGACCTGTTCTTTCTTTCTTTCTTTCTTTCTTTCTTTTCTTCATAATACGACATTTATTTAATGAGTAAATGAAGGATGTTAACGGTTTTCTTGTTTTTTTTTTTTTCTCTTTCTGGTTCTGTAGCTTCGTGCTTAGAGATAGACTTGATATTGATAGACTGCATCTTATTTTCTATAACATCCTAAGTTGAGGATTATTTATTTATTTGTTTTAATTAATTATACATGACAATAGAATGCATTTGACACATTGTACAAAAATGGAGCACAACATCTCATTTCGACCGGTATTTCTTATTCATTATGGGCCCTTGGCCATCTATAAAGATATGTTGACTTCTGCAGCCCTTTTCTGTGGAGAGATATCTTTGTGTACTTTTTGACCCAGAGGGGTAATCTGTAGTTCTCAAAAAGGAATCATTCGTAGAGGATTCAGGCAGAATTCTTGGTCACAGCTGAGGTATTATCTTTGCCCTTGGGAAATTGTACTTAATATATTTCTGAGAAGGAAGAAGAAAACTAGAAATAAAGCTACTCAGTGTCCAACAAGACAAAATTTAAGTTAATTTGGGAATACTTACCAAGACATTTAAAATATTCAAAACCTGTTTTAGTATGTTTGAGGCTTGCTGAAAAATCTTGTAGTCTTGGCCAAGTTCTCATCTCGTGGTCTTAGTTTCTTCATATGTAAAAGGAAGGTAGAGAAACCGTTTTTTATTCCAGTAGTTTTTATTTTCTCTTCTTTATCTGTTGTTATTTTGTGTGTGGCCACTAGGGGGATAAAGGAGCGATCTTTCCATTGAAACTCTTGCTGCCTATTACTGATGGGGAATAATAGTCTTGAAGAACAACCACAGGGAAAGCGGCTTTTTCTTAATGAGATATTGAATATTTTAAAATGCCTTTTTATTAATTGGTATTAGACTGTGATATGAATTGGTGCTTCATTGTAAAATTTGAGAACTTGAGGAAAGTGATTACTGTTTCTATGACCAGTAAAGGCTTTGTACGTATAATCATGTATCTCCATGAACATTACCATGTAGGAGATTTTACTAAGCCCATTAAGAATCAGGGATATGAAACCTTTTTGGAAAGCATCACAAACCATGATGACTTAAGAATGCAGATAAAAATACTTAAATGATATTTTGAAAAATTTTTAGTGGTTATCAAAGTTGATAATAATTGACCTTTTTAAAAAAACAAAAGCAATATAAGTGATAAATATCTAATTGTAGCAAGGAAAAGGGACTTAATGCCTTGTAACAGAAGAGTTCATAATACCTAATAATCATTAAATTTAGTAGCTAATATTTATTGAACAATTATTATATGCCAGGCAATGTGTTAATAGTTTTTTTTTTTTAAAAATTATTCATTTAAACTTGTTAGGCGTGATAACAAGAATGCATTTTAATTCATAGTATACATATAGTGCATATTTTTTTATGTCTCTGGTTGTTCACAACAGTTTTTTTTAAAATATATCTTTTTGATTCTTTCTGCAACTCTATGCAGTACTCCTCTCATATCCTTGGATAAATGGAGATTTAGGGAGTTTAATACCATAGCTCCTCACACTATTGGCCAGGAGCAGAGAGGAGATTTAAACCCAGGCACTTGCACATCAGAGTGGTATATACTCCTAACTATCAATGGTATCACTGCCGAATGGTAACCACTGCCTGTGCTGTATAGAACCTTCCAGATTATAAAATGCTTCATGTTTATTAATCCTTTGCATGTTTACTACAATTTCTTTCAGTATGGGATACGGATATTATTAGCTTTCATGTATTTAGGCAGGACAGGCAAACTCAAAACGGTTAAGAGCCCTGAACAAGAATCTATATGAAGTTTGACAGAATGGATTTAGTAACAGGAAAGTCTTTTTTTTTTTTTTTTTTTGTCACCAGGGATTGAACTCAGGGCCACTCAACCACTGAACCACATCCCCAGCCCAACTTTGGATTTTATTAGACTCAGGGTCTCACTGAGTTGCTTAGCATCTCACCATTGCTGAAGCTGGCTTTGAACTTGAGATCCCCCCTTCTCAGTTTCCTGAGCCACTGCTGGGATTACAGGCTTGTGTACCACTACACCCAGTGGAATGTCTTATCTTTAGCTAATAGCACCAGAATCTGGGTATAGGGGATGAAAATGTGTACTTTCTGAGCTCTTGGTTTTGAAAAGTTTAGGCTTATAGGACCCTAATTCTCATCAAACTTGGAACTTCATGTTTTTAAACAACAGTGGTCACTCCCTTTATTGAGTGCCTATTACAGACCAGTGCTTTATAAGTTGCCTTGTTTGAGTCCCACCACAACCTTCCAAGGTCAACATGCATCTCATTTTTCTAATGAGGAACATGTACCTCAGAGATTAAATAACTGTTGAAGGTCACACAGCCAGAAAGAGGTCAGAGCTGAATCCAAATCTTAAGTATGATTTGAGCTAAGTATACTTAATGAGGTTCAAGGTATCAAATTTGTTCAAAATGGTTGCAGTGACTCTCTCTATTCTTAGATATAAATATGACCCAAGTTCAGGCTGGTGAGGTGGAGTCCTACAGCTTTCTGTGGAGATGAAGAATTAAGGGTAATAAGAAAGGAGGATAAAGTTTCTGCTATTCTGCTGTTTATTTTGCAAAATATGATCCCTTTTAGTGAAGAATAGGGTCAGAGTTATCCCACTGCACTACAGATTGGGGCTGTTGTCCTGGAGCAATCTCCTCTGAGTGGTGAATCATGGCATCTGGAGCCCATACACTGACTAATAGGATAATGTCCAGTTAGACTATTAGTGTTCCTACTGGCCCCAGTAATGAGGGGTGAAATCTTCCTGTCTCCTGTATGATCCTCACAGCTCAGCTTTTCATTTTAAAATTTTTATTTCATGTATTCATTTTAATATCATATTTGTTTTTGAGAAAGAAGAAGCTAGCACGGAGCTTACTGCGGCTCAGTCCCCTTTAGTCCCTCTAAGATACCACTAGATGAGGAGAAAGACTTGATAAGATTATATGGCAGTTCAAAATTAAATCGATTCTTCTTGTAAAGGATTCGTTTTAAATAACTGGTGGTCCACACAAAATTAATACAATGATGTGCTATGATAAGCTCCTATTTTCTTTTCTTTTTAAATCTGTGACAGTTTGTCCATGAAGGTTTGGATAAGTGCATGCAAGTTATATTGTGTGCTTAAAGATAGTAGTTTCATTTATTGTTTTTATTTGTGCATTTATTTACATTTATTATATAGTCTCCATGTAAGTTTTATCAAAAAGCACTGAATACTAATAGGTTCTTGAAGTGTGGCTTCTTTCCTATGTATTCGTGATTAGGCTGAAACCTCATCACACACCATTCCCCTCTACTACTGTCAACTTTTCCCATAAAATTTTAAGTGAAGCAAAAAGATTGGTGCGACTTGAATTGTCTGCATACATATTGCAAGACAACTACCTTTAACTGTGACTTTCTAGTTACATTGCTTTATTGCTTACCTCTTCTTCCTCCCCCTTTTCCATTCCCTAGGTTGCCTAAAAAAGAAAATGATTAGGTGATTATGATATACAGGAGAAAAGCAGTTCTGGTGTGTCTTGCTAAATCATTTTTTGGTCACGCACCTTCTTCTGCTAGCATTCATATGGCCCATGATTATAAACACACAGAGTTCTTGAAGATTGATTAAACATTAAAAATACAGCACTCTCTTGCATTTCTAAATGAAAATCATTAGAACAGGCTATTCAAAATGGCAGGAGAGAACATAGCTTATTGAATGAAACATTTTGGAAAATTCTGGTGCAAGGTCTTTTGATGGAAACGGTATGAGAAATATTACTTAGCTCACACTTCCTTTGGATCCCTCTGCATGCTGCTGCTTCTACGGTATTTTTTTTTTCTTTTTCTTTTTTCACTAAAAAAGTTACAGTGACTTCAGTGAGATTGTGTGATAAGCTGGACTCCTTCACAGCTTGATCCTTTTCTGACTTTGTAGTGAAAACCGCTGCTGTTGAGTGGAACACAGGTTGCTAGTTGCTCTGTTGGACCTGGCATGCCACCTAAATGCTTCCTGTTTATTCGTTGTTGCCTGGTGATTTCATTTGACTGCCTGTCTGATGCATGGCTCTGAATATAGGCTGGAGTGAGATGATATTTTGGGGTTCAGTGTCTAAAAACAGAGTTTCATGATGTAGATCTCCCATTTTCTGGTTCGCGCTCTTGGATTTGAGACTGATTCAAAGATTCTGATGAGTTTTAGAGGCTGGCCTCCTGGGACGTGGCAGCTTGCCACGATGCCATCAGTTTAGACTAATGATTGCACAGAATTCTCATGAAGCAGATGGCTACTAACCACAATATTAATATTATTTTGCTTTGTAAATTTAGGGAAAAAAATAATTTCCACAGTTGCACGGGAAAACCTTGTTCAGATTTTATAAAGAATGATGTGCTACAGAAATAACATGCTGTCAGGACCTGTTTTATATGCTTTCATTATCAGTGACAAATTGTAATATTAATTCTATAGCAAATTTGTGCTTGGGATTTTAGTATTTGTCTCAGCCATTTCCTTTCTCTGCATAGCTGGTAGAATAAAATGTGGAATAAAATGCTGTGAATTTTACCTTGGAGGAATCGACAGCTGGATTTAAATGTTACCTCAGTAATTTGCTCAGAGACTGTTGTTTATAAATCTGAAGAGAGGATGTTCTTTGACAGGACTCAGAGTGAGGCGGATGTTTGGGGTAACGGCTTGGTAATACACACAGGTAGTGAAGACTGGATTTCCCCAATGCTATAGCCAAAATGAGAGATATCTGTTTCTATTTGAATTAGCTAGGTAATCACTTCTGCTCTCTGCTTCGTTTTGCAGTTCACATTGTGGTTTATAGAGCGGGAGAGGATGGTAGCAGGAAGTTCATGTTGATTTGTGTAATTTGGCCAGGGAGTGTCAATCATTTTGTTTTGAACAGTGTTATTGGACCTCCTATGATGCTGTTTTTAGGATAACTCATAGACAAGGTTAATTCAGTTCTTGCCTAATATTTGGGCATCAGGGAATTTAGCATGGCTTTGCCTTAAGCCCAGGGATTCTAAGATTTGGAGCCTGGGGTGGAAATGAAATGGTCGGCAGCAGTGAACATCCGTTTCCTATTCACCTTTCAAGCAGTCTTGAAGCCCAACATAGGCAGATGTGAGTTCTTTTCTGTAGTTGGTTTGAATAGGCCAGGTGTTTGGACATGGCTTTTCATCTATTGGTTTTTGGACTTTTTTATTCTTGTGAAATCCTTGAAACATAATGGGAAGAGGGGAAAAGCCCAATTATATTTTGGGTTTAGTCACCTCATAAGACAGACATAAAACCCCCCAAAAGACAGGAAATGTCTAATGAATAAGAGAAAGAGAAAAAATCAGGTCTTTTCACAGGAGGGGTTAGGAGGAAGACTTAGTAAGGGACTTAAGTTCCATTCCACTTAGAAGTTTCATTTGGAACTCTTGGCAATTCCGTTCCAAATCTGAAACAAGAAAAACAAGGACTTGGTATCCAAGTGACTATTTCTTAACAAGCCATCCTTAATTATATTTGACATCTAGTTTTTGACCACTTAGCAGTTTTCCAGCCATAAATTAGAAGGACAGGAGGTGACATGATGTCAGATGGAAGTTTAATGACAGCTGAAGTGACAGCTGACCTTGAGAGGAAAGAGAAGAATACCATCACTAAAAAGCAGATACTCAGGTTACTACAGCAGAAATAGCATGAGGAGTCCTCACAAAGATGACTCTGAAATTCAAGAAAAGTTAAATTTAAGATTGTCTTTCCTTAAAAAACTAGTACAAGTTGAGTTTTCCTTGGCCAAAATACTTGGGACCAGAAGTGTTTTGAGTTTTGAAGTTTGTCAGATTTGGGAATATTTGCATATACATAATGAGAACTCTTGGGAATGGGACCAAAATCTAAACATGACATTTGTGTATGTTTCATATACACCTATACACATAGCCTGAAGGTAGTTTCATACAAGGTTTTTAGGACTCCTGCATTTTGACTGTGACTTGTCATATGAGGTCAGGCATAGAAGTGTTCACTTGTGGTATCATGTGAGTGCTCATGGATTTTGAAGTATTTAAAGTTTTGGATTTTTAGAAATAAGGGTGCCCAACCTGTTAGGATTTCTTTAGGAAGCAAATGAATTGATGATGAAGAGAAAATTCATTTATGGGGAGTAGTTGATGCAGATGATTAGATGTCTTTGCATTTGATTTGGGTCATATCCAATCAAATACTTTGTCCTTCCTTGAGTAATAATGACTCAAGGTGCAGGGGTAGGTCAAATATCTGAAATTATTCATTTGGAGAGCTATTCCTTTGGGCTTTGAAGTCATTTTAATTATACAAACCTTCTTTTAAAATAAAATAAATGTTGATAAAATAACTATACTCTGGTAATCCAAAGGTATAAAATTATAAGATTATTATTCTTGAAGTTAGATACCGTGAGAACTCTGTACAGAGCACACTCATTCATTTCCTGATCTATAGCTAGCTCCATGATATGGATCCTGAGAAGAGGATTTCAAAGACAAACTCACCCAACTTGTTTCAGTTCTATAAAACAGTTGCCCAACTTTTGTTTTTACCTTCTCAGATAATAGAAATCTTTAAGCTTGATGCACTGGAAAACTCCATCTGTGGTACTAACTGTAGGTGATTAATTGATTGGCTACTCTGACTATAAACTGATATTTATCTACCTGGACAACCACTTTTGAGTAGTAATAACAGAGAAGAAGAGATGGAGGCTGCAGTCTTGTTGAAGAAAAAAACTGTGGTTGTTTAAAGGGTGAAAATCAAGTGACATATTGGCCAAGTGGCCCACCTTGTTTGGAAAGACACCTAAAGATAAGTTCTACCACCTTCAGTTGCAAATAAAAAAATCATTCTGTAGGAGGACTGCCTAGTTTTAGGGCAATCAGCCATCTTAATGCCTGGGACAGTTCCAGTACATGCCTGTTTCACTGATTTAATTGTTAATACTGACTTATTTTACTATCAAAGTATTCCTGCCTAGATAATAAGTAATTATGTGGTCACTCACTTAATTTGATTGAAACAGAAGAGAATATATGAACTCCACTTTGGATCTGATCATTCACAGAGAACCTCTCTTACAACCTCTTATTTCCTTCCTAGTAAAATAATAAAAACACACCTGACAGCCCTTTGTCGAGTGTTCTACCTAGCAAAGAAATGACATCAAACCCTACAACAGCTCCAATCTTCTCCCCCTGCTGCCTTTATATTTTATGGAACCACCTAAGTTCACAGTGGAATTGATAATAACAAAGCAAAGACTAACATTTCAGGTGAGAAATGTAGAAATAAATAACGCTACATGCCTGAGTTTATATCTAATGGTGAATCAACCAGGAACAGGAGGGGAAAAAGTGAAGTCCAGAGATGCTGTTCAGAGAAATGTGAATACTCCCATTCTGTGGGCCTGCTGAGTCTGGCCCGAGCACAGCCCCTCCCCTGGTGGCACACTCCACATGACTAGCTGGGGAGATTATTAGAATGAATTTATCATCCTTCAGTGGTCATTGACACTGACTGCAATGGACAGTAAATTTTTTACACTCTTTATGAATGAGTCTGGAAAGCAGTTTCAGAATTTTTCAAAGTGACTTTTGGGGGTAATAGTCATTATACCAGGGACATATCCTCACAAACATGAAGAACATGAAGGCCTGTCCCTCAACAGTCACACAAAGTTGCTTTTATGGTGTTTCTGGTGTTAAAAATCCCTATATACTGACTTTATTTGTACTCTCTTATGGAACGTTGTCCTTCTCATACCATTGGCCCTTCAAATGTTGTGTGCTGTCTTACCCCTGGTGAAGGCAATTCAGAAATTTCTGAGTAATGAGTTTGCCTAATCACAGCAGGAGTCTTGCATTTTTAAGATCTGTCCAGTGTCTTCTTTATCTAGATCCTCTTTTTTGTTCTGACCACAAAAATGCTCCTCATGGGTTCACAAAATACATATATGATGGTGTGAGGGGGAAGGGAAGGGGAAAAGAGAGAGAGAGAGAGAGAGAGAGAGAGAGAGAGAGAGAGAGAGAGGTAAGTGTCACAGTAGTATGTGTAGACAATAGGGATGGGAGGGGAGGGGAGGGGAGGGGGGAGAGGGAGGGCAGCAGAATACAACTGACACTAGGATTGCTGTATGTATTCACATGGATGTATAACCAATGTGATCCTGCAATCTGTACACGTGAAAAAATGAGAATTCATACCCTGTTTGAATCAAATGTATGATATGTCAAGATCATTGTATTGTCTTGAACAACTAATAAAAAATGCTCCTGAGGAAGACTTAGAAGATTAAACCTTCAGGGTAACACACAGCCAGGGGAAGGGGAAGGTGAACACATGAGGTGCATCGTGACTAGAAAAAGAAGAATTTAGGGCAAGAGAGTGAAGTCAAGGTGCTATGATTTGAATTTGGTTTGTTCTCTCAGGAACTCATGTTGGAGTTTCATCCTTGTGAGGTATTAAGTGGGCACAATCTTAATCCACTCCGGTTTTCAGAGGTGGGTCTTTTATGAAGTGATTAGGATAAGGTAGGGCCAGCAGGCTGGAACCCTCATGACTAAATGCTGGAGGCTTCATAAGAAGAGAGAGGGACACCAGAAGATACACGTGTATGTTCCCTGTCTCTCACCTCGTGATGTTCTATGTTGCCTAGAGACTATCAGCAAGAGGGGCCTTACCAATGCAGGGCCTTGCCCTTAAACTTCTAGAGCCATGAGCCAAAAGAAACTTCCTCTCCTTAGAACTTATCCCAGTCTGTGGAATTGTGTTATTAGCCACAGAAAAACAGAAGGTATGCGGTCCTCAGGATGCCCAGTGCTATGCAGCAGTCATGAAGAGAACATTGGATTAGCTGTTAGACCAGAAATCCCTGTGAGGGTGAGCAAAACTGGTGAGGTGGCAGGGACTGCTGAACATAGTATGGGACAGACTTTGGAGCCACAGAACTAAGATCTAATTCTCAGATCTCCCCTGTGAGCTATGTGTTTTTCAGTAAATTTCCTAAGGCTTCCCTGCCTCAGTTTCTTTATCTTAAGGGGGAGAGAATTGGAGTATTCATCTAATAGGGGAGGTGTGAGGATTATGTCAATCAATCTACATAAGGAGCCTCTAAAATCTGCAGGCACATCATGAGCACTCAGAAATGTTAGGGGTAGATGAACACCCCTGACTGTTGGTTTTTGGCTTTATCCTCTCCCTACAGCTGTGTGGTGAGCAGGAACGACGTGGCTAACAGGACCAGCATCAACACAGCCACATAACACCAGCCGCACTTCTACATAGCACAGTGTCCATTCTCAACTGACTGGATTGAATTCCCATTTTCCCTCTGGGCCCAAGAAGACAAAAACACTGGATGAGTATCACATCAAATGACACAACTATGACCCCAAACTTAGGTGTACAAGGGGGAATAGCAAATAGCCTTAAAGCTATAGCCTTCCCTTGATGATAAATGCTAGAGAAACAGAAAGCACCTCATCTCTTTCCCACACCGCAGCTGTCCTTAGAGGTAGTGTTTAGCACTGGGCACAGTGTGTCACCTCTTTTATAGCTGAAGTTAAATCATGCCCTATAACTGGAGTGGCTAAAAATCCATTTGGTTCCCTTTTTAAATTTAAAACATCTTGAGCATTGATTACTCAAGGATACAAGACTCTCCCAGTTTCTAATATCAATACTTAATAAACTAGCCTTTATAGAGTATATCTAAGATTGTGCAGGGGATAATGGGTGGATAAGACATACTTCTGGCCATCTTGGGACTTGTGATCTACTTGAGAAATAAAATGTTAGTGTGCTTTTGAGTGCTACATTGCTGGATGTCATTGTTGTTAGAGTTTGTAAAAAAACAAAAAGTCTCCTGACCCATTTTCCACGTGCGTTCTGACAGTGCAAATCTTCCTTTCTTGTCTCATAGAATCTTAGTATGGTCTTATTCACCCAGCACCTAATAATACAGTGCCATCCCTCACTTGTGGTAGACTGTTAATAAACCTTTCTTAAATTAATTACTTTCCAGCTGTTTCTTGTCTGAAAAAAAGAAGTTGTTTTCTATGAGTTTCGTGATTTGCTCTGGCCTTACATATAATTTTTGTACCTGAAATTCTTGCTGACGTGCTATTTTTATTTAGTTGTAATTTTCTAAAATTTCTTTTCTATTTTAATTAAGGGTATCTATGTAATGTGCTTAATACAGTGTCCAGGAATAGGAAGTGATCGGTGGAAGTTAATCCAGCCTATTAGTACGTTCTTGTTGGTCCGCCATGCAGTTCCAAATCATTCTTTTCAATCGTGTGTCATGTTCAAGTCCATTTCCATTTCATGCATTTATTCTTACATTATGGAAGATGAAAACTAAAATGGGAAAGCACTAAGAGAAGGGTCATCTCTCTCTCCTGGGACAGAAGCACAAGCTCAAGTAATATATTCAGTGGAGAGAAAGCAAGAGTAAAAACAATAAATGTCCTGAATATTCTTCCCATTAAGTAGGTGAAATTATTCTCCTGTTCCTACAGCTATGTATTTGAGGCTTTGTATTTTATTTATAGTATAAATTCTATGCTCTTTTCAGTAGGTGCTGCTCCTTGTACTGAGCAATGGTTATGAAAGACTATTTTTCACTCCCTGTGTAATGTGCTCCTGATACGCAATGGCAAATCTGCTTTTAGCTAACTTGCTCAAGCCTTTCATAGCCTCAACGTGGAGCAGTATTTTACAATCCTGAAAACCTCAGCTTTATACACGGTGTTGTTTATTTGCATAGTCTTTACTAATACTCTTCATGCACAGGGTAACTTTCAGTTATTTCTTTGAACTTAATTTTTATAAAAATACAGCGTGGCTGAGCTGAATTTCATGTCTCTTTCTAATCTCAAATTTAGGCTTTCTTGAGACTGATGGATTTTTCTTTTTTTCCTCTTAGAAGGTGAATTATATTATATCCGTTATCTCAGAGGAGTCCTTTGAGATGAACTAAGAAAATAATAAGCATAATAAACAGGTGAATTGTTACAAGACTATGCTCATAATGGAGAAAACACATCAAACTCCCTTGAGGATTCTGGTGCTTGGTGCTGGCTGCACACTGAATTTCATTAGGGTGCTCCTGTCTGGTGGAGGCTGAGGACACCTTCCCTTCTCTACCATGAACTTTAACAGTTCCAATTTGGCCTTATTTTTTTCTTCTTCTTCTTTTGAACTGGGGGTTGAACCCAGGAGTGCATTCCCACTGAGTTACATTCCTTCATATATGCATATTTTAAATTTCAGACAAGGTCTTGCTAGGTTGCCAAGGCTGGCCTCAAACTTGCAATTCTCTGGCCTCAGCCTCCTGACTCATTGGAAAAATAGGTGTGGACTACCATAACTTTTAAATAGACTTCAAAGACAGGTTCTTTTGGTGCATCCACATGACTTCTTTGGATGGTACAGTGACATCTAATATACTATCTGTTGTCCCTTCCTGTTATAGTATCCAGGGGAGATACCAGGAAAATCCTAGTAGTTATTTTATTTAGTAGTTTCTCTAAGTAGAGTTATCTTCTTTAGTGTTATGAGAAAATGACACTAATTCCAATTTCAACAATAAAATTAATCTGATAAATGATAAAGATACGTGATAAATATTGACTTTTAACTTCAGAACTTGCTTTCCAAGATTAACTCTGGTTAACAACAACAACAAAAGAAATCAGAAAATTTTGCTTTTTTCTTTTACCTAAAGGGCTGGTTTATTATAATTTTTATTAGTTAGCAGTAAAACCCAGCACCCAGAAAGATGCGATACAGGTGGATATTCCTCAAGAATGACTCAGAACATTTATCCATTCAGACCTCATCTCTTGTTAGGGTCTGTAAATAAGTCAAGATGGCGCCTGGCATTTTGCCAGAGGGAGTGGTTTGTGAAGTAAAGCCAGGGAGCCATTAAGTGTGGAGATTCCTTATTGGTTGACTGCTGTATCTAGTTTATGTTAATTAAGATAAGCTGTGTGGAATGTATATATACCCCTCCTGTCCTACAATAAACGGCTCCCACTCCTGCTGTATCAATCTACACAAGTTGTTCGTCACCTTCCGGTTATTTTGCTGCAGCCGGGCTGCGGCAATCTCTTATGTAGAAGACTCAGCCAGTCTCTAAATCAGTCCTGCATAGTGTCTGAAATTCTATGTATTATTTTAAATGTCCACCATCTTTTATTGTACTCTGGATGGACCACTTACCACCTCTAAAGAAGACAAGAAAGACCAGTTGTAAAAGTTTTTGTAATTACAACGTTTGAATATTACAAAGCTATCTTTTAACAAGCTTTTAAACTTTGAATCCTTCCCCACCCCATGTTCTATATAGGTGAAGTAAGCAGTGTCTAAGTCTAAGAGAAATTGAGATGGAGGAGAAATAAATATTATCTGTGATTTGAGCTTTATAACAACACACATAGGTAATGACATATTCAGTAAGACAAATTAGAATGAAGAGGCAGGAGACATAAAAAATATCTACACCTCCATTCTATGTCATGTTTTTCCCATATCCAAGACATAGACTTATGTTTATGGGTGAACTTATAAATCATCTCAGAGGCTATTGCACTTAATGCAATGTCTATATGGGTGACCAGTTGGCATGGCAGTGACAGATGGACTCACACAACTAGGTCTGGTGGTTCGAATGGAATTCACTTTGGCAGTGACTAAAAGTCCTTCTGATCCAGTGATCATTCAGCGACCTGGATGAAATGAATTGGTCTCTTTCCTAGTGAATAGCTGTCCATGTCACAAGACTAGAACATAACTGGTACTAATTGTCTCCCTGGTTGATAGTCTCAGCCACTGGGTTAAAGAGGTCATAAGGATAGGTGATGAAATGCTCTGTCTTTTCGCACCATTGCTCATTTATTGAGCCCATTGCACCAGGTCATCCCATCGGTCAGGCAGGGAGGAGGAAAGCATTCATTGTAGGAACCTGAGTTAAACTGAACCCATCTTAACAGACATATCTTCAATTCTCTTGATTATCTCTGTGACCAAATCTTTTTACATGCTGAATGTAGTCCCACACTTTCAACCCTGGGGACAAAGGCAAAAGCAATGGTAAAAAAGGAAAAAATTAGTTCTGAAAATGATAGATATATCTTATCATTTAGAGCAAAGTCCAGAATTAAAAGATTCATGGAATTAGTGCCATAGTTTCTTTCTAATTATATCCTCCCGTGTTAGAAAGTTGATTTAGAAGGTGCTATCATCAATGTGTATCTTTCAGATCCCATAAGAATTTTTTTTAATATTTTTATCCTACATAAAATGAAGTTCAGAGTGGGAAGAATTAATAATGTGAAGATGTCTATCTTTACTAAATGAGTATAAGAGTATAATTTACTCCTAATCAGTATCCAAAAAGTTGATCTCAAAGTCCATATAAGAAAATTCAAACAGAATTCATGTTCATTATGAGGTATATATAATGATAATGAAAGTGACAACAGAGTTAATGTAATAAAGTGAGATGACACTGGAAAGTAAACTAGTGGATTAATATACTAGGGAGTAGCCCCAAGCAAGTCCCAACATAAGGAAACTTAATATTTAGGCAGGGTATTTCAAATTCATGAGAAGTTTGGACAATTAGATATTTAAAAACATAAAATTAGGTTTCTCCCTCATATCATATCCAAAGACAAGCTGCACATAGATAAAAATCTAAATATAAAAATTATAGAGTATTGAATCAATATTTATAAGTTTATAGTGGCATTTAGTAAGACATGGAAACAAAAACCCATAAAGAAAACACCATGGGAAGAGTTGAGGACATTAGAATTCTAAATTCTGTCAAAGCAGATGCAAAGATGAAATACAAACAGCTGGTGTGAAAATACTTGTACCATATATAATAGGTGTGTGCAACAAATATTCCTAATATTGGAAGAGATCCTCCAAGATCTCTGAGAAAATAAATTAGTTATTTAATAGAAAAGTGGACAAATAATATCAACAGGTAATCCACAGATGAAGAACCAGGGATGACTGATAAACAGATAAAATGATGCTCAATCTAAGTACTAATTAAAAGTATGAGAATTAAAAGAGGATACCTGTTTTTGCTCTCAGACTAGGGTAATATAAAGAAAATTGAAGCCATTCTGTGCTGCACTATATTGGACTCTTGGTGAAAAGAAAATGACCTTCTCTTCCCCTGCAGTATTAAAGTGAATTTGTAAGACCTTTGGAGATTGGTTTGGTAATAGCTATTAAAATTTTAAATGCATATTTCCAATAACCTAGGAATATCATTCTGAGGACTCTTACTTATATCTAGGAGTGTGAAATTATATATTTGTGCCCATCACAAACACAAATGTCCATTGATAAGAACATAACAAATGGCATCACATTGTTACAACGGACTCTGTAACCATCGGAAAGAAGGAGGTGGAGTTACATGTAATGACATGAAAACATTTATGTGCTATAATCCTGAGTGAGAAAATGTGTGATGTGATGATAGCTCTTTAAGTGTGTGTGTGTGTGTGTGTGTGTAATCATCTATAACCTTAGGATAATTTTGGGATGGATATTACCCCAATTGTTTAAAAAAATGAAAAGCAGTCAATAGAGTGTGTGGATTTAATTTTAAAGGCGGGACTTTCGCTTTTTAAAATAACTTTCTTTCAAAGCATAGGAATGTGAATACTTCTCTAGACTTGGAGTTCGGGAAATTTCAGTGAGTTAGTGTGTGCCTATGCAGCCATGCAGCGTGCTGGCTCTTGTCAATGCCCATTTTTCGATTAAGGCTGTGGCAGAAACCATTATTAGGGCTACAGCCCCCTTGCTAAGGGAACCTGGTCTGTGAGTGTGTTCAATTGTGTGTGATTATGACGAATGTCTCCAACTGGGGCATATGTAAAAGGAAAGTGTGACCCCTTGGATCTCAAAGGAAGGTGGGAGGATGATTGCCTTCCTATTGCTGATGTTCAATTTCAGAGCTATTTGCTTTTGGTTCCTTTTCTTGTTAACATGTAGCACTGACCACAAAATAACTCTTAATAAATATCAACTTTGTGAAGTATCAATTGGAAAAACATTTTAAAGACATTTGGATTTCTAAATTCCTTGCTTTAATAACTTGTGAAGGTTTTAAGTATGAGAGAATTACTCCTTTTTTTTCGAACATATCTGTAGATTTAAATTTCTTCTGTAAATAATTTCAATAGCTCATGTTGTTGAACTGGCATTTGATTCAAGGAGAGAGTTTCTGCCCCACCCCCAAATGAGGAGTGTGGCAAAATTTCCAATTACTAAAATGCAAAACTTGTCCTCCCTATTTCTGTTTTTATAACACAGCATGAAAATCTGTCTTCTGATTTCTTAGAGTAAGAAATTAGTTTCTAAAGTACAAAACTGCTTTTAAAGCCACTTCTCTCTTTCCTACACTGATTTCTCTTCCTGTCTGTCCTTCATATAACATTTTCTCAGTTATAGGCTTTTAGAATGGTTTGTTCTTTGCTTTTATGCAGCATATACCAAATAAGACATTATACTTTCACAATATATTTCATATATATATATATATATATATATATATATATATATATATATATATTATTTTTTAACCATGTCTGGTATCTTAACTTATAGTTTTGACATTAAAATCTCTCCCAACATGGGTAATATTTCATTGCTAGATTCTATGTGAACTTCACTTCTGTTCATGTCACAGTTTTCTGTTGTTATTTCTTCTGAGAAACACTTTTGTTCTTCTACAGAAAAATTATAGGTAAGATATTAATTTAAGTGAATGAATATGGTGTTCCCCTAATACTAAGCTAGTAATAAAACTTAGAAGGAATTGTAGGAATCAATTTCTTCCAAATTCTGCTATCAACATGCCAATCTGTTATTCAAAATTATCTTAACATTTTAATTTGTTAGCACTCCTGACCTTCTTAAAACAAAATGAAACGTTTACCCTTGACCTTCTCCACAAATCTGATACCATTTGTCTTTACCTGAAAAGGGCAAGAACACTGAAGGACAGACAATACCCACCCAGAGGCAGGACATGTTTTTAGGAGAGCTCACCTAATGTTTAAGGAGAAATTACTAGGAAAAATGACCCTCATGTCAGTAATACTTTTGATCTTTATCTGAAAGAGAGACAGGTGGGTGTGTCGGGGGGAGAGGAACAGACATAAAAAGCTACCCAAAATGAAGTTGAAAACCAAGTCCCCTTTCAAAAGACATTGCCAAATAAGTGAACATTTGTATAATAATTTTATATTTGGGAGTGAAAATCAGCCACACAAAAATGAACACTTTGGGTATAAGTTCATGAGCTTTGGTAGAAGTAATTCAGATTCTAAGCAGGAAGGTCCTTGATGTTAGCCATGGAAGTAGGACAGTAGTTTTTATTTTTACCTAGAAATCAAGAGGCACAAAAGGCACAAAATTGTTGGAGTCACATTAAAATGATGCTACCGAGTGGATGTGGGCTAGAAATGATTCACATGTGATTTAGTCATGACATGAGGCAGACATTATTTTAAGAGAAAAGCAATGTGATATAATAAAGTTTTTGGCCACATTTAGATCCAGCTAAGGGGATGTATGTGCAGAGTAGCATGATGATAAATGGAACCTGAGCTGTCATTTACTTGGGAGGTGCTGGGTGACACTTGTTAGTAATGCACAGAGGCAGCCCTGAGCCTGCTGCATGGTGTTGGCCCAGCACTATGGGAGCTGATGGTTCAGGTGTTCAGAAGAGGCGACAGCCAGGAGCAAAAGGGCTTCTCCGTACCTGGAGTGGAAGGATGATGAGCAAGGCACACACCATCCCCATTCCTGTGCATGCTCAGTAATTAGGTGCCTCTTGTATTGTTTCCATGTTTATTGGGTAGGAAGTGATCCGTCAATTTAATTCAGAACTTGCATTTTCAGTGCAGCTGACATTTGGTTAAAAAAATCAATATAAGACTTACAAGACAAAAATAATGTTATTTTATTGACAGCTATCAATAATGGATAATGAGGCCTTAGTTTGAACCTCTTTGAACAAACGAGAAATTGAGGCTGTCAATAGGTTATAAATGAAATTCTAATGATGTAGAATTGTTAGCTTGGATTCCAATCTTAGACATTGATGTAATTAATTTGTGGAAAAGTAGCAATTTAAATGTGATAATTCTAGTGTGTTTTAATTCCTTTGTTTTTTACACATACGTAGAAACTTGGAGAAAAATATCTTCCTCTTTTATGAACAGAACTCATGCACATGTACATATGACATACAAGTTTTACATGTGTAAATACATGTTTTTTTTCATACTTAGGATTCTTTGAGAGGCATAATTAGAGACAGATTTTTAAAAATTCTCTCTTCGGCAGCATTATTCATAATGTCCCAAATGTGTAAGCAGCCAAGATATTCTTCAATATGTAATCGAGTATATAAACTTGGCATGTACGTACAATGAGCTTCAATGCCATTAAATGACACAGAGGAGCTTAAATGCACATTGCTAAGTGAAAGAAGTCAATCTAAAAAGGCTGAACACTGTGGTTCTAGCTATGTGGCCTTCTGGGAAAGGCGTAACTGTAGAGACCGAAAGAGATCGGTGGTTTCCAAGGACTGGGAAAGGGGGCAAGGGACAGAATGAATAGATGGAGAACAGGGGATATTGAGAACAGTGAACTTCTGGGTATGATAATGTAATGGCAGAAACATGACATTATTTATTTGGCACAATCCTTAGAATGCACAACACAAAGCAAATCCTTATGTAAACTAAGTATTTCAATTAGTAATGATGGATCAAAATTGGCTGACTAGCAAACGTGCCACACTAATGCAAGATGTTAGAAATAGGAAAATCCATATATAGGGGAGAGAGGTATATGGGAACCTCTTTCTTTTTGCTTTTGTTGTTGTTGTTAATTTTTTTTTCTGTAAACCTAAAATTATATAGAGGAGAAAAGATTTCTGAGCCCTTGCTAGCTTTGTGGCCAATACCCTTTGACAACAGGTGGATGATTAAAGAATACAAATTTATTTAAACATGGGCACAGAAGCCTTAAGAAATAAAGACACAAAGAATTTGGGAGAACTATGCATTTGAAGGACAGGAAGTATGTGAGGGAAAAAGAGATGTCCTGATGGTAATAAACTGGGGGGAACTTAGCAAGGCCTATTTGGGTCCCTGTATGATTTTTTTGTTCCTCTGGATATAAGGTGGATATTTCTTGAATAAGGATCTTATATCCTACTTTCTATGAAGGTCAGAGATTTCTTTTACAGTTGTTTCATGGGATAAGGGTAGAAGATCAGGGTGGCCTTCATGCTTCTGCCATGTTTGGTGGCCTAATTTAGTATGGCAAGTCCTGGAGTTCCTCAATTGCTCTAAGAAAAGTGGCATATTAATAAAAAAAAAATTTCTCTTCAAAATTAGGGTTTTAAATAGAAACCTTGAGTTTACAAGATTAAGGCTAGTCTTAATATAACACTCGACTGGAAAATGCAAAAAATACCACTTTACATTTCATCTACATAGTCATGCTCCACATGGTGACGTTTTTTGTTCAGTGATGGACTGCATATACTATAGTGGTTCTGTAAGATTATATTACCTCGTGACATTGCAGCCATCTGAGGGTGTGTAAGTACATGAAGTGGTGTTTGCACAATGACAGAATTGCCTCAGGATGCATTTCTTAGACCATATTCTGTTAAGTGATGCATGAGTGTATATGTATGCACACACAGATACTCCTAGGTTTAGATGGGGTTATGTCCTGGTAAACCCATCTTAAGTTGAAAATATTATAAATTGAAGATGCATTTAAAACATCTAACTTACCAAACATAGTTTTGCAAATATGCACTGTAGAACCTGATTGTTTACCCTGGTAATCAAGTTGTTGACTGGGAGCTGCATCTTGCTGCTCTTGCTCATCACTGAGATAAGAGTATCATGCCACATATTGCTAGTTCAGGAGATCAAATGTCAAAATCTGAAGTATGGATTCTACTAAAGTACATTGCATTCAGGGTAAAGGTGAAAAATTATAAGTCCACTCTAAGTCAGGGATCATCTGTATAAGTATGTGTACACAAACATATATGTACGCATAACACATATGTGAACATATAAATACGCATTTATGTAATTCTATATTTTATGTATTTATATATTATTTATATTTGTGTATACTCAATTATACTTGATTTTGTATACTTACTTGTGTATACACAAACTTATATTTGTGTATAAATGTTGTTTCAAAGCAATTTTCAAAGTGCACCACTTTGACCCCAAACTTGTGTAGTCTCCCCTTGCATTTTCTGACCAGAACAATGTTACCATCTTTGAAGGCAATAACAACATTCTCTCAAGTCCATTTATATATTGGGAACATTTATATTTTAAACACATGCGTAGAGCAAGAAGTAAATAAAATTTCTCCATATCATCATCTTTCCATGGTCTCAGAGTCCCATAATTATAGAAAGATGAGTAGGATAAAGCAATACACACACATACACACTCACACAAATCCCATCAATGTATGTATATGTGTGCACATGTACATGTGCCCCCATGTTTATATGTTTGTCTCTCCACCTCTCTGTGTTTTTTCTCTTAAAGATCCCTAAGCTAAAAGAGACATCAAAGAATTCACCATCTCCTGCATGGACAAAAGCAATCAACCACATTTGACCTTTTTCTTTTCAATCCCACAGTAAACAATACCATAAACTACTTACATCAAGGGATGAGAGAGTTCTCTTATATGTTTATAAGTCACAGTTGTTATGACAGTGAAGGAGACAAATATTCTTTTGTAGAAAGTAGCTTCCTGTTGTTTCCCTTTTGTTCACGGGAGACAATAGTATACATTTATTTGCATAACAAGGTGAGTTCCCTGGGGGAAAAGGGGAGTGGGCAAGAGCATTTACCTTCCAGGGTGTGAAAAGACAGTGGAGGTAAACAAATATTTTTTTTTACAAGTATAATCTCTACAGTAAAGGAAAGAGAAAAGATGAGCTAAGAAGGTTGGGATGTAGAGATTTTCCCATTTGGATTTCTCACATGCAGTGGGTGGTCAATAGTAGTTTTTGAAATAATTTTCAAATAACATTGCTTAACTCTATGAGTTTTCTATTACCTGTTCATAAACAGCAGATTATTGTGGTTGCTGTGGCAATGCTTGTATGTGAATTTATGGTTTTGCTATTTTTTAATCACTGGAAAGCAATTTTGGATTTCAATTTAAATATTACCTCATTAAAGTCCTTCCAAATCTAAGATAAGCTCTACCTGATCCTTTTTCTCTCACTGCATTCTATTCATTTACATCATAAGATTTTATCTCAACTACAATTAAATAATTACTTGGCTACTTTTCTAATTATCTTCTACCACCTGAATGTAAGTTCCATGAAGTCACGAGTGAATACTTTGCTCATCTCCCCATTTTCAGTACTATGAAGAGTGCCTGACAGATGGTAGGGGCTTAACAAAGGATTTTTATAAATGAATAAATGAATGAATGCTGAGGTTATGTAGCACGTAGGTAAGAGAATGGCTTTGGAACTGGATGCCCAGCCACACCTTGGTTCTGCCACTTAATAGGTATGTGATTCTGAGCGAGTTTAAACTTGAGTTCCTAAGTCTCCTTGCCTGTTAAATGGTCATGAGAACAGTAGTTCCTGCCTTGTAGCTTTGTTTGGGGAAATTTAAAACATTAATGATTATAAATATTAATATATGTAAAACAGGTCAGGGCATTTTCTTAGTGAGCACTCGATATATGTGTTTTGTCATAATTTTTTTCCCATTTATCTGAAATGAATTTGTATATGGGAAATATCTACAATGAGTAAGTACTATTAGATACAGAAATATAAAATTTGAAAATTGACACAGAATTTTAAAAATTGTATTGATGAATATACAACAATCTATGTCTAATATAAGTACACATAGAAGCTAGTATAGAATAATCTTGTCTCCTTTTTGGTTTGTAATTGACAACTACTGTTCTACGTAAAACTGTATTTGATTTTGACCATACCACTGTGGGATAAGTATGGAAGGCCTGATACTGTATAAAGGAGGAATTTAAGAAATGTTAAGTGAGATTCCGAAGACCACATAGACTAATGCCTGATGGTAATCCACATCTTCTGACTTTAAGTCCAAAGCTCTTTTTTTTTTCTGTAAAATTATCACTTGCAGTTTTCTTGTGTTGGAATTTCACAGGTCATCTGTTTATCTCTTTTTTATTAAACACATGTTCATCACCAACCATATGCACAGCACCCTATAACTCTTCTTACATTTGAATTTGAGATTTTTATATCATTATATGGAGTACGTATTTTAGAAATGTATTGGAAAGAGTAACGTATTACATGCAAATAAATAATATGCCCTTATTTTAATTTGTATATGTTTTCTTTTTGTGCCCTATAATCAATTTAGAATAATAGGTGATCTAGAAAAATGCTGGTCAAATCTTAATGTGCATATAAATTATTGCGGGATTTTGTTAAAATGAAGATTCTTATTTAGGAAGTCTAGGGTGGGGCATGAGTTTCTTCATTTTTAAACATGTTCCAAGAGATATGAATGCTACTGGTCTGTTGACTATAATTGAGTAGCAAGAATATTAATCACTCTGTTAAAAGTATGTTCTTGTGTTTTGTGTGTGGGGGTGTGTAATACTTGGTAGATATTTTAGAAATAATGGAGAAATAACAAAGGATTGACAAAAAAGAAATAATTATGGAAAACTAAATCAATAAGATTATTTTTAAGACAACGTGAGAATAGTAGAAGAAAAATGTGTGAAAATGGCTCCATTTCTTTTGGTCAAGGTCAAGAAACTTCATCTACATGTTTCACAGACTGTCAAACCTCAGTGTGTCCAAAATGAGCTAATTATCTTGCTCAAGTTTTGGTTATTTGTTTCATAGTTCCCACCTCAAACACCAAAGTCAGAAACTTGGGATTCAATCCACACTTCATTGTCTCGCTCTCGTCCGCATTTAATTAATTACAAGTTCAGTCTATTCATCTTGTAACTATATGCTATGTCTTGTTGCACTTGTCAATTTCTACTGGGTCTTCATCAGTTTAGGTCTTTATCTCCTCGTTCATGGACTACTGAAACTTTTAAAATTGCTGTTCCTGTCTTGATTGTTCTGCCCTAACATGTTTTCCAACACTGCTTCCAGAGGGATACTTATCAAGAGCTGGGAAAGGTCTGAGATTTTACTCCAGTTACAAAGTGACAAGTTAGGTCCCTTTAGTGTTAACAATGTTAGCAGAGGACATGAGACTCCTAGGTCAGAGACAAAGGATATTTCTTTTACTCAGTAGCCAGATGATCATCATTTTCTTATGCCTTTTCCTTAAGCCCACAAGACAACATGAAGAGTGTTAGGTTGCACCTGCACACACAGTTTGTCACATTGCAAGAGAAGAACCCCATGCTCAGAAAACCCTAAATTTTTTAGCAGGCTTCGTCTTTTGCCTTAGATGGAGGCATTGACTTTCTTATACTACATTCAGCTCTTTTTTGCACATTTTGATTGATAAAACAAATACCTTAGACTAAGTAGCATAAAAACAATAGAAATTCATTTTTCATAGGCTGGGAAGCCCAAAGTCAAGTGCTAGTAGATCTGGTATCTGGTGAAGGTTCATTTCCTGGTTCATAGACAGCTGTCTTTTCACTGTGTACTCATACATTGGAAGGGACAAACGAGATCCCTTAAGCCTCTTTTATGAAAGCACTAATCCTATTAATGAGTACTCTACCCTTATGACTTAAGAAATTCCTAAAAGCCTCATTTCCCAACACCATCACCTTGGGCATTAGGACATCATATAAATTTTGTGGGAAGACAAAGTTTTAGACCAGAGCATTATAGGATGGCAAACCACTCTACCTTCTGCACCAGAGAGAAACATTATCTCTGTTTTCAAGGCTGTTTGCCATGCAAATATCCTTGAAGAGATTGTCCAAATGAAAAACTCAGTGCTCACATTGTGCACGTACATGTGACAGATGCATGGATATTCTCTGGCCAGCAGATATTGGGAGGTATCCATGCATATTTTGTGCGGAGCTGGGCCATACCTCCTGTTTCTGATGGACTTCTTGGTAAGAGGAATGGTGAGCAAATTTTAGTCAGAGCCATCCAGTGGGGATAACAGACCCTGCCAGTCAGGTCAATTTAAGGTGCTTCCAACTGCTGGGGAGACCCTTCATGAGGAAGGCTCTGAGGGTAAAACTCCTCCTGCATCTAGACCTCCCAGAGTCTCAGGTGTTTCCTTTCCAGGTGCCTCGGGTTGTTCTCCTTTTGCTGAAACAAAATGGTTCTGTCCTCTTCTTCAAGTAGTAATAGCTTTACTTTCTTCCAGCCACCCCTACCGCCTCTCAGACCTTTCTTCTAGAAATGCAGAAGATAATTCAAAGAACTTCTGTCCCCCCCCCCCCCCTTGCTGTGTGTTATCATCCAGATATCAGAGAGAACATTTGGCCTTTGTTTTTTTGGGGATTGGCTTATTTCACTTAGCTGATAGTCTCCAGTTCCGTCTATTTATTGGCAAATGCCATAATTTCATTCTTTATGACTGAGTAATATTCCATTGTGCATAGTACCACATTTTCTTTATCCATTTATCTGTTGAAGGGCATCTAGGTTGCTTCCATAGCTTAACTATTGTGAATTCAGCCACTATAAACATTAAACATGTTGCAAATGAATAAAATAATAATCAGAAAGAAATATGAGAGATAAAAGTGACAGAAGAACATTATTTTAAAACATAGAGACCCAAGTTGTCCCAACTCTGGTCCACTGAGTAGTTGTAGGTGTCAATATCTCCATGGTCTAAGGCCATTATTCCATAGAAGTTATTATCCTTAGGATCTAATGAAAAACCAGCCTCTACCTCAGAGCAAAGCCTGTCCAAGGAAGTGGACCCTTGTCCTTGGAAAGACCCACAGAGCACTCCTAGGCACATACCCATCCTGCTGATTTGTTTATCTACAAATAACAAGAGAGATCTGTTGCTCCAGGTGTCCCTGACTCAGTTAGACTAGGTGAGGACCCATAGCGACCCCCTAGCAACCACCAGTCAGCATGAGACAGGGAAAATACTTGGGATACCAGATGACCCTCCCAGTAGTTTATGGTGGTTGATAACATGTTGGGAAACCATGTAGTTCAGCACATACTCCCCTCGTGGCTTAAACCAATCAGTTCAAATGAATCCCCCTATTGTACTAACCAATCATCCCTACCCAACTTGTTCCCACCAGTGAATGAGAGAGATAGAAGGGAAATTGCATGGTAAAGGAAGGAGACCCTCATTGTTATACAAAATCACATATAAGAGGAAGTGAGGGGAAAGGGGAAAAAAAACAAGAGAGAGAAATGAATTACAGTAGATGGGGTAGAGAGAGAAGATGGGAGGGGAGGAGGGGGAGGGGAGGGGGGATAGTAGAGGATAGGAAAGGCAGCAGAATACAACAGACACTAGTATGGCAGTATGTAAAAAAGTGGATGTGTAACCGATGTGAATCTGCAATATGTATACGGGGTAAAAATGGGAGTTCATAATCTGCTTGAATCAAATGTATGAAATATGATATGTCAAGAGCTTTGTATTGTTTTGAACAACTACTAATATATATATATATATATTATATATATATATATATATATTTATTTTTTTATCTTATATATATATATAAGATAAAAAAATAAATCCTGTCAGTCGGGTTTCTGCTCTGCCAAAAAAAAAAAAAAAAGCTAATCATGTTTTAGAGTTGTTTTATGATTTTCCCATGGTGTGTGATGATTTGCTAAGAGATGCTATGAAATATGTGAAGACCCTGCCTTTCCCAAAGAGTGTATAAAACTGCTGCAAACCCTGGGCTCGGGGCCTCTCAGGGTCACCAGTTGCTGTGTGCGTGCGGAGGACCAAGGTAGCTTGCAATAAACACCTCTTTGCTGCTTACATTGATCTTGGTCTCTGGTGGTCTTTTTGGGGTCCCGAATTCGAGCATAACACTAAGATCATGGCAGTCTACACAAGAGCAGCCAGGTAGCTAACCAGAATCAAGCTTGAATACCAGCCTCCCTTTTGGCTGAGCTCTCAGCGAGGCAGTACATGAACCTGATTGACTCACGGTTATCTTCAGAAGAAAGAGTGCTGCATCCTGCCCAGAAATGATCAGGTTGGAGTTCAAATTTTCAAAATATATCTATACAAATTCCACTATAATTTTCCTGATCATTATTCAGATGTAAATATTCCTAACTTCCATAATATTCCAACATTACATAAGTCCTACTGAAAATTAACATCTCTCTCCATGCTTCTTTTTTCCCCAATAGAACAATGGATTCTTAAAGACAGGGAATTTTTGCTTTTGTCTTTGTAGGCCTAAGAGGGTACCTCTAGGTACTTGGGACTCTAGGAACTAAAGGGTGCCTGGCACTGTAGAATTTCTTTTTTTCTCTCTTTCTTTTCTTTTCTTTCTTTCTTTCTTTTCTTTTTCTTTTTTTACTAGAACTTGATAGAGAAAGGTGGAAAGTGAATTGTGTAAAAAACAGAATCTACTTAAGAGGAAATGATGATCAATTAGCTATTTGTAGAGGAAACAATAGGTTTTGGGATAAATATTGCATATTTCTTCAAAAAATTCAATAATTGTGTATCACTTCAAAAAATTCAATAAGATTCTGAGAGATTAATGTATGTTTCTTGTGGATTCCCCCCGCCCCCATTGTATTAAACTATTTAGCAATGTTTTGACATTTAATAGCTATCTATAGAATTATTTGATTGGATTATATCACATTTTTTGGTCTTAATGATGCTTATCAAATTAGTTCATTAAAGTACAAAAATCAGACTAAATTTCAAAGTGCCTGCCTGAGATGAATGACAACTTTGCAAAACTAAAGGAAAAAAAAAGTCAAATACTTAAAAGAAAAGTTAGAACAGTTTTCCTTAAGCTTTGTTCCAATATCTTGGGGTAAATTTAGGTAACAGTGAGAGAGGAGCTCTGGTGCTCTGGCCTAAGTGCCGATGTGCTTATATTTGGAGAAATTCTGCCAACTAGTTTTTACAAAGGCACCAGGAGCAGAAAGAAGCAGTGAACAGTCTGTGAATGGTGTGGGTACTGAGGAGCTTGTGTGTGAATCCTTGGTGACTCAATGGCATGCTTTCCTCTCTGGCTTTCAAGTCTGAGTTACTGCTTTACTGCTGGTCCCCAAGGCTCACCTTCCCTTGTTTTTGCTTCTTTCTTTTCATTGCAAACCCCAGGAAGTGAAAGTTGCAATTTGCCTTGACAAGACATTCCAGAGCCTTTGGACTTTATGGACATAGGGAGCGTATTCAGAAAGCTTCCTGCTTGGTGATCACATTCTTTGTTCTTTTATGCACATCCTAAGTGAACTTTGCTCCAGACAAATTAGCCCAGGGCAAGTTGTTAAAAAGATGAGATTCCAAGAGGGGCACATAACACAGGAAAAGGGAATACTGGCTCATTTCCATTTAGGTTATTTTTAGCCAAACATTTGTCATTTTCATGTTTAATTCCTCCTAAGAATGCTAGTCATTCATAGTTTTATGTTGTTGTAGGTACAAAATTGCTTTTGTCTTTCCCTAAAGTTTTCAAACATTGGTTAACTTTAGGGGCAAGAAATCCTTAATATTTAGTACAAAACAGCTTATCCATATGCCTGAGGTTTTTACTATGTGAAATTTGAAGCAACACACAGATGTCATCCATCTATCCAATGATACTTGGTTACAATCCCCCACCTTAGGAAAATATCAATTTCATTAAGCAAAAAATTAACCTTCCTGTTTCTGACTCAATAGTCTTTCCCTCCCCCTGGGAATTTCCCCTTGATTTCAATGTACTTTGTTGGAATAATCTATCAGGATAGTATCCTTAATTGTGTGCATATTGTATATGAGATTGGCCTTTGAATGACTGGAGGGGAAAGAAGAAAGTTGGATTTGTATTTTAAACTATCCTAGACTATCATCTAGTTTAGTACTTGCACGATACCCATCCCTTGTTGACTTGAATAAATGTCAATCTGCTCTTATCTGAAAACTTATAGATTTGCTTAATTTTATTAGAAATATGCAAGATAAATTAATATATTTATTTCCTTCACGAACAAAAATTCATCTTCTCAAACAAAAGTTGTAGTCCACGCTTTTGTTTTTCCCATTTGTAATAATATACTAGTGTTCTAAGTCACCATTTCTGGAACTTTAATTCTTAGTGGACACTACTGTCAGTCTCATCTTCAAGAAACACTTCTCTATTATTATTATTCTTTTCTTGACTTTCAATCTTTTAAAACCTCCCCATTAGGAAGGGGTAAACCGGAACACTTTCTACCCCGTGCAGAGCCTAGCATGGCGCCGTGTACGGAGTTACTCCATGGATGCTGATTAACTGGAAGAAGTCAGCCTGAAGGTGATTCTAAGGGAGGGCTGCTGCTCTCTGCTTTTAGCCACATCTTGTTAGATTTGTGTATCAATGATGCGTATGAATACTTAGAATGTATATTTATCAGATTTTCAAATGACCTGAGGCTGGAATGGATAGCAAATATATCAGATTTTAGAATTAGAATCTGAAAAACATTTTGACATGCTTCCTTTAACAGAATGAAATTTATTATAGATATATGAATGCAACATCTTACTTCAGAAACAAAATTCAAACCTTCCTGCTTGCCAACTGCATATAGAAGATTCTCAGAAGAGTCATCAGTGTTAGCACAGCCACATGTCAAAGAAATTTTAGATTTATTTGGAAAATAGGAGGAAGGAGGTAAGGGTCTCTCCCTTGGCATTGGTCGGACCCCCATTTGAGGTCTACATACGATTCTTTACTTTCAAAAGGATATAGACAAATTGGAATACAAGTAGAGAAAGCCAAAGGTTCTTAAATCCAAGCTGCTAAATGACTATTTTTCTATGCTAAGACTCAAAGAAAATACATTTCTTTTTTAAATAGTGGAATTACCACCTTGACAAAAGAGATTTGTCTGAAACTGAGGTCTCAAAGGTTTGTAAGTACCTTTAAATTTTAGGGAAAACAACTTTGGGTAACTCTAAGGGAAAAACATTTAATAATCAGCTCCTAATTAAGCCACAGATTTCCAGAAAAAACACTGAATTGTCCAATTTTTTTTTCCAGAAGAGAAAAAAGTTCATTAAGGGAAAGGCTGACTTCAGCATCACAGGACCAGTAACTCGTATCAGGCCCAGAGGACTGGGGACACCGTAGACAGAAGCTGTGTCTCTAGAGGAGCTTATGGGTGGAGTGTGGGGCAATATGAGACGGAAGTCTTCAGGAGGAAGGATGAAGGCCTAACAAGTTGTCATGGCCACTGGCCTGTGACATGGATCACCTGGTTCAAAGGTACAGAATCTGGCTGGTCTTGAGTTTCCTGTCTTTGGAGAGATTCACAAAAAACTGGGGATTAGCTTCTGAGAATGCGACACATACACACACCTACACACACATACACGCATGTATCTGGATGTATATACCCACATATACATGCACGTACACTCACGTGTATAAATTCATACACATAAAATCAACATGAACAAATAGATATAAGATCAATATGATGAAAAATGACAGAGGTGAGGTGGAGGGAGGAGGTTGATCTTGCCCCAGGAGGTCAGGCAACATCTCAGTGGAAGAGACAACTGAATAGATATTCAAAAAATGCAAAGAAAGTGGAATTAAGAAGAGCTGAGGAAATAACATTGTAAACACAGGTACACGTTTTTATATTTAATTGTGTGTGCAGGTGTGTGACTACGATGAGCCCCATCAGGATGGGACAAAGGAAATCCTTAGAAAGCAAGGGAAGACAGGTAAGCCCAGATGCTTCTCACCTTCTGATAGGATCCCATCCTGATAAACCCACCGTGAATTGAAAGAACTGTAAGTTGAAATGCACTTACTATATCTAACCTACCTAACACACTGGCTGAGCATCACAGCACACTGTGGGGTCTCAGTTCTTTCTCTTTGTGGTCACAGGGCTGCCAGGGAGCTGCCCTTGGCTGCAGTCACCCAGCATCTCCTGAGAGAGTTGTCTGTCTATCACCAGCTTGTTGAAAGATCCAAATGCAAAATTTGAAATACGCTTTCTACTGACTGTGTATCACTTCCACAGGACCATCAAGTTGAAACATTATAAGTCAGACCCTGTCTGAGCAGGGACCCCAAACTATTTTAAGTCTTGGACCCAAGAATTTTTCAAAAGATTCTTAAAACTGTTGTATTTACCAAGAATGAAATCAGATAAATTTTCTTATAATGGGTCTGAAGAATTGTTTCCTAACAAACGCGGTAAAGTTTGAATACTTCATCAAATGACAAGAGATAAGGAAGAACTGTGACAGTAATTTGGGGCAAAAATGTCTTATGTTCTAGAACTTTAAAAAAATCCTTGGGGGGTAAATTAGCACCACACTCTGTGCCTCTCTGAATGGGGACTTCACTTGCATCGTGACGAGTTTTTAATAGTGGTGACAAGAAAAGATAGGGTGAAAATGACCAAGCTGTGCCCCTGTGGTTGTGCATGTTGTCTTGGTCCTGAGGGAGACGTGAAGAGATAAGACATGTGTGGTCACGCAGGCTTGGCAAGCACACACAGATCCAGAAGAGCAGAGAGCAAAGAAAAGTGAGAAAACAGGGACTAGGAGAAGAGAAGAGAGGGCACCCGACAGTAGGATAGTAGAGTACAACAGGACGGGAGAGAAAGGGGAGCTCGGAAGAGTCAGACTGAGCCCTCCATATATGATCATCATCTAAACTACAAACTTAAGAGCGTTATCAATCTATTAAGAGACTTAGGGGATGTAGCTCACTAGGAGATTTGCATGCATTGCACCATCCAGCCAATCCAGCCATTACCTGCGCAAGGATGCAGAAGTCTTATGTAATGTTCTTAGGAAATAAAAAATGTCCTGTTGTCTCCTCTTTCAAACATGAGCTGCTTCCCCTCTGCCCCATTTCTGTGACAATGGCATCGAGCTTGTGGTGTGCTTGTTTGAAAAGGTCTGTTGTGTGTGTGTTTATGTGTGTGTATTTTTTTTCCTCCCCAATGGTATCCCTCAAAGTATGTGCCCACTGCAGCTCAAATCTCCGAGGAGCATGTTGTGGGGCATTGGAGAGAAGAAGCACTGGTATTGCATGCGATACCTTCTATGGCTTTTGTGTTGGTTTCTGAGTTCCACAACTGCAACTTCTGTCACACCATTTCTTTCAGTGTCATACACCTGCAAATTTACATTCCAGGACACCCACTCAGTGCAGTGAAATGAAGTATTAATTGAAGTGGATACTAGCCACTTCAGCACAAAAGGTTTTATTTTAGTGTATTTTTAGAGCTTGATACAACACACTGATACAAAAATACTAAATCATCAGGAAAAAAAAAAAACCAAACCCAAAACCCAGTAGTGTTGTAAAGGATGTGAGAAGGGAGAAAAGAACAAAGGACTTTTCTCCAATCAAATGCAAATGAAAATGACCCGCAAGATTGTGAACACAGTCTTTCTCCTGACAATGAACATTTTCATGCAGTGAAATCCATTTTTGAGACTCATTAGCAAACGCTGTGATCTTGCTTATTTTCTATAGCAGCGTCTGGTTATTTCAAATTGATTAGGAGACCTCTGATGTGGGAAAGCGAATCATTGAACTACCCCAGGTATTTCTGTAATTGGTTATCATGCTTAATTACAAATGTTTCAGCACAACCAATTTATTCTGGACCACATTTCTCTTGCCTTTCCTCTGCTGCTTTTGCCGGCAATGTTTTCTGTTTTCAGGGACAGAACAGAGGGGGAGAGAGAGAGAGAAGACAAATTAACCTTCTCTATGCATGTTTTGATTCTAAAAAAAAGGAGATTAATGGATTGAAGGATTCATTCAAAGTATTCTATCAATAGTAGTAGTTGAAAATGAAAGAAATGGAAACATGTCTATATTAGTTTGTAGCAGGTGGCCATTCATTGCAAACGGTTCCCAGTCTCTTCTGGTTGTATTTTCCCCATTAACTAGTGCTGGGAGCTGGAAGTTCAGTGCTCTCATCTCTCTCACCCTGCCATGATGCTGGCTGACCTTCATGTATTCAATCTACTTGCTCCCGAGCTCATCAGAAATAAATGGACTAGAATAGAACAGAATAAG